>NC_089493.1:4697131-5350047 GCF_036850765.1 Saccopteryx bilineata
TCCTCCCCCGCCTCCCCCCGCGGTCGCCATCTCGCGGGTCCGGTAGCCACTCTCCAAAGAGGTCCAGTGGCACCTGCGGCACGGTCCTCTGTCTGCCCTGACGCAGGTGGCTGCTCTCACAGGACTTCCGGACCCCCCACGCGCACGTGACTTCTCCTCTCTTCTCTGCCCGGTCTCCCCAGCCTCTTGCAGGGACCCCCTCCGGATAACCTTGCGACACTGGTGTTCCCTGGACCCTCCCCTGCTTCTCAGATGATCTCCTTTTCTCCCTTGACATTTACTCCTAGTGCTAAGCGGATAAACTCCCCTCCCACCTGTCTCCTCCATCTTCTGAGATCCAGACCTGTTTGTTTGTACACCTGCCAAGGTCATCTCGCCCTGGATGCCTCACAGGCACGCCAGGTGTCCCTGCCTGAGCTGAGCCCTGGATCAGCTCGCCTAACTGGTGCTTCCACCAGCTCCGTCCCCCCAGGCACGATGCCAGCCCTGCCCCCGGTGCTCAGGCGGTCCTGGGGCTCAGCGTCTCCTCTCTGCCTTCTGTGCCCTCCCTCCTGTGGGGTGTGTTCACAGGTACCCGCATCTCCCCATCTCCCTGCCACCACCCACCTCAGTGCCGTCACCTCCCCTACTCCAGAGGCCAAATTGCCCACCTCCACCTATTCGGATGCAACAGACAGCAGGACTTTGGAAAGACATAGGTGCATTCAAATGACCGTCCTGCTTTGAGCCATCCTGTCCATGGGCGCCCCATCTTTTGGGATAAGATCCGGACCCCTTGGCGTCTATCTACAAGGCTCCCCTGGTGGGGCTCCTTGTCACAGAGAGAGTTGTGACAACAACTCTCTGTTGCCAGATGCTCAATCAGGGAGGGTGTTAATTCTTCTTTTCCCAAGTGGCCCCGAGGTGGCAGCTCCTCAGTGCCAGCATGCCAGGCGCCTTGCTCCCGTGGCCCCCTGTTCTTGTGGGTCCAGGCTGGCTGCTGGAGCTTCTGCCATCCCCCTGGGGTGAGGGGAGAGCACCACCTGGAAGGTGGACAGTCCTCCTGCTCTTGTCCATGGACCAAACTTCATTACATGCCGCTCCTGGCTGCCCAGGAGTCTGAGGGATGCTGCTTTTGGCTGGGTGGACGTGTACCCAGGGAAGGATCTTTTGCCCCTCTCTGCGCCTCAGTGCCCATCTCTGAACTGCAGAGACCTGCCCTGCAAGCTGCTTGTGAGGATCCAGGGTGACGGTCAACAGCGAGTGTCCGGCACACGACCAGGTCCTCGTCCAGCGGTGCCTTGCTCATCCCTGCCCCCATCACCGCAGGCTCGGTGTCTGTGCCTTGCGAAACAGCCCGCCGCGTGGCCGGACCCAGGCGGCTGTGCAGCCCACTGCCTCTTCCGTGCCTGGGCCGCGGAGTGCGGGCGCCGTGGGGCCGCAGGACACGAGGCTGGCGGGGAGCGCGGGCGCCGTGGGGCCGCAGGACACGAGGCTGGCGGGGAGCGCGGGCGCCGTGGGGCTGCAGGACACGAGGCTGGCAGGGTAGGCACAGTTGGTGCGTGGCAAACCAAACCTGTCAATTCCAGAAGCTTTTGGCACATGGTTGAAGCGACTAGATGACTTTGAGAAGTGTCTGCATGTTTTTCCCCAAGTGCAGTTATTTTTGCCTCTGTGAAATGTTCTGAAATCTGACAGTTTTGTTTTGAGTCTTAGCCCGATGTGAAGACGGGAAGGAACACTGCCTCCCAGTTCTGCGGCACCCGCTTCTCGGGGTTTCCTGAGGACACCCGGATCCTGGCAGAGGTGGCCGAGAAGCCAAGCCACCAACCAAGCTCTCCTCGGGGCGAGTGCACAGTGCTGGGTCAGGCCCGGGAGCCTCCGGACCCGCTCAGGGCATGAGACCCAAGGGCCGATTTGGCTGATGAGAAATCACCTCCGGTGAACCGGGGCCTCACCACCGAACACTCCTCGCCAACAAACACGAGGCACCTGTGTCATGATGCAAAGCCATCGAGGGCTGTCAGCACCCGAGTGACAGATCTTGTTGACCTTGCTCGGTGGCCAGGAGACAGGTGAGGAGGCTGCTGCAGGGACTGGGACCCCAGAGGAGAGAGGCAGCTGGCTGTGAGGCATGCAGTCCCTGCTCTTCTGAAGCTCATGACCCTGGAGAGGACCCTGCCAGAGCACAGCCTCAGAGTGGGGGATCCGAGCACACCAGGCCCTGGGGGTCATCCAGGCCCCATTGCTGCCTCTGCCACCTGGTCTGGCTCCTCCTTCTTTCCAAGGTACAGCTCCCCAGGGCGGGGCCGGAGATCTCCCCTCTCTCCACCCAAGTGTGTGCAGCCTCCTGCTTGCTGATCGCATCTAGCCCATGTCTTCACCAACAGTGTCTTCGCCCTGCCTGGCACCTCTGTAGGCCTCTCACACCGTGTCTGGTCCTGCTCCCCTGCTTCCACGGCTGTATGGGCTCTGCAGCGCCCCCTCTTGGGCTTTGACCCTGCTGCTCCCAGACGGGCAGCGTCCTGGCTGCCTTCCGACTCAGGGGTCTGGGACTCAGAGCCCGTGGATCAGAACTCAGTAGGCCACGTCCCTGAGAGCCGGCCGGGTGCCGGGCACGGCGCCAAGTGCTTTTACGTGCATCGCTTTGCCCAATCCCCACAACAACAGCCTTGGGAGGGAGTGAAGATTGTGATCTCCGTTTCCACGGACGACAGGACGGAGGCCCAGATGAGTAAATGACCCGAGGACACGCAGTGAGTCTGGTGCTTCCTGAAGAGGTAAATCATTCACTTCACCCACAGGTGACAGCTGGGGGGACTGAGCTGGAGCAGCAGCGACTCCATACACGTGTACGGGTGTTTTCATGTTTACAAGGGCTTTCTGCATTGCTATGGAGACCGGGGATGCTGCCTTTTCCGCTGAGAGGTAGACGTAGGGAGTAACTGAGAGTCACACTACAGAATATTCCTGGTTAAAAAGACGGAAACAAAACCACGGCGAGGTCCCCTCCCCCCCCTTTGCTCTTCCCCTTCCCAACCTACCCTTTGGGACCTGCGTGTAGAGCCACTATCACTGTGTTAGTTTGATTACAGGGTTGGCAGCTGTAGACAGTCCCAATGTCACTGTGAGCAAAATAAGGAGGTCTTTCTTTCTTTCTTTCTTTTTTTCAACGTACGCCACGCAGGGCTGATGGGGCAGCTCCCTGGGGTCTGGGCCATGGGCCCCTTCCATCAGTGCTGCTCCCTTCATGCACCTTGTCACTCAAGAAGGTCATGCCTGTCACCAGATCCAAGAAGGTCATGCCTGTCACCAGATCCACAATGCAGCCGGCCAGGGAATGAGGCAAAGGCAGAGTGGGGAGTGTGTGGTCTCTTCCTCTGGAAGCTGCACGTGTCACTTTGGCTCACATCCCATTTTAGCTAGAAGTTGATGACATGGCCAAATCTAGCTGCAAGGGAGGCAGGAACATCACCTTTGTTGGGTGGCTCTGTGCCAAACTCCAGCTCGAAGGGCTGTGTTGTTAAGGAAAGAAGGGTCAAATAGTCATTAGGGACAACACCACTGTCCACCCCGGGGGCTACCTGATTTCCATGCACCGTCTGCCTTCTGTGCCCTGAGCAATTCAGTGCCTTCTCTGAGACACGATTCTAATGTCCCTTTCAGCCCCTGGGTCCAGGTATGCCAGGGTCTGTGGGTGATGTGAAGTCCTCTCATCAAGGCCAGGTGCGACCCCTTGTGAACAGGGAATCTAAAAGTTATAAATGACAAAAACAGGTGGTCTGAAAAATCCCTTCATAGTGGTGCAGGGACAGCGGAGCTGCTGGGGAAATTTGCCTTTGGAAGAGGGAAGGATGAGCAGCGTAGCCGGACGGTGACCGAGCATGGCTAGGCAGTTGCCGCCACCCCTCGACCTCAGCGGGCCTGTTTGGTGCCACTGCCTCTGCTCGCTCGGAGGAATGCCTTGTCCCCTGGCCCCCACTGTCCTCGCTCAGTCCCACTGCCCTCCCTAAGCCCATACTGGAGGTGGGCATTGCTGAGGCCACCTTTGCGGGCAGCTGTTCCATCTGTAGAACACATGTCTGGCCATGTTTGTATTCCAAGGTGTCCAGGGATTTCTTTAGGGGGAATGTCAAAAAACAAACAAACAAACAAAAAACAACCAACCAAACAACAGCACGGTGTTGGAACCCAGGCTTGCATTTTACTTGGAAACACAGTTCCCTCTGAAACTTCGTAGGTTTCTGGTCTACACACATTCGGTTATCCTACTTTGCATATAGCCCACTGGAAGAGCCTGTCCAGACCCGGCTTTCCCTCCTCACAATGCTGGTCTTTTCCTCCCAGGTCTCTCTTCTTGGCCCATCTTTCTGCCACTCATTTAAGAGCAACCACTTTGATGTTATCTGACCCAACAGGCTGGGGCAGGAGGTCAGCACCTCGTTCGGATCATGGCCCATGGCCTGGCTCCCCTTGTCTGGCTGAGAGCCTTTCGTGCCAGGGCCGTGGAAGGGACCAGGCCAGCCTTTTCTCTTCCCCCAGACTGTGTCTTCAACTCCACCTCAGCTCTCCAATGAGGCGTCCTGAATTTCTCAAACCAGTTCTTCCAACATTTCCGGGGCCGTCAGGATGCGGGCTGCCTCCTGAGCACCACAGGGAGCCCTTCTATGATGGGTTTCCACAGCACAAGGGTCCATAGCCATCCAGCCCCCGAATCCGTGTTGTGGGCTATGCAAGCCAGAGCTCAGAGGTGTGGTTCGGTTGTAGCAGCACCTCCCCCTTGGGTGTACTCAGATCTGTAACAGTCAGGACACCAGAACAAAGACACCCCAAGAGAGTGGCTTAAACACAAGGGGAGTGTATGTCTTTCTTATGTCACAGTCTGAGAGCAAGTGGTCCAAGAAGATAATCGCAGCAGGGCCTCTGGAGCCTGGCACCAGGGGCCTCTGGCTGCTCCGCCGTCTTCAACAGGAACTCTGAGCTCTCGGTCTAAGGCGGCTGCTGCAGCTCCCTCCATCTCATCTGCATTCCAGTCAGGGCCAAACGGAGAGGAGAAAGCAGAGCACATACCCCCCCCCCCCTTCCTTTAGGCTCAGGGCCTGAAACACGCACATCAGTCTACTCATATCCTGTGGCGGGGCCAGCTCTGAGGCTCAGGACGTCCCGCCGCTCAGGTGTGCGTTTGTGTGTGGGTGCGTGTGTGCGCACACGCTAGTGATTTGACACTAAAGGTCCTCCTGGGACCCAAGACCACATAGCTCGAGAGGGGTCGAGCTGGGCTGTAGTGGGTCTGTCTGTCCCTGAGTCTAGGGCTCTTTCCCCAGGCAGCGCCCCCATACCCCCACCCCGGAAAGAAGCAGGTCTGGGGAATGAAATGACACCATCGTTCCAATGTGAAACGCCTGTGCTCAGAACTGTGAACCTGGGCACGGAGTGAATTGCTGACCCGCCTTATGCATTTGTGGTCATGAGCCCCGAGGCCGGGACTGCGGCCTCCCGGCAGCCGGGAGCTGGGCGGCTCGTGGGGAAACGCCCCGCAGTGCCCACCTCGGAGCTGCGTCTCCGGGCCCTGCCTGACTTCCGCTGTGGCCCCGCCTGACTTCCGCTGTGGCCCCGCCTGACTTCCGCTGTGGCCCCGCCTGACTTCCGCTGTGGCCCCACCTCACTTCCGGCTGTGCCAAAGTCTCCAGCTGCGGGCGCCTCAGCGTCTCTGCTGTGACACGCAGTTAAATAATTTTGTCTGGCCTCTTCCCCTGTTGTTTTGGAACATCCAGTGGGGTCACGGACATGAACAGACTTTGTGAGCGTGGCTGAATGAGGGGCCCAGAGAGACTTGGCAGGTGTGATCAGACTCAGGGTCAAGAGAGGGGAAGGGGGTCCTGGACTCCCCAGGTGGACCCACTGGAACCTCAGGGGCCCTTAGAAGAGAGAAAGAGAGGAAGAGGGAGAGGGGCTCAGAGTCAGAGGAAGGATGTGCTGACAGACGCAGACATTGCTGGGAGGCACTCTGAAGGTAAGGGCCCGGCGGCCGAGGACTGTGGGCGCCCTCAGAAGCTGAGCGAGGCCAGGAAGTCGGCCCGGCCGCTGCTCGGCTTCCAATGCAGTGAGGCCGTTTTGGACACCTGACCTCCAGACCTGTAGGCTTATGAATCTGTGTTGTGTCAAGCGCACGGAGGGCACGGGGATTTGCTATGGCCGTGGCGGGAATCCCAGTGGAGGGCTGAGTGACCCTGTAGTTGGCGGAGACGCAAATGCAGCGAGGGCCGCTGGCTGGAGGGGAGCTCCCGCCCCGGGGAAGGGCCCGGGGGCAGGTGCAGGCCCCGCTGGGCGTCAGCGGCCTCTTGGGCCAGCGTGTGGGACGCAGGGCGGCGCTGCGGGGTCAGGCCGGCTGGAGAGGCTGGGGGAGGGGTGTTGACGGCTCTGAACACTGTTGAGGGGTTTGTGTTTGGAAGAAGAGAGACCTGATGGGGCCGGTGCTCAGACCCCTGGTGGTGCTCCCGGGCCAGGAAATGACCAGGCATCGGAGGGCAACAGAGAAACACGGCCTCACACATCCTGAGTGCTTGTGGTCACCGTGTTGTGTGGAGTTCTGGAACCTGGCACATGTCCAGGGTGCCCGCGTGGGTGAGGCCGCACAACCCTCCCTGGGTCTGCCAGCCTGGAGCGCCAGGCAGCCAGGGGAACCAGAAGTGAAGACCTGAAGCTTTTATTGAAAAACAAAAAACAAACAAAAAAAACCCAAAACACTTTCAGGAACATGCTACAAGTTCCTGCCCAGTGCCTTCTGGTGGTTGTATTTTTTTTGGGGGGGGGGAGGATCAAATGTGCAAAACCCTTGAAAACTGACCGAGGGGAACAGTCGCTGGGAATTTTAAAGTGTGGACCAGCCAAGACGCACAACGAGAAGAAGAAATACCGTGAAAGAGACACATTCAAAATCGCATGTTTTCGTCTTCAGTGTTCACGGAAGTGTGCCCATGCTCGAGGGTGGGCGGGGTGGGGGTGGGGAGGCCCCGAGGAATTGGCAACGAGCTCATGGGAAGAGCATGTCTGCTCTTTACAAAGAAGCCACCCTGGAAAGCCATGTGCAGACAGCGTGCCTCCAACTCTCCCATGGAGAGTTTCAGATCCTGCAGGGAAGAGAGGAGAAAAAAAAAAAAGAAATAAAAAGGAAAAACAACATTCTGAATATTGCCAGAATGGTATTTGAATAAACAGTGTGGACAGCTGCTCCTCCCTGCCGGAGCCAAAGAAATTCTGCTGTTGTCCACGAAGAAAATGCACTTGATGAGGGACCATTAACCGTTAACCAGGAGCTGAGCGGCCCCCGCAGAACGGGCGCCCCTGCCCGGGGCCTCTGAGGGCCTCTGGACTCCATCTAGGGCACCCTCCTTTCTGCTGACCATGTTCTCTCCGAATTTGGGGTCCTTTCCTCCCCTTGTAAGAGAAAGTGCACATTGTGCATGGAAGTGGGGCACAGCCCCGTGGAGCTGCAGCCTGGCTGCTGTCCTGGGGGGCTGGGAGGGCCAGCTGCCCACTCCCCGTGTGGCAGGTGGGGGCGGTGGGGACACTCGGGACACGCATCCCAGACGCCTGCGGAAGGCCCTGCTGCAGCTTGGGCTGGCAGGGTTGCTGACCAGCCCGGAGGTCAGAGCCACTCAGGACCTGTGCATCAGCCTGCTCCCTCCCTCTGGAGTGTCTCGAAAGGGTAAGAGACCCCCGTCTCCATCAGCAAAGTGCCTGGCAACTAATTGGTTTAATTGGTCCCTGCGTTAGGCCAAATAGTGTCAAAAGAGAAAAGTAAGAGATACTTTGCCATTTGTGGGGGGGACAAAAATTGTCCCTGCTAGTGACAGTGGTGGGAATGACAACAGATAGCCTCTAATGGCCTGAGAGGGACACCCTGGTGCACACCTGGCAGAGAAGGGCTCCTCTGGGGAAGGCCGCGGACACTGCTGAGGCCAGACCACCTTGGGCGGGCATCTCGGGTTCTCAGGGGGTTCTGGCCTGCCGTGGACACCCCCAGGCTTGTTTGCAGGAAGAAACAGGCCCCAAGAGGAGGAGTCGGTCCTGGCTGGCCTGGGCTGGTCAGTGGGTTCTATTTGCATGCATTGTTGTGAGGCTGGGGGGAGGGTGGTCATGGGGAGATGGGCTGGAACCAGGTCCAAGGCTGTCCTTAAGATGCCTGAGGACATGTCTGGTGGGTGGAGGGACAGAGAGGGAGGCACCCGAGCCCAGAGCTGAAGCTTCGCCAAGCTGTGTGACCTTGGGCATGTCCCTCGGACACTCTGGGCTGTGTCCCGTCCCTCAGATGTGCACACGACGCGCACTCACCACCACGGTATGCAATGCATGTCAGGATGATGTCCATGGCAGCTCTTTGTCACAGCAGCCGAGGGTCAGCTCAAGCGCAAGGATGGTGTGCTGCCCCAGAGGGGCTGTGACTGGTAACTGGACTGCAGAGAGGGATCCAGTCATGGCCCCCATGCCTTTGCTGAGTTAAAGAGGGTCGGCAATGCAAGGGCTAGAGAAAGTGTTTGGGGCACAAAACATAAGTTCTTTAAAAAAAACCTAACTGGACCTTCCTTTTCTGTTTCTATTCTGCTACCCAAGTCGAGGTAGAAAATATTTATTTTCGCTGTTTTACAAGCAGTGGCCTCTGGCCGTGTGAAACAGTAACTTCGCTCCCTGGAGCTGCGCCGTGAGCACCCAGTTGCGCAAAACGCCCGGGGAGCAGCTGGTGTGGCTCAATATATATAACACCATACCATTTTAATACGTTTTACTCAATCTCTGTAATCCAGATAAATCATAGTTTAGTGTGATCGTTTTAAAAGATCAGAGTAATACAAAAAAAAAAAAAAAAAAGAAAGAAAGAAAAGAAACAACTGTGATGAACAAAATCTCCACAATTTAAGTAAAGGCAGGGATCATTCTTAGTAGTTTTTTCTGTGTCTCAGGCTCCAGCGTGACTTGTCATAGCTCGGACCTTGTCTTGATTTAAAATTTGGGTATGTTGTTCATTGTGGATTTTTAGCTTGCTTTATTTTTTGTTTAAGTTGCGGTAAAAGATTCATCACCTAGAATTTGCCACTTCAACCACATTTAGGTGTCTACCTCAATGGCCTCAAGTACACTCACATTACTGGGCAGCTGTCACCAGCACCCGTCTCTAGAACATTCCCTCTTCCCAGCCTGAAGCTCTGCACTGATTAAACACGAACTCCCTGTGACCCCTCCGCCAGCCCCGGGTGGCCACCATTCTCCTTCCTGTCTCTAGGAATTTGATGCTGCTAGGTTCCTCACATGAGTGGAATCATACAGGATCTGTCCTTATGTGACCAGCTCAATTCAGTTAGCGTAACGCTCTCAAGGTTTGTCCATGTTGTATGGGGGTCAGCGTCTCTTTCCTTTTTTGTGACTGAGTAATATTCCACCGTATGGATGGGACGTCCTCTTGTTTATCCATTCACCCGGTGATGGACACTGGGTTTGTTTCTACATTTTGGCTATTATGAGTAGTGTTGCTGTGGACACTGGTGTCCAAACATTTTTGTTGTTGCTGTTTCGAGTCTCTGACTTCAATCCTTTTGATTATATACATATAAGTGGAATTTCTGGAATATATAGTAATTCTTTGTTTATCTTTTTGAGGGCCCACCAAGCCATTTTCCGCAGCGGCTGTGCCGTACGGGAGTCCCACCAGGAAGGCACAGGGGCTCTGGTTTCCCTACATCCTTGCCAACCCTTGTTATTCTCCATTTTTTATTCTAGCCATCTCAATAGGTGTACGGTGGTATCTCATTGTGGCTTTGATTTGCATTTCCCTGGTGACTAATAATGTTGAGCATCTTTTCATGGGCTTATTGGCCAGTTTTTGTTGTTGTTGTTGGCTATTTTTATAACTTCTTTGGGGAAATGTCTGTACAAGTCTTTTGCCCATTTTTTGAATTGGGTGTTTTTTTTTAGTTGTATTTACATTGCTTTTGATTCTTAGAGCTGTTGTGTTAATGAGACCTCTTCATTCATTGCTGGGTGTTTTGGAACCTCCTTGACTTTTGCACCTGAGGGGGGAGTCTCACTTGCCTCACCATCTGTCCAGTCCAGAAAAATTCCTGAATAAGCCTCTCGGAGGAGCGGGTGACCCTCGGGGTGAGGGAACAACAGACAAGGGAAGGAGGTATGGGGGTGTTTGAGAATCCTAAGGGGAAGGGTGGGGCCGAAGGCTGAGGAAGGTCGGCCCTTCCTACTCTCGTGGCTGTGACGTAGCAGCCCCTCCTCCCACTTGGGCGAGACTGCGCTCAGACACGGCTTTCCAGGAGCGGCCTCTTATGGAAAGGAAGAAAGAAGTAGAATTCCACGTCTTAGCCAGCGCCCGGGAGAGGTAAAGGAACAGCTGAAACGGGGTGTGATGAGTAGGGACGCCGGTAGCCAAGAGAAACTGAGTGGTCGGCATGTAGCTTCTCGGGGAGGCAGAGCCCAGAGACAACGTGGTCCCCCACCCCCTCCTGCTGGGCTTTTACAAGCCGGTGTGGCCTGGTGAGTCCACAGCGTCTGGGGCCCACGTGTCTGCGTGAGTGGCCCATTCCCCAAGCTCACGCCTCCGTTCCTACCTGAACCCAGGGCAGTGTGTGGCGTGTCCATCCCCACTGCCACGCCCACAGGCAGAGCCGCCGCTGTCCTAACTCTCCAAGGAGCTGAGAAAACCTCAAAAGTCCTCCCCAGACTACAACCCACACCGCAGCCTCATTAACACCAAGCTTCAACCAGCTTGCCCAGGCTCCGGGACAGCGGTTCTAAGAAGTGTGGTTACCCGGTCATTAATAATACATCAGTCGGCCCCTATTCTCACAGAGAGAAGTGCTCTCTCCGAGAGGCGCAGACAAACCATCACCAAATGTAATGGAAACTAAAAATCTACCAATCCAAGTTCAACAAAGTCCAGGTGAGGTAAAACGAGGAAAACCCTACCAAGTCCCGTCATCATCAACTTGGCGAAACCGGAGTGAAAGGGGAGCATCCTCAGAGCAGCCTGTGAGGAACGAGACGCACAGAGGAACAGTCAGCAGTGACAGGCATCTCCTTCTGGGAAAACTGCAAGCCCAGGACAAGGGGGCAGCATGTCTAACACAGCGAATAGGAGAAACCGTGCGTCCAGAATGCCACACCCCAAGCAAAAGTCATTCCAGAAAGAAAGGCACAGGAAAGAGTTTTAAGACCGGCGCTAAGACAAGGGTGAAAGGAAGTTCTCTGGGCAGAAAGAAAATGATGTCAGAGACAAAGCTGGGTCGACACACAGGAGCAAGGAGCCCTAGAAATGGCAAGAATGTGGATACATGTAAACCAACAAACCAACCAACCAACAAACAAAACCATACTTTAAGAATGACCATTGGCGATGATATTGACGACATTCTGGTGGTTCCTAAGTGTTATTAAAATCATAAAAAATTACTAAATATCTTTAAATTTTTGATGTCATAGAAACTCATTTTATTCAGATTACACGTTGAAACTTCCTAGGGATAAACCCTCCCAATCTGTTCCACAAAGGAATGTAATGTTTTGTACGTATTACTATATATTTTGTATAGTGAATATGAAAATATAAAGCAAATATGGAGTATAAATTGTATGTCTTTAAAAATACTTATTAAAATAAATTTTTCCCTCAACTTTAAATTTCCTTAAAAGACAATTATTTAAATATATATATATCAGCAACGTACTGAAAAGTGTATTATATCTGGGAAAGTATAGTCTATGACACCACATCACAAGTCTAAGAGAGACAGAGCGGGAATGTATTGTAGGGCACTTCCATCCTGTGCAACGTGGTGCAAATTTGCAAGTAGATGGTGATACGTTGAATGTGCATATTTTAGCTCCTGGAGCAACTTCTAAAAATTAGAACAGAGATCTAGTTTATTAGATATTTGTGAAATTCAAACAAACAAACAAACCCCACAATGAATCTTAAAGAATGAAGAAAAACGGGGAAAAGAAATAATAAACAGATGGGACAAATGGAAAATAAATAGAAACATGGTAGATTTATAATCCCAATGATGCTGATCATTTTATTTATTTATTTATTTTTATTTATTATTATCAAATTTAATGCAGTGACATTGATAAATCAGGGTACATATGTTGAGAGAAAACATCTCCAGATTATTTTGATATTTGATTATGCTGCATACCCATCACCCAAAGTCAAATTGTCTTCCGTCACCTTCTATCTGGTTTTCTTTGTGCCCTTCCTCTCCCTCACCTCCTCTCTCTCCTTCCTCGCCCCATCTCCCCCCCCCCCACATTCTTGTCCATGTCTCTGAGTCTCATTTTTATGTCCCATCTATGTAGGGATTCATATAGTTCTTAGTTTTTTTCTGATTTACTTATTTCACTCCGTATAATGTTATCAAGGTCCATCCATGTTATTGTGAATGATCCGATGTCATCATTTCTTATGGCTGAGTAGTATTCTATAGTATATATGTACCAAAGCTTTTTAATCCACTCGTCCTCTGACGGACACTTGGGCTGTTTCCAAATCTTCGCTATTGTGAACAATGCTGCCACAAACATGGGGGTGCATTTCTCCTTTTCAAACAGTGCTATGGTGTTCTTGGATATATTCCTAAAAGTGGGATAGCTGGGTCAAAAGGCAGTTCGATTTTCAATTTTTTGAGGAATCTCCATACTGTTTTCCACAGAGGCTGCACCATTCTGCATTCCCACCAGCAGTGCAGGAGGGTTCCCTTTTCTCCACATCCTCACCAGCACTTATTCTGTGTTGTTTTGTTGATGAGCACCATTCTGATTGGTGTGAGGTGATATCTCACTGTGGTTTTAATTTGCATTTCTCTAATGATTAGTGATGTTGAGCACTTTTTCATATGCCTATTGGCCATCTGTATGTCCTCTTTGGAGAAGTGTCTATTCATTTTTTCCCCATTTTTGATTGGATTGTTTGTCTTCCTGGTATTGAGTTTTACAAGTTCTTTATAAATTTTGGTTATTAACCCCTTATCAGATGTATTGTCAAATATGTGCTCCCATTGTGTAGTTTGTCTTTTTATTCTGTTCATATTGTCTTTAGCTGTGCAAAAGCTTTTTAGTTTGATATAGTCCCATTTGTTTATCCTGTCTTTTATTTCACTTGCCCGTGGAGATAAATCGGCAAATATATCGCTCCGACAGATGTTGGACAGCTTACTGCCTATGTTTTCTTCTAAGATGCTTATGGTTTCACGGCTTACATTTAAGTCTTTTATCCATTTTGAGTTTATTTTTGTGAATGGTGTAAGTTGGTGGTCTAGTTTCATTTTTTTGCAGGTAGCTGTCCAATTTTCCCAACACCATTTATTAAAAAGGCTGTCTTGCCCTGGCCGGTTGGCTCAGCGGTAGAGCGTCGGCCTGGCGTGTGGGGGACCTGGGTTCGATTCCTGGCCAGGGCACATAGGAGAAGCGCCCATTTGCTTCTCCACCCGCCCCCCCCTTCCTCTCTGTCTCTCTCTTCCCCTCCTGCAGCCAAGGCTCCATTGGAGCAAAGATGGCCCGGGCGCTGGGGATGGCTCCTTGGCCTCTGCCCCAGGCGCTAGAGTGGCTCTGGTCACAATAGAGCGACGCCCCGGAGGGGCAGAGCATCGCCCCCTGGTGGGCAGAGCGTGGCCCCTGGTGGGCGTGCCGGGTGGATCCCGGTCGGGCGCATGCGGGAGTCTGTCTGACTGTCTCTCCCCGTTTCCAGCTTCAGAAAAATACAAAAAAAAAAAAAAAAAAAAAAAAAAAAAAAAAAAAAAAAAAAAAAAAAGAGGCTGTCTTTACTCCAATGTATGCTCTTACCTCCTTTGTGAAATATCAGTTGTCCATAGAGCTGTGGGTTTATGTCTGGGTTCTCTGTTCTGTTCCATTGATCTATATGCCTGTTCTTATGCAGTACCAGGCTGTTTTGAGTACAGTGGCCTTGTAGTATAACTTGATATCCGGAAGTGTGATACCTCCCAATTTATTCTTCCTTTTCAAGATTGCTGAGGCTATTCATGTTCTTTTTTGGTTCCATATAAATTTTTGGAATATGTGATCTATATCTTTGAAGTAAGTCATTGGTATTTTAATCGGGATTGCATTGAATTTATAAATTGCTTTGGGTAATATAGACATTTTAATGATGTTTATTCTTCCTAACCATGAGCACGGTATATGCTTCCACTTGTTTATATCTTCCTTGATTTCTTTTATCAATGTTTTATAATTTACCGAGTACAAGTCTTTAGTCTCTTTGGTTAAATTTACTACTAGGTACTTTATTTTTTTGGTTGTAATAGTGAAGGGGATTGTTTCCTTAATTTCTCTTTCTGACTGTACATTGTTGACATATAAAAATGCCTCTGATTTCTGAGTATTAATTTTATATCCTGCCACTTTGCTGAATTCATTTATCAGGTCCAGTAGTTTTTTGACTGAGACTTTAGGGTTTTCTATATATAATATCATATCATCTGCAAATAATGATAGTTTTACTTCTTCTTTTCCAACTTGAATGTCTTTTATTTCTTCTTCTTGTTTGATTGCTGTGGCTAGGATTTCCAGGACCATGTTGAATAAGAGTGATGAAAGGGGGCACCCCTGCCTTGTTCCTGATCTTAAGGGGATTGCTTTTAGTTTTTGCCCATTGAGTATGATGTTCGCTGTAGGTTTGTCATAGATGGCCTTTATCATGTTGAGATATGTTCCCTGTATTCCCACTTTGCTGAGAGTTTTGATCATGAATGGGTGCTGGATTTTATCAAATGCTTTTTCTGCATCTATTGAAATTATCATGTGGTTTTACTCCTTCCTTTTGTTTATGTGATGAATCACATTGATTGATTTGTGAATATTGTACCAGCCTTGCCTCCCAAGAATAAATCCCACTTGATCATGGTGTATGATTTTTTCATACATTGCTGGATCCAGTTTGCTAATATTTTGTTGAGGATTTTAGCATCTATATTCATCAGGGATATTGGCCTATAATTTTCTTTCTTTGTGTTGTCTTTGCCTGGTTTTGGAATCAGAATTATGCTCACTTCCTAAAAGGACCTTGGAAGTCTTCCTCTTGAATTTTTTGAAATAGCTTGAGAAGGATAGGAGTTAGTTCTTCTTTGAATATTTGGTAGAATTCACTTGTGAAGCCATCAGGCCCCGGACTTTTCTTTGTTGGGAGTTGTTTTTTTTTTTAATTTTATTTTTTTTGTATTTTTCTGAAGCTGGAAATGGGGATAGACAGTCAGACAGACTCCCGCATGTGCCTGACCAGGATCCACCCAGCACGCCCACCAGGGGCGACTCTCTGCCCACCAAGGGGCGATGCTCTGCCCCTCCGGGGCATTGCTCTATTGCGACCAGAGCCACTCTAGCGCCTGGGGCAGAGGCCAAGGAGCCATCCCCAGCACCCGGGCCATCTTTGCTCCAATGGAGCCTTGGCTGCGGGAGGGGAAGAGAGAGACAGAGAGGAAGGAGAGGGGGAGGGGTGGAGAAACAGATGGGCGCTTCTCCTATGTGCCCTAGCCGGGAATCGAACCCGGGACTTCTGCATGCCAGGCCGACGCTCTACCACTTTGCCAACCGGCCAGGCTGTTGGGAGTTTTTTGATAACTGTTTCGATCTCATTTGGTGTAATCAGTCTGTTTAGGTTTTCTGATTCTTCCAGATTGATTTTTGGAAGATTGTATGTTTCAAGGAATTTGTCCATTTCATCTAGGTTGTCTAGTTTTTTAGCATACAGTTCTTCATAGTATTTTCTTACAATATTTTGTATTTCTGTTGTGTCAGTTGTTATTTCTCCACTCTCATTTCTAATTTTATTTATTTGAGTCGTCTCTCTTTTTTTCTTGGTGCATCTGGTTAAAGGTTCATTGATTTTGTTTATCGGTTCAAAGAACCAGCTCCTGGTTTCATTGATCCTCTGTATTGTTTCTTTAGCCTCTATGTCATTTATTTCTGCTCTGATCTTTATTATTTCCTTCCTTCTACTACATTTGGGCTTTACTTGCTATTCTTTTTCTAGTTCTTTTAGATTCAGGGTTAAGTTGTTTATTTCAGCTTTTTCTAGTTTATTAAAGTGTGCCTGTAGTGCTATGAACTTCCCTCTCAGTACTGCTTTTGCTGTGTCTCATAAATTTTGAGTTGTTGTATGCTCATTGTCATTTGTTTCTAGTAATTTTTTTATTTCTTCTTTGATCTCATTCTTAATCCATTCGTTATTTAACAACCTGCTATTTAGTTTCCATGTTTTTGAGAATTTTTGAGCTTTTCTGTTGTGGTTGATTTCAAGTTTCATGCCATTGTGATCAGAGAAAGTGCTTGAGATGATTTCAATCTTCTTGTTGAGACCGCTTTTGTGCCCTAACATGTGGTCTATCCTAGAGAATGTACCATGAGCACTTGAAAAGAATGTATATTCTACTGCTTTAGGGTGAAAGGTTTTGAAGCTATCTATTAAATCAAGTTGATCTAGTGTGTCCTTTAAGTCTGCTGTTTCTTTGTTAATTTTCTTTCTTGAGGATCTATCTAGTGATGTTAGTGGGGTATTGAAATCCCCTACTAATATAGTATTGCTGTTGATCTCACCCTTTAAATCCATCAAAGTCTGCTTTATATATTTAGGTGCTCTTATATTAGGTGCATAGATATTTATAATAGTTATATTCCTGTTGGATTGCTCCCTTTATCATTATATAGTGGCCTTCTTTATCTCTTACTATATACTTTGTTTTAAAGTCCATTTTGTCTGATATAAGTATTGCTACCCCAGCTTTTTTTCATTTCTATTTGCATGAAATGTTTTTTTTCCATCCTTTTACCTTCAATCTATGTGCATCTTTTGTTTTAAGGAGTGTCTCTTGTAGACAGCATATGTACGGGTCCTGTTTTCTTATCCATGGAGCTACCCTATGTCTTTTGATTGGATTATTTAATCCATTTACATTTAAGGTTATTATTGATATGTAGTTGGTTATTGCCATTTTATTCTTTAAAGCTGTATTCCTCTTTTGCTATATGCTTTTCCCACTTTGAGCTGTTTACAACAGGCTCCTTAACATTTCCTGCAGCATTGGTTTGGTTGTAATGAATTCCTTGAGTTTGGGGTTTTTTTTTTGTCTGGGAAGCTCTTTATTTCTCCCTCAATTTTAAATGATATCCTTGCTGGATAAAGTAGTCTTGGTTGTAGGTTCTTGTTTTGCATTACTTTGAATATTTCTTGCCATTCCCTTCTGGCCTCAAGTGTTTCTGTTGAGAAGTCGGATGGCATCCTTATGGGGACTCCTTTGTAGGTGATAGCTTTTTTTTCTCTTGCAGCTTTTAATATTTTCTCTTTATCACTTAGCTTTGGTATTTTAATTATAATGTGTCTTGGTGTAGGTTTCTTTGGGTTTCTCTTTAATGGAGTTGTCTGTGCTTCTTGAACTTGTGAGAATTTCTCCTGCGTTAATTTAGGGAAGTTTTCAGCTATGATATGATTGAACAAAGTCTCTATCCCTTGTTCTTTCTCTTCTTCTTCAGGAACCGCTATGATTTGGATGTTATTTCTTTTCATGTTGTCACAGAGCTCTTTAAGAGTTTCCTCAGACTTTTTGAGTCTCTTTTCTTTTTTCTTCTTGGTGTTTTTGCCTTCATTCAAGTTGTCCTCCAACTTGCTGATTCGATCCTCAGCTCTATCCATCCTGTTTTTAATTCCTTCCATTGTGGTCTTCATTTCTAATATTGTATTTGTCATCTCCGACTGATTCTTTTTTAATATTTCAATATCCTTTTTTATACTTGCTATTTTTTTATTTAGGTGTTCATAATGACCATCCATTGTTGTTCTAAGATCCCTAAGCATCCTTACAATCATTATTTTGAACTCTACATCCAGAAGTTTGGTTATTTCCATATAACTCAATTCATTTCCTGAAGGTTTCTCTTGTGGTTTCGTTTGAATTGCACTTCTTTGTCTTCTTATTATGTCTGTGTGTTTGGGTGTTTTGTTTGTAGAACTGGTTGAGTCTAGGCTTGGTGTTGTATGCCTCCAGTTTTCAACTGTGTTATTTCTAGGTCTTTTTGGGTTGGCATCAGCTATTATTTATAATCCACTTTTGGATTTGGGCCACTTTGAAGTCTTAATTTGTTAGTTTTCTTAACAGGTGATAGTCTTGTTTACTGATCTCAGCAGGGGGCTTCCTTGAAACTGTATCCAGGAATGTGGTGGGTGTAACCTGAGACTCTGAAGGCTTCTTCTACCAGTTAATCTCTCTGGGGGCAGGGTGTTTTCTCAGCTTCAGTAGGGGGAGGTGTATCTCAGATCTCCATGGAGACTTGAGTTACTGCCCCTCCTCCCCACTTCTTGTTTTCAGGGGTGTCTTGTGCTGATCGGAACTGGAGAGATGTCTGGAGATCTGTGATCCAGAAGCAATTTAGTCTTTTGTTTTGTGGAAGGATCAGTCCCTCCCCCAGCTATGGCCACCTCCAGCAATGGATGAGTCAGCTTTTTAGGTCGTCTCCTGCATTCCTCAGACCCTCACCATCTGTCCCTCTCTCTCCCTTTTCCTCTTGGAAGTCAAGCCGGTCCTTTCAACACACCTTGCTCCCTGGTCACCGGGCAAGTGGCTATGAGCAGTATTTTCTGCTCTTTTCCCTGGAGTGAGAGCCCCTCTGGGCTCTCAGCCTCACCCCCCGCCTCCGTTCCTGGAAGCAGGGGAGATTCAGGTGCTCCCTATCAGGTTTGTTGTGGCTTCTTCTTTGCTCCTTGGTTTTTGAGAGCTGTTCTTGTAGTCCAGAGTTGGTTTTTCACTGATTGTTCCTAAATTGACTTGTATTCCAGTTTCGTGGTGAGAGCTGGGAGTCTGTGCATCTGCCTACTCTGCTGCCATCTTCCTAGATCCTGATCATTTTATTAAATGGAAAGCTTCACACCCTCCAATAAAAGGCAGCTATTTTGACACTGGATATAAAAACAAGGTCTAGCGACATGGTGCCTATATACAAAGAACTAATTTTAAATATGCAAAGCCAAGTGCATGTCTATAGCCTAGAAAGAACAGTTGGTAATTAAAATAAAAATGCTGCAATGCAAATTAATCATGGAACAAAAACTCAAAGGAATGGGGGACTACTGCACATGCCTAGGAGTCAGTCTGAAAGTGCTCTGAATGGCCAGCGCTAGAGCAGTTCAAGCTGCAGAATAAACAGGGATAGCATTGGATTATCACCCAAAGAATAAATTAATATCTGTTAGTCCACAGCCATAAAAATTAATGATGTAATAAATAAATCAATACATGGGACGAAGGGAATGACTCCTGTTTACAGAAGAATTCCAATTAATAAATGTCAAAGGAATAAGGGGAATAGAAAAAAAATCACTATTAAAATTCCATAGACATCACGGAGGCAAGGCACACCAATGGGTGTGAAAGTTTGTGATCAAACGTTTCAGGAGAAACAGAGCATTTACATAGTTTCAAAGTGTCTCCCTGCCCTCAGGTTACTAATTATGAGAAGAAAAATAGTTAACTGTGCAGTGGCAGAATCTGACAGATACCATTGTTACCAACTGATTCCAGTTCACATCACCATGAATAAGACATGGTCACATCATGAACTCCCTGATATGATGCACATCACCCCAGTGGCATTCCTTTCAATAATGCATAACTGCAAATAATTATAAGAAACCATTAGAGAAAACCAAATCGGGGGACATTCTACCAAACACCTGGCCATTTACTGTTCAAAAATGTCAACTCACAAAGGACAGAAATAGTAAACAGCTATCATAGATTGTCAGAGACTAAGGAGACATGCCAACTTAATACAATGTGGGGTCCTGGGAGTTGACAAGAATACTAGTGGGAAAACTGGTCAAATCTCAATCAAGCTTGTGGTTTGGTCAGTAGTATTGTACCATTGTTAAGTTCTTGGTCTTCATAATTGTGCCATGATTTAGGTTAGGTAATAACATTAAAGGAAGATGACTGAGTGGCATACACAGTCCCTCTCTCTACTCTTTTAGCAACTCTTCTTATATTCTATCTAGAATTATCTCAAAAAAGCTTAAAAAAATAGTACTGTTTCCAACAGCATTTCAAAATACGTGAAACGCCTAGGGGCAAATATTGCAAAATATACACGAGACTTGTAAACTAAAAACTAGAAAACCTTGCCGAGAGAAATGAAAAATGTCACAAAGGAAGAGACATATGTTCATGGATCCAAAGACTCAGTATTGTTAGATGTCGCTTGATCTCAACGAGCCATCAGTGATCTGTAGAGTCAACATAATCTCAATTATAATTACACCTGCTGTAGAAGTGGACAAGGTTGTTCTAAGATTCGAGTGGAATTGCAAAGCACCTAGAACAGCCAAAGCAACTTTGAGAAAGAACAAAGTGAGAAGATTTATACTACTGAATTTTAAGACCTATGGTGAAGCAATAGTATATGGTAGTGGTATAAGAATAGACATCTAGGTCAATGGAACAAAAGGTGGAACCTAGAAATAGGTCCACGTATACATCACCAGCAGATTTTTTTTTTTTTAAAGGAAGGGCCTAGAAAAATCAATGGGGAAAGTAAAGCCTTTGAAACAAATTGTGGGACAACCAGATATTCATATATAATAACGTAAACCTCCACCCCTACCTCACATCACATGTTTGAAGTAGATCACAGACCTAACCATCAAGGCAAAAACTGTAAATCTTTTAGAAAATATTTAAAAATATGTTTTTGAACCCAGAGTAGGCCAGGGTTTCTTAAGAAGACCCACATAACCACAAAACATAAAAGTAAAACTCGTAGGTCATCAGAACAAGCATCTGTGTTTCGAAGGACCCGTTAAGAAAAGGCACAAGCAAACCACAGTGTGGGAAGAAGACACTGGAGACACAGACATCCTTTAAAACAGTGGTCCCCAAGCCCTGGGCCGCGGACCGGTACCGGGCCGTGGGCCATTTGGTACCGGTCCACAGAGAAAGAATAAATGACTTACATTATTTCTGTTTTATTTATATTTAAGTCTGAACAATGTTTTATTTTTAAAAAATGACCAGATTCCCTCTGTTACATCCATCTAAGACTCACTCTTGACGCTTGTCTCAGTCATGTGATACATTTATCCATCCCACCCTAAAGGCTGGTCTGTGAAAATATTTTCTGACATTAAACCAGTTCGTGGCCCAAAAAAGGTTGGGAACCACTGCTTTAAAAGACTTTATCAATAGATATAAAACCATTTCTATGGCTCAACAATAAGAGACAATTACAATGAAAACATTAGACAGAAGCCTTGAAGGGATGCTTCACAGACAATAAGCAAGTGACCCGTCCCTTAGCTGTCCCTTCGCCTGAAAGATTCCCCCAAGCGTCTGTCTCACCATCTCCTTCTTTGACTTCAATCCGCTCGAACTGCACCTAAGTCATCGAGGCTTCCCTGACACTTCCGTAATCACGGCCCTGCGCCCCGCCTCCCCGTCGCACACGCAGACTCCAAGTCGCCCCGTTCTCTCCCCTCTAAGCATCAGAAAGAACTCTGTTTCTCACCAATGATAATCCTGAGTGTCTAAGGCAGTGCTGTCAATGTCTGCTCTTCCCCCCTTGGTTTTGACTCTTGGGTAACTCCCAAACTTCCTGCAAGCTTGGTGCTTACTCACTGCCAACGATGTCATTGTCATTGACGTGATGTCCTCGGGCATTTCATTTTAGGAGGTAGGTATTATTATTGTGTTCCCTTTATGGTGGAGGAAACAAGGTAGACGGCATGGGTCTCCTGCCCAAAGACACACCTCCGGGTGTCCCAGAGCCTTGCGACTCAGCCAGATCCATCTGACCACAGCCAGCGCTCCTTCTGCTGGCCTTCCATGGAGAGGAAGGGGGTATTGTGTTTGGCACAAAGTTAGTGCGGGCTTCCCGGACCTCTGACCTCGGCTGGAAGGCTAGGAGGTCGGGCTGTGAGGGCCCAGCCCACGCAAAGGCCCGAGGGTATGAGAAGGTAGAGAGAGACACATGTCGGCTGCTCAATAAATATTTGCTGAATAAGTGAATAAATAAATAGCCGGCTAGAGGAACAAGGGTGAATAACGCTGTTGGTAAAGCATGAGTCAGTTCCTTGCCGTGGCTTGTGTTTGACCCGTGGTTGTCTACCTGCTCTTGCCTAATTTCCAAGCTAAACAGACCGGGAAGCCCTTGTGGGGCTGCCAGGGAATGCGCCTCTTCCCCCGGCCTCGGTAGCTGCAGCGACCTCAAAGGACAAGCCTGTCTGTGCTCCCCTTAGTGAGGGAGGACTCAGAGAGGACCTCAGGTGGGAGGTCAGCCTGCTGACTGGGGACCTGGAGGCCTTGCCCCCTGCCCCTTCCCGGCATCCACTGGAACCCAGGCTCTTCTCAGAGGCTGTGGAGTTAGTTCCCGCAGGCCCCGCACCAGCACACCCGCCCAAGAGGAGGAGAAAGCAAACAGGGAAATTCCGAGCGAGGGCTGGATGGCAGTCAAGTCCCCTTTCGTTCATCAACACCCTCTCTTGCATTTATTACGACCAGGGAACTTGTGCTCATGCCCTGGAGGGAGGGTTCCACACAGAAAGGCCCACCCAGGGACATACCAACCGGCAGCTTGGCAGAGGGCGCCTCGGTGGGTGGATAGTGGTGGTCCTCAGAGCCCTGGGGGCCATGCTCAGGGGCCCAGAGGCTGCTGCAGTACCCAGAGTTTTAAGGTCACGAGAAAGAACAGACTTGAGTTTGCAGAACAAAATCAAGAGGGCTGGTTTGCAGAGGCTGTCTTGGGAACGTGTTAGAACATGGGAATATAGTGTCTGCTAGGCGCCTCTTCCTCATCCTTCTTCGGAGGCTGGGCTTGGACGAGCGCTTCCACACTGTGAGCTCAGGCAACCCTCAGAAGAGCCTGCAAAGCTGTATATATCATGGTCCTAGGTTTTCAAATGAGCGATGCCCCAGGCCAGGGAGCCAGGAAGTGTGGCCGGGGACCCTGCCTCTCTGTTAGGCGCCAGCACCGTGGGAAGAAAAACACACATCTGTCTCCACATGATTCTTTCAGGGCCCTTGGATAGCTATTTAATTTTGCCTAAAGCAGAAAAGAAAAAAGTTGAAATATTTGAAGGTTTATAATTTTTGGAAAATACAGATTTTATAATGGTGGGATGGGCCCCTGAAAGTCACAATGCAGCGTTGAGGGATTCTGACAGGCTTGTCCCCTTCCAAGCCCAGGCTCCGGGCCCTGGGGTGGGGGTCCGGCCTTGCTGTTACAGGACAACAACATGGAGCACAATTCTATAGAAAGGGTGCCCCCCCCAGCCCGACACTGCATAGTCTAGTGCTCTTCCTGCTCGGGGGCATGGTGGGAGGGGCGGTCCGGGGTGGGTTTCTAAAAACGGTGAGTGCTGAGCCATGCCTTCACGTATTCAGTCGTGTTTGGTTTCTGTTTCTGACTCCACCATACTTTCAAGTTTATGGAGACGTTGCCAAGGTGGCGCAGAGGGCCCTGTGCCCCTCTCTCACCCCTCGGTATTAGCTTGGCTCCAGACCAGACCTTATTGGGATTTCGCCCGTCTTCCCATGAAAGTCCTCTCTCCGTTCCAGGGTTCAAACCAGGGCGCGGCATTGCCCCGGGTGACGTCATCTCTCCCAGTCTGCCTGGCTCTGGGTCACATCGTTTTCGGTACCTGCTCTGGGCTAAAGAGGATAGGGGCCAAGAAGTGAACGAGTGAGGAGACCCCCCTGGCCGCAGCGGCTGCTGGCCCCGGGGGTGGACAGGCACGCAGATACCCGCATGGAGCAGGAAGCTGGCAGCACGTGGGGGTGGGCACGATGACTGACAGGGGCCGCTCTGCCTGAGGGATGGGCGAGGCAAGCATGCGTGCTTCAGAACGGCTTTGAGAAAAAAGGGAGGTTCTGATTGAAAAGCCGGCTCGGATAATAACACCGAGCACTGTATTTTGATGGGATAATTGTTTTATATTTATAAAGATTCTTAATTATCTCCAGCAAATGCATTTAGCTCACTTGGTAATTGAATTAAGGAAAATGTCTTTTCAAGCACTGAAAGTTGTTGCTATCATGAAAAAAAAAAGAAGAAGAAGAAGAAAGGAGAACTTTAAAGGACTTCTCTCCATGGCCCTAGACCAACTCATTATCATGGAAAACTGAGTAATTCCCTTAAGGGTCCGGCCGGCTCTAATAAAACAGGCATTGTGGAGATGCCGAATTAAAATCAGGGGGCTGATGGAAATTTCCTTTCTTCGGCGAACCCTTTACTGACCCCCATTTAGAACGACCCTTCCTCAGGGGGCCCTGAACATACTTTGATTTCTGTGTTTATCAGACTGTGCAGTGTGATCAGCTCTGAGTTTGTCTCGTGTCCCTTTTACCCTCCCCCCCATGTATGTCTTTAGAGCTGGGACCACATCGCGCCCACTCAGGTGTCACCAAGAAGCCCGGGCCACTTCCCAGACTGAGTTGCCACGCCTTCTCCACAGCTGGGAACTCTTCTTCAGAAAGCACACTCGCAGCTTCCTGAAATGTGTCCCTGAAATGAGCGTGCGGGATGGACGCATCTGAGCGCACGCTCACAGCCGTGGGGCACACTGTCCATGGCCCTGGACAGCCTGGGCTGGGCCCTGCAGCGTTAAGGAGATTTGTACCTTGGTGGCCCGCGTCTCTGGGTTGGTCAGGCAGCTCGGGGTGGCAGTGGTGGTGGGGGGGGGGAGTCAAGATGAACCCCCAGACAGACAGGCCCTGAACTTGGAGGAAAAAAAAACCAGTATTTGTCCTGGAGTTAACTGTATCATAAATAAATGCATCTTGTCGTGTGGCCCAGGTGAGTCTGCTGATGAGAGAGCTGCCTGCCCCACCCGCAGATCACCAGATCACTGTCGGAGGTCGCGGAAGGAGCGAAAACAGGCCCGAGTCTGGCAGGGGCTTCCTGTGGTGTGAAACCCACCTGGTTATGCTCCACAGCGGGTTGAAGCAGTGGGCCACCTCCTTCCTTAAGAGCTGCTCGCACTCAACAAGTAACTGAGGACTCACTGTGCCCAGTCACCGCGCCAGCCCGGCCACTGGGTGCATGGAGTCTGCAGTCCAGGGTGGAGGTGGACAGTGAGCAGGGAAACGGCACGAGAACAGGGTAGAGCAGACGGGTGAGTGTTGGCCGCGAGGTGGTGGATTTCAGCCTTTCTACCTCGGAGCGCACGGTAACTAATGACTAAAATTCTGTGGCATGCCAAAAATACGTACTTCTCTGCCTCTCTGACAAAAAAAAAAGGTATAGTTTTGATTCATCCACACTGGACAGCTATTGTGTTGGCTGTTGTCATTTTTTTATTTGACAGTTCAAGGGAAAAGAGATCAGTTCTCCTGAGTACATAGTCAGGTAATGCATGGTTTACAGTTTATATATTTTTTTTATTTTTATAATGTTGCCATTGATCTGAGAGAGAGAGAGAAGCATCAACTCAGTGTTCCACTTTAGTTGTGCGCTCCTTGGTCGCTTCTTGTATGTGCCCTGACTGGGGATCGAACCCACCACCTCAGTGCACTGGGATGATGCTTTACCCACTGAACCACCCGGCCAGGGCCAGGGATTACATGTTTGAAAGACTCTTGCTGCACGTGGGTTGAAGGTCGCTGCACTGTGGCAAGCACAGGGGGTGTGCTGAGGCACTGGCAGGGCAGAGGGGCGACTGCCCGTGCACCGGGAGCTGGGCACTGGCGGGGCAGAGGGGCGGCTGCCCGTGCACCGGGAGCTGAGCACTGGCGGGGCAGAGGGGCGGCTGCCCGTGCACCGGGAGCTGGGCACTGGCGGGGCAGAGGGGCGGCTGCCCGTGCACCGGGAGCTGGGCACTGGCGGGGCAGAGGGGCGGCTGCCCGTGCACCGGGAGCTGGGCACTGGCGGGGCAGAGGGGCGGCTGCCCGTGCACCGGGAGCTGGGCACTGGCGGGGCAGAGGGGCGGCTGCCCGTGCACCGGGAGCTGGGCACTGGCGGGGCAGAGGGGCGGCTGCCCGTGCACCGGGAGCTGGGCACTGGCGGGGCAGAGGGGCGGCTGCCCGTGCACCGGGAACTGGGCACTGGCGGGGCAGAGGGGTGGCTGCCCGTGCACCGGGAGCTGGGCACTGGCGGGGCAGAGGGGCGGCTGCCCGTGCACCGGGAGCTGGGCACTGGCGGGGCAGAGGGGTGGCTGCCCGTGCACCGGGAGCTGGGCACTGGCGGGCAGAGGGGTGGCTGCCCGTACACCGGGAGCTGGGCACTGGCGGGCAGAGGGGTGGCTGCCCGTGCACCGGGAGCTGGGCACTGGCAGGGCAGGCCCGGGTCCGCTCCTCACAGATGGTCTCCGCCCCGCCCCTCTCGGATTTTCTCCTTCCTTCTTCCTCTCCCCGTCCCCTTCCCACGCCCACTCCCACGTGGCCCCTCGCTCTGGTGTGCGCAGGGACAGCGAGCTGTCTTGCTGCCGACGGCCCACCCTCCCCAGTTCCTCAGCTTGGAGCTCCAACACAGGTCCCGGGGGTCCAGCCTACGCATGGCCTACTCCAGGTGGGGACCACTCTGTGCGGTCGGCTGAGGCAGGTGCAGAGTGGATAACACAGGACACGGGTAGGCATGATGGGAAGGAACAGCTGTGGGCGGTCCCAAGCCACAGAAGAGCACTGGGCCTGAGATCGAGTCCTGATCCATCCCTTGTCAGGGGGTTGAGCCTGAGTGACCCTTGACACCTCTGTGACCCCGTACCCAGTGGTGCTGACATGAGGTAAGGGATGTCCAGTGCCTGGCAGGCTGCCAGGCAGGCACGTGTCCTCATACTCATGGAGGGAATCCGTTTTCCATGGTAGACTTCTGCACTCCCTGCTCTGGTCACCTGGCTGAAGTGTCCTGGCACCCCCTAAGCAGGGCACTTTTTATAAGGATGGACAGATGGATGGGCTGCTGCCCACAGTGACGGTTTCAGAGTGCAGCTCTGGATGGGCTCTCGTTACCCATTTCTATGGAATTCCACATCCTTTAGGAATCTTGGGATTATGAAACAGCCACCAAGAAATCACGCACCCCATTAACATCGAGACTTTTTATGTATTTACAATTCAGCTTAAATGTTCAGCAAACGACGTTTTCAGAATGTAACATGTGTTAGTCACTGCGTGAATTGCAAAACCAGGGGAGTATCTCCAGAGTGCTGGCCTCGACGATGTCATCTGGCAAGGCTGAGGGAGGAATAAAAATAACGCTGCTCAGCGCGGCCGTCCCAAAGGGCAGCAGGGGTCTGTGCGGAGCCCTCCTGAGCCCACAGGTAGTCGGTCTGCAGGGGCCGGGCTTCAACCTCCCCTCCCTGTGGCCAGCGGGGGTGAACTCAGCTCAGGGTAGCAGGGACAGAGAGGGGCTGGGGAGTCCAGGGCTTGGTTTGAGTTTGAGTCTGCCACCCACTGGCCAGGTGACCGTGGGCATTTTCTAGACCCCACTGGGCATGGAGAGGCTAGAGGAGGTGGCCTGGGTAACGCTGCAGGGATGAGAATCCCCTCTCCCGCTCACGCCTCCTAGGGGATTTCAGACCCAGAGGTCCTGGTGCCCCAGACACCCCGGGCAGCCGCGAGGGTCGCTCTGCAGCTGAGCCGTGTTTGGGGGGACAGAGGGAAGCACAACCGCACCCCCCCACCCCCACCAGCTGCATGCCTAGCTTGGTTTTCTAAACACAACAGCGCTGCACCTCCCCGCTGAGCTACAAGCCCGCAGGTGGCTTGATGAACATGTGGTTTCTGGATGTGACATGAAAGTTAGCTTTTCCATGCTCTTTGTCTGGGTTTCCTGGGTTTGTTTTTCTTGCTCTTCCAGTCCTGAAATATTCCCAACCGTGTTTACGTTGTGGCGGGAAACATGGAAGCCCAGTGCTGCTGTGTGCGGATCTGCTGGACCCTGCCTCCACCATCCTCCTGAGAAGCACCGGCAGGTGCTGGTGGATCTGAGCCAGTGAGCACGGGGGCAGGGGGGGGGGCCCGCAGGGCCTCCGGGGCACCTGCCCACTGCCTGGTTCCCGCAGGTGTCTGCTGACGGTGCCAACTGCATCATCACATGCTCCACCAGAGAGCTTCTGCCCATGGGCTATATCAGCTTCAGGGGCATGCCCCTGAGAGATTTCTGGGGCCCCCGGTGCCCCCCAGAAACCCCAGGAAGCCTCAAGGGATCTGCAGCTGGGAAGTGGGGGGCCCGGATTATTCCCATTCTGCAGATGACAAAACCGAGGCTTGGGAGCGACTTGCTTGTACAGAACAATCACCATTTCTCTTCTGAATAGGCCTCTTCTGCTGCCCCTCCTCTCGGGGTGCTACCCTCTAGACCAGTGGTCCCCAACCCCTGGGCTGCGGGCCGGTACCGGTCCGGGGGCCATTTGGTACCGGTCCGCAGAGAAAGAATAAATAACTTACATTATTTCCGTTTTATTTATATTTAAGTCTGAACGATGTTTTATTTTTAAAAAATGACCAGATTCCCTCTGTTCCATCCGTCTAAGACTCACTCTTGATGCTTGTCTCAGTCATGTGATACATTTATCCATCCCACCCTAAAGGCCGGTCCGTGAAAATATTTTCTGACATTAAGTCGGTCCGTGGCCCAGAAAAGGTTGGAGACCACTGCTCTAGACTGTACCTTAGTTTGTCACCGCATTTTACCCAAGCTCCACAGCCTCCCTGACAAGGCCCAGTGGGCCCACAGTGCACCCCTAGCTTCACCTGGGCCTCCCTTTTGGTTTGGATTATATGCCACCCACCTGACCCTCTCCTGCTTTTTTAGTTGTCCGAGTCTTGCTTGCCTATCGACACTGGGAACTCCAGAAGGATGGGGGCCGTGGGCTGGCTGCCCTGTGCCTGGCCGGTGTTGGTCACGGAGCTGACTCTTCACCATGCCTGTTGAGCAGGGACTTGTTATTATTCTCTGAGCCCGGGTTCCACGTGTCTGGCCACAGGAGGCTAGAGCCCTTCACCCCCCAGGTCCTTGGCTGGCCAGCATTTCCAATGATATTGTTTCATATTAAATGATTTTAAATTCCATGGACCCTGGTTTCACAATCAAATAATTCGATCTTGTTTACAAATGGAATTTTTACTTTTTGACAGTTTCTAGCGTTGCCTGGTTGGATGGTCAGTGAGAGCGTGTCCTCTCATGCCCTCCTGTCCATTTGGGACAGCGTGGCGTCTGGGAACTGTCCTGGGGGCCGGCAAGCGCCCGGGTGGGGGCTCTCCCGCCCGTCTCTCCCATCTTTCAGCTCCCACTGAGAAAACCCGCAAGTGACAGAATGGGGAGGGACACTGGCCGCCTGTCATTCCAATATTCCTGCTTCACCGACTAGGAGACAGAGGCACAGCTCCCCGACCCTGTGGCCAGCCCAGGCCCCCACAGCCGTCCTCGGATGCCCCCCCCCGGCTTTCCCACACTCCCCACCACCTCCACCTCCACCCGGACTTGCTGACTCCCTGCCGTGTGCCACCCACTGCTCTGAGTGACAGAGGCACAGGTGTGGAAAGACATGACCTTTGGCCTCCAGAAGCTCACACTCTGGGTGTGGGGGTGGGGGTTGGTTAAATAGACAAAAGTGGCCACACAAAGAGTTGATGGCTCAGTGGGCCATTGAGGAAGTGAGGGGCTACAGAAGGCCGGGGGCGGGGGGGGGGGGACTTGGAGACCAGAGAGCCTTCCTAAAGCCTCCGAGGTGGCCCAGGCTTGGTGGTCATCGCCCAACCTCATTTTCAGCAAATGATCAGTCCCAGCATGGACATATGTAAACCAAGCAGCAGAACGTCAGTCCCTCCCAAGGAGTCCCCTTGTCACTTGTCACTTTGGAGGTTGCCTCCTTCCCCAGTGATGTCACCATGACTGGAAACAGGCGTTGGAGCCTCCCTTCTGGAACGTTCTCTCAGCAAGGATTGGTACACCGGGGGCAGATGGGCGTCACTGTTCTGTGGTCACTTGGATGGGTGACCTGGGTTGGCCCCGGCAGCAACCCTGCTGGGCTTGGCTCAGAATGGCATCTGGCTATTTCCACAAGTCGCCGGCTCTCTGAGGTCAGAGCTGAACTGGTGAGGAGGTCACATCATGGGGCCGTGTCCACAGGCCACCCCAGAGGGATCCACGGTGGGCGTCCCCTCTGGCCCTGGCCTGCAGAGGGTGGCCTCCGGCAGGGCCTCTGTAAAGGCCATTGATCACCACCCAGTCCACTTTCCCACCCAAGGCCAGCACTTCCTTCTATAAAGCATCCTGGGAGATGATTGTGGGGCAGCCCCGACAGGCACTGCGGCCCTGGCTGCAGCCCCTGGCACTGACCCGCCCTCACAGGGGCCCGGAGAGCTCCCCGAGTCCTGCAGCCTGCTCCCCGTCTCTGAGTCTTTGCTTTCGTGGTCCCCACGGGGGTGCTGGGGTCTGATGGAAAACCACCCAGACCATGGGGACGCCCAGGGATCGCAGGGGTGGGTGGAGACAGGATGCTTGTCCTCGGTGACAGAAGTGGAAGTCAGGCACATGGTAACCGTTAGAGAACGGGAAGGTGGGGTCGAGGCTCCCGAGGAGAAGTAAGAAGAAGAGTGTGTCTGTCTGCTTCTGCTGGGACAGGCAGTCTCTAAAATAAGCAAGGCGAGGAAGCAAGATTTTAAAGGATGTGTGATCCATTTTTTGAATTTAAAAATAAATAGATAAAATTTAAAAAGTGGGTGTCGATGTGTGCTCCGCAAGAACACCCAGAAAAGGTTCGTGTGGGTTGTGAACACAGGAGTCGCGGACACTGAGCGCTGAGCTGTCCTCCAGGTCCCTGTGTGCCCTTAACTTACGGAGTCCTAGAAGGAGGTGGGTACTACCATTCCGCCCACTTTGCAGACGAAGATACTGAGGCCCGGGGAAGGCAAAGGACTGTGCAGGTCTTACGGGCAGTGTGTGGAGGTGCAGGACCTGGGTCTGAGCCCCTGGCCGTTGGGCCGCTGGTCAGGACTCCCTGGGCTCGGTGGGGAGAGGGGTGGAGGGTGGGGGTGGCTGTGGGCTTCCAGGCTTCCATTTTGCCTTTCTGTGTCCTCTGTAGTTTCTTCCTGGGAGCACCTAGTACTTGATTTCAGGAAATGTCAACATGGTCACGTGGATAAGGGTAATACGTCTTTAATTCCTATTGTACTCTTCTGCATTAAAAAGAAAAACAGTCATACCATTTAAAAAAATCCTCTCCCCCCTCCCCTCTCCGGAGAGAATACTGAGTCTCTAGGAAGGGGGCTGCAGGAGACGAGCAGGACTCCGGGAAGCGGCCTCTGTCCTGGCGGGGCCCGGGGGCTGGCTCAGGACAGTCAGCTCTTGTGTGAGAGGGAAGACCCCAAACAGTTTCTAGTCCAGCTCCTTCATGTTACAGGTGGACAGAGTGAGGCCGAGAGAGGGCCACACTGTGCCAGGTGTCCCTTGGGGCCCACCGGGCACCCACACCTGGCCTTCTCCTCCTCCTCAGGGCGGGGCCCACCGGGCGCCCACACCTGGCCTCCTCCTCCTCCTCAGGGCCCGTCCAGGTGTCCCTTGGGGCCCACCGGGTGCCCACACCTGGCCTCCTCCTCCTCCTCAGGGCCCGTCCAGGTGTCCCTTGGGGCCCACCGGGCGCCCACACCTGGCCTCCTCCTCCTCCTCAGGGCCCGTTCAGGTGTCCCTTGGGGCCCACCGGGCACCCACACCTGGCCTCCTCCTCCTCCTCAGGGCCCGTCCTGACGCTGTGAATGGGAGGCGGGAAAAGACCGACTCCTTCTGCATCATGGCTGCTTTGATAGCCAAGGTCCAAAGTGCTCACAGGGCTGTACTGAGTCCAGAACAGAGTCCCAAGACCACCTGGGGCAGAAACGCCTTCCAGTTACAGGCCTTGCCCCCAAACGACAGCCTCGCTGGTCTGGTCTCAGCTCCCAATCCCATGAGCACTTGAGCTCATGGTCGCTGTTCTGTAACTGGCACAGCTGATGGGAGGGTGACGTTGCCATTGGTGACCACAGGTATCCTGGCAGCTTGGTGCAGAAAGTCCAGGTTTCCACGGGGACGGCGGAGCCTCAGTGTGGCAGGCATCCAGCTCTGCCACAACTATCTCTGTGGTCTTATTAGAGCCCCCTCCCTGCCTCAGTTTCCCCGTCTGTAAAACAAGGCCTAGATGACCTCAATCCTTTAGGATGCTGGCAGATGCTGGCACCTGACCTCATTCCTGCTTAAGGTCACGGAGGCCAGACACCCAGGAATGTGGTGCTCTCTTTCCAGGTAGACAGACCCTCTCTGCCTGGCCCCAGGGAGGACACTGGGCACGGACGCCAGGAGCTGCTCATCGGCCGGTGTGACGGTTTTCCAAGGGCCAGGAGAGCTGGCCAGCCTCACTCCAGCTCTGCCACCTCCTGTGTGACCTACAGCCATGTGACTATACCCCTCTGGGCCCCTACGACACAGGGAGAAGAGCAGCACCCACCCCCGGTCACACTGTTCCCAGCTGTTGGTGTCTGAAATAGCCTCGGCGTCCCACTGGGGCAGCACGACTCAGTCGGGGCTCTGCGTCTGCCGGAACTGGATAACACAGATCTGTGAGCCCCGAGGTCTGCCGTAGGAAACAGGGAGGAGGCAGTCTGGGGGGTGCTGGGAGCTGAGCAAGGAAGAGGCCCCGGGCAGGACCGAGGGTGGGGTGGGGGGTGGTGGCCAGGACCGAGGGTGGGGTGAGGGGGGTGGCCAGGACCGAGGGTGGGGTAGGGGGGGTGGCCAGGACCGAGAGTGGGGGGGGGGGGTGGCCAGGACCGAGGGTAGGGTGGGGGGTGGTGGCCAGGACTGAGGGTGGGGTGGGGGGGGTGGCGGTAACGAGGCATAGGAATGAAAGTGACAGGTGTGTGGGCTTGCTGAGACAAGCCCTCACCTCATGCATGGTCTCCTTTGATTCTCACTGTGACCCTAGGAGGTGGGCGTTGTCATCTCCATGCAAGGAGGAAGAAGCTCAGTGGAGGGGCGGTCACTTCCCCAGGAAGTGGTGGCCAGAAGCCCAGCGGCTGTTCTGACTCCAGGGGCTGGAGACCGGGAAGCAGAAGCTGCAGGTGAGGATTGTGGGGGCCCTGGCCCGAGCTCCATGCTTCTCACTCCCCACACCCTCTGCTGGGAAAACAGTGGTCCATAAACTCCCGGCTGTGACCACGAGGGTCATGGATGGTTTTAGCACGTGGCAGCAGCCATCACTGGAAGGAAAAATAGGATAATGAGCGTCAGAGATCACGATGCTAGTAAGTTCAATACTCTTTCGTGAAAATGTTGTTTTAGTTCGATGTGTGTGCACAGCGCAGTACTTAGATTTTTGCCTGTGGCCACTGTGCCTGGGTTGAGATGGGCCCTGTGTTTGTCACCCTGTCCCGGGTCAGAGAGCCTTGGAAGCCGCTGCTTTCAGCTTTTCTTGGTTCTGCTGGGGCCTCCGGGCCTTTGTTCTCCAAACAAGAACGCCAGTGCTGGGCACAGGACAGGAGCCAGGACGTGCTGGAGGGCTTCCGCCAGCGCCCCCTCCCGTATAACGAGGCAGCTGGTTTGGCAAGGTGGCGGCACCACCGTGTGGGGCCTGAGAATGTGGGGCGCCCACGTTTGACTGTAGCATCGGGGTCAGCTGAAATGGGAGTCCCCAGGCCCTGGTGCTGGGACAGGCAATGCCTTCCTCTCCTGTCGCGGGCCAGGGTGCTCTCCAAATCCTCGAGCAGAACCCCAAAGCTGCTCCACCAGGCCCACCAGGCTGGCCTGCTCCAGGAGGGGCTGAACCCCACGTGGTCACAGGGTAAAGGTGAGCGGGTGTCTCTCCTGCCCCTGAGCCGCGGTTGGCAATAGAGGAAAGCAAGATGATGTCAGGGTGATGGGAGGGCAGGGGCCAAGGAGTGCCAGGCTGGGCTGAGGGGCTGCTGGGCAAGGGGTCTGGGTTCCCTCCCGCCTGCAATGGGCACCCGGAGGTAGGCTTTGGGGGAGAGCAGATTTGTTTTGCAATCAGGTATCTATCCAACTCTGACCGGAGTGTGGGGCTGGCCCCACATACCGGTTTGGCGTTCTCCAAACAGCCCTGCTCCAGTCCCAGAAAACCCGGACTTGGGTTGGGAGACCCGGATGTGGGGTGCAAACCCCTGCAGGTGTAGTTTCAGGTGCAGCCTTCTCACCTTTGCAGGGCACCCCCCCACACACACACACACTGCCCCCACACTTTGGGCATTGACTGTCAGTTTTTTCTGTTCAGTATTGCAACCGACTGTTAAGGTCTCCAAGCCTGGAGGCTGGCTGCTAGTTTTCTAAATATCATTGAACATTCTGGAGATTCACAACTCTCTTGTTCCTTGGAGGGTGTTGGAGGCTGATACCGGGGGAAAGATCTCAGACACAGCTCTGCAGTGGTTTCTTCAAGGCAGCAACGATGTGTGCGTTCCTTTCCTGGGAATGGGCCTCTGGTTTGGGCACCTCTAGGCACCTTGAACCCTTCATTTGTAACAAACAAGCACAAAGCAAACCAGCATTCCTACATGAGGCCGCTGGTTTTCCAGTTTGCCCTGCTGGCTGGCTGGGGGTCTGCAAAAGGGACCTTTGTTTTCCCGGAAAACCAGAAGAAAACAAAAACAGAAGCAACAACAACAACAAAAATCTCAAACGCACTCACACACACAGAAACGCAATTATGTTTGTTACCAGGACTGAGGCTGGACACTCTGTCGCCTGGCCTTTGCAGGACGTGGACAAAGAGGTACTAAGGTTGGCTTACACTTCAGACTATGGACTCTCAACATGACAAGGACTCCTGTGATCCCAAGTTTTGGTCCACACTTCAATCACTTTGTGTGTGTGTGTGTGTGTGCGCGCGCATGTGAGAGAAAGACCAACGGACCCCACCAATGCTGCTGAGTGGGCCATGGGGGAGTTTTTAAAGGAGAGAAAACATTGTCAAATGAAAGAGGGTCCTCCAGGTGAAACCAAAACGTGGATGGAGGGGAGGCTGCCCTGTCCTGTCTGCTAGCCTGGGGCACCTGCACTCTCATTGCACAGCCACCCTGCCTGGCTTCCTTCATCGCATCACCACACACACACACCCCCATAACTGCCAGGGCTGGGCTGTGTCTGCGTGGATATATATAAATAAACATGGCCGCCTTGCGCCCAGCTGGGGAGCCGTGCTTCCCTGAGTTCTGTGTAGTGGAAGGCATTGCAGTCCAACTCTCCTCCCAGCTTTCCAGACGCCAATAAAAATGTATTTCCCCTTCTCCCGTCCAGTTTAAAGGTTATTCCTAAAAAGCAGCAGTCAACATATTTTTGATTTTTTGCAACTGAGAAAATTATTGACCAGGAACACACAAATTATTTGTTTTACTCTATACTACTTGGGTATTGACACAAGATCATTGGAAAAACCACCTCTGGACAAATGGAAGGTTAGTTTAAACTGATTTTATTTTTATTTTTTTTACAACTACTGGAGTCACTGACATTAGGGAAGTTGTAGTTTAAACAAATCCAAGGTCAGTTAGTTTGCTACATATTAGTTAAATATTACTGTTTTAAACAAAACAACAACACAAAAAAACACCCTAGATAACTCCTTTGGTTAAAAGAATTGATGACTTTTCTTGTGCAACTTTTTTTTTATCTCAACTGGAGGGTGATTCTAATTTTATCTGTGTTCAATACGCAGATTAAAAACAAAACAAAACCCCTAAACAACAAAAAGTCATGAGGCTGGAGCTGTTTACTCTTCCTTATAATTCTCTGAGCAGCCAAAGGAGGGGACAATCACCTTGAATCGAGCATTTTCTGAGCACACTAAAACAGCCAGCTCCCTGATCCCCATCTGGGAAGAAATCAATTACATCTATGTGTTAGTTTAATATGAAATTATTTCTATTTTCACTGTGTTTTCCTTCGGGCTATTAACAACAACAACAACCAAACAGACAGCAGGAGAGATGCAGGCTTGGCTCCCGACTGCCTATTTTCTCTGCAGGCTTTTCTTGGTTTTCAGCTTTTGCTTTTTGGACTTTTCTTTTTCTTTTTGTTTTTTGGTTGCAAAATGCACAAAATGTGTATTTCGAGTATCAAAAAATTATAGATTTTTGAACATGACAAAGTTTTACATCCACAATACATTTTGACAAAACTATTACTAAAAAGATGCCGTCTGCTTTTACTCCACTTAAATTAAAATGTCATTCATTGCATCTCTTCTGATCGGTTCAGTCTGACATTTGTTAGATGTGATCAAGTTCTGCAGGGTGTTTCACAAAATATTTGAAAAATGTAAACAAACGGTACGTAAAATCCCCACGGAAGCACGCTCACTTAGGGAAGGTTAGTTTAAAAAAAAACACACAAAAAAAAAAACAAAAAAACCGGCGCTGTGTTTGGAACGGCCAGTGTCGCCGGAGGCGCCGCGGGGCCGCTCGGTTCCCGCAGGCTCGGCCCGCAGCCCCTGGCCCGCGCGGCCTTCCGGTGTGCTAGCGTTTTCCTTCTTTGCAGCGCGGGAGGCGGTGGAGAGACCCCGCGGGGCCCGGGGAGGCCGCGCGTCCCACCTGCGCCACCCGCCTCGGGCGCCCGGAGCCGCTGCCGCTGAGCACAGGCGGGGGCCCCCGACCGACGGGCGCCCCGAACTCACTCCTCGGCCCGGCTTCCATTTGCCTTTTATGGGCCTCCCTCTTCCTAACTGGCTCCAGATTTGTGACTTCAGAGGCGCAGGGACTCAGCTGGGCTGTGCTCTTGGCCCCTTGGGGACCTTGCAGGAGAATAGCCGAGCCTCGGGGGGCACAGGGCTCCGGGCAAGAAGCGGGACGTGGGGCCGGGCTCGCAGCTCGGACTCCGCTGCCCCAGACCCTGGCTCGGCCTTCCCCGCGCGGGCCCAGAGGAACTGTCAGGGGCCCGCACAGACTCCGCACGGTCGGGCAGGCTTGGGGAGGGGTCCCCAGGGCCCCTGGGCGCAGGGCACGAACCCGAATGCAACCTTGGAAGCGGGCGTGGGGAGCTGCGCCGCCCAGACGCTCGCTCCCGGGCCCCAGGCCCCGACGCCTAGCGCTCCCGGGAGGGCGAGACCACCCATGCCGCAGCGGACGTGGGAACTGCCATCGCTGAGGCCTGGGAGGGCTGCGGGGTGGGGGCCTCTGCCCGGCCCCTGCTCCCCGCCCTGGCACCACCATCCTGAGTCAATGTCCTCCGTGAAAAGACCCCAACCTGACCTGCTCTGAGCCCTGCAGACCCCCAACGCCCCTCATCCCCGTCCTGCCTCCAGACTGGGTCCCGCAGGCGCCGGGCACCGGAGTGGGAGGGCCCCCAGGGCCCAGGGCGCTGTTCCAAAGGCCAGAAAATGGAAACTGTGCGAAAAGAATCCCCAAATCCGGCCGGGCCCGAAGCCCACCGGCTTACATAAAGCCCCAGGAGCTCTCCCGCCCGCCGTGGCCTCCTCGCTTCGGGGTGAACGGTCGGTGGGCGCTCAGCCAGGCCGTCCCGGGGTGGCACCGCCGCAGACCTCTGCCCACGGGCCTGGTGTGACCCGGGACAGGGGCAGGGGTCTCGGCCTCTTCCCATCGTCTGCCCCAGAAACATTTAACTGGCCTTTAATCACATTAGTAGCCGGCCCCAATTAGGGCCGCGGGAGGGGGAGGCCGGAGGAAACGGCCGCCGTGGTACCAGAGGATAAAGACCCTTTCATGCCCTGGGCCTGGCCGTGGGCAGCGCGGCGGGCCGCCATCCCCAGCCTTTGATGGCCCGCGCCGGGGCCTCATCGACATCGCAATCCCTATGCCCCTTCGACCCCCCAATGTGCCACCGTTGTCCTTAGGCGACGTCGCAGGGCAGCGTCCGAGGCCCCCACACTTGGCGCAGGCCTGGCTCCATGCAGTTCGCGAGCCCGCGCGTGCGCACAGGGTACGCTCGAGGGGGCTCTGGGGGATCTTAGAGGGTCCTGGGACTCGCCGCCTGAGTCTCCAGCGCCGAAAGCCCGGCCAGGACCTTGGTAAGGTCGTTGCCCACCAACTGGTTCGGAGGGAGGGTGACCCCCGCCACGGGCGGCCTGTGCAGGTCACCTGCGCTCTCCTAGGCTCCGGAGACGGCCAGCCAGCCGGAGTTGGGCCTGCCCTCCTGGACCCCAGTGAGGCAAACCCAGCCCTGGCTAGGCTAGACCAGGCGCTGCGGTGGCGGGACTCCCGGGGGTCCCGACTGGGACGTCGGGTCCCGAAGCGCGCGGGGATCACAGGCTCGGGGGCCGCGGGGCCGGTCCAGCGCGGCGCGAAGCCGACGCGTGAGCCAGGCGAGCGCGGAGGGGTCGCTTGTGCGCCGGCTGCCGCGGGGCTTACCTGGCTGGGGCACCGGGACCGCGCTCCCTTGCCCGGCACGGGGCGCCCGAGGGTCGGAGCGGGGCGCACTGCGGACGGGCCCGGGTCGTGCGAGGACATCGGCCGCCCGCGCCGCCAGAATGCTGAGGCCAGCGCGGCCTGGGCTCCCGGGGGCTGCCCGGGACCCCTGCCGCAGGGTAGCAGCTGCAGCCCGAACCGTGTGACCTCGGCCCCGACCTCCCGCGCTAGGCCGTTTGTCTGCGCACAAAGGAGAACACTCATATTTTTCTTTCCCGGGCGGCACAGGCTTCACACCCGCCCCATCTCCCTCCCCAGTGACCCCCCACCTCACACACGCTTCGCTGAGAACCGCTTTCTCTCTGCACACCCACTTTGTCTCGCTGTTCTTTAATGCCATCGTTGTAGTCGAAGATGTCAGGATAGCTTAGAAAGTTTCATAGAAAGTCAGAAAGCAATTAGAGAGGCCCTTTGATTGGGGTTTCGTCGGTGCCATGGAACCCTTCCGAGGCGAGTCTGAAGCACCGCACACAATCCCATTAAGCTGCCCAGACTCCCACAGTGCTCAATAGGGGTGCTCAGTACTTCGACAGATTTTTCACTGGGCTCATTGGGAACCGCGGGGTTTCCACCCCAGTTCCGCAGCTGACTCACAACAGCGTGGCCTGAACCCCTCATTCCTCCCTTTCTCATCGGAATTTCCATTGGTAAAATGGCTCAGGGGCCCCACAGTGAACATTAATTAACGTCTGTCTAGCGTTGTAGGTCTCTCTCTCTCTCTCTTTCGCTCTCCCTCTCTCTCTCTCTCTCTGACAAGTGCTATGAAAACTTCCAACACAAGAGAACAGCACCACCACCACCACATCCTGACTGTTTATTTAAATTAAAAAAAAAAAAAATAATTCTAGCCAGTTTCTAGACAGGAGCGCTCAGTTGAAATACACTTTCTACCCCTCTCTCCCCTGGGTTAAAATAATAGATCAGCTCACATTTGGGAAATGGGTCAAAGGAATTATTAGGCTTTGCCAAGAGAAAGACCACGTATGAATCAAAGTTTCGGCTTAATTAAATTTTAGTGCCAACTTATAACTCACCGGATAACTGGACTTGGGGCGAAGGAGGGAGACGGGGAGGGGTGGGTGGTGGTGAAGGCAGAGAAGGTGGACAGACAGGTGGTTATAATGGTAGTGCCGGCCTCCAGAGCGCTGGGAGGCCAGGGGACAGCTTTGGAGGCGGCCTGATTCTGGAGGGAGAGAGGGTGGCAGGCTATGAGACCTTTATGTGGGAAACCTGGGGACGGCCCCTGTTCGCTTGGTGGATTTTGGTTCATTTCCTTGTGTATTATTTACTTAATGTCACAGGCAACTTTTCTATAGGGCATAGCTTCTTCCTCTGTTGTTTTTGAGAGGATAACTTTTGTTTTTGCCAATCAAAATTAATCTCTCTTTAGAAGTCAGTATGAAAAAAAAGCAAATGTTTTAAAGAAATAAAGTTCTTTTTTTTTTAAAAAAAATAGGTATTTGGCGGTCAAAGCAAAGTGTCCGGTTAGAACCATTAGGGTTTTTGTTGTTGTTGTTCCTGGTTTGTCATCACAGATGTTGATTTTCTTAAGTAGAAGTTTGTGTCTGGAAATTTCTGATTAATTGCAGGAAAGGCGAATAGGTGATTGGCTCACGAAGGAATTATAAATTTAGATGGCGGTGAGATGAGCAGCAGTTTTGGGGGAAACTGGCTGCTCATTAAGTCTTTAAAAACAAGTGTGCAAACACTGACTGTTTAATTGTCAAGTAGTTTGTGCTCGTCCTTAGTGACAGGCACTTGTCCTTAGTCAGGCGTGCCCCCTTCTCTCTGATCTGGCTCGGCTGCCGCCAGGGGCAGTTCCTCGACCTTGACCTCTAGTTCTGCACGCACACTGCGCCCTCAGCCGTCTCCTGTCCCTGTGCGTCTCTTTTGCTTTTGTGGGTCTGTGCCCCCGTGGCTTTTGTTACGAAGGGACAGCGGGCGCCCAAGCCCCAACTCTGACCTGGGGCGCTGCCCAGGCCCACCTTCACAGGCCTCTGCCTCGGCCACAGCGGCCTCGTCCACCCTCCTCCCGGCTTCCTCTCCGGGCTTCCCTCGGACGCTGGCCTCCCCGAAACGCCGGAGCCTTGCTCCCCACCTGCCCACACTATGCCTCCCAGACCCAAGGGCCATTTCGTTGTCACTCATCCCCACGGTGACCTGGCTCACTCAGGCTCCGAGGAACCGTCTCTGCACCTGGCAGGGCGCTAGGACCTGGTGCCACCACGTGTGGCCCTGTGCTCTTTCTCAGACTGTAGTGTGACTCTGGGAAGGTCTCTGGTTCTGGAGAAAATAATGGAAGCACCTGGAGAGCAGGTGTTGTTTCACACACGCCCGGGTTCTGTCAGCGCCCGGCACCTGGCTGTCCATCTGTCTGTCCCAGGCGCGTGGATGTGCACATCAGAACCGCCTTCCCGCAGAGAGAAGGAGAGAACCAGGCCCAACAAAGGCCTCGCTCACCCAGGTGCACGGCCGGTGTGCTTCTCCGTGGAATACGTAGGACCTGTCTCTGGGCTTTTTCAAACAACGTACAACTATTAAAATCAAATGGAATTTTATTTCTTTAAAAAGAATATGACTCAGTTGGCCTGCCATGGAAGGCGGAGGAAAAACCAACAGCAGTGAATTCAGAAATCCGAACAGTTCGGTCTGCCCAAGGTGAGGAGCAGATTCTTGAGAATGGCAAGAAATTGTCAGTGTTGCAGAGGCTTTTGGAAACAACGCCTCCGTCGGGTGACCTGCCTACTGGTGCAGCCCAGGGCCCCCACCCAGGAGGTGGCCCTGCGCCACCACCAGCCCTGGTTAGAACGAAAAGCGTCATTCCGGTACCATCCCCGCCCGCCTGGAGGCGCTGAAGGTCTGGGGTCCCACTGAAAAACTGGTGACAGGGCTTGCTCTGAAGAGGATGACAGATTCCACTCTGGTCAAGAGCATGTGATTAAAGTAACAAGATAAAAATGAAGTGAACAGTGCCACTTAAAGAAAAAAAAAACTCTTCTGCTAACAGAGACATTAGCAATTGCTGTGGTACAGGGAGAAAGGAGTGTGATGAAAACTGGCAGGAGTTTGAAGGAGGAACATTCAGAATGGAGATTTCAGGGAAAATGTGTTCATAACCCATTTCTGAGGAAGGTATCATTTCTCACCACTTAATCAAATGAACCAACTCAGAACTATTAGCATTTAGAGAATACTGTAGCTCTGAGTGAGGGGGGGGGGAGCTGTCCAGGGAGGGAGTCTTCCATCTTCAACCAAGAAACTGGACTTCCTTCTGGGGAATCAGTTGGTCGGCTCATATTTTGCAGTAATATACTAGGATTATCAAGAGAAAAGGCTCTGTGTACAAGACGCAGAACTGGCCCCAAGTGCAGCTTAGGTTAATGTGTGCACGTGGCATTACTTTTAAGTCCCTTTAACAATGTGAGAAGATGGATGGGTGGGTGACTTAAGCCTTCTCCCTCCCCAAAATCATTGCCTTTCTTCTCATGGGGTCTCTTCCACCAGACGAAATGCCGATGCCGTTGACACGTTTTTGGAAAGTGCTCTCTCAATGTTCTGATTTTGTTCCAGTTCAATAGTTTTAGTCAAACATGTAGGTCTAGGTTTAATTTAGAGGGATTCATTTTGTGTCCTCATAGAGAATAAAAAGAGAGAAATAAAACAGGAAAAAAAAAAAAGAACCACTTCAGAGGTAGGGCTGGACACAGAATTGACATTGGGGTCTGCCCCCCCCCCCCTGCCCCCGGCAGGAGCAGGCGCTGTGTTTGGCTGCATGTTCCGGACAGCTCTGGGTCCAGGCCGGGCCTCCCGTTTCGAGCCTTCGTTTCATCCTCCTTATTCTCAATAGTTTAGGCTCCACTTTAGGGGGATGAGATGCCAGGCACCGGTCCACAAAAGCTCTGGAGCTGGAGTATTTTCAGAACTTAGATCCCCCTGCCGCCCCACTCCCCGGGTTCCCGAAGGGGACTCCAGAGTAAAGACTGCATTATGGATGGAACTCTGCACCTGGGAGCCTACCCTTCTCCAGCCTCCAGCGAGGGCATTTTTGCAGCGAACACATGAACATTCTTCGCTCCATGAGGAATAAATGGAGACTAAATAGCCTCGCAGTGGGGTGCGGGTTAAATTTATGAAACAGCTGTCGGTGTTCAGAGTTCTTTTGGAGTTCTGACTTGCATGTAAATGACTGTGGCTCTGAATTATGGGCCCCCTTCTCTATTTCTTAATAATAATAAATAAATAAATAAAAAGGCACAGGTTCCAGGGACCTTCAAGATCTTTTCCTATTGGTCAGTTTTAATGGTAGCTCCATGGTTTAGTGTTATTTGTTTAAAGAAGGCTTCCATATTTTCAGATAATCCACAGAAAGTTATGGACGAAGGATGAGACGGGCACGGAACTGACCTTCCCGAGGCTAACTTCCACGGGTCCTCCTCTAGGCGAGGAGGCGTCCTGCTGGCTGGACCCAGCGCCAAGGACAGTAGTTGACCTCTGATGGTCACATCTCACCCTTCACCCTGCCCCTGCTCGGAAAGTCTCCCATGCTTAAAAAAAAAAAAAAGCTACAAATGCCTTCCTTTGCCTCTTGACTTTTTGAACAAAAATAAACTGCACATGACTAATAGAACTTAAGACACTCAAAGGTCCTTAAAAAGATGAAAGTTAGCCACCAGCCCGTGGGCAGGGCTCCTGCAGGGGTTAGAGGGTTAGGTTACATAACATCCACTGTCCCATCCAGTTCTGACTTGGTGAGTCCGTCTAACTTATATTTATACTAAGTTCTAATGCGCATAAGCTGTTTTGAGAAAGAGACTCATTTAGCATAGGCTATGGACTTACATGGAAATGTAATGTATATTTTAATCAGTGTTTTTTTATTTTGTAACAAAGGTCGCGAGTTGTTTGTGAATTTGATGGAGCTTTTTTTTTAATATATATATATAGAGCTCATATGAACAAATTAAACTGCACGTGGGTCTGTGGGCACCCAGGATGTGTCAGACTTCTTCATCAGGTCTTATGCTGTGTTGGGCACAAGGATGTGACCTGTCGGAACGCCCTCTGCAATGGAAGTGGGTGCCGTGGGGAAGGGTGGCCGCTGTGCTGACCCTCGGTTTCGTACCTTCAGGAACCCATCTCGTGCTTGCTCTCAGTGCATAATGGCCCTGTTTCGATCATGCACAGATTTAGGGGGGTCTTGAGAATAACTTGGGGTTTGGTGAGTGTGTCCCAGAGGTGCTGGCTTCATGGAGATTCTGCTTACACTGAGACAAGGGGAGAGGGCTTAAAGGCCGGAGTCCCTGTGTTTGAAAGGCTGGGAGGAGTGGGCGGGGAAGCAGACAGGCAGCTCTTAGGAGAAAACAGTTTTTAATTTAGAAGAAACTATTTTTTTCCCCCACCGTTGTCTATACAAGGATATTTGAAGGTTTTGATTCATAGACCTTTTAGGCAGACGCACAGAATCTCTGTGTCAGTGTCGCCTTTAATTCATGTATTCATTTTAAGTTTATTAAGTGACAGACAGGTCCAGAGCTCTGGGGTAAGTGATGCGCCGATCGGTTAGTGTGGTTTCTTCCTTCAGGGGGCCTACACTCTGCAGGGGAAGTCTCTTAACAGCAGCAGCAGCAACACATAACTCAGGGGCTTTTAAATTCCTGCCGCTTTAGCAGACCGGAAGGAAAGGCACCTTCTGCAAATATCCCTCATGTGCAAATGAGAACCCTGTGTGCCGGGGAGTATGCCAGGGGGTCCCCCTGCTTTCAGTGAGTTCAGGGCCTGGCAGAGAAGACAGCCAAGGTCATTAGTGGGTTATCAGTGGTGGAAGTCTTGGGGACACATGCCTGGAGTGGTCCATGCTAGGCATGGGTGACTCCAGGAGGACGGAAGACCACCAAACAGCTGAGTGTCTCTGGGGGAACAATAAGCCCTAACTGGGTTCGGGGCGGGAGGGTTGGCGGTGGTGAGGGCAGGGGCCCAGTGGTGGCCGGGGCTGGTATTTCCAGGGCTTGTCTATAATCGTTGAGCTCCATGCTGTTAGAGGAAAGGATTATGCAGGTTGAAGGTGTCCCGTTGAAGATTTCTACTGTCTCGGTGTATGTTTTATATAAAATGTTCCACAACATTAGGTATAACTTGACATCTCTTTATGTGATGTATCCAACTGTAGCCTAGATAGCTGTTTGGATGTCAGGTGAGTTCCCCATTGAACAAATGTTTCAAGCGCAGAATGCCAAGAAGGGGTAGGGAGACGGGGCCTTTGCCGGGACCACGGTGGCCCTAAGCTGCGGATTCGAAATGCAACTTGCACGTCAGGAAAGGCAAGCCGTTAGACCGGCCACGTGATGAAGGCCTTCCCCAGACCCTTACAAAGGAAGACCCTTTTCCGGCTGGCCCCAAATCTGGTCGGATGGGTCTGGCTTACTGTGCCGAAGTTTCAGTTCCGTTTCTGGGGTGGAAGGGGGGTGGGTGGAAGTGTGGCCAGCTCAAGGAGGGCAAGCTGCCCCCCCACCATTTTGGAGCCAGCTATCGTGAAGTCTGCTCTTGCTGAGGGGAGTCAGGTGATAGCAATTTCTAAGGCTTGTTGTCTGCGAGGTTCCTATTTTTCTTCCCTCGCCTCTGCAGAAGCGGATGCCAGCAGTGTCTGAGCAGCTGGTCGGAGTGCCTGTGACCCCCTGGCAGGCCGAGAAAGCCGCCTGTCTGTCTATACAAAGAGATTGATTTCTGGCCCAGCCAAATACTTTTTTTTCCCTCTGTTTTCTCCCTTTCTTTCTTTATTTTTCTTCTTTTTTTTAAAGAGCAACCAATTAGTAATCAGTTGTTCAATTCAACTGGTGTTTTTTTTTTTCTCCACCTTCTCTTAAAAAATATTTTAAAAATGGGATAGGATTTTCTTTTTCTGGGTAAATTCTTAGGATTTAATTGCACTTAAAAATTGTGGAGCCTGTCAGAGTAAATTGCAGATAGAAGAGTTTCACCCAATGAAACAGCCCCGTCATTGTCACCATTGTCAGGCTTCTCAGATAAAGTGGTGGGAGGGACAATTGAAGTCTACACGGTGAGCCACACTTCACATCAGTATTCAGAGCGGGGCGCATCACGCCAGAAGAGCAGAACACCCAACTCGGCAGCTGGGATGTGTGAGGGAGCAGACTCTGATTTTAAAACGAGTCCAAAAGCTTCCCCCCGCCCTTCCAAAGTAAGGCAGCACTGTCTACCTCGCCGGTTTAAGTTAAAGCAGTGTAACCTCATCTGTAAAAAATTCTCTTTGGAAAGACAAGTTTCATGGCATGTTCTGAATAGTAAAGCATGTGCAATGTTACTAGCTTCATGCAAAGTTGCATCTGCTCTTGGGCTCAGTCAAGAGACTGTTTATTTTTCAGAGCTAATGGGGATTGCTGCGTGTCACACATAGCTCTAGCATTTTCTGTGCCCACGAGAATAGGGACCACCTTTAGAGTTTAAAAAGCTTGAGCCCTCCGCCCCCACAGCCCAGCTAGAAAAAATACTCTCATTCTTTTTTCTTTCTTTTTTTTTTTTTTTTTGATAAGTGAGGGGTTTTTTTAGTGTTGAATTGATTTCTCTTCATAAAAAAAAAAAAAAGGCTGAACTTTCTAGAATATATGCAGCTTAACTAAACACCCAACTTTGATTTCTGGAGACAAGAGGGGGACAGTGTCCTTTTTTTTTTTCTTCTTCCTTTCAGAGTCCAAGGCTTGTGTTGATCAATAAGAAACCACAGTCAAATGACTACTGGCCTTACAAAGAATGAGAATAGTTCCTCTATTGTTTTAGATCAGTTTTAAGTTAACTGTATTAGGTCTGTTTCCTGTAGATCCGGCTGGACGGGGCAAAGCACCTTCTCATGTGGAAATAGCAACTCCTGTCTAGTCTTCGGCTGTGGACGACGGGAGTGAGACAGGGGGCTGCTGAGTTGTTGGGACTTTGAGCAGGAAGAAGCGTGGTGACGATGCAGGTGTAGCTCAGGCAACAGGAGTCTGGGTCCAGCTCCCCGCCCTCCACGGGGTGCCTTAGTACGTCTCCACCTCAGCCTCCGCGCATGCAGAAGGGTGGGCATCTTCATCTCTTGGTCCGACAGCTGTTGTAGGAAGGATGAACCTGGTAATCGGAGGGGGGCGGGCTGACAGTAAAGGGGGTGATGATGTCGTCAATTGTTAAGGAGAAGCAGGATCTTACAAAAACAACATCAGAAAAATTCAGGTAGCCAAATATTTGTCTGATGAGTGATACCTATGTATTTTCATCGGGCACATTAAGAGTATTAACTCATTCTCTGTGAATGTGCATTCCCAATATCTAAGTCCTACAGAGATTTAAAGGTTTGTTGGCTGTGAAAGTTATTAGGTTATTCCTCTGTGTGTACGTGTGTGTGTGCGCGCGCGCGTGAGCACGCGTGTGTATACACATTAACTGTGTCTGGCCATTTTGTACGTTTTACAAGCTGTGAAATAACAGTGGGCCGGGCTGGTACCGGCTCAGTAAGCGCTCTGGAGCTGAGAGTATCCCAACAGCCAGCGGAGCTTGGAACGACCATAAACACCTATGCCGGATCTGAAGCCCTTGTGCGCGCGCCTCTCCGTGCATGGGCTGCGGAAGCACACGGTGTGGTAGAACCGCGCACGTGGGAGATGGGACCTCCGAGGCTTTTCCCGATAGCGCCGTCAGGGATGTGGGAGGAAGGCTTCCCTCCTCATCCCCCTTCCCCCACGCCCGGAAAGGAGCAGCCAGGGCTCGGCGCCCCACCCGTAGGTGGTGTCCCGGTACCAGGCTGGTCCCTTGCAGAGGGAGGCATGAGCAAGGTGGAAGGAAGGACATGGAAGAGAAGTGGCCTCAGACACAGCTCTGGCTCAGCTTTGGGCCTTGGGGCCAGCCTCAGAACGTTCCAGAGCGTCGCGTTCCTCTGGAGCGTGGAGATGAGCTAATGTCACTAAGATGGGCTAGCTGCAGGGAGCTACTGTCTCCGTTTACGCAGGTCACAGGAGCTGCTTGGTGTAATGACTCCACATCCAGATGAAGAAGAGGCAATTGCCTTCCAAAGCCGTTTCCTTTTATCAGCGCTGGAGGCAGGAAAAACAATACAGGGTCTGCCATAAGTCAGGGATAAAACTGTTTTGTCCGGTCCGACTGCGGCGTGGCAGATCCGCTCCGTGGAGGATGCTATTTTCACAAAGTGCTTTTCTGCCCCGCGGGGATCTTTGTGTTTGAGAGAATTGCTTCCCCACTCGAAGGCCCTCCCAACGTCTCACATGAAAGGCAGGGCCTGAGGAATAAAACAAAATAAAATCCAGATGACTCCCTGCCCGGTTCATTACGGATAACTGAGCTGGAATATATTGTAAATGGTGAGGAATTTCGTTTTGGCTTATTTATAGACTAAGCCTGGCATTCAAATATCTTGAGTATCTTATATTTTAGGAAGTGGATGCAATGTACTATTTGTGTCCTTTCAAGGTATACAATTAAGTTTCAACCTGTCCCATTAACACCTTTCTGATGACATCTTTAAGGTAACTTGGTAAAATAAATAAATAAATAAATATATATATATATATATATATATATATATATATATATATATATATATATATGGGATTGGGTTCCCAGGTGTAAGCCAATTTGCATAAAACACTGTTAGTTGTCAGTTGTTTGATTTCATCTGGGCAACCGTTAAAAGTGGTTTGCGTGTGTGGACCGAAGTCTAAATATGAGTCTGGTCTATGAAAAGACGTTTTTGATGGACGCTCTGAGTAGGAATTTTGAACATTGATAGAGAATGCATTAAAAATGCTTATAATTCCCTCACCCCCAAAGAACCTCATGCTAAATTCTTCTCTAGTTCAGTTACTTCATTTTGTGGCCAAAGGGGCTGATGAGCGCTCACAGTAATTACTCAGTGTCTGTGCCTGGTACTATTCTGAGGACTTCGCCTGTAGTCCACTCTGTGTGTCTCCGGGATCCATCTGGTGGGACAGGTGCTCTTATCACCACCATCCAGGGCTGAGGGGGACTCGCTCCGACCTCGGCCCTCCCACCTGCATGCTTCATTGTGTGATCTGCTTCTCAGCGTCAGAGGCACCAGGGATGCTGCAAGTTCAGTGACAGCTTATGGTATCACAGACTACACAGTCATAGATACGAACGGGCTGGTAGGCAGATGGCACAATGGCCAGGGCATTGAACATCTGCCGAAAAACACTCCTCCTGCTCATGGCGGCCTGTCGGCGGTGGGATTTGGGAAATGTTCATCTCTGCATGGTCCTCGGAGGATGTTTTGGAATTGAATGTATTCTGTGAAGATTGAAAGGAAAGCTAATGTCATCAATATGGACTCCGCATACAATGCGATATTAACTGATCCTTAGTTAGGGAGGGTTCACAATGCAACTGTAATTAAAAACTTATCATTCTGTTAATTGAGCATGTCTCCCAGGTGGCGGGGTATTGGAAGTTTTCTTCCAGGGCTCAGAGGCTGGTCTGGCAGAGAGAGATAACCACATAATAATAATAATAATAATAATAATAATAAAAATTCTGGAGGGACTGGAAGAGACTTAGAAATGTGAAAATGATAGAATGGAAGTATAAGAAGTGAAAGTTTCCAAATAACCACCTTCTATTTCTTAAGAATACTGGCAGTTAAAAGTAACGTTAAACATCAATTTGGGGACTATAGCCATCCCCAACTTCCCGTTATTCACGGGAAGACGTTCAGAGACCCACAGAGGAGGCCTGAACCCTCTCTAAACCATGTTTTTTTTTCTATACAGACACATTTATGATCAAGTTGAACTTATAAATTAAGCATAGTGAGAGCGTAACAACAGTAATGATCAAAGTAGAACAAATGTAGCAATATACTCTAATAAAAGTTATGGGACTGTGCTTTCTCTCTCTCTCTCTCTCTCTCTAAGAACATCTTATTGTGCTGCGCTCACCTGCTCTTCACCAAAAGGAATCCCTGAGCGGCTTCTCCTGGGCGTTTCCGAATAGCCAGTGTCGCCCTTCCGTGCTGGGGCCTTTATTAAGTAACGTAAGGGTGACCTGAACACAATCTCTGTGACACCATGGCCGTCGATTGGATCCCTGAGACGGCGACTGGAGACTATAATGGGCAGGGGGTGCCCACAGCAGGGAGATGCTGGGTGATGCTGGGCACAGGGTTGATTCATGTCCCCAGGTGGGCTGAAGTGAGATAGCGTGGGCTTTCACCACCCTACATAGAACAGTGCACCATTTAAAAAACTTACCAATTGTTAATTTCTGGGATTTTCAATTTTCTGTTTTCGGACCACGGTTGACCATGGGCAACTGAAACCCTAGAAAGTGAAAAGCGAAACCACAGATAAGGAGGGGGCAGCTATGCCTGGAAGGGACGTATTGATCAATTGGTGATCCCATGAACCTGAGAGGGGACTGACTCCCCAAGGCTTCTTACACAGCCCGGGGCGCAGACAGACCAGCCACCGGCCTGGTGAGTAGCCGTGGACCGCATTTCTGACATTTGCGCGTTTCAATTCATTTGGTTTATTGGTTAAGTGAAGTCACTGATGACCCACTATCCTTGAAAGGATCCTTCCACCCACCCCCTAGGCCTTTCTGTTAGAAGACCGCCAGAAGCTGTGGGGTTGAGGGCAGAGGGTGATGGGAAGTGGCGTTTAGACTCTGGGTGGGTCCCCTTAGGGAATCCAACACGTTCACGCTCGTTAAGAAGCAGGAGAAGTGCACTTTTACAGGAAGAAGAGAAACCCAGCTCTCAGCCTGCCCACTGGAGTCCGTGGCATAACTTCCAGATGGTGATATTCAGATTCCTTTGATATTCTTCCAGCTAAGAATATGAAATACATACAAGAGGGAAAAAAAAGGCCTTGGAGAAAAAAAAAAAAAAGATAAGCACATCCTACCTCCTGACAACCCCCTGTCTGTGTTCAATGAAACCATCACCTTCTAGTGTGACTCTTCACGAGGGGCCAGCTATGGGTGACCTCAGAGGGCTGATATCATAGTTAGTTGCAGGCGGGTCTTGTGACTCCCTCTGCTTGCTCACTCGGTGTCCCCAAGGGCTCCGAGCTGGCTCTGGGATGTTGGTGATGCTCAGATACACTGGAGACCGAGTGACTGAATGGTCGCAGGGATGAACCCAGAACGGGAGGAATTCGGTTTAGACAAGTGCCTTGTAGAAAATACAAAGGCCGCACTTGTATTTCAGAAGCCAATCTTGAGAATTAATTTTGAGAGGGAAGACTTTTCTCTCTCGTACAGGCTGTTTTCTATCATGAACTGTTTTAACCAACTGAAGAATTTGTTTGGCTCACAGTCATGTGGCTCAAAACCCAAAGGAAAAACAAAACAACAAAAAAAGCAAAGTCCTCTTACAGATGTCAGCCCCAGACTGCAGGAATCGGTTTGCCATCTCCCAGTTTGAAGAAGGTGGCAGAATTACATAATTATTCACAGCCCATCAGACCTGAAAATTCCTCATCCAAATAGGACGTTGTGAGATAACACACAGCACAGACCCTGGACTTGAGGAGACTGTGCTTCTCTGACGCCCACACGGAGACCCACGCCGGACGTCGGGGCTCAGCTCAGGCGCCTGCCCCTCAGGTGCCTCCACACCCCCCCCCTCCAGCGCCGACGTGAGGGTGCCGGTGTCACTGGGATGCTGAGTGTGCAGCATGTTGGAGAAGCAGGTGCCACCATAAGGCACCCAACCACAGAGGGACTCTTGTCCCCTACTCCTGGCAAATCTGCACAAGGTGAAGAACAACCGAAGAGTCCTAAAATGCAGGTGCAGGGTGGCGGGGGAGGGATGCGGGGAGTTCGGAGAGGTGGTCACAGGAGCCCCAGCTGTCTGTCGTTCCGGATGGGGCCCCGCACATTCATCCTGTTTGTGAATAACCGTGAAGACCTCAGGGCCTCATTTAACCAGAGCCGCCATGGAAGCTGAGATCACCTGTTAAACACCTGATCGGGTGTCCATCACTCAGTCCGCTTTAGGAACTTACTCTGGCTCACACTCTGGAAAAGGCCCTGGGTTCCGAAGCAGAGCAGCCAGGTTCCTGCCCACCAGCTGCTAATCACTCGCAGGGCAGGCTGGTGAGCCAGCCCAGCCGAGTACTGGGCCCTGGGCGAGGAGTCCAGGAGAGGGCGCGTAGGACGAGGCCCGGGCAGGAGGGCTGAGCCCCGGCGTGTGCCTTGCTTGTGGGCCAAGGGCTGGAGGAAATGGTTGAGCAGAGGTGAGGAGTGCGTTTGAGGCAGGGGCTCAGAGGGGCTGGCTGCAGAGGTGGAGGGAGCTTCGAGACTGTTGCGGGCTGTATGTGCTGTGCTGAGGGTTTGGGACTGGCAGCGGGGAAGGGGTCGAGGACCTGGGGCGCCCCCCAGTCTCCCCTCTGGAGGCCACAGGTGCGTGGAGGCGCACAGAGAGACCCCCACTGGGAAAAAGCCGGGGTCCTTTAGGGTGAGGACTTGGGAGAAAGGTGCTGACCAGCCATGTCGTCAATGGCGTGAGACTGTGGCATTCCCTCAGCTGAGAGGTCCTGTGACCATCGCCAGGGCACTTCACTGGGGACAGGAGCCTGACCGGCTGGGCGGTGGAGTGAGCAGAGGTGGAGAGGTACACACTCGGGGACAGAGACTGTGACTTACTCGGCTCAGGGTCCACCGTGGGGCAGAAAGCGAGCCCCTACTCCGTGCATTTTAATTGAAAACGCTCCCTGTATTTCCGTAGGCCTTCATCCACAACACTCTCTCACCAACCAACCTTGTCTTACTCCATCCTTACACAAACACAGGATCCCACCGTAGGAACCAGGCCTCTGAACTTGACAGAGCTGGGGGTAAGGGGTGAGCCCCAGAGCTGTCCATGTGGGGTTTCCTCCCCTTTTCCAGCTGGCCTTCCTAGAGGCCTCTGCCCCCACCCCCCAGCCCTCCCCTCCAGCTCCCCAGCAGGAGGAGTCTGACTGCTGAGCTGCACGTTTGCCCCTGAAACACTGAGGTCCAGAACCTGCCTCCCACCGCGTTCCACTGGGCACCCAGCGCTCACAAGAAACACAGGGGCCCCGGGTGCGGCCCCGTTTCTGAGCTGAAGGGGGTGGGAACGGGACAAGACAGGATTCTCTAAAGGCATGATGCCCACGGAGGAGTTGGGGCCGGAGGCCCATCGTCAGCTCTGCGGTTGGAAGCCCTTCAAGAGACCAGAGAACCAGGGAAAGACAAGGAGCACAAGGGAGCTTTCTCCCGTGAGTCCCACCTCGGGAGGGCGGACCGGCCTCTCCGGGGAGTCTGACGGCCAGCGGGTTATTAAAATAACAGACAGATGACTTTATTTAGACTTGAGCGTTTCTGGCACTTTTTTTTTTTCTAGATTTTTTTTTCTTTCCCCCACAGTATTTGATGTGACAGCTTTTGTTTGCTCACACTTGTCTCTCTTTTAAATTTCTCATATCAGCGGTACAAGCTATTTCTTTTCCCTGTAACATCTTGAGCTTGGTACGCACTGAAGGGAGAAATTGCTCTTGCATTACTTGAAATGATAATATACCTAATTTTTTTTTTGGGGGGGGGGAAAGATGAAAGTAATTGAGATTTCAAGGCACCACAGATTTTGTAGACGGGCTGTCTGCAGCACCCTCGCTGGTCAGTCACCCATACAAGTAAGTGCCTGTCCTGTGGGGCAGCCGCTCTGCTTGTCTTTAGAAATGCTGGTGTGGGGGCCCCTTCAGGCAAGAGAGGGACAGTCATCATCATCCATTCTGAAGTGACAGTTCTGGCCTCGAGGGGGGCTTTGGTTGACTCAGACCACCTCCACTTTCCTGTTGGGAGCCAGGGAGCAAAGTGGGTGGAGGGCCAGGAAGTCCCCATCCTTAAGCAGATCCGGCGCCATCGTCAGCACTGCCCGGGGGACCCCTGTTCTCTCGGGTGCGCACACGCCCTGGCAGAGACGCCCTGGCAGAGACGCCCTGGCAGAGACGGCCCTGAGGCGGGCGGCGGGGCTCAGGTGCCCCTTATCTGTGCCTACGGGAAGGTGACTCAGGGAGGCGCGCCCTGGCTCCTCCACTCTGCAAGATCATTTATCAACTATGAACAAATGGAATTTGTGGGCTGATCATTTTAAAAGCCATTTGAGGTGGGAATGGGGGGAGGGAGAAGAAAAAGTATTGTTTTCTGAGGTTTGCTTATGAGAGTGAGAATCTGTAGTCTTTTTTCCACTTCCTTTACCTTCCCAAGGTCCACCCGCCCGAGGCCCCCGTTTTCTACAGGTGTTCGCCTTTCGGCCTCTGATTTCCAAGCGAGCATACATCGGAGCATACATCATTCATCGGAGCAGTTAACAGGAAATATTAACCCCAACCTGTTTCAGACCAGGGAAAGGGTGAGGGGCTGGGGAGCATTTCCATGCGTTTGCAAGAGGCTGGTATTTCGTACGACCTTCTGTGTGTATTGTTGAAAGCGCAGCTTGACTGCCATAAAGACGGGTCCCGCGGCGCCAGATGCCAGCGGAACTCTGTAGTGTAAACTGTGGCAGGGTTGAACCGAGGACTGTTCTAGAGAAACCTGTAAGTAATTAAGTGCTTCCTCTAGCAAGGTAAAAGCTGACTCTAAAGTATATTTGTACAAAAAAAAAAAAAAAAAGTGAAATCTTTGATGGTGGGTTATACTGTTTGGTTCCTTTTTTTTTTTTTTCCAGGTAAATGAAGAATTCTGGTGAGACAGAGACATCCTGTGTCTTGTTACTGACGAAGGAGAAGAAAACCGAAGATGCAGCCGTGGTGGGTCGCGTGTTTAAATCGCTGAGGTCAGAACAAAGCTGAGACTTCCCCGTTTCAGCAGCTCCCAAACAGATGTTCCGGGGAATATCTGCTACTTCCTCGGGCCGGGCCGGGCTGGGATGGCGGCGGGGCGGGGAGCAGTGTTTCGGGGCCTCCTCAGATTCACGCCTGATCTCAGCGCAACGGCGGGAGGCCCTCGGATTCCGCTCCGGAACCCTTGCCGGCCGTTTCCCTCCTCTGGACCTCCACAGGGCACTCTCGTGTGTTAAGACAGCAATTTGCCACCGGCGTGCCACCAGAATTTTTGAAACATGCATTACCTGACTATTTATTTAGTCACGGGCACCGACCTCTATTCCCCGAGGTTGTCAAATAAAAAAAAAAAAGACGACAGCCAACACACCAGTCGCCGTCCGGTGTGAATGAGTCGAAATTATCGCCTTATGTTTTTTGTTGGATTGGTAAAAAATATATATATGTGTGTTTGGGTGTGCCGCAGAATCTCAGTGGTTGGATGGTGCGCGCTGTGAGATGACATGGCGGAGAATCTCTGCGTTGGGAGGGCGCCGACGGCCTTGTTTGGCCCAGCCCTTGCTCGTGCGGTGCCCACAGATGCCCGCTCCGCCTGCTCACACCTGTGGGAGGCGCTGTGCCCTTCACCCCGGGCGGAGTGCCCCCCCCCCCCATGGCAGCTGTTCTGTCAGCCGCCCTCTCTGTCCTTCCTGCTTGCCAGATAGCATCTTGCTCGCGTCTGGGGCATCATCCAGTCTGTGGCGACATGCGTACCCAATCTTCAGGACAGACGGCTCTCTCCTGGAGGACAGACGCTTTTTCCAGTCTCATCGTTGACTCCCCGAAGTGTCCCGTCACCTCTGGCCGGGAAACTCGTCCCATGGCGCGCCACCGAAGGCGCCAGGAGAGCCCGCTCCCAGTGACAAAGGTTAGACGCGGGAGCTGGCCGAACCGGGGAGAATGCGGAGATAGATTTGCAGAGCGCATCCAGTTCCCCGGCTCTCTCTTCCTGCGTTCTGTTCCCTCCTGGGAAGCGGACATCTTTAGCGGACTCTCTGTCTTCCTTTGTAAAATTAGGAAAAGGAATCACCTGACGGACCGAGGCTCAGAGCAGATGCACCAAGTGTCGAGGTTGAGCTGTTGGCCCCTCACGTGCGCAGAGGGAACTGAGCAGAGAGCACGGGGCTCGGGGGAGAGGCCTGGAGCACTTGACTTGCACCTCCATGAGCAAAAGAAGGAGTGACAGTCCCCTGGAGGGAGACTCACGGCTGTCACCAAGGGGGAGGCTGGCGGGGCGGCTCCCGTCGAGTTCGTGGGCACCGCGCGCTTGGGAGTCTGACGGCCTTGGCTCCAAATACCAGCACCTCCACTTTTTAGTCGCCTAATCTTGAACCAGACTTCTCTTGTCTTTATTTTTAAATATTTATTTTAAAATTTGTTAAGTTTTTATAAAGACTTAGAGTAAATATTTTAAAATATGTAAAAATCCTCGTTTTACTAAAGCAAACAAAAATGTGAATTATTAAAAAATGTTTGAATAATACCAGTCTCAAAAGTCAGCGGTAGTCTGCGTAGGTCCTTGTAGGTGTCTACTTGCCTATGTTTGTATCGGCGTGGGAGAAAATACGGACGTGCGTGCTCCATCCAGGTGGTACACGTGGCTCAGCTGGGAGAGGCGGTGTGTGCAAGGGCAGGCAGCCGGTCCAAGGACGCGGGTACGCCTCTCCCGTCCTGCTGTTCACACCTCTGTGCAGTCCCTAGGGCTGACCCTGGGAGGCTCTCAGATAAATGTTTATTGTTGCTTTACGCTGCTAAATTCTGAGTTACTTTGTTATGTAGCAGTAGATAACTCTGTTAGGTAGCAATAACGGCTTTGTGATGTGGCAAAACTACAAGTTAGGGAGGGGAGAAGGCGGGCAGGAGGAAGAAGGCTGCCCTACCAAAGCAGGATGTGTGTGACCTGACTTCACGCACGTACCACCATACATTCATGTACGTGGGGAAAGGAGAAAAACATACGGTCACAGACTTGCGGAAGTGTCTGTGTGGCAGCGTGAATTGCCAAGCGGCAAACACAAATTACGGAATAGTGGGTGTCGAATGATTCTATTTGGGTGTAAGCACGCAACAGCCCTCTCCTGTGTTTCTAGCAGCAAGAGGGGGAGTGTGATGGCTTTCTTTAGGGGCAGACATAGGGGGCACAGAGGAAGGGGGCGATCCTGTCCGCCTCTGTGTGATCTTCTCTTGCATTGTGTTGCTTGTTATAATAAGCTAAATTATTTTTATAATTTGAGACTGTAGGTAAATAAATCTTTTTAAAAACAAAGCGGCTGAAAATCAGAAGGAGTAAATGTCGTGCACTGTGGGGCACCCAGAGGCATTTGTGGAAGGCTCTCTTCTGTGCCTACAGAGCCTTTCTCAGGCTAACGTTTCCAAATGAATAATTTGAAATACAAAGGCTTACAACAGAAACCTGTCCCTTTGGAACAAAACGGCTATATAATAAAAGCCCCCCCCCCAAAAAAAAGTGCGATATAGTCATAGGCATGCTTATTTATTAATAATTTAAGTATGATCTAGTGGTACAGCTAACAACTGCCGTAAATTCAACTTGGTAATGCCTGTGAGTGATACTTTGAGAGACACTTGCCACAACTTCAATGTGGTGAGAAAATATCTGTGATTTCTGCTGATAACAAAGTCATAGGAAGCGCTAAGGCGTTACACCGAGATTTGGTGCCTAAGTTCATAATTGAAGGGGGTGTTATACATGTTAGAAAGTATTGAAAATAAAGATATTTTATATATACATATACATATATTCCCCCTTGTTCACGTTCATATTTCCCCTGTGCTGTCAAAGAGAGCTACCACCTAGTCGACGTCCATCCAGGCTGCTTCATTGTGGGAAGGTTTGTTGGTAATATAGGAAGTCAAGGCTTTGTTGGGAAGGGGCTCATGGGAGGGCGGCCCCAGAGGCGCTCAGGAGTGGGGTTTGTCACTGGGGACAGGGACAGGACGCTGATGCAGTTGGGATGCCATGGGGACAGTCAGCTAGGGTGAGCAGGACGAAGGCAGTGGCCGCCGTGCACCCGACACCTTCCCCACGGGGATGGGCACACCAGTGCCGCCCAGGGCCCAGCCCTCCATGCTGCTGTGTTCGCCTTGTTAGGACCATGGGTCTGCTACTCCCACCGGGACTCAGAGCACTTGCATCTGGGAGACACTGTGCATTGGCCCAGCTAACAATGAAGGGCCCCCTCTCCCCAGTTTTTCTTATGCACATATCTTCCCAGAGAAAAGGGGTGCAGGTCATGGCTCGGGCAGTTCAGAGTCCCCTGGTGAAATAACACCGAATGCTGTCAAAACCTTCTTTGCTGTTTTTACTTTTTCTTTCTTTTTTTTTTTTTCCCCTGCTTTCATTCATGATTCCCACTTTATTCATTTACAGCTTTTCTTGGCACTTGTGCCCTGGGCTAATACTTTGAGCTAATCTCCGGTCACTGCTGGCTCTCCAGAATTTGGCAGCCATCTAAATATTTCTAAAATTACAGGATTTGTTTGGGAGCCCAAGGACTTGGGTAAACACGCCAACAATGGCACCTTTGTGTTGGTTCCCTGTCCTCCGGGGCCCCTTGTGTGTGAGAAACCTCACCACGTGCAAAGGTAAGTCATGTCATCCGCCGTGGAGGCTGACACGCTGGGAAGACCAGCCGGAGACCGAGACCTTTCCAGACGGCTCCCTGGGCATTCTTATAACCAGTCCATCGCGCAGTCACTCCTCAGGTATTTACTGAGCGCTCTGTATGTGCGGGGCACTTTGCCAGGAGGTGCGCCGGGCGGTGATTTCCAAACCGTGTGCCCCACACGTTAATGGATTAGTAAATTACTCTGGGAAGTCGGGACCAACGTTTAAAAATAAAAACTTCCCTGCTGTAGGGAATGTTCAGCAAATGTTAAATATTGGGGTGCTGCTATCCTCAAGATCATGGCTGAGTGGAGGAGCAAACACATGAACTGGGTCTACACAGACAACTGGCAGCACAGGGTGGCTGTGTGGTTTTGTGTGACATGGGGTGTGTATGTGTGCGCGTGCACGCATGTGCACGCACCGGACACAGGCGAGCAAGAATAGCATCCCGAGTTGATCTTACTGGGAGGCAGGCAGAAGGCTCTGGTGAGTGTTTGGGCTCCCGCTGGGGAGGGGCGTCCCCTCCCTGGTGAGTGGCTCCGGTGAGGAGGAGGGCGGAGACCTCTCAGAAGGAGGCAGCTGGGAGCACCCAGCGCTCACCGCAGCTGGGGGACAGGTAGACTGACCTGGGGAACTGATCGGAGCAGATCACCAGCGGTGGTCCCTGCGTGGAGCTCAGATCTCATAGCAAAGGTCCCTGCTCTCTAGGAGAAAGCGAGCACTGATTGATCCCTAAGGTGATTCCAATGGGAGATCCAAGAACTTAGAGGACATGATTTGGGGAGAGGGTCTTACTTCTTCGTAAATAATTATATGCCACTACCATTTCCGCTTTTTTTTTTTTTTTTTTTTGTATTTTTCTGAAGCTGGAAACGGGGAGAGACAGTCAGACAGACTCCCGCATGCGCCCGACCGGGATCCACTCGGCACGCCCACCAGGGGCCACGCTCTGCCCACCAGGGGGTGATGCTCTGCCCCTCCGGGGCGTCGCTCTGTCGTGACCAGAGCCACTGTAGCGCCTGGGGCAGAGGCCAAGGAGCCATCCCCAGCGCCCGGGCCATCTTTGCTCCAATGGAGCCTTGGCTGCGGGAGGGGAAGAGAGAGACAGAGAGGAAGGAGGGGGGTGGGTGGAGAAGCAAATGGGTGCTTTTCCTATGTGCCCTGGCCGGGAAATGAACCCGGGTCCCCCGCACGCCAGGCCGACGCTCTACCGCTGAGCCAACCGGCCAGGGCCCCATTTCTGCTTTTAATAGGCCACAGGCGTTACAGTCACCGCACCAATGTCTCCTTTTCCATGGAGTCACCATGGTAGGAAAGTACATTTGTTGTCTGTTGCCTGATAGGATCTCAGACTTATTTTTTGGAATAGGCTGTGCCCTAGTTCAGCCAAAATGGGACGGCTGTCTCCTGGTACCCTCTGGCAGTGTCGAGGAGGGCTGTCCCCAGGCCTCTGGTTGGCTGGCACGCTTCCTTGGCCAGCAGGTGTTGTCAGGAACATCGAGGTCACTACAGATCGATCGTGCTCTGGCCTTTGCTCAATGTTTTGCAGGCCGCACGCGATTGAAGTCGTTTGGCCTCTGTCCGACCTGCCGGGAGGCAGTGGCATTCCAGGGCAGGTTCCTACTCAAAAGGGGACTGTGCACAGGAGTGGCTGTTGACATCAGAGTGGCTGGAGAGGGAACTGTCCCAAACGAAGGAACAGACACCACCTTGACTCTCCCCGCGCGGGGCCCCGCCCGTCCTGGCGCGGGGAGCGCTGCCGAGACTCCGTGCCTGTGAGCACAAACATCTGTCGGTTTTCCTTGTGACCTGTACCCGTCCCTGCTGTGCATACTTAACCCGTAGTTGTGAGGAAACAGTGTCAGGAAAGCAAGGCCAGGCGAGGAGAATCTGGTTCCGGACAGTTTGTCCTTTCTCAGGAGTTCAAGGTTCTACAGCTGTTCAGAGGACAGCACGCGCTGTCCAGAAGTTTCCCAGGCCAGACGGGCTGATCCCATCCCTTGGGTCAGCGGGTGTGTCCGTTGACCAGGCTCTATGGTGTCCTGGGTGCCGGTCTCTTGCCGTCTCTGATGCAGGAGAGGAAGGATGTGGTGTCGGGCGGAGGCGGGGGGCACTGCCGGTGGAATGTCACCCTGAAGTCCATGTAGCACCCAGTGCAAAAAGAAATGTGTCATTTACCTAATGGCTCTGTCCCTTATCTGATTAATTTCCCAGCTGTTGGATAAGAATACCCCCTTCCATGGATCTTCAGTATGGGCTGTGAGAGGGATCAGTATGGGCTGAGGGGAGGGAGGGAGAGAGGGAGAGAGGGAGAGAGGGAGGGAGGGAGGGAGGGAGGAAGGAAGGAAGGAAGGAAGGAAGGAAGGAAGGAAGGAAGGAAGGAAGGAAGGAAGGAAGGAAGGAAGGAAGGAAGGAAGGAAGGAAGGAAGGAAGGAAGGAAGGAAGGAAGGAAGGAAGGAAGGAAGGAAAAGAAAGGGCTAATTACAAAGTCTCCGCTTCCCTGCTTCTTTCTGGCAGTGTAAGGCGAACTCGCGGAGGAACACGGACCTTCGCGGAGGAACACGGACCTCCGCAGAAGGACGGTGGATCCTGCCACTCCGCGGGAGGGGGCGTGGACCCCGCCGCCCGCATCCTTGCAGTGGGGCCCCTCCGAGCACACAGGGCGCTCATTCTCACCTGTCTGCGTGGGAACTGAGAAAGGCTGTGTGTTCTTTGGGACAGGCAAGGGCTGACACGGAGAAAAGATTGTTCACGGCAGTGCTTCTTCATCCTGACAGACCTCATGACCCTTTTTATGAGCGCATTTTTCTGATGCTCTGGGGTAAATTTAAAATCATGGTGACCAGTCTCCCCCATCCATACACGCACCCCCTTCGTGATGTGACAAAGCAGCTCCTCCCGCGGAAACGTGGTGTCTGTTTCTCCACCCCTTCTCCCGGATCCCGGCTGGCCCTGTGACGGACTGTGTGAGACCAACAACAGCCTGTCATGCAGGGATGCTGGGTGACTTCAAAGCCAAAGCCTCAAAAGCTTTGCAGCTTTTACCTTCTCCCTCTCAGGGTCAAGTCACCCTGAGAGAGAGCCCGAGCCAGCCACCTGGAAAGGCCACATGAAGGGGCTCCTAGGTGTTACAGCTGACAGTCCGAGCCACCTGCCGGACCTGTGGCCATCTAGGACCAGCTAGTTGCTGGCTGGTCCGCTGACTAACCATGAAGGCACAGCGCACCCAGCCAGTGCGTGTGAGCAGAGGGGAGCCACCCGCCCAAGCCCTGCCCAAGCTGCCAACCCACAGAACTGTGAGCAAAGAAAGGATTGGTGGTTTAAGCCACTATGTTTGGGGTTGCTGAAACTGACCAGGCAGTGGTGCAATGGATAGAATTGGGACATGGAGGATCCAGGTTCGAAGCCCCGAGGTTGCTGGCTTGAGAGCGGGCTCACCAGCTTTAGTGTGGGATCATAGACATTGGGTCTAGTCAAGTTGCTGGCTTGAACCCAAGGTCGCTGGCATAAGCAAGGAAGGAGTCACAGGCTGAGCTGGAGCCCCCAGGTCAAGGCACATATGAGAAAGTAATCAATGAACAACTAAGGCACCACAATGAAGAATTGATGCTTCTCATCTCTGTCTCTTCCTGTCTGTCTGTCCCTCTCTCTGTCTCTCTCTCTGTCTCACACACATACACACACATACAGTTTGGGGTTGTTGGTTATGCACCAGTAGAAAGTTGATACCCTCAATTTTCTCTGAAAGTCATAGGTTGCATAAATAATCACACATATAATTAAAAAGAAAAGTGTAACACCTTAATTGCAAAATGAAAATAAAATAGAGAAGTGACTTGTAACAATGATATGCGAATGCCAGAATACAACTGCACGGGAGGTCATAACAAAGCAGTTGAATGTACCTAGAATCACCATGGCCTCGTCTGCTCCAAGAGCGGCCTCCTGCGGGGACGGCAGACTAGACCCCACAAGGGGCGTCGGCTTTGGTGATGTGATTTTCTGAAATGGCAATCAATTCTTGGTTGAGTTCAGAAAAACAAAAAATAATATTTTACCTCCATTGACATAACAGTCCTATTAATAGAGAATTAATTTTATATTAAAACGGTATCCTCCCCAAGCCCTTTGGGTTTATGCATACAATGGAGCCATGTGCCAAACTCTGATAAATAAAAGCACATTTAAAAGCTGAAAGAGGCCTGACCTGTGGTGGCTCAGTGGATGGAGCATTGACCTGGAATGCTGAGGCCGCTGGTTTGGGGCTCTGGGCTTGCCCAGTCAAGGCACATATGGGAGTTGATGCTTCTTGCTCCTCCCCCTTCTCTCTCCCTGAAATGAATAGATTAAAAAATACAAAAAAAAAGAAAAGAAAAGAAAAATAAAGCTGAAAGAGTTCATCACAGGTAGACCTGGCACTATAAAAAAGGTTGTAGGAAGTTTTTCAGGCAGAAGCATATTGTTACTATGTAGCAATATTGATTATGTATGAGAATATCACTGGAAATGGTAACTACATGGGCAAATATTTAAGATATTTTCCTTATTATTTAGATCTCATTGAAAGATAGCTGACTATTTTAAACCATAATAATATCATGTCAGGTTTATCATATATATAAAGCTGAATTTCTTTTTTATTCAGTGAGAGGCGAGAGGATGAGAGACAGACACACACATTTGCCCTGACTGGGACCCATCTGGCAAGCCCAGTAAGAGACAATGCTCTGCCCATCTGGGGTGTTGCTGTGTTGCTCAGCAACCAAGCTCTTCTACCCGCCCTAGGGAAAGGCTATGGAGCCATCCTGAGTGCCTGGGGCCAACTTGCTCTGATCCAGTGATGGCTGTGGGAGGGGAAGAGAGAGACAGAGAGAAGGGAGAGGGGGAGAGTTGGAAAAGCAGATGGTTGCTTCTCCTGTGTGCCCTGACTGGGAATCGAACCTGGGAGATCCATACACTGGGCTGATGCTCTACCACTGAGCCAACAGGCCAGGGCCTGAACAGCAGTAATATCTTGTTAGGTTCATAGTAAAGATAAAAGTAAAATTCACAATAACAATAGCATAAAGGTCAGCAGAGGAAATGTGTAAGTATATAATTTTAAGATTCAGATCTTGTATGCAAAGTGATAAACTTTCTGGTGAAGGTAGGCAATGATAAGCTAAAAATATATATTATGGGGAAAAAAAAGAAGAAATATGGAAATACCTGTATCTTAAATAAAACTTCTATTGTTTTTTGTCAAACTTTTTGACCCATTGTGCATAAACTAACGAAAGAGGTAACCTTATAAAACAACATGCAGTTAATACAAAATAAGAAAAAAAAAGAACAAAGAACAGATGGAATGAATAAAAAAACAGCAAGTCTATAGAGTTATTTACTTATTTATTTATTAAAATGTTTAGGCCCTGGGCCTGATGGCTCAGTAAATAGAGCTGAGGTTGTGAGTTCAATCCCTGGCCAGGGCACATATGAGAAGCAACCACTGAGTGCACAACTAAATGGAACAACTAAGTGGAACAATGAGTTGATGCTTCTTTTTCTCTTTCTATCTCATCTCAATGGAAAAAATATTTTTAATTAAAAAATTTAAATTTATTCTGGTAACATTGGTTAATAAGTTTATATGTTTCTAAACTTAATCATATCAATAGTCACATTAAATGTAAATAGTGAAAATAGTCCAATTAAGAGAAAGAGATTGTTAGATTGGACAAAAAAGTAATAGTCAACTATCAAATACCTACAAAAACTAAACAAAATAAACTGTATCATAAAAATGCAGACACAAAGATATGGAAAATGATTTATCACAATAATAATAATCAAGAGGAATTTAGATTGTTTATATTCATATCAGATGAAGTAGATATCAGTGCAAAGAATATTACCAGGGATAAAGAAGGCCATTCATGATGATATTGATGTTAATTAAGCAAGAGGACCTTTTAATAACTTGTGCACTTAATAACAAAACTTTGAAACAAATGATGCAAAATATGAGAAAGTTTCAAGGAGAAATAGAAAAATCTACAATTATAGTCAGGGATTCCCGTACACCTCTCTCAATAATTGATACGATTCAAATACTTTGACCTGAGTGATATTTCTGAAACATTCCATCCAATAATATAAGGATGCACTTTAAATTAGACAAGATATATTTCCCAAAGTATGTCATATTATGGGTGACAAAGCAAGTCTGAATAAATTAAGGGGGGTCTCAAGTCACAGGAAGAGTGTTCTTTGACCACAGTGAAATGAAAGATCAGCAACAAAAAGATACCTAGACAAACATTTGGACATGAACTAACACACTTGCATAGAGCCCTCGCGTCAGAAACCTAAAGGGAATTTAGAAAGTGTTTTTAAACCGAATGAAAATGAAAACACTACATGTCAGGGTTTGTGGGTTACTGCTAACGGAGTCCATCAGAGGCAATGTTTTGCACGAAATCCTGTATTAGAAAAGAGAGATCTCGGCCCTGGCCGGTTGGCTCAGTGGTAGAGCTTCGGCCTGGCGTGCGGAAGTCCCGGGTGCGATTCCCAGCCAGGGCACACAGGAGAGGCGCCCATCTGCTTCTCCACCCCTCCTCCCTCCTTCCTCTCTGTCTCTCTCTTCCCTTCCCGCAGCTGAGGCTCCATTGGAGCAAAAGATGGCCCGGGTGCTGGGGATGGCTCCTTGGCCTCTGCCCCAGGCGCTAGAATGGCTTTGGTCGCGACAGAGCGATGCCCCAGATGGGCAGAGCATCGCCCCCTGGTGGGCGTGCCGGGTGGATCCCGGTTGGGCGCATGCAGGAGTCTGTCTCTGACTGCCTCCCCGTTTCTAGCTTCAGAAAAATACAAAAAAAAAAAAAAAAAGGAGAGATCTCAAATCAGTGACCTCAGTTTCTATCTTAATAAACAAGAGCAAGAAGGCAAAGTAAACTCAGGTTAAGTAGAAGAAAGAAAATTTAAAAAGATCTAAGTAAAAAAATAAATAAATAAATAAAACCAAAGAAACAATAGAGAAAAACCAATGGAACAGAAAGATGATTCTTTGACTTGATCAACAAAACTGATGAAGCTCTCCGCAGACTGACCAGGAAAAGAGAGAGAGGACACAAATGACCAATATCAGATATGAGTGAGGCGACATCGCTGGAGATTCCATAGTTATTTAAAATATAATAAGGGACTAATCTGAAAAACTTGATGCCAATACATTTGCAAATTAAGTGAGATGAAAAAATACCTTGTACAATACAGATTACTAGTGCTCACTCATTAAAATTTAAATCGCCTAAATTGTCCTTACATTTACTATAGAAATGCTATTTGTAGTTAAATACCTTCCCATAAAAAAAATCAAGCCTAAATGGCTTTACTGGTGAATTCTATCAAACATCGGAAGAAGAAACACCAGTTCTACACAAACATTTTTTTTTTTTTAATCAAAGAGGAGGGAATCCTTTTCAACTCATTCTACAAGGCCGGTACTATCCTGATAACCAAAAGAAGACATTACCAAAAAGAATTAGAGACCCATGTTTTCCATGAAAACAGATGCGAACATTCTGAACAAAATTTATCAAAATTTTCAAGCAATATGTAGAAGGGGCGATACATTATCACTGTAAGTTTATTCCAGGAATGCATTATTGATTTAATATTAGAAAAATCATTATAGTAACAAAATGAGAAAGAAAAACCACGTGGTCCTCTTCCTCTCCCTTCAAAAGCATTTAACAAAATCCAAATTCTGTTCCTAGTAAGAACTCTCAGCAAACTAGGAATCGGAGGGACTCTTCAATGTGATGAGATAGGGCATCAGCAGAAAGCCTTCAGCTAACACGGCGGACAGAATGCTTGCACCCTAGCCTTGGTAAGAGGTTTCTCTTACTACGTCTATGTGTTCTTGTACTGGGGGGGTTCTAGCCACAACCATCAGGCAAGAAAGGGAAATAAAAGGCAACTCATTTGGAAAATAAGAAGTAAAACTGACCTTATTCACAGCCATTGTGATTGTCTATGTTAAAAATCTGATAGAATCTACAAAAAAATAAAATAAAAAATAAAAAAGCTACCTGAACTGCTAAGTTATTTTATAGCAAGGTCATGGGATACAAAATCAATACACAACTAGCAATTGTATTTGTATCTAGTAATGCTAAAAAATTGTACATCAAAATTTAGAAATATCTAAGTAGCTTAAAAAATATGAAGTGCATTAAGGAGAAATGTGGCCAAGGATATGCAGGTGCTCCACCCTGAAACGATGAATATTGCTGAGAGAACTCAAGGAGAGCGGGAGAAGTGGAGACACGCACCGGATCAGAAGAGTCACCATTGTTCACATGGGGAATGCTCCCCCCATTGCCGTGTGGATTTAAACGCCGTTCTGATCGAACTCTCAGCAGATTCTACTGTAGCACTTGATGACCTGGTGCTAAAATTCCTCTGGAAATAAAAAAAGACTGAACAGACTCCGCAAATGAAGACGACCATTGTTGTGATTCCATGACATCACTAATTGACAATAATCAAGGATACTCAAGTCGAGCTGTCAGAGAGGAATGGAGAGAAAACTTCTGTGATGTTGTATTAGGCAAGGATTTCTCAGATGCAGTCAAAGCATGACCGGTAAGAGAACAAATCAATCCATTGGACTTCATAAAAAAATTTTTTAAAAATCTGCTTTTCAAAAGATCTTAGGAGAACGAGAAAGCTGCAGGAAATATTTGTCAGATACGTGTCTGATAAAAGGTGGACCCAGAATATGTAAAGAACTTTAAAAACTCAGGGAGCAGAAAACACACATCCTAAGCAAAAAATTGGCAAACACGTTGAGCCAATGCTTCACCGAAGAAGAAGTGTACGGGTGGCCAACAGGGACAGAGAAAGATCGTTCCTCATTAGGGAACTGTAAGTTAGACACGTACAGAGCTACCAGGACACATCCACTAAAACGGACAGATTAAAAAGACTGACCGTAGCAAGTGCTGACAAAGGTGTGGGCATCTGGGCTCTCAGCACGCTGCAGCCAGGATTGTGGGACGAGGAAGCCGCTTCTGGAAAGAAAACAGCTTGACAGCCATTCCACTCCGCCCGAGAGAGATGACACGCGTGTGGAGATGTGCCCATGGAAAGACTCGTGCACAAGTGTCCATAGCAGCTTCTTTTGTGATTGCCAGCATCTAGAAATGACCCAAATGTCTATCCGTAGGTGAAGGGATAAACTGTGGTCTGTCCGTCCGAGGGAATACGAACCGTGGATACCAAGAAATGAACTCTTCACATGTGCTGCGCGGCGCGGATGAACTTCAGGTTAATTACACTGAGCGAAAAAAGCCAGAGGACACGGTGTGGGTTTGCTTAAGTTCAAGAAAGTTCTAGAAAAGACGAACTAACCTGTGGAGACAGAAAGCAGGTAAGTAGTGGTTGCCTAAGGACGGCCAGAAGGCTAGAGGCCCAGAGGCGTTACAAAGGGACCCAAGGAAGTCCGAGGGGCAGGTGACGAATATTTTTATTAACTTAATTGTGGTGATAGTTGCACAGGTGTGTGTGTGTATCAAAACCTATCTAACTGTATATTTTAAATACATGCAGTTTTTTGCATTTTCACTTTATGGCAACAGGAGGTTAAAAACTCAAACAGCACCTCCCAAACAAAATGGTCTGCAAACTCTCCACCACCACCCCCCACCACCATATGCCAGCCCCGCAGTTTCCCATAATGCCTCTAAAACTTTTACAGGGCACACTGGTTAAGCATGTGAAAATCACTGTTTGCTTTTAGACGTGTCATGCCTGCCGTATGTATCCTCCGTTGCACTAACCATGTATCAAGGGCCAGTGGTTCCATTTCTTTTCTTTTCTTTTTAATTAATTTTAATGGGGTGACATAGATCAATCAGGGTACATAGCTAGCTTCAGAGAGAACATCTCCAGATCATTTTGACATTTGATTATGTTGCATAACCATCACCCAAAGTCAAATTGTCTTCCATCACCTTCTATCTGGTTTTCTTTGTGTCCCTCGCCTCCCCCACCCCCCTAACCACCACACTCTTGTCTGTGTCCCTGAGAATGAGTGGTTCCATTTCTAATGATGCCAGACATCGTTTCCCCAAACCCCACGTTTTGGGGTGAAAGTTTGCTCTCCAAGCCGGGGCCAGCCAGGTTCTTGTTAAAACCTCAAATATTATCATTGTTGTTGCTATTGTTTAACCCCCAGATGAAAGATGATACTTAACACCCTTCTTTTGTTTCCCTTGTGCCAATCCAAACCCAGCCGATCATTAGAGGACCTTGGCTCTCTTTGCCACTAATTCTTACCACCCGGTAAAAACGCATGGATGTTTTCTGGGTCTGATTTATTTCAGCGAATAGTTACCGAGGGCCGGAGTCTCAGCTCCATTCTGCTTGGCCCCCCCGGGGGCAGGGGGCAGGGGGCGGGAGGGGGGGGGTTGAAGCATGAGAAACGGCTTACTTTTTGTGCGTCCGGAATCTGGCCCAACAAGTGCTGAATTAAACTGTTAGTCATTTTAGCAAATTATTTACTGTGTTGTATAATTTGCTGATGATTTTGTGTATATACTCTGTCTCTTTGCTCTATTCTTGCCACTAGCATAGACAAACACAAAGGAAGTGACTAATGCCCATAGATCAGATGATTTCGGGGCGGGAGCACAGAGAATCCATCAGCAGCCAATAAGTAGCCTTAGAAATTCTCTTCCATATGTTAGGACCCACTTATGAAACACGGATGCTTTGACAATGTGCGTGGCTGGATAGAACCATTTCCTCTTGTAAACAAAGAGAAAATGCAATGGTGATGTCGGGGCCTGCTTACACCAGGTAATTATTACTTCATTCCCTAAACGGCTGTTGTTTTTCTTGGCCACGGTATGACACGGTTTAACTAACAATGACTCATCCATTTACTCACAAAAGCATGACACTGATACGTTCTACCAGGTATGCTGTTTATTTAGCCCGACACCCTGCAATGTTCACGATAGAGTCCGAATCACTAACCTCGCTTGGACTTCGAGTTATTTACCAAATTCTGAACTATTAGTAAACCAGAGTGGAGAACGGAGATCGTTCTAGGACATAATAAAAAGAGCAGTTGTACCTGACGTGTGCTGCTATTGTGCAACGTTTATGTCTAGAGGTGGTTGCGTTCTGAAAACATGACATTTCGGAGGGTTTAAATGCACTCGTGAATAGATGACTCCATCGCTGGCTTGTAGGGAAGTTCAAGAATGTTTGGGGCGGGTGGGGTGGGGGGCGGGAGGGTCACGTCCTGATCTCTTGGAGACTAATGCCTGGGAAGGCAGTCATGCTGTTAGAAGCTCAGTGTGGGGCTGGAGAGATCTTTGCCTTGATCCATGAGCTACTTTATAAATTAAATAAAATTTCCCCACTCCTGATTATATAAAAATAAAGTGAAAACATACTGAAAAGTATAAAGAAATAAGTAAGACTCATTTTCATGACTCAGTGATAACTACTGTGTCTATGCGCTTTTAAAAATAAGTACACATTTATTTTTTTAATATTTTATTATGAAAAATTTCAAGTATGTAGCAAAAAATTTCAGGTTAATATACCTCTTATACCCACACCTAGATTTTGCCATAAACGTTTTGCTATTGTTGCCTTATCATAGATCTATCCATTGATGCATCATGGGTATCCCTTCATCAACCCATCTTATTTTATTGATGCACTTCAGCAACTCAACATGTGTACCCAGAGATCAGTCTGCCATCCCTTTTGGTGTGAGATGCCCAAATCTTAAGTGTTCGTTTCCTGAGAGTCATGAGTGCACACTAAAGTGACCCCCAATGATACTTACCTGGTGCTCACACCGTGCATAATTTCCGGCGACTTGCTTATCACTGATAACATATGGCAAAGATGGGGGCTGTCCCTCCTGTGATTATGTTTTATTATTCTAGCATGACTCCATCTCACGGTAGACTGGAGCTGGAGGCTTCTTGTGGCCTTGATGACCTAAGTGATCATATTGAAGAAACCCATGTGACCAGGAATTGTGGAAGGCATCTGGGATCTGAGGGTGACCTCCAGCCAAGAGCCTAGCAGCTTGGGCCCTCAGCCCTGCAGGTAGGAAACAATTCTCAGGACAACTAGTCAGTGACCTTAGGAGTGGGTTCTACCCCAGCTGGGTCTCTTGATGAGACAGGGCTTTGCAGGACACTGGATAGAGGACCCAGCTGTCACGCCCAGACATCCGCCCTGCAGACACTCTGAGATAATGAATGTGTGTTCTTTTAAGTTGCTAAGTTTGTGGGAACTTGTCATGCCGCAATAGAAAACATATGCAGGTAACCCTGACCCAGGTGGCTTGATTGGTTAGAGCGTCGTCTGGAAGCACACAGGTGGCCGGTTTGATCCCTGGTCAGGGCACATACATCCCTGGTCTCTCTCTCTCCCTTCCTCTCTCTCTCTCAAATTAGTAAAATAAACATCAACAAGAAAGAAGGAAAGAAAATTAATACAGGTCTTGGTACCTGGGAGTGGGCTGCTACTGTAATGATATTGTGAAAACGGGGAGCAGCGTCAGAACTCCCCGCTGGGCAGCGGAGAGCGATAGAGCCAGCCCAAGCCCTCCTGGAAAAGGCTGTACTTGGAGACTGGAGCAAGGGGGCGTCCTTGAGGTGTGGTGGCAGGAGGCTGTGCATCTCCCCTGGGGATGTGGGAAAGCGCGACTTGTCGGTGTGACGAACTCGGTTGTGTTGCTCAGGAAATTGTAAACAAAGTTTCTTCTGGCTGTTTACAGTAGAATGTGAGAGTCGTCGAGAGATAAAATTGATGGAAGAATTCTTAAAAAAAAAAAAAAAAGGAAGTAAGGTTGGGTGAGTTAGAAAATTCTAAGTCTTTCCTGATGACAACAGGTGCTCAAATGAAGACCGTGTGGTCTGGAGAAAACGCGAGGGCGTGACTGTACTGCCGTTTGCTGAAGCCCACGGGATCGAGAGAGGTCAGATTTTCATTCAGACAAAAGGTCTTTCTAGAGGGTGTGTCTCCCAGACTGTCTCCATCAAACCCCGGACTCTTCAGATGTCTCTTACACTCGAGATTAGTTTCTCCTGATCTACTCTTTTGTTTCTCTGGTCTGGTGTCTTTCACTCAGCACAATGTTTTTGCAATTTATCCCATGTTGCTGTGTATATTAATTAGTAGTTGGTCCTTTTTGCTGTTCAGTGTGGTTCTGTGATATGAACATATTGCAATTTGTTTATCCATTTTTGTTGTTGTTGTTGAGGGACACTAGGGACAGTTTCTAGTTTTAGATCATTATGAATAAACCTGCAATAGCCCTGGCCGGTTGGCTCAGTGGTAGAGCGTCGGCCTGGCGTGCAGGAGTCCCGGGTTCGATTCTCGGCCAGGGCACACAGGAGAAGCGCCCATCTGCTTCTCCACCCCTCCCCCTCTCCTTCCTCTCTGTCTCTCTCTTCCCCTCCCGCAGCCAAGGCTCCACTGGAGCAAAGTTTGCCCGGGCACTGAGGATGGCTCTGTGGCCTCTGCCTCAGGCGCTAGAATGGCTCTGATTGCGGCAGAGCAACGCCCCAAGATGGGCAGAGCATCGCCCCCTGGTGGGCATGCCGGGTGAATCCCGGTCGGGCGCATGCGGGAGTCTGTCTGACTGCCTCCCGGTTTCCAGCTTCGGAAAAATACAAAAAATAAAAATAAAAATAAAGAAAATAAACCTGCAATAAACATTTTTTTGTTTGAGCTTTTGTGAGTGAATGTATGTTTTTATTTCCCTTGGGTAAATACTTAATTGTGGGATTGCTAAACCAGAGGATAGGGGTGTGATTTGTTTTATAGGAAACGTCCAGCTGTCTTTCAAAGTGGCCATATCATTATACAATACATTCTCACCACTAATGTGTGAGAGTTTCAGTTACATTGTATCCTCACGGGCACTTGGTGCTTTCATTCTTTTTAATTTTAGCTACTTTGTAGATGTATACTTGTATGTAATTGTGTTTTTTGTTTGTTTGTTTTTTCAGGTGAGAAGAGGGAAGATAGTGAGGCAGACTCCCTCATGCACCCCGACTGGGATCCACCCAGCAACCCAGTCTTGGGCAATGCTCTAATACCAAGCTATTTTTAGTGCCTGAGGCTGATGCACTCCAGTGAAGCTATCCTCAGTGCCCAGGGCCATGGTCAAACTAATCGAACTACTCACTAGCTGAGGGAGGTGAAGAGGGAAAGAAGGAAGAATGGGAGTGGGGAAGAAGCATGTAGTCACTTTTCCTGTGTGCCCTGACTGGGAATTGAACCCAGGACATCTATACGCCAGGCTGATTCTCTATCCACTGAGCCACCAGCCAGGGACTCATTGTGGTTTTAACATACATTTGTCTAATTCCTAATGATGTTGAGTACTTTTCCTTGTGCTTATTGAACATTTGTGTGTGTGTGTGTGTGTGTGTGTCTGTATATATGTATATCTAAATATATTATATATATATACATATATATATATGAAATTCTCTTGATAAAATCTTTGCCATCCCCCTTTTTTTGAGGAGAGGGGTTGTTTGTGCTTTTATTATACTTTTGAGTTTTAGGGGTTCTTTATATATCTCAGAAACCAGTCCTGTATCTGAAGTTTGTTTTGAAGACATTTTCTCTTATATAGTGGCTTGCCTATTCATTTTTCTTATGATGTCTTTTGATGAGCAGAAACATTTTATTTTCATGTAGTCTAATTTTATGGTTATTGCTTTATGTCAGTTCTTTGTCCTCAAGTTATGAACATATTCTCCTATGTTTTCCTAGAGAATACCACAATTTCTGGGTTACTGTGGCTTTGGAAGTCAGGTAGTATAAGTCCTCTAATTTTATTATGATTTTTCAGGGTGGCTTCATATGATATATTGAGGTCACTACTGTTTAATAGAACTTGCTGCAATAATTAAATGTCATGTATCTACACTGTTTAGAAAAGGAACCACTGGCCCTTGACATATGGTTAGTGCAACGGAGGAAAAGAATGTTTTATTTAATTTAATTTTAATTTATCTAAATATATCTAAAGCTCAGTAGCCACCTGTGGTTAGTAACTACCTCAGTGCACAGTGTCATGATTCGTTCTTTGCTTTTCTGTATACATTTAAAAAATTAGCTTGTCAATTTCTCAAAAGAAAGGGGGCACTAACATCATAAATGGGATCCCACTGAATTCGGAGATGGCTCAGCAGAGTGGACATCCTAGCGATTGTCAGTCTTCCGATCCGTTCTTGTGATATGTCTTTCACCTTATGGGTGCCTTCTTTTATTTCTCTTTCAATGTCCTGTAAGTGTTTGGTGTGATGGTTGAGCACCTTTTTTTGTTAAATTTATCCCTAAGTATTTTATGGGTTTTTTTTGATGATCGTGTAAGTGGAATTCTTGTAAATTTTCACTTTGCCGCTGTCTGCGGCCATTGACGTCTGTGTCCTTACCTTCTATTGAGTCGCTCACCTTGTTAAACTCGCTGATTAGTGTGAGTAGCTGTTTTGTTTATTCCTTTGGATTTTCTGTGTAGACAATGATGTCATCTGAAAATGGAGAGTAGAGTTTTACTTCTTCCTTTCCAAGCTGGGTGACGTCTCTTTATCTAAATAATTATTTTTTATTGGTTTATTGTCCTGGCCGGAACCTCCAGGCACTGTTGGATAACAATGGTGAGAATGAACATTCTTAACTTGTTCCCAGCCTCAAGTGGGAAAAATTTTCACTCTTTCATTATTAAATATGATATGAGCTATACATATGTTATTTTTAGTTTATTTACTTTTTATCACTAATGGCTTTTGAATTTTGTTAAAATTTTTTTATGCATTAATTGAAATGATTCTACAACCTGTCTCCGTTAGTCTGTTACTACTATGAGTGGCATTGATTGACTTTTGAATGTTAATTCAACCTTAAATTTCTGGGATAATTCTCTGCATATCACAATATACATCCTTGACTTAACAGTATCTGCTTAGTGTTGATAGTGTGCCTGTCAAGTGTAGAAACTTGGCAACTGCACAAGTTCACTAACTTCCTCCTTTCCTGCTATAGTTGATATATACATTGCATCAGCATTATAAATCCATTCAAACAATGCTATGTGTTTCAATTAACTAGTAGGAGTATTTTCTTTTTAAATCAAGAAAACTTTTTATAGTTACCCATGCATTTCATACATTCGCTGTATCTAATGGTTTCCATTTTTTCCCTCAGAATATCTGCATTGCTGTGTGGTGATATCCCTTCATGAAGAACTCATGTTAGCACTTCCTAGAGCAGATCTGCTGTCAGTGAATTCTCGCTTACCTTTTGTCTGAAATTGTCTTTATTTTGTCTTCATTCTGAAAGGACATAGAATTGTGAGTTAACAGGTTTTTAAATGTGTTTTGCTTTTTTTTTGTTTTTTTTTTTTTTGTTTTTTTTTACAACTTTAACGAGGTTGTTCTAGTATATCCTGGACTTGTGTAATGGTAACCTAGAGGTCATTTGAATTGTTCTTTTGTTTGTAATGTTTCATTTTTCTCTGGTTGCTGTGACGATGTTTCTCTCTGCCTTGGATTTGGAACTGTTGGTCTACTGTTGGAGTGCCAGGGTGTGGTTTCCTTTGTAATTCTTCTTTTTGAGGTTCTCTGGTTTTCTAATCTGTAAATTTTTTTATTTCATCAAATTTGGGAAATTTTTGGACATTACCTTTTCAAATGTTTTTTATCCTATTCTCTTTTTCTTCCTCATTCCACTAATTCTACTTATGGTAGATTTGTTGGTATCGTCTCACAGGTTCCTGAAGCTCTGTTTAATTTTTTTATTTTTATTAAGTGAGAGTTAGGGAGGCAGACAGATTCACACATGTGCTCCGACCAGATCCACCCAGCAAGCCCCCTACAGGGTGATGCTATGCCCATCTGGAGCCGCTGTTCTGTTGCTCAGCAACTGAGTTATTTTTAACTCCTGAGGTGAAGCCATGGAGCCATCCTCGGTGCCTGAGGCCAACTTGCTCAAACCATTTGAGCCATGGCTGCGGGAGATGAAGAGAGAGAGAGAGAGAGAGAGAGAGAGAGAGAGAGAGAAGGGGGAAAGTAGGGGTAGAAAAGCAGATGGTCACTTCTCCTATGTACCCTGACTGGGAATTGAATCCAGAACTTCCACATGCTGGGCCAACCCCCTACCACTGAGCCAACTGGCCAGGGCCTGTTAATTTTTTTTTCCCGATCTTTTTTCTTTATATTCTTCAGATTGAAAGATTTTTGTTAGCCTATTTTCAAGCTCACTGACTAGTTCCTCTGCCATATCTATTAATATTATGCTATTAAGCATATACAAGATATTTTTTACTTTAGATATTGTATTTGGCTGCTCTAGAATTTCCATATGATTCTTTTTTTATGGTTTATATTTCTCTGTGGACATTTCCTATCTTTGTGTGCATGGAGACTTTATTTTCATTTTTTTTCTTGCTTTTAAACCCCTACCTTATTTTTTCAACATTTAGATCATTTTGGAATTGGTCTCCATCTATCTTTTTTTTTTTTTTTCTCATAAGGATTGGTCACATTTTCTTGCCTTTTCTGTGTTGTGTAATTTTGAATTACATCCTGGACATTGTGAATGCCATCTGGATTCTGTTATATTTCTCTGAAGAATGTTTATTTTATTTTATTTTATTTTTAAGAAGCAGACTGTTCACTCCATTGGACTGAAACTGAAAACTTTTTCTCTTGAAATAGCTCAAGCCTTCACTGAGTTCTTTCTCCTCCGCTTAGCTGCTCTGAGTCTAGCTCTCACACACAGGGTTCGGGTACCCCCAGAGAAGGTGGGTCCTTCTTCCCCAGGCCCATCTTTCTCAGTTACTCCCTTCCTCTCCTATGACCCTGGTTGCCCTGAACCCTGTACTTTTGTTCTTTGGGTTAGAAAAATGGTGGGTTTTCTTTCAGAGATTTATCCACTTCTGTGGTGACAATTTTGGATTGCCCTTAGGCTAAAAGCTATAAAAATGGGACTTTCATCTTATGCCATTTTTTTCCCCTTCTAAATGTTGACTTCCTCTATACTCAGCCTGCCTTTTGTCCTGCCTCTGGTAAACAAAACCCTTGTTTTGTATTTTTATTCGGAGTTTATGTTGTTGTCTGCAGGAGGGTTGGGTCTAGGGGAAGCTTCCTCGGCCATCCTGGGAGGAAGAAGCACCCTCCCTTTTATTGAGGTTTCATGCATTTTTTTAAGGCACATGGCATATGTTATTTTTCTTAAAAACAATTCTTAAGCACCAGATCGAGTTCAAACTAAATGAAGAGCTCAAGATGACAATCCTATTTGTTACATACTGGTCCACTTTTAATTTTATAAGAAAAGATACGAAATACAAATTTTGTTTCAAAACTTATACAATGTTTTATTGCTTCTTACCTCTTTATGGAATGAATGAGCATTTATGATTGTGTTACAGCGTTTTACATATAAAATACTTAAAATATATAGTTTTTAATGTTTACAAACCATATCTGTACATGTGATATATATATATATTCATCATATTTATATTTTTTCTGTTCCATATTTTTTGTCTATTTGAGTTACTATTCTGGTAACTATGTTTGTATATCAATCTTTGATGACATATCTGAGCATAGAAGTGACCTCCCACCCACGCCTCACTTAACTGACTTGCTAGGCTAAGCAAGGTTTTCTGGCCTCTTAAGATGCTGGCCCTACGGGGCAGGGGGGGGGGGGAGACTTTGCTTTTTCTTGTCTTCCACTCTTTGGGATGTACGCTTAACAGGAGCTAATAGTCTGTGTTCCCACACCTGTGGACGCCAGCTGTCACTGTGAGTTAGCTGACTGCAAAACCAAGACAGGACGCAGAAGGGGAAGAAGAAAAGAGGGAGGGTGTTTCCGTAGAAACTGTAAAAACGAAGCAGAACGATTTGGGGGAGAATCAATAAGGTGAAGCGGGAAGAAAGTCACTGTCAGAGAAGGTCATGGCAAGGCAATGCCCAATAATTTGAGGAAAACAAAATAAAATAAAAAGAATTCTAAATGGAGAACGAGTCTGTTCTCCTACTGACACCCAAATACCTTTGGGTTTGGGCTACAGCTCAAAATTAAGAACACAAATTGTGACAAGTGTGGCTTGTGTGAGGAGAGATGTCACAGAATTCTAATCGGGGATCCAAGGTCGATGACAGCCTGGGTCCTTCATCATAAGATAAATGAATGAACCCATGGTTTATATTGTAACTTATAACAAAGCTTTTATCTTTATCTGGCCACTGCTTACGATTTCTGTATTTAACTGACTTATGAATGAACTGACCGGATTGTCCAAAGGCTCATCCCAAAAGGAAGAGGAAATTGAACTCTTAACTTTTTTTCTCAAGACAGCCTCCTAGAAATGTAACAACCGTGTAGTTTTCAGATTACTGATACATATTCCCTCATTACCCACTGGAGAGATGGTACCGACTTGTGTCCCACCCAGGGCTGTTTCTCACGTTTAAACCTGAGTGGTGAGGTTGTGCTGACTTCTCTCCTGCTGGGATCAGCGCAGTCACATGGGGGACTTGAGAGCCTGTGGCCTGAATGTCTTAGAAAAACATCCCGGGCTTGCCCTTTGCTACAGTAAAATGGACTTTGATTCTTTTTATTCCCCCACTATTCATACAGTTTCTATGGAGTTTTGTAAGTCCTAACCTCAGCATGTCACAAAAAGCATTGAGATTGTTTGCCAAACACACCCCCAATTTTGTCTATCACATTGTCATATTTAGACAACCACAGGTTGTTTGTTTTTTAAAATGCTTTAAGCCAACAGGACCAGGAATGATTAAACCCTTCCTGATAAAGACGGAGCCCAGGAATGGGGAACAGGGAAAAGTAACTTGTCTTAAGACCTAGAGCTTAATGGTATCTCAGCTGAGTGGAGAGCTCAAGTGTCCCGGCTCCAGTCTGATCCGGCCCTTTCAAAAACACGTCGCTGCAGATTGCGAAAACGCACCACGCGGGGCTCTGTATGACCGAGGGGGAGGTGTGCAGCTGTTATCAGATAATGCCTGTAATGTGAGCTCACATTTATTAAGTGCTTACATGGGCCATATACTGTTTTAACTGCTTTAGCTAGATCAAATGATCTGGTTATCCCCTGTACACTTCGTAAGGACTCTCCGAGGCCCCATCAGGGAGACAAGGAGACCGAGTGTGGGGACCGGCCGAGGTTCCACCGCTCGCAGGCACGGAGTCAGATGGGCCCCCGAGCCTTCCTCCAGAGCCTGGACTCTACACGTCCTGCGAAGTCTGCCTCTCTGTGAAGGGAGGGTGACATCTATGAGATGTCTGCTCTGAGCCTGGCAATTTTAGATGTTTTTACGTCCTTGGGGAGATTGATCTTTGCAATCCCATTTTCAATTTGAAAAGTAAATATCAGGTGAAGGAAATGACTTGCCGAGGGACCCCGCTAGCAGGTGGTGAAGCCAGAAATGAAACCCAGACTTTGAGTCGCCGTGAAGCCCGTGGGTTTTTCTCAGAAACCATGGTGCTGCGCTCCATCAATCGGTGGCTCTTGTGACCTCAGCCGCACATTGCGATGACCCAGGGAGCATTTTCAACCCTGACGTCTCAGTCCTGCCCTCTAGAGCCTCTGATTTAATTGGGTTGGGGGTGCAGCTTGGATGGTGGGGATATTTAAAAGGTGCCAGGGGTTGCTACGATGTAACCAGGGATGCCACCCACTGCCAAAGAGTCAAGAGGGTTTGGGTCCTGTTGTACTATTCCATGTCTCCATCCAAATATGGTAATGGGAATAAATCACATCATTAAAGGCATGTTTCAACAGAGTATTAAGTTTCCCGGGGCCGCTGTGACAAACGACCACAAACTGGGTGGCGCAGAATGACAGCTATGCGTTCTCTCCCACTGTGGAGGCCGCGGGACCACACTCTGTGAAGAGGGTCCTTCAGCCTCCTCTGGCACCTGGTGGGGGCAGCAGTGCTCCCTGCAACCTCTGTCCCATTGTCACATGGCCTCTTTCCTCTACGTAGGTTTCTGCGTCTGTGCCCTGGCGAAATCACAGAAAAACAAGCCTGTGGGTCTGGCCCCCTGGAACTCCTAAAACCCTTGGAATTTCCGAAGCGATAAGAGCACAAGGCGCATCTTTGGTTGTAATCATTGGTCTTTGACCTCGTCCCTGACTCCGGGCTCCTAAAACCCTCGGAATTTCCTGAGTGATAGGAATGTCTTTTGTTCCAGTGGGGTGACTCCGGTGGGGACCCTGGCTGGGGGCCGGCTCACCAACCTGGAGGCCCTCTAAAAAGCCTCTCCCATTGGAATTTTTATAGAGGCTTCCTCACGTAGGCACGAACATATCCACGTGCCACGCAGACGATACCGCACCCCAGCTCCATGGGAACGGGGCTCCCGCCCTGTGCGTCCTCTCCTCTGTGCTGCTCACCTGTGTCCGTTATCATGACCTGTGTTACATTACCAGCTCGTAAATGCACGTAAGGATTCCCCCGAGTTGTTGTGAGCTGTGCTTGCAGATAAGGGAATCCGTGCAGGGGCTTGTACGAACCTGAGAGTTGAAGTCAAATCAGACAGAAGTCGTGGGTGACCCAGATCGGCAAGTGGGGGACACTCCTGTGGAACTGAGCTCTTCACCCTTGGGGTCTGTGCTGTCTTTGGACACGTCAGAATTGAATTGAATGGCAGACACCCTGTTGTTGTGGGAAGAAAAGCCCCTGCACCTGGTGTTGTGAGTGTAGAAGTTGTGAGAGAGGAAAGGAGAAACACCCAGGAGGAGAAGTGAGTTTTTCCTACTCACAACTCCGCTTAGAGAAAACCCAATCTAATCTAATAATATGACCTCATTGGAACAATCCCGCTGGAAGAGACCCTGCTTCCCAGGAAAGTCCATTCTGAGGTGCCAGGTAGACATGGCCTTCAGGGGGACACTATTCAACTCAGTACAGACAAAAAAATTGAGTAACATTACACTTTTTAAGAATGCATAAGTCTCCAGGTATGGGGGGAAAAATGCAACTCGATGGCTTTTGGATTTATTTTTTAAAAAGATATCTTTTTAAAATGCCTTAAGCACCCTCCCCCAAAATACCAAGTCTTGGTCGGTGTGTCACTCCATTATAGAAAGACCCTTTCTGTCCAGGGTCCCTGTGGCGTGTTCAGGAAACAGGGATGCCGGGAGCTCAGCTTGCCTGCCAGGTTGTGTGTGCTGTACAAAAATCTGTGGGCAGGTAGGCTGTTCCCAATGGGGACTTTCTGAAGGAAAACTGCTTCTGACCCTCCTTCCGCCGTAAGCTGACAGGAGAAGTCTGCGCGCCTGGGAAGGCACCGAGGAACTGCTTGATGTCTTTCCAAATACGGTTTGCAACACGGCTTGCATTGAAACAACCAAAATTTGGTCCTGTTAGGACCATTATTTTATTCAGACATGTCCTGTCTTTTTCTGCAATGAAGCCTTGGTAATAATGTGAAAATACAGTCATTTAAAACCTGACAATCTAATTCCTTAAAAGAGAGTATAGGTCAAATTGTGTATCATCCTCCCCACCCCAAAATAAATACCGATGACCCCTGACACCCTGGTTTCCTTATACTCTTGCTTTCTGTGGAGAAGACCCCCACCCCCAGTCCCCAGTTATCTCCTCCTTGGCTGATCTTGCTAGTCAAGCTGGGTAACACTCGACAGATTCGTGGTTTTCATTTTAGAAACTACAGAGTGGATTTGTTTGTAAGAAGTGGCGAGTTTCGCTCTGCGGTGATCACAGACCCCAGCATCGTGAACGCCACAGACACCTTTTCCAGATCCCACTTATTTGCGACGCTGCTCTTGACCCCAGGCAGGGTGAGGTAGACAGATGTGACTCACAGATCGGTCATTGGCCCAAGATAAACATAGTAATGGGTACGGAATCCATGGACTCGCTTAAAAAAAAAAAAAGAATGACACACACAAAAAACTTGTGAGTCTTTATAAAACCTCAATAGAAACATTTAGGCAATTTCTTAAATAATAAATCTCCATTTCCACTTGGAGAAAAGTTCTAGCCTTTCCCTCCCAATTTAGCCTTCCTTAAAAAGGTTATGCTTGGACCTGAATTGCATCGGCAGCATTCTTAGGCAAAAATTCAAGGGAGGTCAACAGCATGTTCTTCAGTCAGTGCCACAGAGCAAGCTTGCCCTTGAAGGGCTCGAGAGGTAATGTTGTTGCGAACGACAAGCAAAGGGTGGACCGTGGCCACGGACCGAGTGCCCCTTCTTGATGTCGTCCATCTCTCTGCTAATGACCATTATTAAGAGTAACCATAAATACCCAAGAAGCTACAATAACTGTGGTGTTTCGGAGTTGAGCGGTAAGGGCGCGTGACATGGTTCCCAGGAGCAGGGGTACCGTGTTTGCCTGCTGATGGTTTTATAGCTTGTTAAACATTTGAGTACAAGCCAGAGCAGGTCACGGCTTGTCTTCTCCTGACGTTGGGAGACGACAGAGGCCACGCTTTCCTACAAACACAACGTCTATAGGAAAGAGGAAAGGCGTCACCGGGACCAGATGGCTTTCTCCACGGCGAGGCCCCATTGTTCTGGGTGTTTATTGCCGGTCGGATCCAGACCCTCTTCCTCTGGGTCCCGCCACCCTTGACTCTGTGGACCGCCTGGACTGCAGAACGGTCACGTGTGGGCCACCCTGCGTCATCCTCTGTGGCTCAGGTCACGGCAGGTAAGCACCTAGAAGACAGGGCAGTTGGGGGCACAGGCCCGCCCTGCCCCTGAGGAGATAGATGCTGGCTCCTAGCTCCTGACAGAAGGAGAGGGGAACCTGGCCTCTCATTTCAGGGGACATTTCGAGAACCTTCCGAGTAGTCTGAGAAGCAGAGGCTAGCTGGTTTCTCACCATATTCTTTTCTTGCCTTGTCAGTGTTTGTGGCTGTGGCTTCTATGGTCATGCCAGGAGTGGCCGCCCAAGGTTGGCAGCGGGCCTGGTGCCCTGGCCAAACGTCCTGTTGCTCAGAACGCCATCCGCTCCTCAGGTCTCAGCTTCTGGCTGGCCTGGCCGGCCTTCCCCAGTCTTTTCCCTTCCCGCTGCCATTTACCCACGGAGTCCAGTTGTGTCCACCAAGGGGGATCGGCGACTGTGACAGTCCTCCAGCTCTTGGACCATCCATGGCGCGAGAGTCGCCCCGGGATCTTCCACTTGAGGATGACAAAGCATTTTGCAAATAGGTTTTGGCAACTCAAGTGCAGCCGAGAGACAGAGGCACAGGCAAACGGTCTGGCCGCAGTCATGGGGCAATTTAGCAAGTCGGCCAGTGGGAAAATGAATGTCAGTGGCTCTCTGTTCTGAACTTTCTGCACCGCTCTGTGCTGCAGAGAGGGGAGGGAACCAGGGAGGCCGCTCACCAATCCGAGGCGGCTGCACCGGCCCGCGGTCCCTGACCCCTGACAAGTAGATATATTCATTACACCGAAGGCTGGAGGGAACCACAAAGTGGGATACATATTTAAGGAACTATGCACACAACTTGGTTTATTTTTCTTATCTGATTTTTTTTTTTTTCTGGTGCAATATGAGTACTGTTGCATACTTGGCAGCGGCCATCCCATACTTGAGTTGTTTGTCATTTCTGGGGCTGCTGATGCTGTTATGATTTCCCTTTTGGGAGGAATTTACAGGCACATGTTGACCCAGTTGACTGGGAGCAGGGAGCAGCAGGAGTCTTCGGCGCAGGGACCGTTGCAGCCTGGAGACGGTGACTTCGCTCCTCTCCCGACGGCGCCATGCGCGACGGGCCGCTCGGTGTACTCAGGCCAGCGGGCCGGTGCTCCGCGACTCCGGTTCTGAAAGCCCAGGCCTGCCGCACCTGGCCTTGCCGTCCACCTGCTTTCCCTTCCCATCCCACCTGGGCGTTGTCGCCAGAGCCTGTGCTCTGTTGTCAGAGCTCCAGGAAGTGGCTCTCCGTAGCAGCCGTTGCTAGGTAAGGCGATTTCCGCAGAGACCAGCACGGGAGAGGATGGCAGGTCTCCGGGCAGAGGGCAGGGGTGTGGGAGGGGACAGGCCATGTGAAGAGGCCGCTCCCCGCCCACCCCCGCCACTGCTTTCTGCCTTTCCAGAGTCCCCTTTTGGCTCCTATTCCGGACCCCTGAGACCTAGGCTGGGTCTCATTCCCACTGAGCCATCACCCTCTCATTCACCCCACTGTCCGGACTCCTGTCACCCACTGGAGATGGGGGTACAGAGAAAACGAGGCAGGGCCCTGCCTTCCAGGAACCCAGAGCCCTGCAGGAGATGAACTGCGGCCCACGGAGCAGCTGGTGCCTTTACTCACTGGGGATGCTGCCCCTTCCTCCGGCCCACCCCAGCGGTCACCTGCTGGGCAGAACAATGGCCCCCTGGGTCTTTATACCTCAGAGCATTTCCTGGCCATGGGACTTAGCACCCGAGCAGGGACTCTCAAACACAGAGGCTGGACGTTGATGGGATAATACGTAAAAGTGGTTAAAGTGGTAAATGTGTATATGTCACTACAGTAGAGCAGGCCCGACAGGCTGGGCGTGGGGCTGAGGCTGAGGAGGGCAGCGCCCTCTGGGAAGATGCCAGGAGCACAGCCCCCCGAGCCCGCAGCCTGAGCTCACGTCCTCACTGACCGACCTGCGTCCAGCTGCTGAATTTCCTCAGCTGTGCAGGCGACCTCTTGGGTAACCCGCCTGGCGGAGTTGCTGTGCAGAGGTGATGGCCGGTCACCATACCGCGGCTGGTGCAGTTGAGGCGCCTGCTGGGTCTCAGACAGTGTGTGTCGGCCTCAGCCATGCCTCCGAAGCTCCGGTCCCGCCCCGGGGCGAACGACCCCCCCCCCGTACCTCTCCGGGTCACACTGCCTGTCCTGCACACTGTGCTGTCCCAGGAGGCACCCAGGCCTCCCGCCTCCCACGGCCAGGGTGCCGTTCCCTGGGGTATTGGCCTAGGGGGGTGGAAGGACGGCTTCTGCATGGAAAGCAATGCTTTGAACAGAAAGGGAGACCTAGGGGAGGAACGAGAGTAACAATACCAGATTGTTGAGCAGGGTGGCTGCCACTCCTCATTCGTCTCCAGATGTCTGCACCCCCTTTAAGTCCATTCCAGCGCACCCCTGGCTCCCTGGGGCTGGACAGTAAGCTGTACGCAGCCTGGTCTTTGGGAGACAGTCAGCACTCATTGCCCATGTTTATAAACGCCTACCCTGAACTTTCCCCTCTTCTTTTTTGCCTGAATGTATTATTTTTAGGAAATCGACGTTGTAAGACAGGAGTCAGCAAGCGACGTTTCCTGGGGCCAAGTCCATTCCGTGGTGGCTTGTCCTTGTCAATAAAGTTTTATTGGCACGCAGCCAAGCCCATTCATTCCCAAGCTGCTGGGGGGGGGGGGGGGCAGCCGTGGCTGAGACCAGAGCCCTTGCGACAGACAGAGGCATGTGACCCACAAAGCCAAAAATATTTACTATGTGACCCTTCCACAGACAACTTGGCCAACATCCTGTTGCAAGAGATGCTGAAATGTTTAGTTCTTCGAGGAGCACGTAATTAGATTTTCCTTTTTACTCCACTGTGCTGTACAGGAAGGACAGTGAGCTCCTCTCCATGCTCTGGGACAGTCACGGAGCTCTGTCTCCTGGAGGAGTTCTGGGAGTGAGTGAGTATCAGTCAGCAGAGGAGTGGAACCCGAGAGGACTGAGAAAGGTGGTGAAACAGTCCCTCAGCTCTCTCCTGACCTACCAGCCGGGGTGGAGGTCAGGACGTGCGCGAACACATCCAAGGACCGAGGCAATCTCATCGCCTCCCTAAAAGTTTATAGGTATACGTTCTGGAGGGGAGGGCAGGGAGGAGATCTTTCTGTTTGGGAGTGCTTTATAAATTCAGTTATATGGTTTTCGCCTTGTTCTTGTGTAATTCTGCCCCCAAAAGACATGGTATTTTGGAGCGAAGCGAACGCCTCCCTCCGGGGCATTTAGGATGGGAGGGGATTCCATTGTAAGGCCAGCCACCACGCCCTGTGGTGACCCAGTGAAAATCTCACCTGACTTCTGTTCAGTTAGGCCAGGGGGTGGGAGGGTGTCTCTCAATCGGGGCCACTACTGAGGATTAGGGCCACATCATTCTGAGTTGGGGTGTGGGTGGGGCTGTCCTGTGCCCTGGATGGTGTTTAGCGGCATGCCTGGCCTCCACCCACTAGATGTCAGTAGCAAACACTACCTTCCCCACCTCCGCCAGTGGTGACAGCTCAAACTGTCCCAGACATTGCCAAATGTCCCCTAAGGGGCAAAATCATGTCCCCATTGGGAGCCACAGAATGAATCGGGCGGTGGGGGGGAAGTGGGGCAGGTGCTTCTCTCTGGGGAAAGGAGTGTCCGCACACCTGAGGACGGGCAACTAGGCAGACAGCGGCTGAAAGGCAGCCCTACCCAGACTCTTCCGCGAGAACTAATAACTCAGTAACTTCCAGAAACTGTGCTTCCCTCAGAGTGCCATTTTATATAATTTTCTAACATTGAAACAACAGCCCTTCTGGTTAAAAAAAAAAAAAAAAATTAGTTCGCCCTCACAATCAGCAGAATCATGGTTTTGACTAATCTCTATCATCAGAATCTAATTTGCTTAAGAATAATAATAGTAACAATATGCCCGTTATGAAAGAGTGTGCTTTTATCCTTTTATTTGCCTGATTATGTAAATGCAAGACACAGGGGGAAGGGGGAGACGCTGTCCCCCGTTTGCTGAGGGAGCTGTGGGGGACAGCAGAAGGGTCCTCTCTTGGAAAGAGCCGACACCCACCCTGTGCACAGGAGTTGTTGTCTGCAGTTGGGCCACGGCATTGGGTGGCTGAGGTGCAGGACACTTGGGGGGGCAGCAGAGCAGAGCCCACTTTCCTGCTTCCGTTCCCCTGGCCCACTGATTTCAAGCACCGTTGCATGTTCCCTCCTATGCTCCTGGTCGGAGAGATCTGACCCCATGGCAGGATCTCACCGTCTCAATCCGTTCCCGTCACAGCCCTTGTCCACAACACAGCCGTCTCTGCAGTCCCAGCTCAGGGACTCAGGCCTTTCTCCTGGGACGCTGAGCCCTCTCTGGCCCCAGCATCCGCTGGAAGGGCACTCCGTGGGAGGGTCTCAGCCTCTGCGCTCCCTGGGCCTCCCCGTGGCATCACCAGTAGGAGAAGGCTGGCCCTGACTCCTTGGTGCACACGGGATCCCTTTTCCTGAGGCTGTCGCCCTGTGTGCCTTGAGGGTGGGCTTCAGGGCCGTGGCGTTCCGCTTGGTGTCACCCCGTTTGTCACCTGAGAAGACAGGTGGCTCCATCGCTCGTGTGCGTCCCGGCTCCCACTTGTGGACCTCCCCGTTTCCCAAGCTCTGCAGATATCTCTGATTCTATCATGGGCGCTAGGTGACTCACTGTCTCCTCAGAATCGAGGGGTCCGATCTGCAGGGGGCGGGCTCTCCAGGTAGGTGGGGATTGGTGTTGTGGCTCTGTTCCTCTCTGACTGTGTAGGCAGGTTACGCCCATCTCTGTGCCTCTGTTTCCCCTACTGTGACACAGGCACAGAACCCGTCCCTCCAGGCATGGTGTGCGGAGAGGTCTCCAGTGCCCTCAAATGAGAACTGTGCCGGGACCCTCACGCTACCAGGGACATTGCTGTCTAGCCAGAAGGGTTCCAATCTCAGTTCCTAATATTGCATGATTCTAAATCAACAAACAAACTGAGCTCCCACTGAGGAGCGACCTTTGCTGGGATTTCCCTTGAAGTTGCCCAGTTACTTGCCTGTAAAGGGCCGTTTTCTGCACACCAGCCAGAGCTCCCAGCATTGTACTCGTATTGGTTCTCGAAATGGAAAGGAAGATGTCATGCTCAGCCCCATCTTACAGATGAGGAAACCGAGGTACACAGAGGTGAAGTAGCTGCTCAGCATCACGCAGTTTTAAAGCGTCAGAGCCGGAATCCAAATGCAGGCCACCTGGCTGTGGGGGCCTCTCTGTCCACCCCAGGGTGTCAGCTGTGGCGGGCTTGTATCATCAGAAGTTAGGGATTTAGTGCTGTCAGAGACGGGGGTAGATATCGTATGGGTCCTACTTCAAAATGTCTCAACTCAGCTCCCCCCCCCCCCTTTTTTTTTTGTAACTGAGACAGAGACAGACAGATAGGGACAGACAGACCAGAAGGGAGAGAGTTGAGAAACATTAATTCCTTGTTGCGGCACCTTAGTTGTTCATTGATTTCTCATATGTGCCTTGACCAGGACGGGGTGGGGGTGGGGTTGCTACAGCAGAGCCAATGACCCCTTGCTCGATTCAGCGACCTTGGGCTCAAGCTGGTGAGCCTTGCTCAAACCAGATGAGCCTGCACTGCACTCAAGCTGGCGACCTCGGGGTTTTGAACCTGGGTCCTCCGCGTCCCAGTCCAACACTCTATCTGCTGCACCACTGCCTGGTCAGGCTTAAGGCAGCTTTTGTCCTCTCCTACCTGGCATTGAATCTCTCGGGTAGGTTCCTTCTTTTCTCCTCTTCCTGGAGCCTCAGGTGCGCACCTCGGAGTTCTCACCCTTCTCTATTTCATTGGGCTGCTCGGACGCTGTGGCCTTTAAAAGAAGAAAGCTTCCCGTCTTCCCTGTTTGCGCTGTGGGATCCTTCCATAGCTTCTCACCTGCTGAAGAATCAGGTCTCTCTCTCAGGACCTGAAAGAAGAGGTCCCATGGATTCGGCGTGGGCGTGGGCGTTGGGGACGGCACCAAGACGTGTGTTTAGCCCATATCTCAGTGAGCCTACTCTCCCAGCTGCTGGGAAACACTTCGTGGGAACACCGATCTGATGAAAAAGGAATGATTTCACCGAAGACAGCTCGCCTCCCGAGGACGATTTCCTCCGCCGTGGCTGGGAACCATGTTTTTCCGGAATCACAATGAAGGTAAGACCAAAGAAGTCCCTCTCTGTTGCACAGTCAACTCGAGGGCATCATTCTGAAGTTCAGGGGCGTTTTAGAGTGTTTGAATAAAAGGTTTCTCATTGCAGAAGACAGCACGGGCACAGAAGAAATTTTGTAAAAGCCTTGACTTACGTGGCTGGAGAAATCAGGCCAATCAAATCGCAGCCCCAAAGCCGGGGAGGCCACTCAAGGCTGGTGCCCATCCGGGTGACTTTTCTTCTGCGGAGGTGTTGGGGTTAATTAATTTAAATATGGCTGACCTGCCCTCTGCCCAGCTAGCAGAGTATTCCTCTAAAACAGGTCATCGTTTTCCCCAGGGGGACAAAGAGCATCAACGGGTTCTTTGTGGTGATGCATCATGGGAAATTCCCTGTAATGTCCTCCAGGTTTCATTAAAACCCTTGTTTTAAGCAGCGCCCACACCAGCAAGAAAACCAGGGAGGAAAGTGAGGTATGGGAGGAGACGGAATGTATTCTCCACTAGGTCTATCTGGGAAATGTTCAATTGGATTAGCTGCATTCAGACACCACTCTAGTGGGATGGTTCCCTTACGTACACTTCCACAGGTGGGCGCGTGTGCGTGCATGTGCGTGCGTGCGTATGTGCGTGCCTGCGTGCGCATGCTCAGCTGGGGTGGTTTTCCTCCTCTCAACTCCAGGTGGAATTTGGTGGGTGTGAAGAACAGGAGCAGAAAGATTTTCCGCAAAGGGCGAAGGTCCACCTCCCAGGGGTTCATCTTTCCCGCCTGACTTGGGAGAGGCATCGGGATGTGCAGAGGCGCTGTGTAGGGGCGCCTGGCTAAGCAGTGAGTAGGGGACCCCAACCCTGTCCTGCTAAGCCAGGCTGTGAGCCTTGGCACAGAGCTTCTGCCCAAGGAGGAAGGGGGCATATTCTGGCCTTGCTGGCACAAATCAAAGCCTTGGTCTGCTCATTGATCCCTGTATCTGGGTGCCATGCCCTCCCAAAGGGGACACTGTCTACAAATTCCCTTGAAGGCGCCGTAAGAACCAGTGGTGGCCCCGAGGGAGGCAGTATGCTTGGATTCTACAGTCATTTATGGAGGGCTTGGTGAGCACCCTGGTGAGCATACAGGGTTTTCAGAGATGGGCAAGCGAAATGGAATCCCATGCTATCATCTCTCCTTCCTCTTCTCCCCACTCTTCCCCTCCCCTCCCCTCCCCTCCCCTCCCTTTCCCCAACCCCTCCCCTCCCCTCCCCTCCCCCCTCTCGTTCTTCCTTCCTCCCCTTCCTTCCTCCCTCCCTCCCTTCCTCCCTTCCTTTGTTCCTTCCTTTTCCTCCCTCCCTCCCTCCTTCCCTTCCTTTCCTTCCAACTCACTTCTATCCAATGAACGTATATCAAAGTCTTTGTACCATGTCATGTGCTGGATGTTGGGAAATACAGTCAAGGAAAACTAGGCCTAACCCTTTGGGTTCTGAAAGGCTGTGCGATGTAGAATGGGGTGGCCATCAAAGCTGGAGCTTCATTCAGAATGCTGCTCACTAACTGCTGCGGGGACCACAAACACTGCCTGATGGTCCTCCTCTGAGTTTACAGTATGATCTGGGGGCACCTGGCTCCCCTGAAGGTATCAGCGCCATTTTGGCCTTAACATATGCTTCAACGATTTTAATTTTTAAATGCTCATCTTTTTATGCATTGTGTTAGGCTGACAGCCCCTCGGTTGACAGATTAGCAAGAAAAACAAAACAATCTTCTCCACCAGGCTACCTGGTTAAATCTGAATTTTAGATAAGCAGTGAATACTCTTTGTTACTGTAAGTGGGCCCCATGCAATATTTGTGACATATTCCTCACATATACTAATTTGTTGTTGTTGTTTATTCTATATTGTAATCTGAGTGTCTAGTGAATTATCCCGCAGCTCTTCTGTAAGGGACTCCGTTGAGGTGACTTACAGCCAGGTTTGGATTAAGAGATACTTAGGTTTTATGCCTCAGTTCCTTAAATTTTAAAAGAGAGGCTGACATACATAACATTTAAACTTTTTTTTTTTGCTGGAAACAATAGTGTGATGCAGAGTTTGCTTGGAAAGGACTCTGGCTGTGCGATCAGGTAGACACAGGTCCCGTTTCAGGCCCCAGGACACCTGCTGTCTAGTGTGGCACCCTGGCTCTCTCTGGGCACCTGGTAGGATTTCCTTTCTCGGCTCGCTGTTAGGTGCTGTGCCCAGTGGGATACGAGTAGGGGTGACGCCAGTCATTTCCTGGTGGTAGCACAGAGAGCCAGGGCATCCCTGGCCATGCTGTCCCTCTTTCTCAGTGACCTGCAGCACTCCACGTGGGGGCTGTCCCCACAGTCTCTGGTCAGTCCTCTGGAGACAGGATGACACCAGCTCAGAGCAGAGCCCCCAGGCTACCCATGATGGGGAAAAGAACACGATGTGTTGTAAGTCACCGAGGTGAGGATTGTTATTCCGCAGCATAATCAATCGCACCGATCCTGAGGGACACACTGTGTCAGGGTACCTGGGTGAGCCCCTCCCTTTCCATGACACTTGAGGTCAACATTTGAAAAGATGGGGGGGGTGACAGAACCCATCTTTTCACACAGAAATTCTTTATTTTGAAATGGTTGAAGACTCACAAGACTGCAGAAATAACATGGGTTAGGCTGAGGCCGAAGGAAAGGACATTTGCTGTAGTTTGTGGAAAAGCCTGCTTTGGTTCACCTGAGGCCTGACTCTCTCCCTGGTGATCAAAAGACGCTCTTCCCGTTTGAATCGTTGAGCGGGGACGCTCAGGAAGTTCACACAGCCCCGAGGACACAGTGCCGCTCAGCGCGCTGGCCGCGGGCCGGGCCGACGCGTCCGGCCTGCGAGGGCCGCCCTGCTGAAGACGTGTCTGCTCTTTATTAACTGCAAGTTGACATTTGAGGTTTCTTCTTTCCTTAGGGAACTGGTCCAAAGGGTTATGTAAGTCTTCTCTCTTACACACATTCAAAAAAACATGTTAAAACAATACAAAATGTCTACTGAAACCACACAAGAGCTCAGAAAAGCCCCAGAGGAGCTCTCCTTCCCACTCCTGACACGGGCTCGCGGGCCACAGGCTCGGCCGCCTCCTCGTCGGGACTGTTGTCCTGTCTCTGGGGCTGCCTGGTGGCAGGTCGGCTGTGCCACGTTTTGGCCGAATGACATTGGCCAATTCTTCTCCCTTTTCAGAGGAGCTGTGAAGATAGGGACAGCTCAGCAGGGTCCCCGTGAGTGGAGCTGTCAGGGACAGAGGCGCTCTGGAGAGGGATGACGCCACTCCGGGGAGGCACTGGTGCTCACGTCCGAGCGTGTCTCCCCTGCCATTCCTCACACGTGGGCGAAGCTGCTGCCCACCTCTGGGCTCCTCACACTTAAAAGTAAAAAAGGTTGAGATGCTTTTCTTTCCAAGTTTCCTTTTAATTCAGGAACTCGGTGTCTGTGGATCCTCCAACATCTGGGAAGTTCTCCCATTTCCACCCACGAACCAGGTCTCCCCCTGTGTCCGGAGCCCCGTCAGGCCCTGACCGCGGTGGCCCTGAGGGGAGGGGCTGGCTCCCTTAGCCTGGGATTATTTGATCAGCCTTCTCTCACCAGCACTGAAATGTTTTCAGTAGCTAAGACTTTTGGTATTTAAAGAGATGGCCGAGACCCTTGAACAAAAAGGATGGAGTGAGATGGGAGGCGAACATCGTTTTCACTAGGAGCTGTTTGTCTCGAGTGACAACTGAAGGCCCTGTAAGTGTTGTTTTACCTTTTCGCTACATTTCGACGCCCACGGGGGATGGGTGTACTCGTTCCCAAGCTTGCGCCATACGCGGGAGCTCACGGCGCTGAGACCGTAGCCTGTTTCTTGGACTCATTTCCACATGTTATGTAATTTTTTTTTCTTCTCTGGATATGCTTATTTAATACCGTGTCTAGATTCAGAGCTTGGTCTCCGAGGCTGCCAACGGTTGCCTGTTCTGCTCTTGGCTCCGTTTCAGGTTGCCGAGAGCAGGCGTTTCTGCGGCTGCACGGGGGGCGGCGGGCGAGAAGGGAGCCTGTCGGGCCTGGAGACCAGTCGTCGCTGTGAAACCAGTCTTGTGGTTTTAATCGGATCCAATTAATATGTGATGAACTCGGGGCATAGCAGATGAGCCCAGCCCTTATGCTGGTCCCGAGAATCTGTGGAAGTCTACGCTCGGATGTGCCCCGCCCCATCTTCTGATGGGTCTTTAAGGCGGACTCACATCCTGAATGGCACCTCCCTGCCCCCTTTGTCTTAGTTCAAGCTGCTATAACAAAATACCACAGACTGGGAGGGGGCTTAAAAACAAACATTCCCTGCTCACAGTTCTGGGGGCTGGAAGCTCAAGCTCAGGTGCTGCACGGTCAGGTGAGGGCCTCTTCCTGGCCTGTAGACACCGCCTCCGTGCTTGTCCTCACGTGCTGGGAACAGAGAGCTCCAGTCTCTTCATCCTCCCCATGTAAGAGCACAAGTCCTGTCATGGGCCTCCTCCCTCGGGACCTCGTCTAAACCCAATCACCGGCGAGGGTTAGGGCTTCAACGTACGGATTTGGGATGGGGGAGACACATTCTGTCCACAGCATTCCTCCTTTTCTTCCCATATCTACTGAGCACCTATTTTATGTCTGGTTGGAGGCTGAGGCTCCACACATCGAGGAACTACAAGCCCTGCCCTCCTAAAATGCACGTTCTCTTAGAGACAACCAGTCTTCATGAACGGTGTGGCCAGGGATGTTCTGGGGCGGGGGGTGCTGATGGCGTGTGCTCCTTCTCGGTGGCACAGGATGAGCTCTCGAGTTCTCTAGAAGTCCAAGGAGTTAAAAGGGACCTCAGAAAAATCACAGCACTGTGACAGAGTGTGGTTTTCTGTAGGTAAACAAGAGTCCCCTGTGTTGGTTTATGGAGAGGTGGCAACAGAAGAACTGGGTCATGCTGGACCTCCGACGCTGAACTGAGGGGCTTAGGTTTTATCTTGCAGGCAAGGGGTAACTTGCTGTTCTTTTTAAAATTTTTTCCTTTATCTTATTTTGTTTTGAAAGTATAAGAGTAACACGTTTTGGGCTACATGTTAGAAAGAGTGCCCTGGTATGCCGAGCTGCTGAAGGAAGAGCCTGGGTTGATGCTTGGCTCAGAGGTTCGTGCGGCATTAACTGAGGTGAGCAGAATGTGCCATGGACCCCTCTGTGCCCCACCCCAGGGGGAAAGCTCTCTGTTTGATCTCACTTCTCAGGAGGGATGTGTTCTTCATCCCTTTGTCCCTTGAACAAGTGTCTTTGGTGGCTGTTTTAAATTTGTTTTGGCCCCTTCTGTTCCGTGAGCATCTTTAATGTACTTCACATCCCCAGGGACACTTGTGCTCACACACATGTTACATTACGTTATGTTAATAAAGCCTCCAGAGAGAGTCAAGATGCTGGACGTATAAAGGAACAGTGTAACAGTTACGAAGATTTCTTATTAGAAATTATATGCAAGTTAGAGACAATGGAATGACATTTAGAGTGTTGAAAGAAGCACACACACACACACACACACACACACACACAAACAACCACTGTTTAGCCAAAATTGCATAACCAAAGAAAATGTATCTCAGAAATGAAGTTGAAACAAGCACCTCTCCAGACAGACAAGACCTGTGTGATTCTGTGGCAGACAGACCTGCTCCATAAGAAGTGTTAAAGGAAGTTCTTCACGTGGAAGGAAGGTGATCCCAGACAGAAAGCCGGTCTACACACAGCAGTGAAGTATGATGGGGAGAGTAGACATATGAGAAGATGCACATTTTTTTTCTCATTTTTGAATTTTTTTATAGGTAACAGACTGAAATAAAAAAGCAACAATTATGGGGTCTGTCACATGTACAGGAGTAAGATTTATGGTGGTAAAAGCTCAGAGAATGAACTAAAGCCAAAGGAAGTAGAAAGAAGAAGAAGAAAAGTAAAAGTGGAAATAAACAAAATAGCAAACATAAAATCCAGTGCTGGTTCTTTGAAAAGATTAATTAATAAGGGTTTGGCAAGACTTATAAAGAAGAGAAAGAGAACACATTACTAATATCAGGAGTTGAAGAGGAGGAATCATTATAATGACAATACACACAGAGTAAGGGAATCCACTGAGCAACTTTAGGCCATGTGGTCTACAGCTTTGATGAAAGGGGCATATTTCTTGAAAGACAAAAATAATCAAAACTGATGCAAGAGGAAATAAAATAACTGGATAACTCTCTCTCTATTACTTTAAATGAATTTTTGGTAACACACTTTCCCACAATAATTACAATTTGGCCTCCTGGTTGGCATGATAGCAAATATTTAAGTAATAATATCAAACTTACAGAAACACTTTCAGGAAAAATAGAGGAGGATGGGAAAACATTCTAACTTGGTTTATAAGGCCATGTTAGCCCAATACCAAGCTCAGATGATGTCTTTGGAAAGTGACAGACCATCACTGTCCTTCATGAACTGAGAAGCAAAAATCCTTATCTAAATTTTAAGAAATCATATCTGGCAATATGATAAAGGAACAATGTACTATGAACAAGTGGGGTTACCCCAGAAATAGAAGGTTGGCTTAACATTTTAAAAAATTAGTCCTTGGTTGGCTGGCTCAATGGTAGAGTGTCAGCCCAATGTGTTGATGTCCTGGGTTTGATTCCCAGTCAGGGCACACAGGAGAAGCGACCATCTGCTTCTCTGCCCCATTCCCCTCTCGCTTTTCTCTTTCTCTCTCTCTCTCTCTCTTCCTCTCCTGCTGACATGGCTCGATTAGTTTGAGCAAGTTGGCCCCAGGGGTTGAGGATGACACCATGGCTTCCGTCTCAGGTGCTAAGAAATGGCTCAGTTGCTGAGCAATGGAGCAAGGGCCCCAGATGGGCTGAGCATTGCCCCCTAGTGGGCTTACCAGGTGGATCCCAGTTGGGGTGCGTGCAGGAGGCTGTCTCTCTGCCTCCCCTCCTCTTACTAAAGGAAGAAAAATAATATAATTTACCATATTCATGAAACAAGGAGAAAAACCATATGATGAGCTCAATAGTTTCAGAAAAAGTATTTGACAAACTCCAATACTCATTCATGATTTAAAAAAAAAAATCCTCTGTAAACAATGAATAGAAGAGAATTTCCTCAATCTGCTAAAGAGTTTCTCTGAAAACCCTACAGCTAACATCATACTTAATGATAAAAGGCAACGCTTTTCTCCTGAATGGAGAACAACACAAACATGTCTACTCTCATTCCTTTCCTTCATTTGGTTGAATCTCATAGCTGGTGCAATAAGAACAATACAAAGAAATGAAAGGTATACAGGTTAAAGAAAATTGAAATGAAACCATCTTTATTCGCAGGTGACTGTGTAAGAAAAAAAATCGTAATTAACTGATTTTTAAAAGTTACTAGAATTCATAAGTGAGCTTAGGATTCTAGGATACTTCAAATATTACTCTGTAATGGTAACTAATTTAGAGTAGCATTAGCAAGACTTGAAGTAATCAAGGATAAATTCAACAAAATATGCAAAGATCTAAACCCTAAACATTGCAATACATTTCTGAGCAAAATTAAAGTAAACTTAATACATGAAGAGATAGACCATGTTCATGGATTGGGAGACTCAATAATATTCAGATGTTTATTATCACCAGATCAGTCTATAGATACTGTGCTATCACAGTAATCCCCACCACCACCACCAAATGTGTATGAGGTTTCTTTTGGTAGAAATTTTCAGCTGATCCTCAAAGTCATATGGAGACTCAAAGGACCTAGAACAGGATCTGGAATAACTAGAGCCTTTTAAATAAGAAGAGCAATGTTGGAGGGCTTGAGCTGCCTGATTTTAAGACAATAAATCAACAGGAATCAAGATGGTATAGTATTGGTCTAAGGACAGACATGTAGATCAAAGGAACAGAATAGAGGGTTCAGAAATAGATCAGGCATATATATGGTCAATTGAGCTCTGATGAAAGGACCAAATTTCACTGAGGAAGGAAAAGATTTTCAACAAAGGGTGCTGAAACAACCAGATATCCATATGGAAAAATATAAACTTATTTTTGTCTCATGATATACACAAGTTAATTTAAAGTGGGGCATAGACCAATCCTTAAATTCTGAAAGAATAATACTCCTGGAAGAAAACAGTGGAAAAATCTTGTGACCTTGGAGTAGACAGCTAAGATTTCCTCAATGGGATATGTATGTGCAAATAAAAAAATTGTAAAAATTAATTTTGAACTCATCAAAAGCGTAAACTTCCCTTTCAGAATACACTGTTAAGAAAATGAAGAGGCGGTACGAAGAATGGGAGAAAATGTTGTACCTAGCTTACAAAGTCCTGTCTATCTAGAATAGAAAAAACTTTAAAGTAGGTACTCTGGAGATAAATCCCATTGATATTGGGAAAAACTTATCTGGAAATGTAAAGTGGGCTTATTAAGTTGTATGTAAATACCTTTCATTCCCAAAATAGATACAAGTATCATTTGATACTTCTGCCTTCTTGAATGGAGTCCCGGGGACTGGATTTTGAAACAACCAAAAAACTGAAAGATAAAAGTCAGACAAGAGATACTCAACAATAGTTTTCAAGACACTGAATATTAAACAATGAAGACCACCGGTCCCTGAGAAGTGGGAGGAGAATGAGTGACCCTAGGATTGCCCCAGCTCCCTCACTGCTTTGACAGAACTTCTGGGCTGCAGCACAAAGAAGGGGATCTCAGAGAGAGCCTGGCTGGCTGGCTGGGTTGAGGACCAGGAGCTGAGAGTTTGGGGAGACAGACCAGGGTGTCTGAAGTTTGCAGAGCAGAGCTCAGGAGGGCCAAGACCACAAAAACCAAAGCTGAAGAGCTGCAAAAGTCCCTCCTGGGGGATTCAGCCGAGCATGATAAGCACACATGTGAGGAAATTACCTGAAGTTGGGGGAAAACACAGGCAAAAAGCATGCACACAGGACCAGTAACAGTGCCTGTCCCCACCAGCCAGAACGGAAAACTCAATACCTCAGGAAGCTTCGGTAGAATCCTCAGGAAGGTCTTGCCTTGGTGGTGGGGAATTTAGACTGAGCTCTGCTGCAGACTCAGCTAATAAATCATAAAAACAAGGACCTGAAAGAATCAACTTTGCCCAAGGCACTTCATGCCGTTCTCCAGTTATGCCCAGGAAGCTCAAAAATATTTATAGAAAATGAAAATCCAGTGCCCAACGAGGTAAAATTCACAATGCCTGGCATCCAACCACAGATTACTAGACATGCAAAGAAGCAGGAAACTATGACCGGACATGAGGAGAAAAATCAATCAGTCAAAATGGACTCGGAACCAACACAGATGTTAGATCTAGCAGTCAAGGACATTAGAGTGGGCTTTTATAACTGTATTCTGTAGGTTAAAAACGTTAGCTAAGACCTGGAAAATATAAAAATGGCCTGAATTAAAATAATAGCAATGAACACTGCAATATACAAGTCAAGGGACACATGGCGGAGGATTAACAGGAGCTCAGGCATTGCAGAAGGAAAGCTTAAGGAATTTGAAGACGTAGCAATAGAAACTATTCAAAAGGAAGCACACAGAGAAACAAGAATTAGAAAAACAACAGCATCAGTAATCTGTAGGAAGCCCCAGTGGCCTATAATAAAAGGGAAATTGAGGGCCTTGCAAAGGAGGGGAAACAGAAAAGGCATGTCAAGAAATTACAGCCCCGTGTTTTCCAAGTTCTATGAAAACTACGTTCTAAGAAGTTTCATGAAGCCCAGACACAGAGAGATGATAAAAACTACATCAATGTAGATCATCACCAAATTGGTCAAAACCAATAAAGAGTAAGTACTCTCAGGGACCAGAGAGTAACAGACTATATATACTGATATATGGAGGGAAAATGCTAAGGATGACGGCAGACTCCCATTTAAAGCCATGTGAGAAGAGCAACATTTTTAAATACAAAAAGAAAGCGCTCTCATCCTAGCATTCTGTCCCCAGAGAAAATACTTCTTTCTCAGTTGGGAAGGGAATGTCAGACCCACTGAAGCCAAAATAATTTATCGTCGGACTGGTGTGGCAGGGAAGTCAGGGAAAGTCTGACACCCGATGAGGCAGGGATCAGCACGGAGGAACGAAGCGCTCAGAGACGGACCTCACGGGTCAACATAGAAGATGCTTTCTTACTATTCCCCTCTCTTTCAAAGATAGCTATCCGGACAAAAGTTGTCACAATGTATCTTGGGGTTTAAGACGGGTGTAAAGTGAAAGGTATGAAACAATAGCGCAAAGGTTGGGTTGGGAGACCTGGAAATAAGGTTCTTAATTTGTGAAGTAGTATACTCTCACTGGAAGATGATAATATACTACGGAAAAGATGCATCTCAAACCCTAAAGCAACCATAAACTAACAACAGCAGCAAAGACGTATAGTGAATCAGCCAACAATGAAGATACAATTAATTCTTTGTATGAACCTCTAAAATAAAACACACACACACACACAGGTCTAAAGTGCTGTTGTTGCCCAGGCTGTCACTGCAAAGGGAGGAGAGCTGTTGTCTGCAAATGGGTCTTGGGATTTTTTGGGGGATTATGCACATATTCTCTACCTGGTTGAGTGTGTATACATTGGTCCAGACTCGTGGGGACCCAGAATGAGTCCATTTTATGGTCTAGAAATGATAGCTTTAATGCCAAAGCAGATTAAAAATAATTCCCTATGTTACTGTTGTCACTGCCATCCTCATCACCACCAATACCAATCGTAGTGACATTTATTCAGTACTCACTATAGGTCAGGAACTATCTTAAGTGCTTCACCTGTGTTGAGTCTTTTAATTATCCTCCCATAAACCCAATGAGTCAGGATCTTTTATTTTCCCTGATTTACGGATGAGGAAACTTGGCTGACAGAACTGCAAGGCAGGAATTGAATTCTAGCAGTCTGACTCAAGAGGCCAGGAAGTAACATCTATTCCACTTCGCCTCCCCTGTCTCATATGGACAACAGTTATACTGTATTTGTACACGGAAGAGGGTCCCATAGCTCAAACCACTATACAGATGCAAATTGTTATTCTTGTGATTGTTGTTATTCTCTCTTCACTGCCTGAGCTCAAGTCGGTCTGCTTTGACTCAGGACACTGTCATCTGAAGACTTAAGATGATAAATTGAAGAAACAAAATGGTCACTAAGACCTTCATGAGGTCATTCCGACCAGCCCAAGCATAAGATATGCCTGATGTCTCCCTGGGCTAAGAGAAGAAAGGCAAAATGTTATCTTTCAAATGTGGAGCAGGATCAGTGTTTTTCCTTTAATCAGCTAAAAAGTACTGAGGGACTGTACTGTACATACAATAAGCTCTCAGCTATGTAGGAAAAAATCTGAGTGCAAACACCACATATAAATCCATGGGTACACATCCACAAAAGAAAAAAAGAGCTGGAAAGAAGTGCACCAAATGATAGAGCTTATTGTTTTTATGAGTTGGGATTGTGTGAGCTCCATACGCCTTTTTTTTTCCTTTACGCTTATCTGTGCCTTTTATGTTTTCTGTCGTAAGCATCTGTTACTTGTGTACTTGGAAGAACATTGGTGCTTAAGGAAATGAGAAGGGTTCTTAAAAGGAAGGAATTAGGTGGACCCAGGATTCTAGTCCTAGATACGGGGGCTCAAGTGGAGTGAAGACTCAGGCTCGGGTGTGGTGTGGTCTGACGCAGGCTTTCCGGCGTCTGCTGGAGCCAAGCCCTGGAACACTTCTGGTGGGGTTTCCGAGGTGTCATCTTGTTTATGGCTGAGATGTGCACGGGGTTCTTCTGAAAGGACTCATCGGGGGTCGGTGACAAATACGTGGAGAATTCAAGACTTTCCTTACAAAATTAAAGTGCCGGATTACACACAGGCTCTCACTTTTTTTTTTAACCCATCCAAGTCGGCCGACAGTCCCCTGATGCCAGGGACTGTAGCCACAGCCGTTTTCATCCTCTCTGTTCATTTTTCCTCTTTCACTTCTGCTATTTTGATCTGTTACTAGTAAGTTGGAAGTTGTTTGGCATTGGTATCATTCCATCTTTCTTTTCAACTCCATGGTGCTTTCCCCTTGAAGGGGGCTCGTTAGGGATGTGAGGCCGTGTGGATGGGGACAGAACGGAGCAGGAGGTAGGGTCCTGAGTCCCTGAGCCACCTCCTCTTACCTCCACCACCTTGAGCAGCTACGTCGCCTTTCTGTACCTTGGCTTCTTATGATTTATTTTTTTCTTTATTATCTTTTAAAACACATGGTTATACAAAAGATTATATGTAGCATATATTTAGGTTGTAAGGCAGAATGATGAAACAACCTATGAACCGGAAAACTTGTACCTACCTACATTCTGTCGTGTCTTCCAGAAGAAACCATAACCCCAAACCAGTTTCTTACACCCTTATTTTAAAAAAAGCCTCACTTGAGTGTTCTGGCCTGAGTGTACATTGGTTAATTTTAATTGCTTTTGGGATTTTTAAAAATGCGATGTTGCTGCATGAGGCTGTGGTGTATTAATCTTCATTGCTACATAATATTTCATTGTGAGGGATGTTTGGGTTAGTGCCTCTGGCACCGATACCTAGGAGTGGGGTTGTTGAGTGGTTAGGAGAATGTTCAACTTAACAAAACAATACCAGACTGTTTCCCAGCGTGTTTGTATCAATCGATGTGCCCTCTAGCAGTGTATAAGAGTATCTGTTTAGCTCCTCCTCAACACTTGGTGGAGTGAGACTCAAAAATGTTTGCCAAGAAGTTATAAGCTGGAAGCTAATTAATGCCCTTGCTTTGTATTTTTTTTATCACTAATGAGATGAAGCCTCTTTTTATGAATGCAGTGGAACTTACGCTTCTTCTGAAAAATGCCTATTTATGTGTTGTCCTCATTTTTATATTGGAGTTTTTGTTTTTCTATTGATTTGAAGGAATTTCTGTATTTTGGATACAAATTCTTTGTCCTCTATATGTGTTTCAAACATTATTTCCTAGTTGGTGGCTTTTCTTTTCACTGTTTTTTTCTGGTTACTTTTGATGAACATGCTATTAATTGTAATAACTTAAAATTGATTTTACTTTATATTTAATACCTATGGTGTCTTAGCCATTTTTTTTTACACCAAGATAAAATGTATATTTTTTATTTTCCTCTAAAAGTTTTTGTTTTGTTTTCACATTTAAGTCTTTGATCTATTTAGAGTTGCCTTTTGTTGCTGTTTGAGGTGGAGGTGTGATTTTATTTTCCCCCATCCGAACAGTCATTGGTACCAGCACCGTTTGCTCGATAGTTGCCCCTCCCTTCCCTGATCGGCAGAGCACCATCTGTCAGAAATGAAAGCCCCACGTATGGATGGGTCTGTTTAGAGGCCCTGTGTTTTGCTCCAGTGGTCATTTTGTTGGTCTCTGCACCAACATCCCATTGTCTTATTTGCTCTAATTTTGTGAACAAGCCTTCATGTTAGGATAAGTTTCTAACTTATTCTTATCTAAGAGCGCCTTATCTAGTCTTGACCCTTTGCTTTTCCATAAACGTTTTAGAATGAGCCTGTCAATTCCATGAAAAACCCAGTTGAAGTGTCGATGGGGTTGGACTCTCCTTGCAGGAGAGTGACATCTCCATGATGTTGCGCGCTCTCACCTGTGTGTGTGGGACATCTCCACTGTGTAGGCCCTCTCCATGTACTTCAGCAGAGTCCCCCCACTGGACTTCAACACAGCTCCAAGCATGCAGGTCTACTTATTTCTACTAAGATGCAGTTTTGGGGATACCTTTTGATTTTGGTGGCTATTATAAAACCTGTCTTTCTTTTTACGAGTTGACTGCAAGTGTTTGCTGATGGTCTATAGTAAAACAATGTATATTTATATATAGCTCTCTCCTTGCTGGATTTCTGAGTCTAATGGTATTTTATGTAGATACTTTTGAAATTTCCTATAAACAGGTGTCTTATTTTCTTTATTTCAAGATAGGTATAATAATAATAATGGTGCATCTGCTTATGGGTTCTAAGAGTTATCCATGTAAAATGCTTAGAGATGTGAGATATATATATATATATATATATATATATATATATATTGTCACGATTATTAAAGTGATGGCTTTATTTCTTCTGTAAAAGTTTTACATGCACATTATAAAAACTACAGCAACACGAGAGAAGTACCAGTAGGAAACCAGCAAACATCAACTGGCCAGAAACCAGTAGGTTTAACATTCGGGGAACATCAGGCCAGACCTCTTCATGTGGATAGATAGAAGAAGACGTGAATATATGAGGAGACAAAATGAAATACAAAGTAGAATCGTATTTTGCACAGCTAACCAACATTACATTTTTATTTTATAATATTTGAGTTTAAAAAAAAAAGGAAAAGAAATCCAATGGGATAGCTGAACTTTATTTAAAACATTTTATTTTTCAATCACAGTTGGCATTCGGTATTATTTTCTATTAGTTACAGGTGTCCAGCAGAGTGGTTTCTGCACTTGCATCATTTATGAAGTGACTTGCCCCCCCTCCCGATAATTCAGGTACCCACCGCGCTCCACACAAGGCTGTGGCTGTTGTGCTGACCAGGTCCCCGATGCGGTATATCAGATGAGTTTCATCACCACAAGACACAGTTGTATTTAAAGACCCTACTTATGCTAAGAACAAAGATCTTAAAAGTCACGAAGCACTCGAGTCCTTAGGTTGTTTTCCAGCCGCACATCTGTGTTTGCGCCACAGGTCTTGTGACAGGTGTTCCCGCCGTAAAGCTCTCTCACCTGCTCCATTGAGCCTCTGTCCACCTTCCTGCTTTTGATGCACGAACTACTTTTGTTTCGGTAGGGGCGCTGGCTCTGGTTCTTTGGGAAGCAAGAAGAAGTGCAGAAGGTTTGCTGGGAGTAGCCCCCGTGAGTCTCCGGGGGTGGGCACACAAAGACGGCTGCTTGGCCTAGCCTGTGGCCACTCACTGCTGGCCCCGGGGCGGAAGGCATCAGAAGCCCTGACCCGGCTTAGCCTGGGATCACAAACCAGAGGCAAATGAATAGAAGGAATCTAAAACCAAACTATCAAAAGTTTCCCAGTGGGAAGATTTCCCAGGAGGGGGCTCGGGGATCAGTGAGACTTAGCTGGGAGTCAGGCGTGGGAGAGAGACGAACAAAGCCCCTGCGGAGGAGGGGTTCAGGGTCGTGGTCTCGGGGACATGGAGAACCCAGGGGGAGGAGGCTGGGGAAGGGGCAGGCACAGAGGAGAGGCTGGAGCTGGTTTGCAGGGCGGTGAGAGGGTTGCCCAGGTAGAGAGGCTGGCAGGGGAGCTCTGGGCAGCACAGGCGGCAGAGCAGGCAGAGACAGGGAGGTATGAAAAGCTGTGTCCCTTCCTAGAGCTGACCTCTGGCTGGACAGCAGGGGAGATGGGCGGCTGCCAGCTGGGGGGTCCTGTGTGCCAGCTGGCGGCTGGACCTATGCCTGCCTGGGGTCCTGGACAGGCTGGGGCGGGAGTGATGGGCCTTCATCCCGCTGCCTCCTCCAAGGAGCCTTACCGGGTTTGTCCGAAATCGCTTGGTTTGCCCCATTCCCCTGCTAAACACTATCTCGACTTCTGGGAAAACATGAGTGAGCCATCTGTTGCTAAACTCCTGAGCAGTGGGAACAGCCGTTACCCCAGGCATGTTTTGAGGTTGAGGGAGAGGCGATGAGGAGAGGTCCGTGGTCCCTGGAACATCTTACCCACTTATCTCGGCCGCACTCTCACTGGCCTCTCTGTGTTGGTGACTCAGTGGGAACCACTGGCTGGTTTGGTTGCACCGTGCCCTTCTGGTAACTCCAAGCTCAGCCCAAAATATTATACATTTTTTGCCTCTACGTTGAGACCCCTGGACACACGTTTTCAGAAACATCTTTCTGTGTACACATGAGATGGCATGCTTTTCTCCAAAAATGTGCTCGGGGGGTAGGGGGAATGTCTGTGAGTCTTGCCCCGGCCTCTGAGAGAGGTATCTCCCCCCTCACTCCAGGAATCACTTGGACACCTGACCAGGCCTGTCACACGTGAGTCTAAGTGCATGTTTCAGAATGACCAGGTGCACATGGGGAGCAGGTGTCGACACAGGTTGACCAGCATTTACTGAGGGCTTTCTGCTTTGGCTACTGTGCTGAGGTCAGGACACAGAGCCGATGGCGGCTTCGCTATGCTCCTTGATCTCCCAGGAGCCTGCGGTCTAACCATGACCCTGTCATGACACTGCAAGATGACACCCGACATGCTGAGTCCATCCCTCGTGCGGACCGCATTCTGGGTCAGGGGTGGGAACGCGAGGCCCCCTTCCTTCCGGAATCCAGGGTCCTCAGCTGGCGCCCCAGGGGCCGGGGCACATGTCCAACCACACCCGCTGTCACCGTGAGCTTGTGAGGTCCTCGCTGCGTCACACAGACTTAGCTGTGTCGGCTTAATCCTATTTGAGAAGAAGCAGAGAGGAAGTTGGAAACAACGTGTGTGGGTTGAAGAGGGTCCTCCGAAAAGGCATGTGCGCCTAGAACCCCAGAGGGTGACCAAATTTGGAAATAAAGGCCTTTACAGATGTAATAAGGTAATTTTAAATTGTGGCCTGGCTGACCCGGTGGCTTAGCTGGGACTAACAGTGAAATGGGAGTCTGGGAAGAGACAGAGGGTGAACCAGGTGACTCCTCCGTCCTGCTGGCTCCCTCTGCCCCTGCCCCTGCCCCTGTCCTCTCCTCCGCCCCGCCACTGGGCTCTTCTCTTCTTGCCCCCTGTCTCTGCTCACCAGCTGTGGTCCGGAGGGGTCTAGGGAGTGCCCAACTGCTCTTCTGAGCTCCGAGGTAGGACCACTGATGACCGTGGCTCTGCTTACGACCAGCCCCTAAGGTTGAGTTGTTGGGATCTCAGTTTTAAATACCAGTAGTCAGCCAGAGTCACCTTTCTGCCTAGACCCTGAGGCTGAGCTGCAGAGGGGTGCTCAGAGACTTGGGGGGCAGAGCGGCGAGACCCCAGTAATAAGATGGTCAGATTATCGGTCCCCCACAGACTCTGCAGGTGGCCCGCACCTGCCACGCTGTGCCTGTGAGTTGGTTCTGCAGCTGGGGGCTGAGAACCACGCATGGTCACGAGATTGTCGGGAGGAGTAAGACAGACGGGTGCGGAACCACTTTCTAAACATAAAACGATAGATACCAGGACGTTTTGCTTACTGTCCTGTGAAGGAGCTACAAAAATGTGGTTTGAACGTGTGTGACCGCAGTCAAATATTGCCAGGCCCCGTGCAAATGCTTCACTAGGCACCAGCCGGGACGGCCCAGGACTCCTGATTTCGGTCCAACGAACCCAGTTCCTGCAGACAAGCCTGGAAACACAGTTGGGGTCTCCCCTGCAGCTCCGGTGGGTTGTGGGAGGGAGGATGCTGCTCACCAGCTCTACTGGGGATCAGCGGAGCACCTGATCCCATGCCAGAGGCCGTGCAGTGTGTGTCTGCCTGTGTCCCCGTGTCCCTGTAGAGCAGGTCCCATACACGTGCTTTGTAAGAACTTCACCTGAGCAAAGGAAAGGCAGAGCTTAGCACCAAGAGCCGCGGGCGCCTGGCCTGTCCCCTGCTCTCACTTTGGCCCGGGCAGTGGGTGGTTATTTCCGTGTTAAAGGTTTTTTGGTTTCGATCCCAGAAGCCAAAGGGACAAGTTGAAGTGCCTTACGAGCTCAGTGGCGGATTGGGTGCTGGCCGGCCAAGCCCAGGCCGCCCCTCCCTCCGCCCCGCCCCCAGCCGCTGCCCTCTGCCTTTGCCCACCTCTAAGGTGCTTTGAAAGGGTTTACATGAGGAGTTTTCATCACCTGGTGTATATTTTTTTTCTTTTCTTTTTCTCAGTGGTTATTTGGCATGAGGAGAGAAGTGAAAAGAATTTAACTCATTATTAAGTGCTGAGAAGGAAAAACGCAACACAGGCACCTCAGCCAAGGGACAGAGTTGGACGGGAAGGTGGAGGCGAGTGAGCCGCCGGCCGGGTGAGGAGGAAGTCTCGCCGCCCGCCGCTCTGCCCTGGGGGAGCCCCTGCACACGTCTGTTCCTGGACCTTCTTGGCTGCCCTGTGGGCCCCTTGGCCAGCTGGCCACTCGGCTAGTGTTCATAGGCAACGCCCATTGTAAGCAAACTCGGAGGTGCCCCACTGCCCGCGAGCAGCACCCCTTTGCCGACCGCCCATCGTAAAGATGAGACTTGGCTCAGGGCCCCCTCCCAAACTGAGGTTATTGTTACTTTTACAACTTTAGGTTTCTGCATGTTCTGTACAGTTCATAGACGTCATGAATTAAACTACACTGGCAGTATCCTGTTTTAAGTGTGCAGACAGTGCTTACAATTGTAGTGCACTCTCTATTCTAGCTTTGAAAAATGGTAGTAAAACGCAAACCTACATGGACTGTTTGGAGCACGCTGTTTGGTGACATCAGGTGCCAGCTCAGTCACCACCATCCCTTTCCAGAGCTGCTCCATCCTCCCCACCTGAAACTCTGTCCCTGTGAAACAGTGACTCCCATGGCCCCTCTGGTCCCGGACGCCCCTCGAAACCAGCAGCTTTTTGAAGCGAGCCAGTCAGTGGGCTGTAGTAACAGACTCAAATGAGGACACCATTGTCTAAAAACCCAGAGGCCCGCCAGGCCTGGTGCCTCTTTCCTGGAGTCTCGGGACCGGACGACAGTTATCCTTCAGCTCACTCCCTGTGAATGAGCGGAGGACACTCAACCAGGTGCCCGGTGCCACACGGCCACCGTACCACAGCGCTGGAGGCCAAAGGCCAGGTGTCCCAGCTCACAGGAGCCTCAGCGCTGCCACCATCCAGAGTCACCTTGGAGTGAACAGGGCCAGGGCTTACGAGACGGGAGGGGAGATCCCCGTTTTCACAAAGAAACAAACAGCTTGCAGGAGGCAGCGCTGTCCTGCTGGTCACCTGCGTGACTCAGGGCCTGGGCGTCTTCGTGAGGAGGCCACTCTCAAATGGGAAAAACAGGTCACTGGTGTCTGCCCTGAGGTCCGGCCCCACCCCTACCCCGCAGGGACTTCAGACCCAGGGACGCAGACAGGGCTCCGCAGAGCTCCCGAAGCTCTCAGTCCTGTTTTTGCAGGAAGTCGCCTTGTTTATTCCACTTTTACCATTTCTCCTGGCAAAGGCTCCCCCCCACCCCCCACCAGCCACGGCCAAAGTCATTCTGGGACAGCTGACCCCTGGGCTCTCTCCTGAGATGGCTTAGGAGCCTGGACACAGCCCTGTGCTCTGAGCAGCAATATTCCTGGCCAGACATGAAAGAGATTCAGCAGCCCGTTTTCTCCGGGCGGGCGGCTTATCCCCGTTCTGTGGGAATCCAGCAAAATCCGGCAAGTCCTTCCTGCTCATCCTGCCCCACCCGCCGCCTCATCTTGACAAAGTCGGATGAGACCCAGGGGAGGTCCAAGGGAGGAGGGTTTGTGTCATGCACCCCACACGCGGGGTGGGTGAGCCCCCTGTGTGGTTTATTCCCCTTCTGCAGAGGCAGCAGCGGGGTGTCTCTTGCCCGAGGTGGGCTCGGCGGGAGGGGCGGGGCCCAGACTGACCCCCATCCCCTCCCGTGGGCAGCACAGGTCCCTTCCTGTGTGCTCTGCGTCGGCCGTGGGCCGCGGGCTGGGCTTTGCCTGCACATGGTGTTCCCTGCAGCAGCGGCAGCAGGGTGTTGTGTAATCCCAGGGCTGTGCGTGGTGTGTGGGAGGCCGAGCACACGTGTGGGCCTCCGCGGAGGTCAGGCCAGGTTAAGCCCACGCCTGCGCGCGCGCCCGATGGGATCCTTGGCCGGCAGCACCCCCTCACCCTCGCGTGAACCGAGCGGGAATCGCCCGGTGAGGCCGCCAAGGCCCGGGCTGATTTATAAAGGGTGGGGCCCTCGTTGATCCCATCGATACCGTGCTTTCAGGCTCCTGCTCGCCAGGCGGGTCCTGCCACCGCTGGGCTCACACCACTCCCATGCCGAGCGTTTGTCATGCGTTCAAGCGACTGCAGGCAGGAGATTTACGGCCATCTCCTCCCCTGGCCACACGGCGGATGCCTCTGCGGTGGATGTGAGACCGTACAGATGGCAGGAGGGCTCCAAGGGGGCCGCCCCGCGACCCCACTTCGCCTGTGCTGGAGCCGGGGTAGGAGCTGGACTGATGGGTTTTCTGCAGTTTTCCAAAACACCATTATTAGGGATGAACTCTGGAACACCCGGGCCTCGTGAAGGAGGCTGCGGAGGCCGTCCTGAAACATCAGCGGTCCAGGGGGCAGAGCGGCTTGGCCCGCGTGTGGGCTGCGCTGGCACGCTCTCGGGCCTTTCCATTTTAGCGCGGTGACTCCTGGGGGAGCTGGAAACCGCGGCGAGATAACTGGAAAACACGGTCCTACCACGCGCGTAAACAAGGAGTCAGCCAAGGCTGCCGGGCTGCGGGCTAGGGGCTGAGCACCGGACCCCCCCACACACAGCCTCGGCTGGGGAGGGGCCTCACTTGTTCATTACGCATGCGTGTGCGTAATGACGTGTTCCTGGTCTGACTGTGGTTCAGCAGAGTGGCGACTGAGAGGCTGACACTCCCTGGGGGGGGGGGACATACAGACTGTGAACTCCTACACCAGCCCCTGCAGGTTTGAAGGTGGCCCAGTGGAGAGGGTGCCCCCCCTTGGGAGCAGGAACCACAGAGGAGGACTGTGGAAGGGGGAAGGGCGGGAGGACAGTGACAGGGGAGGTGGGGATGGGCGTGTGAGCAGAAGGAGCCATGTTCACAGAATGCGGCTGCAGAGTGATGTTCTAGGTAAAGGGTCTGGGGTCGCCCTGAAATGCCAGGGCTGTCAGGAGTGGTAGAGGGGCAGTGCCCGACCACCACACTGAGGACTGAGGCCTTGCCTCCGGGCAACAGTGAAACCCTTGGGTTACAAGAAGAAAAAAATGCTACGATCCAATCAACCCCTGAGCTCGAGCATCATGTTGACTGCCAGCTGCGCGCTGGGGCCCAGGTCCAGCTCCGCGTCGGGGACACCGAGAAAGCCTCTGAGAACCACTGTTCTGAGGTTGGTCCTGGGGAGGTCTGGGGGTGGGAAGAACAGAGGCTTTGCAGTCTCTGGGATGTTGGGTTCACCTCAGGGGAGGCGGGTGGAGATTGTAGGAGACAGAGGGAGCAGGCAAGGGACCATGTGGATGGGGCTGGGGTGGGCGGGCGTTGGGAGGGAGCAGAGGGGAGGGGAACAATGACTTGGGGGTGACTGGTTTTAGTGGGCAGAGGTGAAGACCACAGAAGTTTGTGGAAGTTCTGGGTTTGGATGTGTGTGACATCAGGCCCAGGGCAGTGACTGCAGGGCCATCTGGTCGACTGTCTACCACGGTCCTCTCGGGAAATGGGGCTGGCACAGCAGGGAGCGCGTCTGAGTGGGCAGGTGGCAGGGGCAGCTGGCACAAGTGTGGGTGAGCGGAGCAGAGAGGGGGCCGTGCGCAGGACTCGGGCCTGGAGAGATGGGAGCTCTGGGCAAGGAGATGACCACTATTCCAAGGTCATCTTGCTGCCTTGTGCTGGGTGAGTGGCCTAGACTCGGAGGGTGGAGGAAGGCACGAGAGGTGGAGGCCGGCATCTGTGCTAGCCTCATTTGGTCAGAGCTGGCAGCGGGTTGGGGGGAAGGCGGCCGTGGGACGGAGAGCCCAGCTGGTCTGGCCTGGAGGGTGTGCCCTGGAGATGTGAGATGGGGTTCAGGTCCCGAGCCTGTCACTTAGCATTGTGAAACTGTGGGTGACATCTCTGACCTTCAGACCCACGTTCCTTACAGGGGAATCCTGATGCCTCTCTCTTGGGGGTCAGGGTATGACTGATGACACAGTGTGGCGCTGCCAGGCTGTAGGGATTTCAGGGGCACCGAGTGAGCACCCACCGTCTGTGACGTCAGAAGAGGAGGAACCCATGCAGGCAAGCAGAGCAGACTACAGGCTTCTGATGAGTCCGCTCTGCGCATTGTCCCCTTGGGGCGGGGCCATCAGGAAGGGTCAGGGTGCCCTACCAGTGGGCATGGACTTAGTTGTCCTAAAGGCTGGATCTCCTGGCTGGAAATGTGTTTCCAATGCTCAGCAGATTTTAGGAGTGATTTACTGACGGTGAACTAGCTGCATTGACCTGAGACGGCTTCCTGGGGAACGCAGACGCCGAGAGACTCGCCGGAGACTGGGCCTGGCGCGATGGCAGTACGCAGGCCACGTGGGCACCGTGTGACCAGTGCCGGGCCAGCGGTGGAATCGACCACACTGTGGGGAGCTCAGGAGTGGGGAATGTCGCCGCCACCGTGCCCCCGTGCCAGCAAGTTACAGCACAAATGGGGGATTTGAGGTGTCAGGGGAACGTCTAGAAGGGCTGAATAGGTGGGAAGGAACAGTATGGAGCCCGGTGTGACCTGGTTGTTTTTTTTTTAATTTAATTTAATTTTATTTAGAAAGTTAAATTTAACAGGGTGACATTGATCAATAAGAGTACATAGGTTTCAACCTGACCTGTGGTGGCGCAGTGGATAAAGTGTCGACCTGGAAATGCTGAGGTCGCCGGTTCAAAACCCTGGGCTTGCCTGGTCAAGGCACATATGGGAGTTGATGCTTCCAGTTCCTCCCCCTCTTCTCTCTCTCTGTCTCTCCTCTCTCTCTCTCTCTTTCTCTCTCTCTCTCTCTCTCTCGGTCTTTCTCTGTCTCGCCCTCTCCTCTGTAAAATGAATAAATAAATAAATAAATAAATAAAATAAAAAGAGTACATAGGTTTCAGGTAAACATTTCTATAGCATTGGAACTGTTGATTATGTTGTATACCCATCACCCAAAGTCAAATTCCTTTTCGGTCACCTTATATCTGTCCTTCTTTACACCCTTCCCCCCACCCTCTCCCCCCTCCCCCTCCCCTAGGAACCCTTCCCCCTGGCCACCACATCATTCTTATCTATGTCCATGAGTCTCAGTTTTATATCCCACCTATGTGTGACATCATACAGTTCTTAGCTTTTTCTGATTTACTCACTTCACTCAGTATAATGTTCTCAAGGTCCATCCATGCTGTCCTAAATCTCACTATGTCATCATTTCTTGCTGCTCAGTAGTACTCCACTGTATATATGTGCCACATCTTCTTGATCCAATCCTCTGTCGAGGGACACTTTAGAGAGGAGCCCAGCTCACAGCGGGCCTGACTCTGGTCATGGTGGTGGTCAGTGTCCTCAGGGACGGTGAGGTGTCTGTCCTCCACATCTCGCCAGGGCCCCAGCGGGCAGCTGCAGGGCGGCTGGGCACGGACCATCCTCCCATGGAGGGAGGAGGCGGCACAGGCAGGAAGGACAGGACACCTGGGTGACTCAGAGCTCCGGGGCCTCGGCTGGTCCGACCCTCCCGTTTGAGAGAAGGAGTGAGCTGCTGTCATCACAATGGTCACCTCTTGGCGCTGGCTGCTGCAAGAGTTTCAGGAGTGTCATCTCCAGGTGGATGGTGGGACCACTCGGGTCCTTGTCCCAGGTGTCTAGGCCGCCTTTGAAGACCACATGGGGCACCCTTACCCTGGGCTCAGTGTCTGGTCAGCATTTCCCTTCCTGGCTACTATGAGAAGTCTCAACTTTGGTTCCTACAAAGTGGTGCCACCCTGTCACCCAGTGGCAGCCAGCTGGTGAAGTCCCCTCTGCTTTGGGGTATGATCTCATCTCATTTCTTCTCTAAGCCTCTAATGTTGTGGTGACAATGTACCTTTATGTTTCTTGGGTACCGTGAGCTTTTCCAAGAGGCTGCTTTTTCACGAGTGTGAGTCTGGCCCGGGGACGCCTGCCCTCACCAACCCTGCGTGGCCCCTGTCAGCAAGCGGCCGATGCCAGGTCTCTTCCCATCAGCTCTGGAGACCCAGCCACCAAGCTGAACCAACTATTTTCCCCAGCCCCCGAGTGAGTGGCTTGTGACCTTAATCCACCTCTTTGGTAAGATTGATTAATTACTGTGCTCCAGACATCTTTGTGCCAAGAAGTTCAAAGCATCTTCCAACCTTAACCCGTCCGTCCCGTTAGCATTCCAGGGAGAGTGAGAGGCACCACCCCAGCCCTGTGACGCCCACGGCGGGCTGTGCCTGCCGGCTGCAGGTGGTGGTGATGGTAGGGGAGTGTGGGGGGGGGCTGGAAGAACTTGAGCAGAAGAGGGCGTGGCCCGAGCGTCCTCGCTGAGTCAAGGGCAGGCCTGGAACAGAAGCTGAGTTTCCTGACTCAGGCCTGGGGCTGTGTTGCCAGCACAGGCTCCTCTCCTCACAAAACAGCCATTGTCCACGTCTGCAAAGATGTACCCATCCCCCGGTGTGGACGGCTGCGAACAGCTCCGTGCCAGCAACACCAGGGCTGTTTGTGCCGGGCTCGGAAGGGAGCGTTGGGCCGTGGGGCGGCCCACTTCAGCCCTGCTGCCCCAACACCCAGGGCTCCCTCGGGGAGCACCCACCCGCCCCCACCAGAGGGTTCGGCCTGGGAGCTCAGGCCCCGGGCCACCTGGGTGGGGAGTGTCACAGCTGTGTGACCAGGGGCCACCTACGGGGCAGGGCTTCTCCCCTGGGTGCTCGCTCGCTTGGGGACCCACGCGAGAGGCAGCTGGATCGGGAAGAAACAACATGTTCTTTCTCCGGCCGCTCTAGAGATTCTACATTGTTTTTCATTTTCAGCCTAATTTTAGTCCAAGAACTTGGTAAAGCTGGAGAAGACTCTTAAACCTTTTTTTTTTTTGTAAACAAGTGTGCTTTTCTGGCCAGATGTTTCTTTTTTTCCTGGTTCTTACAGGGCTGCGCCACTGAGCTGTCCACTGAAACTGAATAAATCTTTGTTTTACAGCTTCTTTGGTCCTTTACAACCAAGGGCCTCAGGAAGGAATCAGATCTTTTAATCCTTCTGGTCTTAGCCTCGAATGACCTCGCAAATGCACCATTAGCTGGGGAAAAAAAAAAAATCAGAGATATTTTTGTGGCTGACCTGAGAGCACATTACCAAAGCCCGGGACCCAGATCCTGGGAGGGTGACTCATGCTGGGAACGGAATGGGCGGGCATGGCGTGCCCCGGCAGGGCACCGTGAGGAATTCTGCACCAAAAACATCTCTTTTCCACGCACGGCGCATCTTGCGTGATGCTGGTGAGTTTTGGCGGTGACCAGGACGGCCGCGGCCTCGGCCTCTGTCTCCTGCTGGATACCTCGTGGACTGCGGAGCCCGAGTCGACGCGAGTGCGAGCGGCTGCCTGGAACGGCCTCTCGAGGGCCCCCCACGCTGGCCTCCTGAGACGTGTGCTGGGGCCCGGGCCGACGCAGTGGTGGGTGAGAGGGAGGTCTGGGGAAACGTTTCCACGGTTCCGGGAGAGCAGGCCTGTTTCCGCTCTTACTTCTAAAAGGACCCTGGCAGAGAGACAGCCTTGTAAAATCCGGGTGAGCGATACAGCGGCGGCCAGCTGGGGCGCGCTCCAAGTGTAGGAGAGAGCCGGGCAGCGGTCCGGGCCTGCGCTGTTTTGGACAGGTCCTCATCTGCGAGAAGAAAATGCTATTGCTCAATCTCTAGAGCTGGGTTTTAGGCGCCTGGTGGCACCTCGGACCCCAGGCTGGGGCCTCAGTGGGATTCTGAGTGGAGCTGCGTCCACGGCACCTCTGCCCCAGAGACCCAGGGTCTGGTCTGTAACGCTGGACTTCAGGAGTACCATGGTGAGGAGGGGAGTCCAAATCTCAGCATCTCTTCCCGTCAGGAACTGGACTTCGTCTCCTCAACTGACGGAGTCTGGGCGGGCCGGCTGGTGACTTGCTCTGATCAATAGAATGTGGCGGGAGTGAGACTTCTCCCCTACCCCCCAGAGATATGCGGTTTCTCCTTCCAGCTACTCTGTGGAGCCCCTGGAGGAAAGAGAGACCACATGGAGCAGAGACCAGGCCTTCTAGCTATGGCTCCCTAAGCGACCAGGCCCTCAACAGCCAACCATGAGAGTGAGGCCCTATTAAACCCCCCAGCTGCTAGCTGACCTGTTCACTGATGGCAGACACATTCAAGAGACCCAGCCAGCAGAGCAGAACAGCCCCCCTGGCCCACAGGATTGTGAGTTTCATAAAATGGACATCATTTCAAACCGCTCAATGCTGGAGTCTGCTAAGCATCAGAGCTAAGGACACAGGGCTTCGTTGGTCACTCGAAACCAAGTGTGCGCTCAGCTCTGCATTGCAAATGGGTCGATCTCTCCTGCAGCGTTTTGGGCATTCTGCTCAGGGATTTTCAGTTAAGATCGAGACTAAGCTGCTTAATAATGGAGCTTATTCTGGTTTCCAATGAAAACTTCAGAGGATGGGCTCTTGTTCATATTTTTTCCCTCAATGGGAAAGTGCAAATAGCACAATTTACCATTTTAACTGTCTTAAAATGTACAACTCAGTGGCATTCAGCACATTCATGGTGACGTATGGCCATCACTGAGCTCCAGAACTTTCCATCGTCCCCAGACCCATTATTTGAGACCCCACCCCCACCCCCAGCCCTAGGAAGCTACGAATTCATTTTCTTATTTTTCTTCTTTTTCTATTGGTTTGCCTGGATATTTCATGCAAATGGACTCGTACAGCCTGTGGTCCTTTGTGACTGCCTCCTTTTACCCAGAGGCAGACCTAACAGCGGGCGCACCGGGCGCGCACCCTGAGCCCCGACTTCTGAAGGGCCCCGCAAAACCCCAACTTGACACTTTTTTCTAAGGAACCAGGTTTGGTTTCCTATGTGCCATTTTAACATTAATAGAACATAATATTTTTTATAGATTTAAAAATATGGTTAACGTGTATTTTTATTTTCCTTGTCTCTCTCTTTTTTAAGGGGCCCAATATTTTCTTCTGCGCCCGTAGCCTCAACCGACCTCAATCCGCCTCTGCCCTGACCTAACACAATGTTTTCAAGGGTCACCCATGCCACAGCATGAACCAGCGCTCTGTTCCCTTTCGTGCCTGAAGGGCCCTGGTTCCTGGCCAGGCTGCACGGCTCCGGCCCCTTCGCGGATTGTGTGTCTAGTCACAGATGTGCAGTGAACCATCCCGTGCATTTACCTCGGTTACCCCTCACGGCCACCCGGCGAGCCTGGGGCTGTCCTTCTCTGCATTTGACAGGTGAGGGGCCCGAGGGGCGAAGAGGTTAACTGTTTGGCCCAAGTCGCAGCTGGCGGAAGGCGGCTGGAAGACTCTAATGGGACGTCTCATTCTCGGACGGGCCGTCCCAGGATGTTGGGTGGCGGGATGCCCACCTCCCCCGGTTCCCACGGCCCCGGTGCCCCTCCCTTGGGCTTCCAGCAGTCCATGACGCACCCGCAGGAGCAGCTGTGTTATCCATTTGGAGGCGTTTGCTATTTTTTTCCGATTATAAAAGCAATAATCGCCATTGAACCATTCAGACACACCCAATGTAAAGAGAAGGCGAGCGCCCGGGAGAAGAAGAGGTGGAGACAACGGAGTTGGAAAACCAACAACACGTAGAAAATGCAGGGGACACGTCTCCCGAGGCGTCATCGAAGACGGTGATGGGACGGAATGAATGATGTCCAGGAGGTCTGTGGCGGACATCGCTTGATGAAATCACAGTGATGTTAACAAACTGACAAGGCCACTTGGGCATCCACGCGCCCCAAACGCTCCAGCAGCACCCAGACCGCCTGCGAAGGACTGCGGGGCTGACACGGGCACGTCGATGGCCCGGTCGGGGACAGGAAGATGACAATAGCGGGAGCCGTCCTCCGCCTTCTGCAGGACTCAGAGTGAGGAAAGGGGAGCTGGATGTGCCTCGAAGCTTTTACAGGTGACACACCATGAGGCCTTCCCCCCACTCCCTGAGGACAGCGTTTCCAACTGGGGGACGTGGATGAGGCTCAGCGGTCAGACCCCCCTCCTGTGAGGTCACAGAGGCTGGCCCTGCACCCACTGTCCCGGCGTTCCCACCTGGTGCTGGTTCTGCATCTTCGCAGTGTCCTCCGCAGACGAACCACGAGAGCCCCTCACGGCCCGGTTCGCCTGGGCATGAGGCCACGTGCAGATCTGTCCCCGTCGCTCATGAGAAGTCAAAACGCAGTGCAAATATCATGTCCTCCTCCTGGTCCCAACGTCAGCTGGGCTTGCTGTTCAGCGAACATCAGCACGTTGCCACCACGGTCTCGTTTCAATGGTTTTGAAACGATGTCCCCTTTTCCGTGAAATGCCCTTTCTTGACAAGCCCCGCTCTTGGATGGCTACGGACTTCGTCACACGTGCACACACAGGAGCAGGGACGGGTAACGACAGCGACAGCGGGGCTCGGAGGCTGGGTGGTGTCATCCGGGGTCAGAGGAAAGCGCTGCCCTGAGTCCTCAGCGCCCAGAGCAGAGAGGAGACTGCACACTCGCGGGGTGCTCAAGGCGCTCTCTCTGCTCTTCCCTCCCGGGCGCCCAGGTTTCTCTCCTCAGCCACTGCCAGGAAGGCTGGGGTGTATGCAGGCTGGCCAGGCCACAGCCCCACTGACATCGGCCACACTGCAGCTGCTTAGCTAAAGGGCAGCGGTGTGGATGTCGAGGCGCGGAGGTCCCTACGTTGGTCCGTACCACAGGAGATAGCCAGAGTTCTCCGCAAAGACCGAGCCGCTCACAGAGCTCCGAGCAATCGGGAGGCTCCTCGGGATCCAGGTGGGGAGAGGCAGGAAGGCCAGAGAGCGCCCGCCCAGCAGGGCACACAGTCCTGCTCAGCCACTGGTGAACTGGTCGAATGTGGACCCACCGGGTTCCTTTGAACGTAGATGATGTACCTGCACGTTTTCATCTCTTTTTTCCTTTTAAGTAGAAAAAAAAAAAAAACCCAAAAACAAAACTGTTGCTGTGGAGCAGACAGAATTTATGAACAGACACGTTGCCTAAGTTAAAGAAGAAAATACAAAACGATTGCTTCTATAAAGCAAGAGCTCCAGGCGGAGATGGGCACGGAGGAGGACGTGGCAGGAGAGATGGAAGCGAGACGTGTGTTTGCAGAATGCAGGAAACGTGCAGAGGAGAAGGCGGCCACCGGCAGACACAGAGGGCACACTGGATGCAGAGAAGAGCAGAGGGCAGCCGCTGCCGAAAACACAGCCGGGCACGTGAAGGACGGGAGCAAGAGGAAAGAGGACAAAATAGAATGGGAGTAACCAATACATCAGCGAGGGTTTGAGGCCGAGGAGGTGGCAGAAGGGATCCCAAATGTTTGCACTCAATGAGTCTTACGAATAGAAGAACTAAGATCCTGAAAGGAAACAAAAAGTTATTAAAAATTAAAGTTATTGTTCCATACAAATCTGATTGGGGGAGGGGCTCTATTTCTTTAAAAAAAAAAAGACATTGGTATTTTAATAGGGGTTGCCTTAAATTTGTATATTGCTTTGGGTAAGATGGCCATTTTAACTATGTTGATTCTTCTAACCCAAGAACGTCACCCCATAACATTTACTTTCTAAATAAGTAAGTAAACAAATAATATTAAAGTTATAATTTAAGAAGCATTTCTGGAAATGAAAAGACCTGACTCAGAGTGAAAGGGAACGTGGGGTCCTGAGGGAAATGCGTACAGTGGTCGACCTGAAGGCATTCCCGACGGAGGTTACAATCACGGAGAAGCGATCAGGTCGCCTGCAAGGGGAGGGACGTTCTGTCTGGCTGGAGCCTTCTCCACAGCCAGTGGACAGAGGGGCAGCACCTGTGACGTGGCCAGCCATTTTATACCTAACACAACTATCGGTCTGAAGGCAGCACACGTGGGTGACCCTGCAGGGACCCGGGAAGTAGGGCTCCCCCGAGCCTGTCTGGCAGGAGCTCCTGGAGGGGCTCTGCTAGCTAACCCAGGGCCGCTAACAAGAGTCAGCTCCGAGCATTGAGCCCATTTCACTCTCAGGTAGGCATCACAAGAAGGTGATGAAAATATTCCGGTAGAGAAAGTGAACAGTGTGGGAGAGGAGAGACCAGGTGAACCATGCCCATTGGGGGGGTGTGGAGAGATGGTTCCGGAACACGGTTGGAATGACCTTTTGGTGGGGCACCAGAAGTTCATCTCTAGAAACAGGAGTGGAAGCTGAGTGTGTGGGCGCAGGTGCTGGTATATGGGTAAGTGGTCGGTGAGGTCCCAACTGAGTGGCGATGACAGGAGACATGTCTGGGGACTCGAGGAGAAAGAACATGAACTGAAATAGTCGTTCTGGGTCATGGCCACTCATCTATCGTTTGGGCCATCCATTTGAGTTAATTATACCCAAAATTTTATCTTTCCTTTCCAGACGTTTCTTTCGGTTTATTTAGAGACCTGCACGGCCACCCCTCATCCAGGCCCTCCCTGTTTGTGTACCGTCAGCAGTGCCTACTTGTTCTCTTTAAGCACGTCCCGCACTCTGACCCCGTTCTGTTTCTGCTTAAGTCTCGTGTCTGGGCTCCTCAGGGTCTAACTTTCCGTCCTTCTTCCCACGCGTGGGGCCACCTGCTCTCTGCTGGGTGAGCTTTGTAAACCCCTGTCTGCTTCTTTGTGGTTCAGGAGCATTCTGGTGGTCCTCCACTTGGACTCGTCTCGTCTCTGCTTTATGAGCAGCAAGGTCTCTATCCTCGGGGAGAGGGGGCTGGATTCTGCAGGGGCGGGGGCAGCTTGCTCCATGCCCCACTGTGGGGCTCAGTGTCCTGAGGCAGGACGACCGATGGCACTTGTCTTCATGGGGACCTCACACTCTTTCTTGCCTTGAGCTCCAGGCCCGTTCTGGTCCCCTCTCTTGCTGGTCCATGCTGTGCACGTGCAGCGGGGGGTGTGTGTGTGTGTTGGTCTTTAAAGATTTCGCTCACTTCCTGTGGGGCCAGCAGTGCCTCCAAAAGTGTTTTTCCTTCTGTTTCCTTTTTGTAGATCAGGTATGGTTGTTCCACAGTCTGGCGGAATCCAGGAGAAACCTCGTTTCTACTTGACAACCTTTGAAACCTGTAGCTACCCAGATAAATAGAACAAGCTATTCGAAAAAGCGAGTTATGGCCATTGTGCCCTTTCCTCAGTGGACGGGGCATTGGGCCCTACTCTTTGGGCCCCCCTCCCTGTCCGAGCGCCCACTGGCCAACTGCACTGCTCACACGTGGGCCTGGCCCCTGTGTCTGTGCCATCCCTCACACCAGCCAATGCCTTCTCCTAGGATGACCTCACCTGCTTCGGCCGTGAGGACCTCGCCCACTTCTGAAAGCCTGGGCTTAGCCCACTCCTGGGAGGGGGGAGCTTTTCCTGAGCCCCTCCGTCTGCGCCCTCCCTGCCCTGTGACTGTGACCCTCTGTCTTCTCCAGCACCTGTGCGCTCCTGGGGGCTGGGTGGGGCTTCCTCTCCTCTGTTTTCTCCTCGAGGCCTGGAGCAGAGCTCAGGACCCAGCACAGGGCATCTCCCTGCCCGGGTGAGTGAATAGGGGGTAGCCCGAGGGCCTCCGGCTGCTCTGGGTTTTGCCCACCTCAGATCCTTTTGGCATTTGAGAGACAACTGCCTACCAAAAGGCAAAGCGCTGGATCCGGAGAGGTGTGGGTTCTGGCACTTGCCTGGCCCAGGAAGCCCGAGTTTCTGGCACAGGGAAGGGCGTTGGCAGGTGGAGTAAGCCAGATTCCCACGGGGGTTCCTCTGGCGGTGCCGGTCGGGGCTGATGGGAATGTGGGGGGTGGGGAGAAAGGAATGCTCGTTCAGGAAGGGATTGTGGTTGTTGGGGGCGGGGCCAGACAGAGCCGCACTTGCCCTTTCTGGAACCCAAGGAGGGGCGCCGTCCAACAGGGTAGATGCCGCATGAGTCAGCTGAGTTCTGGTCAGAGGCTGGAGGCCACTGACGTGAACTTTCATCTCCTTTTTGGCATCTGAGAGGATAAACAAGGGATTGTTAAAGTTGCGTCTCCTTTCCTGGGGGTCTTTCTAATTAGGAAGGATGACCTGGACCCAACCTTTTCTGCAGCCTCTCCTCCTGGGTCCTAGGAGGGCCGGAGATGACCAGGGCCCCCCGAGGAGGCCCTTCCTGGGAGCCAAGTGCATGTCTGAGCTAGAAGGAGGGAGATGCATCAGGGCTCATTGTGGAGACACCAGCGGGTCACTTCTCTGTCCCCATTTCTGGGCAGCAGGAGGGGTGGCATCTGGAAGTAGACCCAAGTCATATACTTCCTGGCTTCCGGACCTTTCACTTCAGCTGTTTCTGCATCTTCACAAGGCAGCCCCTTCCTTCTCTTCTCTGAGACCTGTTTCTATTGCTCTGCATGTCGCTTACTCACCAGACACAGGTCCCGGCTTAGGCGCTGTGCTCTGAACTGAGGCTGTCGGACCAAGGTGCCCTCAGTGTCCCTGGAGGGACCCACAGGGGGTGATGCTGAGACCAGGCTGACCACGAGTGCCTGTCAGAGCACAGGCGGTGCCTCAGACCCTGCCTGGGGCCCAGGGAAGATGTCCAGGAGGAGCCAGCTTTGCAGCCGAGTTTCCGCAAACCAGTCGCAGTCAGCCAGGCAAACGGGGGTGGTTGGGGTCGGGTGAGAAGAAACTGCGGGCCCACCTGAGTCCTGGAGAGTGGGCAAGGCTGGGTCTGCGAAGACCCACAAATGTGTCCCGCCATCCCCAGGAACACCCTCTGCAGCCCTGGTCTCCTGCTCAGAGATGATTTCTTAATCTTGAAAATGGGTACAGCATCACCTAGTTAACAGAGATGTAGATGTAATTTTTTAGCTGTGTTTTGCAGTTTTATTGAAAAATAATTGAGGTACAATTAACTGCACATATTTAGGTGAGCTTTAACCTATGTCCGTGAAACTTTCACCACGGTCAACTGATGGACATATAACCATCACCTCCTAAACCTTCCTCGAGTCCCTTTGTGATCCACCCCTCCACCCTTCCCGTTCTCAGATAACCATTGGACTACTCCTTGTCAGGATGACTTAGTTTGCGTTTTTCAGCTATTTATGTAAATGAAATCATACAGAATGTATTTTTCATCTGGCTCCTTTCACACAGTTTAATTATTTTGAGTTTTACCCACATCACTGTGTGTAGCAACAGTTCATAACCTTTTCACGGCTGAGTAGTATTTCATTGTATGGATATACTGCCACTTGTTTATCTGGTCACCTGTTGGATATTTGGGTTGTTTTCAGATTTTTAATGTTAAAAATAAAGATGCAACGGACATTTGTTGTACAAGTGTTTAAACAGGCATATGCTTTTATTTCCGTTGGGTAGATACCAAGGCGTGGGATGGCTGTATCTTATCGTAGGTGTGTGTTTAACTTTTTAAAAGAAACAGGGAAACTGCTTCCCAAGGTGGTTACTCACAGGAGCCCACCAGCAGTGTGAGTTTCAGCAGCTCCACATCCTTCCCCACACTTGGTACAGTCAGTCCGCTTAATTTAGCCGTTCCAGGGGGTGTGGAGCGGGACCTCAGGTTGGGGGTGGTTTTCATTGCTGTAATAACCAATAATGTGGAACCTCTTTTCTTGTGCTTATTCACCATCTGTGTATCTTCTTTGATAAAGTGTGTAATCAACTCATTGGCTCATTTTTATTGGGTAGCTTATCTTTTTTTGTTGTTGTTGTTAACCTGTATTTTTTTTTTTTTTTTTTTTTTTGTATTTAGACAATTAAATTTAACAGGGTGACATTGGTCAACTAGAGTACATAGACTTCAGGTAAACATCTCCACATTATTTGCGCAGTCGATTATGTTGTATACCCATCACCCGAAGTCAAATCATCCTCCGTCACCTTATATTTGTCTCTCTTTATGCCTCTCTGCCCACCCCCTCCTTGTCCTCCGTCCCCTCCCACGGTAACCACTGCACGCTTGTCTATGATTGCTTACTTATTATGGAACTACAAGACTTATTTCTACATTATAGGTTCTCCCAGTCTGTGGTATAGCTTTTCATTTTCATAACACGTTCTATCGAAGAGCAAAGATTTTTATTTGTATATAGTCCAATTATTTTTTTTCTTTACATTTCGTGCTTTGTATAGTATTTAAGAAATCCTTGCCAAATGCAAGATCACTAGGACTTCCTCTTGTATTTTCTTATAAGTAGTTTTAGCTCTTATAGTTAGAGCTATGATTTATTTTGAGTAATTTTTCATATGGTAGGAACTGTCAAAGTTCTTTTTTTTTTTTACTTTGTGTATCATTACCTAATATTTCAGTATCACTTATCAAAAAAAAAAAAAAAAAGGAAGAAAGGAAAGAAAAGAAAAGAAAGTCATTTTGTTAGTGGCTTACTTCGGAACTTTTGTTGCAAATCCATTGGTCATGTATGTCCAGGTCCATTTCTGACCGCTTCATTCTGCTGCACTGACCTGTATGTCCTGCTATACATTAATATAATACTGGGGTTTTCTAAGAAATCATGAAACTTATTAATTTGCTTTGTCTTTTGACATTTTTCCTCAAAGTGTGTGTGTGTTTGGGGGCTATTCTAGGTGTCTTGTGTTTTTATATAAATTTTTTTAATTAGCTAATCAATTTCTAAAGTAAACCTCAGATTTTGATTAGGATACTATTGAATCTGTACATTAATCTGGGGAGAGTGAACGTCTTAGCAACACTGTGTCTTCTCATCCCTGAAGGGCTTCTCCATTGACGTAGTAACTCTTCTCTCAACGCTGTTCTGCTGTTTTTTGCTGTTGTTTCCACATCTTCTGTCAAATTTAGCCCCAGGTATTTTATCTGTTTGATACTATTTTAAATAACTTTATTTTTAATTTCTTTATGTTCACTTGCTAATATCTAGAAAGAACAATAGTTTTTTATTGACCTGCATTGTGCAAACTTGGCAAACTCACTTATTAGTTCTAGTGGGGGGTTTTATAGATGCCTTAAGGCAGGGGTCCCCAAACTTTTTACACAGGGGGCCAGTTCACTGTCCCTCAGACCACTGGAGGGCCAGACTATAAAAAAAAACTATGAACAAATTCCTACGCACACTGCACATATCTTATTTTAAAGTAAAAAAACAAAATGGGAACAAATACAATATTTAAAATAAAGAACAAGTAAGTTTAAATCAACAAACTGACCAGTATTTCAATGGGAACTATGCTCCTCTCACTGACCACCAATGAAAGAGATGCCCCTTCCAGAAGTGCGGCGGGGGCCTCATGCGGCCCGCGGGCCGTAGTTTGGGGACCCCTGCCTTAAGGTTTTCTATGCAGATGGCCATGTCATGAGCAAGCATGACAGTTTTACTCCTACTTTTCAAATATGTATGTCTTTTATTTGTTTTCCTCTCTGCCTTCTTGCATTAGCCAGAACTTCCAGCACAACAGTGAACACAAATGGTGAGAACAGAAATCCTTGCCTCGTTCTTGAACTTGGAAAAGCAGATAGCCTTCTACTATTAGTGAGATAAGTAGTATCTTTTTTAATAGCTTCCCTTTATCAGTTCGAGAAATTTCCTTTCATTTTAATTTGCTGAGACTATTTATAAAGGAATAAGATGTTAGATTTTGTTAAATGAGTCTCCTGCATTTATTGAAAAGATCATATAGTTTTCCTCCTTTATTCTGGTGAATTATATTATTTGATTTTTCAAATGTTCAATCAGTCTTGAATTCCTTTATAATTCCTGTTTGGCCATAAGGTATGTTCCTTTTTGTATATTGTTGGACTAAATGTGTTCAATATTATTAATAACATTTCCATCTATTTTCATTAGGGATATTACTCTGTAGTCTTCTTGAAATATCATTTTCTAGTTTGGGTGTCAGGATAATGCTGGTCACATAGAATCAGAAAATGTTCCCTTTTCAGTTTTTTGAAAGAATTTGTGTAGACTTGACTTTGCCTTTTACTTAAATGCCTGGTGGAACTTTCTAGTTAAGCCGTATGGACCCTGGATTTTTCTCTGTAAGAAGGTTTTTAACTACAAATTCAATTTCTTAAATAGATACAAAGCTGAACTATTTAGATTATCTATTTCTTCTTGAGTGAACTCTGAGCATTTGTATCTTCCAATTAATTTCCCAATTTCATTAAGTAATTGAACTTATTTATCTAAAGTTGTTTATAATTTTTCTCATTATTATTTTTTGCCTGTAAGATTCATAGGGATGTCTGTCCTCTTATTTCTGATATTGGTAATTTGCTTCCTCTTGTTCTTTTTTCCAGATCTGTTTGATCAGAGGTTTATCAATTTGGTCCATCTTTCCAAATACTTAGAGTTTGGTGTCATTGATTTTCTCTATTACTTTCCTTTTCCTATTTCATTAATTTATTGTCTTTATTATTTATTGTCTTTTGCTGGACTTGGAATTAATTTTCTCTTTTTTTTTCTTATTTCTTAAAGTAGAAGGTAAGATTATTGTTTCAAAAGACCGATTTTCTAATTAGAGTTTCAGGGCTATAATTTTGTTTTCAGTGCTGATTTAGGTATCTCTCACACAATTTGATGTGCCATGTTGTTAGTTTCGTTCATTTAAGAATACATTCTGGTGTTCCTTGTGGTTTCTTCATTGACCCATGAGTTATTTAGAAGTATAATATTTAGTTTCTAAGTATTTGGGGGATTTCCCAGATATCCTTCAGGTACTGATTTTTTATTTAATTTCATTGTGGCCAGAAAACACACCTTGAATGGCTGAACATTTCTTGTAAGTCTATTATTATTATTATTATTATTATTTTGGTCCCAGAATAAGATCTATTTTGGGAAATATTTGTGTACATTTAAAACGAATGTGATTTCTTCTGTAGTTAGGCAGCATATATAATCATCTCACAAAGGTCAAATTGCCTTATAGTATATTGTTCGACACTTCTACATCCCTGCTGATTTTCTGTGTATTTATTTTATAAATTATTAAGAGAGATTTCTAAAGTAGCCAACAATATGTGTGGATTTACTTATTTCTTTTTTAGTCCTATCAGTTTTTGTTCCACATATTTTGAGGCTCTTTTCTTAAATATTTAGCATTGCATGTCTTCTGGATGAGTTGGCTCCTGTGTCATTATTAAATGATTTTCTTTTTTTTTTTAATTTATTCATTTTAGAGAGGAGAGGGAGAGACAGAGAGAGGAGAGACAGAGAGAGAGAAGGGGGGGAGGAGCTGGAAGCATCAACTCCTATATGTGCCTTGACCAGGCAAGCCCAGGATTTCGAACCGGCGACCTCAGCATTTTAAATGATTTTCTTAATCCTTGCTGGTGCTCTTTGTTCTGAAATCTACTTTGTCTGATATTAATGTAGCCTCTCCAGCGTTTATTGTTTTTTTTTCTGGTTATTCCCAGCATGTGACTGTTTTTATCCTTTTACTCTTAATTTGTCTATTTCTTTTTAATAAAATGGGTTTATTTTAGGCAGTCTGTCATTTGATTTTGCTCTTTTATTTAATCTGACCATCTCTGCTGTTCATCTGAGCTGTTTGGAGCATTTATGTTTAATGAGATGATTGAATTTAAGTCTGTGCTATTGCTCTATGGTCTCTATTTGTCCCAAAGGTTGTTTCCTCTTTCCTGGCTTCCTTTGGATAAATTGAGTAATTTGCATTTTTTTTCCACTTTATGTTCTCTGTTGGCTTCTTTACTACATGTCTTTAAAATATATCTATATATAGATATATTTAGATATTCATATATAGATTACTTTAGGGTTATATATATATAGATATATAGATAGATAGATAGATAGATATATAGATTACTTTAGGGTTTATACTGTTACACTTACAACCTTAAGCTTATCAAAGTCTACCGTTAGGAAACCTCCGACTGCTTCACGTGCAGTACAGCAATCTCACAGGCTGTGCTTCCGTTTCTCCCTGGCCAATCTTTCTGGTACTGTTGTCCTGCCTTTTATTTCTACTTGTATTTAAGAGCGAGCCCACAGTGTTTCGTTATTATGTTTACTTGAAACAGCCAGTTATCTTTTAAAGAGGGTTTTTTTTTTAATAAGAGAAAATTAACTTTACACTTATCAAATATTTACCATTGCCAGTGTTCACTATTCCTTCGTGTGCAGCAGCCCTGTTTTTGTTATTTGCTTTCTGCTCAAAAGGACTTATTTTATCGGGTCTTTTCCATGAGGGTCTGCTTCTGCTGAATCTCTTCAGCTTTTATCTCTCTGAAAAGGTCTTTTCTTCACATTTATTTTTGAAAGGTATGTTTTCTCTTTCTTTCTTTCTTTTGGCTGGGTAACTCATTCCAGATTGGCAGCTTTTAAACTTTTCAGATGTCGCGGTGCTGTCTGCGCGCACTGATTGTCTCTGACGAGAAGTTGGCCGTCGCCGCTGCACTTGCTTCTCTGCACACGTGTGTGTCCCTCCCTGCCTCGCTCCTGCTGCTTTCAAAGTTGTCTCTGTATCGCTGGTTTGGGGCCGTTTTTATCATGATGGCACCTTGCCGTCATTGTATCAGACTTCTGGTATTTGGGGTCCATTTTAGCTTCTTGTGTTTGTGGGGTTTATTGTTTTCTCCAAGTTTGAAAAAATTCCAACCGTTCCTTTTTTCAAATGTTTTTCTCCCCGCTCGCCTCTCCTTTGGGGACTCCAATTACGTGTGTATCATCGGGCTGTTTGGATTTGCCCCGCTGCTCGCTAATGCCCTGTTCTGGGTCCTCCTCACCCGTTTGCTTTTGGATGGTGTCTGTTGCTATTTAGTCTTCAAATGCACCGCGTTTTTCTGCAGTGTGTAACCTGGTGTTCATCCCAGACATCCTTTTTTATGGTCACCCATCTGTCTTTTTTTTTTCTTTTCCGGTATCGTTTTCACATTTCTTGTCAGCGTTCCTATATTCTCTTCTACCCTCCTAACGTACCAAAATCTAGTTTGAATAACTGTTTACACCTTTCCTACTAATTCTATTATCTGTTATTTCTGGGTCTGTTTCTATTGATATCCCCCCCTATTATGGGTCATATTTTTCTGTTACATTGTAGTCTTAGTTATATATATATATATTTATTATGTATATATATATATTAAATATATATATATATTTATTGGATGCCAGCGTTATACATGTTCTTTTGTTGGGTTGCTGGATATGTTTCTATTTCTTGACCTGTCCCTGAGCTTTGTTCTTGGGAACCGACGTGGTTCTCAGAGATAGATCTGCCCGAGGCGGACCTTTCAGCTTTGGTTCCGCAAGACCCAATTGGCCGCTTGCGGAGGACCCAGTTCGCCCCACTCAGAGGCCGCATCCTTCCGAGTCATCTTCCCGACGCTCTCTGTAGAACAAGGTTTCTCCGCTTTAGGGGGAACGCCAACGACTCCCACTCCTCCGCGAGCTTCAGAGACAGCTCTGCCTGTTCCTTCCCGGTGGGTCTCGCTCGGCCTCCCCTGCCACTGCGGATGGGTCCCCGCCGCCGTCTCCCGGGGCGCCCTCTGCAGAACGCCGCCCAAGCTCCCTCTCCCTGCTGCCCGCTCCTCTCCAGGACGCTGCGCTGCAGTTTTAGCCTCCTTGGGCTTGCTGGATTCTCAGCTCCCCTCCGTCCTTTAAGGAGGACCCCGAGTTCTGTCTGGTTGCCCCTCCAGCAGTGTGACCTAACAACGTTTTCAAGGTGGTAAGCAAGCTAAGGCGGCCAGCGGGCTCACCTGGTTTGTTCCCCTGCCCTCAAGGGCCTCTGTCTGTCCCATGCCACCTGCTGTCTTATACCTGAAAACTATTTCATCTTTTCTTTTTCAGTTGTTTCATTTGGCTGTTGTTCAGTGTGGAAGGGCAAAGCTAGTCCCCGTGACCACATTGTGGCAGGAAGCAGCAATCCTACCATGCAGTTTCTTTTTCTTTTTTATTGTGGTGGAAATACATGTAAAATTTACCTTTTTAGCTGCTCTAAGTGTACAATTCAGCGACAGTAAGTACGTTTGCATTGTTCTGCAGCCATCACCGCCGTCCACCTCCAGAACTCTTTCCATCTTCCCAGACTGTGACTGTACCCCATTAAACACCGCCTCCCCACCCCTTCCCCCAGCCCCGGGCCACCCACCTTCCTATTTCCTGTGTCTGTGAAATCTGACAACTCTTTAAGTACCTCAGATAAGTGGAATCGTGAAATGTTTTTTTCCTTTTGTGTCTGGCTTATTTCACTAGCTTAATGTCTCCAAGGGTTATGCGCATTGTAGCACTGTTGACAATTCCTCCCTTTTCCAGTTCAAGCTGAATAAAGAGTCCAGTTCTGTGACTGTGCCCCAGGCTGTTTATCTATTCTTCTGTTGATGGACCTTTGAGTTGTTTACAGCTCTTGGCTCCTGCGAATCAATAGTCCTGCTATGGGTATGGTGTGCACATCTCTCTTCTGTCCGGCTTGTCTTGTCTGGGCGTACACACCTGGAAATGGGATTGCGGGACTGTGTGTAAGTCCAGTGATGGGATTCAGATCATTTCACAATCCGTTCTCTGCCCTAATGACCATTTTAAGTATATAAAAAAAGAATGATATTCCAAAAGGTAGTTAATTATTTCATGCATTAAATACTTAAATAAGAATAATAAAAGAGGCCCTGGCCGGTTGGCTCAGCGGTAGACTGTCGGCCTGGTGTGCGGGGGGACCCGGGTTCGATTCCCGGCCAGGGCACATAGGAGAGGCACCCATTGCTTCTCCACCCCTCCCCCTTCCTCTCTGTCTCTCTCTTCCCCTCCCGCAGCCCAGGCTCCATTGGAGCAAAGATGGCCCGGGCGCTGGGGATGGCTCCTTGGCCTCTGCCCCAGGCGCTAGAGTGGCTCTGGTCGCAGCAGAGCGATGCCCCAGAGGGGCAGAGCATCGCCCCCTGGTGGGCAAAGCGTCGCCCCTGGTGGGCGTGCCGGGTGGATCCCAGTCGGGCGCATGCGGGAGTCTGTCTGACTGTCTCTCCCCGTTTCCAGCTTCAGAAAAATACAAAAAAAAAAAAAAAAAAAAAAAAGAATAATAAAAGAGAGGTACCTCAAACTAGATTCTGTTATAAGAAAGTTTTAAAATATTCGTGAGAAAATATTAAATAATACCCGACAGAAAAACAATACAGTACAACTGTTATTGAAGAGATTTCCATATTGCTTCCTGATTGGCGTCCTCACTTGCCATGTTTTCCACCTCTGGAGGGAATGAACATGACTACGGGCGCTTAGAATACACTGTTGCGCAGCTGAATGTTGGAAAAGAGTAGGAATGTCAATTTGTGATATCCACATTGGGCGGCTGCCCAGGTGCCCACCTTAGAGAGAACTCTAATGACAAGTGTCATTTTAACAGCTGGTTCGCCGCACTCAACAAAATAATTAGTCATCGGTTCCCGACAGTGCCACCACTGGGTAAGTCTGTGTTTAACTTCTGACGAACCCTTGGGCTCCCCTCCCGAGCACCTGCTGCGTTTACCTTCCCACCAGCAACACGCAAACCTCCCAGCTCCACCTCACCCTCGCCAGCGCTGGTCAGGTATGTTATTTGATAGTAAGCTCATAATGGAAATGAGGTGCGTCACATGTAGACAGTCTATATTGTTTTTTGTGGGTTGTTTTTAGAAAATATTTTTATATACAAGATTTAGATAAATAAAAATGTAAACACTTTACAAAAATAAAAGGCAAAGTTCTTCACCCTGGCTGAATAGCTTGGTTGGTCGGAGCGTCATCCTGAAGCACAGAGGTTGCCAGTTCAATTCCCTGTGTGGCACTACAGGAGCAGATCCATGTTCTGGTCTCTCTGCCTCTTCCCCTTTCCCTTCCTCTCTTACTAAAATCAATATATATATATATTTTAAAGTCAAAGTTCTTCATTTCATAAAAAAGATGATTGGGGGGGCAGAGGTTCTTAAAGCATTCAACTTTGAAAATGACCTGACATTCAAATATTGATAAAAATTTTGAGCTATCACTTAAATACATGCATATTACTTGCATATTACTATGTGCTTTTTTTCTTAAAATTGCTAATTTAGTAATTAGTCCAAATTTAACATTAAATCTATTGCTTTCTCATTGAAATCAAGTTGTGGGTAAAGTTTCTATCACTGACCATATTGATTGTTTTGTGTTTATTTTTTTTTAAGTTTATTCATTTTAGAGAGGAGAGAGAGGAGAGAGAGAGAGAGAGAGAAGGGGGGAGAGGAGCTAGAAGCATCAACTCCCATATGTGCCTTGACCAGGCAAGCCCAGGGTTTCGAACTGGCGACCTCAGCATTTCCAGGTCGACGCTTTATCCACTGCGCCACCACAGGTCAGGCAGATGTTCTGTGTTAATAGAATATATGACTTGTTTGTTCACCCAAGTGGCATCAGCAAGGAGAGATGATTTTTAAAAATTGGACTGTTTTTTAAATTTTTGTTTACTTTGATTTTAGAGAGAGAGGAAAGGAGAGGAAGAGAGAGACAGAAACATTGATTGGTTGTTCCACTTATGTACATATCATTCATAGATTGATGCTTTGAGTGCCCTGACTGGGGATCACACCCACAACCTTGGTGTATCAGGACAGCGCCCTAACCTAGTGGTCCCCAACCCCCGGGCCGCGGACCGGTACCGGTCCATGGGCCATTTGGTACTGGTCCACAGAGAAAGAATAAATAATTTACATTATTTCCGTTTTATTTATATTTAAGTCTGAACGATGTTTTATTTTTAAAAAATGACCAGATTCCCTCTGTTCCATCCGTCTAAGACTCACTCTTGATGCTTGTCTCAGTCATGTGATACATTTATCCGTCCCACCCTAAAGGCCTGTCCATGAAAATATTTTCTGACATTAAACCGGTCCGTGGCCCAAAAAAGGTTGGGGACCACTGCCCTAACCGACTGGCGCTAACCAGCCAGGTCACACACGGGCAGTCTTTAAACTTCCTCTGCACCCTGGAAGAATGACTTCTCGTCCAGCAGGACAGGGGAGGGTGGTTGGGTGCTTTTCCAGGGTCAGGGAAATAGGAGCTGAGTCCACTTCCCAGCAATGTTACTTTTGATTTTTACTCTGTATATGGCCCTGTAACAGTGCCTGACAAGCCCTCAGAAGTCCCTAAGGGTTGCTTGGGGGGAGGCATGGTGGTGGAAACCGCAGGCAGCTTGGGGAACCGTGTGATTCTGTGGGTGGCTGCATCAGAGGACGTGGGTGTGGAAAGGACGTCAGGTGAGACTGGACCGTTTCCCCAGGGTCACACTTCCCGGTGCCTTCAGCATGAAACTCAGGGATTTGAGCTTTTCTTCCAGAAGCTAAGGGGAGATTTCAAGTAGGGGTCCAATCTGGCTAGACGGTGTGGTTCAAAATCCCACCACCCATAGAAGCTTGGAGCTCCTTTGAGAAGAAGAGACTGGTGACCAGTGAGGACACAAGGAGAGGAGAACCAGGCCGGCTCCCTGACCATGAGCTGGAGGATAGGAGTCTGTTAGCCGCTTCCTTCTTCTCATGATGGTGACAAATGGCGCCGACCGTGCCCAGGGGGCCTCGGCACAACAGGAGCGGGGGATTCGCTGCGTGTTTCAAAATGCACAGATTATACAAAAATAGACTACCATGTGAAAGGGGAGAGCCGCTTGTCTCAATACGGCCAGTTCTGTTTGGTTTCTAGAATCTGGGAAGGTGAGAAAACAAATTTCTGAAGAACCTCGCTAGCTCAGCCCGTGCCCAGGATGGGACGGAGTTCCCGGCTGGCAGGGAACGAGCTCACTGGGCTTCAGGCTCTCCTCGGCCCCTCCCCTCGCCCACCTGGCTGGAAGGCAGCCTGGCACCGTGGAGGCCGCTCAGTCCAGAAAGCAGAAGACTCCTGTTTGTTTCTCACCGTGCACTGACAGCTACTTCTGTTCTCAGGGGCGGCCCGCCTCTGGGTGACTGGCAAAGAGACACGTGCCGCTTGCCATAAAAGATTCAACACATTCTTATCTAAATGCAATCAACCTTCAGATTTCAGGAACTGATCATTTTTGGATCCACCGGCAATGCAGGCCACGTCGAGTTTTAGATTTGTGGACATTCTCAAAGGACAGTGAGGTTCAAGAAAGGGACGGAGGGTGGGGGTGACTACACTGGTAGAAAAATGTGCTGCCCCCACCCCGTGGTTTCAAAGTTTCAGGACATTTTATATCATTAAAAAGGAACTTGGCCCTGGCTGGTGAGCTCAGTCAGTTGAGAGTGTTGTCCTGAAACAACAAGGTTGTGGATTGGTTCCATCCCTGGTCAGGGCACACATGGGAAGCAACCCCCCCCCAAAAAAAATGCACGACTGATTGGAACAAGAAATGCTTCCCTTCCTCATCCCCCTCTCTCCCTTCCTTTCTGTTTCTAAAAATTAGTAAGAATTAAGCGCTGGCTGGATGGCTTTGTTGGTTGGAGCCTTGTCCTGGAGCAGAGAGGTTGCCAGTTCGATTCCCCAGTCAGGCACATGCAGGAGCAATTCGACGTTCCTGTCCCTATCCCCTACGTCTCTCAAAAAAGGAAGGAAGGAACTCTGTGACAAACCGCATAACCAATACACGCATGATTTAAAGAAACAAAAAACAATAAAACAAAACTCTGCCTGGGTTGGCTTTCCTGCCTGAAGGCCTGAGTCAGCCCCTCAGGGTTCACGTGTCCTGTCCCCACTCTCTCGTCCCCTCTCCCCACCCCACTTACCTATTGCTGTTCTTCTGAAATTACTCTACCACTTATGAAAATTGGTCATTGTCTTCCAGGAGCAATGACAGACCTCCGAGCAATTTCTTCCTTGTAGAATTTCTCTGCTTTTTGAAAAACGTCCCTGGATATTTAAAAAAAAAAAAAAAATGCCGCTGGGGGAGCTGCGAAGAAAGGCTAATACCTTTGTTTCTAATGATATTTTTATAAGGTTCCCATTGGGAAATGTGGAATTCCGTCAGATAAAAGGGCTTAAAACAAGGCTAATAATGTTGATGGAGCATTTATTCATAATTGAACGAGAGCGGTCCTAATTTTATAAAACTCAGCCATTAGGAGCTCGAGATCTGAGATTCCCCTGTGTATTTTGAAGTCAGGTTAACATATAAATCCTTAATTGATTCCTCCCGAGCAAGTGTGGAGTGTGAAATTTCATGGAGAAGATTTACCGTGTCAAGTGTGGATGTCAGGAAATAATACAAGTCAATTCGCCATTCTCCAGCGCAAGGGCCCCTTCTAGGGAAGAGACCTCACTGAGTCTCCAAGGATGTCGCTAAGAGGGAAGGTGTCATTCCCACGCAGAAAATGCAGCCGGGGTCCCGGACACCCCCCTCCTTCTCTCCTCTTACAGCAGGTGTGGCCTGGGAGTCGGACAGCGAGGCTCCTAGAGAAAGAAAGCCAGGCCACGGAAAGAAGGAAGCAGAATTTCATGGCTCCACATTAAGCATGTTCACGTTCCGCGCTGTCAAACCCCGAAGGCCCTCTGCCCCCTCCCTTACTTGTATCATTGTGTGTTTGGACCAGACCGATGCACTGTTGATTTTAGTGGCTTCTTATTGGTGTGTGCAGCGTCAGCACCGGGCAGGCCGGGGTGGACGGGAGACAGCCTCCCGCGTGGAAACGCCCAGCGCACAACTAAAGCAACAGTTACGGATTTCATTTCGATTCTCGTCCTTCACGGACAGGAGAGGGCGGGGAAGGGATGAGACCCCAGACTGAGGGTTGGGGAAGGAAGCCTTCCCGGAGGAATTTGTGTGTGAACAGATGCGTACCACGTCCCAGGTGGGGTGGGAGGTGGGGTGGGGTCCCTGACAGATGGCTAGCCTGTGGGGGACCCCGGCGTAGGAGGAAGCAGGTTGCGGTGGAAGGTGTCGCTGTGACCCAGGGAAGGAGGGCGGTGCACGGAGCCAGCCCACAGCGGTGGTCATCCCTGGTCCCACCATGGACGTTGGCTCCCATCAAGGAAACCTCACACCTTCTTCTGACCGTTGGGTCGCCGCCACTCGGCAAATGTCATTTCGCAGCCCCTTGGGCAGTTTTGTTCGCAGGGTCTCTAAACGCCTTGGAACTAAGCGCGGACCCTCCTCTGGCTGCCCGCTGGGGCAGCTCCCTCGGCCCCTGCTCACTCTGTTCTCTGCACCCTGGGGGTCCTGCTTCTGGAAGAGACAACGGCAGCCGCTGCGCCCCTGGCATCTGTTCCCGATACACCATCTGCCCTAGACAGCGGCCCACGCCTTTCTTCCTGTTCCTCCTTCCCTGTGTCTTGTGTGGACGAGGGGACGGAGGTAGTCACTGCAGCTGACACTCAGTGAGCTGCGTGGAGCAGAGGGGGTTTGGGGAACTCTCTGCGGGCTGGGGTCTCTCCCAGCAGTTTTGCCAGGATGCCCCTCCCTGCTTCCCGATGATTGGCATAGGCGGGCGGAGGGGTGGGGCTCAGGTGGACCCCGCCCGCCCACAGGCTGCAAGCGTGCTGGTGAGGTTTTACAGACCCTCAGAAGCACCTTACATAAGCTAAAGTCCTCCCTAAGAAACACATCCTGCACACGCACGTTGGACGGAGGAATAATGAGGGGAGAGATGCTGAAAAAACCTGTTTTCTTCTCAAAGTGCTATCAGTGATATGCCATATGGGTTTTTTTGCCAAACCACTTGGCTGCTGTGAGATTTTTCTATTCCCTCTTGTAAAACTGAGCTAATAGAATTTGCTGCCCCACCAGGATATCACACGCACTAATCAGAACGTCTATAAATGCCTTTGAACTCCTTGGGAAAATCATGCGACCAAAATGCTGCGTGAAAGGTATATAAATGTCATTCTAACCCTACGAGTCTTTATTTCAAAAGTGGGAATTTAGGGCTCCTGTGGACGCACTTATTATAGTTCTCACAAGAAATTATACACGACTGGGTTCCCTGACTTTTAATTTAAAAAAAAAAAGAGAGAGAGAGAGAGACTGTGAAACATTCCAGGTTGAGGCTCAGAAATTTTCCAAGTACCAGTGAGCCCCTTACAAAGATCGGTGGCTCCGAGCTTCCCACTGGACTTCCTGGGCTCCCGCTATGTATATGTTTTCGTTTCCCTTGAACTGAAGTCAAGACCACCCAGTCTTTATTCCCAGCTCTTTGGAGCTGCAGTGACGTACTATCTCCGTGCTCACGCGTGCCCCTCTCCTTTCTGTTGGGAGAGTTGAGGAGAAATTCCCACCAGCGGGTCTGCCGTGGTCCCTCCTCTTGGGAGAAGCCCCTGCGACTGTCGATACGACTCCCCAAAACGGCCGAACTGTACTTAAGTCCGTGTGTTTCTACTTCAGAGATCTCCAGAGAAAGCAGAAAAGATCTAGCAACCCCAAATTAGTTTAGGAACCAGCATGTCCCTTGCTTTAAGGAACACAGTAAACATTTCAAAAGAGCATGCCAGCTCATTATCCAACTCGCTCTTCAGTGACTTCAGGGAAAACAGCGGTAGTTAAGCAATGTTTGCCAAGAGCAAATCTGGGGACGGCTGTTGATTTTAAAAGGGAAGGCAGGAAGGAAGCAAGCATGGGCTCACACTCAGGTGGCGGGCGGTGAGGTCCTGGGCCCCCTCTGTGGCCTGAAGGCAAAGGCGATCCCTGCAGACACTTCCTGGGGAACCCGCCCCCCTCCCGTCATCCCTGCCATTAGGGGTCCCTGAGAGTTGACTAAGCTGAGGCATGATGTGTCCAGCAGGGTCGCCGAGAGATGAGCCACAGCTCCCCAAGCCTGGGGATGGACGAATGGAGAAGAACAGTCTTGCGTTGTCCTCAGCAACATCCCATCCCAGAACCTGGCCAGTCGCCCCGTGCTTAGTCCGGGCCCCGTCAGGAGTGCTACCCACCAAGACATCAGTGCCTCTCCGATCCCCTCACCCCAAATACACCCTCCTTACTCTTCTGGCCAAGCGTCGGTCACATCCCGATGGCTGTTGGAAATGCTGGTTGATTTAGAAAGAATATAACTTCTTGACACTCTATTGTCCAACAGCAAAGAAATGCTATTTTGTGATAGGCATCTGGATGGATCTCTGTATAAAAAAAATAAAAAATGAACATTAGCTACCCCCTTCAAAAAAACCAAACAAACCCCAAAAGCAACCCAACAACCGACATATTACACAACGGCTTTTCAGAGCCAGCCATGTTTCTGTCGAGCTCGGTCCTGTTTGTTTCCCGCCGGGAGCTAGAAGCCCAGAGCAGCTGAGCGGCCCCAGCTCTCCCCACCTCCTGTCGATCTCAGAAAAACCTTCATTTTGTTTTATGGGTCACAGGTCAGCCCATCCGTGCGGGTGCCTGTACTCGCACAGGATGCGCTTTGTGTGGGCCAATTACCTCTTTTCTTCCCAGGCCCCGTTCATTAAGGAGGGTGCCCATGCCTAACGTTGACCTGGAACCATCTGATGACAGATCCGGGCTGGGAAGCACCTGGCGTTGCCTCTATCCTGGGAATCTTAATTAGGAGGCGTTCCTTGGACAGATGTATCCAGTCGTCTCAATTCACCCACTTTGCACCCTGGGGGGAGGCTGCCCGCCCCGATAATCCATGCTCCTTTGTTCAGAGTGGTGGCACCTGGAAAGCTTGATGGGGATTTACCAGGGAGGCGGGGGTGTTGATGAGCAGCTCCCCCCACTCCCTCGCCCCTTCTACCAGACCTTTGCAAGCTGCTTCCTCTGTGCGGGGGTCCTGCCATTCTTTTCTGCAAAGGTCAACGGGAAGAGATTTCAGGTGGGTGTGGACCTGTTTAGTCTCCCCTCCCCGCGTGCTAGGTGCTACGGCTCTTCCACTCCTGGTGCCTTTGTTTACCCAGCGGGAGGGCAGCATGAGCTGGGAATAGGCAGCCCGGGCACAGTGCACATCTCCCAGCAGGGCTGGGGCCACCAGGCAGAGGCTCGGACTGCTCACGGAGGAAAACCACCCGCCACTTCTGCGTGCTTTCATACGGAAGGTCACCTTGGAGCAGGTGTTCTTTGTCTTCACCGGCCGCTCTCGCTGTCTTTCTGAGTTATCCAAGTGTGTTAGCCAGGTCCCCTCTGCCCTGGGGGTGGGGGGAGACTGGGACCCCCGTGACATTTCAAAGGTCACCCTTCCATTTCCATACTGGTTTGCAGAGAGTAGGACGATGTGGGCACATTTGTGCGAGAGCCTCCTTGTAGGCAAAAGAGTCAAAATGGGACCTTCTTCCCCTCAGGAGAGATTTCACGGACAATACTTGCAGTTGTGAGGGGGCAGGGTTGGTCCTGGCAGGGGTAGGGCTCAGCAGGGATAGTGGCTACCTGTGTGGGGTGACCCAAAAAAGCTGCAACGTTGGGACCCACTCAGGAAGCATCACTGTGATGCTGGTTCCTGTGAGGGCACCCTTGTGGCTGTGGAAAAGTGTCCATTAGACCATATGGGCATCTCACAGTGCCCCCTGCCTCCCACACCAGCAGTGGGCACAGTCGTAGGGGCTCCTGACCAAGCATACATTCAGCACACACATTGCTGCCTATTCTCTGGGTTGCCAGGGGACTTACGTGTGGCTAGTCCCAGATGTGACACTGTGGCCACATAGGAGCTGGGGGGCTGGTGTGTGTGCATGTGTGGTGGGGGCTGGGGGCCATGGAGAGCAGGGCGCTGGGCAGGCAGCTGCCCCACCCTCTCTCTCTCCCCTGAAGCATTTCTGCTGGCACTGCCCGTGGTCCTGGGCAGCTGGGCACCCCGAGGTGGCATGGAACAGAGCCTGCCAGCTTGCTCACCGTGGGTGAGACTGTTTAACGTGGCAAAGGCAGGTGTCTACCGGAGGGTAGCTTTATAGATCGGCAGCTCCAGGTGGCAAGAACCAGCCTCTGACTGGGCTTTCTGAAGGCAAATGGCTCATGTGACCAACCTCTGACCCCTAGACCCATGCTCTGAAAAAAATAAAAAATCGTGTTGAGGAGGCAGATGAAAGTCCTCCTGAGGCTTAATTCTGTTCGATAGGAAAGGCTCTCTGCCTGGGGCACTGGGATCTCTAATGCAGTCTGTCTCTTTTCACCTTTGTTCCCGTCCACCCCCCCTCCCCGCTGCTGCTCTCCCTGCCCCCCCCCAGCCACGTCTGTGAGATGCGCTTTCATAGCCCGTGACCCTGTCGTCATCCATCATCCCGCCGTTGTTATCGCCGCGTGCGCGCACACCTTGACCTGCCCAAGCTTCACGGTGTAAAAACAACAGGCCTTTGCAAAGAGGGGCGCCTGCTCTAAGCTGCCGGCTTCGGGATCCAGCGGGGGTTCGGGGAGTCTTTGTGTTTTCCAGTGACTTGGGCCCGCCCTCCTAGCTGTGAGGTGTGTATCCATCATGTCGGAGTGGGGTTTTATTCACCGCACACCCCTAAAAGCCCTTCCTGGAGCAGAGTACGATGTGAGAATAAATCATCTAGTCAATACCTTTCCAGCGCAGGCACTTGAACGAGGACGGGGTTGCAAATGACTTTGTTCTTTACACATGCAGCTCCATTAGGGACGTGTCAAAGAGGAGCGCGGGCCCCTGATGAAGGAGCAGACAGCAGGGCCCCTTAAGTGGCTGCTCTTCGCACGTGTCCTCTTAATGGCTTTCTGAAGGCCCCCGAGCCTGGCAGGGAGTGGGGAGGGCAGGATTACACCCATGGGGGCGAGGCGCCGTCCCCCAAACCCAGAGCCACGGCAAGTGCCACCCCGTGATAAGTGGATGCTGGCCCGTGCCTTCCGGAGTTCGGGGGGGGGGGGGCGCCTCCCTGTGGAACACAGCAGAGGCGCTCGGGGTGGGGGCTCGGGGTGGGGCTCAGCCCGAGAGGCAAGGTCCCCACTGTTTTGCAGATGAAGGCGGCCGGTTGTGGGCTGACGCCATCAGAGTGTGCGTCTGTTGACACCAGCGCCCGAACGTGAAGAGAAGTTTGAAGAGTTCGTTCTAGTTGAGCCAAGGCCCCGGGCCAGATCCAGAGACAAACATCTCAGAGGATGAAGAAAATGAGGGGCCTGTCCGGATAGCATCAGTGGGCCAGAGCATCACACCCTCCCAGGTCACAGAGGTTGCTGGTGTTGATCCCTCCCGTCAGGGCACATGCAGAAACAGGTGGGTGCTTCCGTCTCTTTCTCTAAAATCAGTAAGTAGACTTTAAAGAAAAGAAAAGGAAAGGAAAAAAGGAAATGAGGGATTGCAGTTCTGTAGCTCATTTGGTACATCAACATCAAAGGGTGAGGCGGAGGGAGGGTACGCGGAACCCTATTGGTGGGAGAGAGGAGGGGGGCGGATAAAAAGGAAAATGGAGGCACACCGGCTTCGTTCGCACTGCTGGGTGCGGGGTGGGTCACGTTTAACACCCACAGCTTACAGAGGCCTGTGGGCGAGAGCAAGGAGGAATGTTGGGGTTGTCCTGCGCCCGGCTGGTGTTCATCTCCGCGCGTCTGGGGAGACACCATTCTGACGTTTTAAAAGCACATCAATCTAGAAGCGCAAGGACAACAGACAGGGCTGGCCCGAGCTGACGGTGAGCCTCCTATGAAGTTATGGGCCTGGAAGGTGACAAGGATCCTCAGGCTGCCCAGGACCCCACCGCAAGCACCATCACTCGCGTCCCCTTGGTGCCATCTTTGCTCTGCTGAGCTTTTCTCTGAGGTAGACCCGTCTCTTCCTTTTCTGTTCTCTCTTCTTCGCCTCCCCCATGAACTGGCACGGCGTTCTGGCTTGCGTAGGTGATCTGAAACATTATAAAGGTGTCCGCTGCAGAGGTGGCTGGCTTGAGGAAGTCGGGTCCGGGTGGCTTTGGGTTTGAATCGAATCTCTGCTCCCTTGTGGCGATAATGCCCCCCCACCCGAAGGAGATACCAGCTCCCCAAAGAGTGTGTGTGTGTGTGTGTGCGCGCGCGCAATCACATGCACACTCCCCTGAGCCCCTCAGAACCACGGATGAAGACCATGGTCACACTCTCAGATTGTTTACAATACGGCTGGGATGTCGGGGGGCTGTCGATATTTTGTGTAAGCGTACCTTGATGACTCTGGTATTTAGAGGTCTTTCAACCGAACAGAACCATTTGCCACAGATAGGGCACAGTGCCCAGGCATGTTAAAAGTGTCCTTTATCTTGAAATGGCAGCCCCCCCCCCCAGTATCGTATCAATGGTGCCTATCTGGTGGTGATAGTAGATATTTTCCTTTGTAGCAAATGGGAGTCAACATGAAAACAGGAGGATTTACTGTAGAGATTCAGAAGAGACAGCGACATGATCATGGGCACTTAAGAAACTGCTACCCAGGTGATTGTGACAGTTCACTATTCCTTGACGAGGTCGGCCCCCCGGGGACCCGAGTCTCACCTTGGTTCCTAGCTCATGCTGTCCATGGCGGAAGGGGAAACGTGCCTGGGGCCTCTGGGGGTGGGGCTTGGGCGTTGGGAGCGGAGCCGTCCCTCTCCTCCATCTCCACTGGACACTGACCGATGCTTTCCCGCAGCCTCCCCGCGCTCTGACCCTACAAAGTGAAGGGGGAGAGGGAGATTGAGGGAAGAGGCAGAAAAAGCTTTTGGCCACAGGATACTTTTGTGCCTTTGAGCACATTAATCCCTGTGACTTCCTCCCCGCCCCCAACCCCCGCTGAGAGAATGGAACAATCTTCCACTCTCATAAAGAAGAAAGATGACTTCCCACCCCCAGTGAGAGCTTTGCGGGGGCCGTGTGCCGCTCTGGAAATTGCAGCAATGTCAATACCATAGACAGGCAACTCCATTCAGCGCTCCTTCGCCAGGGTCCACAGCCCGCCCGCCTGCGCCACAGACAGGCTGCATTAGCGGCGCAGCCCAGACAACGGCTCCAAAAGGAGCTGAGTGCTTGAGAGCATGCTCCAGGCGGGAGGCGACGCGGGGTGTGAGGCAGAACTGCCGTGACCGTCCGAGCCGAGGCTCACCACGTGGGCGCGACTGCCCGGTCCCTTGCACTGTCTAGCTTCCGAGGATGCAAGGGCAATGGGCGCCCTCTTCTTTTTTGCAAGATTTTACGCTCCCGAGGGGCATGTCCTGTCAGGGTGTCCCATACCCCCCGGAACCAATCTGATACTGAGGATACCTGGGGAGGGTCGGCGAGCGGCTGGGCTGGAAGGTGCGTGGTCGTGGACCCTGGCCTGCAGAAACGAGGGTCGTTTCAGCCTTGGATGAAGACCTTAGTTCCTTCTTGAAGAGGACGGCCTTTCTCTCGTCTAGACCTTCCTTTGCAGTACGATTTGCCCACGGCACACCAGCGTACGGCTTGTCGCATGTTCACAAACTGGACTCACCTGTGTCACCAACGCCCAGATCAAGAGGGTGAATGTCACAGGACCTCAGAACCTCCCCACCCCACCCCCATTCCCACTGAGGTCAGCCACTGGCCGGACTGCCCCCCGTAGCGGTGAATGTGGCCTGTTCTTTTGCTTTGCGAAACTGGCCTATGCCATTCTTACGTCTTGCTGCTTTGTTCCCCACACTCGTGTTTGGGAGATGTGGCCATATTCTCGCCTGTCGCCTCAGACCGTTCATTCCCCTTCTGTTGCCATCCGGACACGCCAGCCCGTCTGGCTGGCTGATGGCGGGCGTTGAGGTATGTTCCGGTTTGGGACCACTGTTCTTCCTCATTTAAAGAGAGCTGCTGGGGGCCCTGGCCGGTTGGCTCAGCGGTAGAGCGTCGGCCTGGCATGTGGGGGACCCGGGTTCGATTCCCGGCCAGGGCACATAGGAGAAGCGCCCATTTGCTTCTCCACCCTGCCCCCCTCCTTCCTCTCTGTCTCTCTCTTCCCCTCCTGCAGCCCAGGCTCCATTGGAGCAAAGATGGCCCGGGAGCTGGGGATGGCTTCTTGGCCTCTGCCCCAGGCGCTAGAGTGGCTCTGGTCGCGGCAGAGCGATGCCCCGGAGGGGCAGAGCATCGCCCCCTGGTGGACAGAACGTCATCCCTGGTGGGCGTGCTGGGTGGATCCTGGTCGGGCGCATGCGGGAGTCTGTCTGACTGTCTCTCCCTGTTTCCAGCTTCAGAAAAATACCAAAAAAAAAACCATAAAGAGAGCTGCTGGGAACATCCTGCCTTGTGCTTGCTGCTGAACATCCGTGGACGTTTCTGTTTGAACACAGATTTTTGGGCAGGAAGTGCTTTTTTTTTGGAAGTCTTATCCCAGCTTGGAAGACAGATTCCGCCATAGATACCACACCTGCAGGGGACGGGAGCTCAGGCAGGGCCATGTCTTTGCCAACATTTAGTGTTTTTGTGTCTGATATGTCTACTGTGTGTGCCTTTTCTTCTCCTCCCCTCTCCTCCTCTCGCTTCACCTCTAGAAATATGGCCATTTGGCTTTGGACAAAGGTGCAAAAGCAATTCAATGAAGAAAGAGAAGACTGTCCAACAAATGGTCCCCAATGTGCAAAAAAAATGAACCTTGACCCAAACTCTACCTGTTGTACGTGTTGCTTGCAAACACGCATGGAATGTTCATAAAAAATGGTGTTAGGGACAAAAACCTCAGGAGAGTCCCCAGAGCAGAACTCAGAGGCTACTTTCTCTGATCAGTGGAACACTGTTAGAAATTCTATGACAAGACTGCCAGCTCTGGATTTCTCCACTGCTTTTCTCAGCTGTGTCCCCAGAGCCTGGACTAGTGATTGGCACCAGGTTTTGAATGAAGGGAAACGATAATCAGGCCGAGCAGTTACAATGCGGTCGGTGAGAATTAGCAGAGGACCTTGGGAAGGACAGCTATTGTCCTCGGACTGTCTGTCGGCAGCTGGTGTCCCGGCTCTGCTCAACGTCCTCATCAGGGACCCAAAGCCCTTCCTTTGCTTCTGTTCTGTGTGGTCATTCTGTTGGCTGTTTGTCCTCCTGGTCCCATGGCGAAGACTGTAATAATAGCAGCATTAATAATCATTACCATAACGGCGATGGAATGATACTGTCTGACTTCCTTTGTGCCAGCCACTGCACTCCGCCCCTTACACGTTTTCACCCCCTACATGCTCACGTCCATCCCTATGGTAGGCCCTACTATTCCTCATTTATGATGGGGAAACTGAGGCAGAGAGCTGCAGTAACTTGTCCAAAGTTATGCTGCTAACAGTTGATGGGAGCGGGACCTGAGCCCAGGTGCAGCCCGTCATGCGTGCTCACCGTCTACATCGTGCGGTAAGTCCCGGTATTTCGTTTTCCCAGCCAAGGTGGGCCGGTGGCGGGGCGAGGGGTGGGGCAGGTGAGGTCACGTGGCTACCCCAGTCCCAGAGCAGCCTGGGAAAGTGACTAACCGGCAGTGGGAACCGGGAGCCCCAGGACAGCTGGAGCGATGCTGTGATTCATGCCGCGGAGCTGGGCGCATGGCCACCAGAACAGAATGCAGTCCCCACAGCAAGGCAGGAGTGGGGACTTGCCGTCAGCATCGATGAATAATATTCCTGCCACATGAAAAAGGAATCCATTCAGTTGCAAATTAAAAAGCAATTTTCGAAATAATTTGGGTTAAAAAGAAAATGGAAAACAAAATTAAGAACTATTTAGAAATAATTGAGAATGGCTGAACTATCGTGGACCCCAAAAAAGAGAAAAGCTGTACTGAGAAAAATCACCCATAGACAAAGTGGAAGGGGTGATCCGAGGACTGCCCAGAAAACAAGGCTGAAAAAAGGCCGACCTTGGCAGGCGCGCTTCAAGAGTTTAAGAAACAGGTGATCTTTATATTATACTTACATAAACTATTCCACAGAAGACCCAAAGATGTCTTTCACCTCACTCAATGAAGCTAGCATAACTCTGCTATTAAATCCAGACGAGACCAGCACAACAAACACCCCCCCCCCCACTTTTGAAAACAGTATGAAAAATCCCAATGAAAACCTTAATGAAGAAAATACAGCCATGAATGTATCAGAAGTCCACATTTGTCCTAGGAAAGAAAAGATGGTTCAAGTTTAGGGACTCTATTGGTGTGATCCCCTCCAATAACAGGAGTCACAAACAAAAACGATATGGCTTGTCCCCCTCCCCGACCTTCTGAGCTCTTCCCAAAGTGCAGGGGCTGGAAGTCTGGGAGCTACATTTCCCTGGGTGGTCTGGCAACAGGGTCCTGTTTAATTTTGCCAATGAGAAGGAGTGACTGGTTTGCTAAACAGGAGAAGACTGGGCTGCAGATGTGGGCAGGGCCACTGAGGAGTGAGCAGGCCACCGAGGGCCGGATGCCGTGAGCCTTCGCCTCCCGCCATTCACGTGAGTGACCACGTGGGTGAACGGGGTCCTGAAGTCGTGCCACGTGCAGGCCCTCCCTGGAGCCTCTCCAAGGTCACTTCAGTAGCAGAGGGGATGTTCATATGCGCAAAGTATTAGGTACCAACAGTTCACCCTGAAGGTAACCTCTCCCCACCCCCCATCAGCTGAAGTCATGTGACTGAAACGAAGGAAGTCCTTCCCAAGGGTTCCAGTTTGAGATTCCGTTTGGAGGCCCTGGCCAGTTGACTAAGTGGTAGAGTGTCAGCGTGACTTGTGGAAGTCCTGGGTTTGATTCTCAGGGCACACAGGAGAAGTACCCATCTGCTTCTCTACCCCTCCTCCCCTCACTTCTCTCTCTCTCCCCCTCTTGCAGCCATGGCTCGATTAAAGCGAGTTGGCCCTGGGCACTGAGGATGGCTTCATGGCTTCTGCCTCAGGTGCTAAGAAGAGTTCGGTTGCTGAGCAACAGAGCAAGGGCCCCAGATGGGCAGAGAATTGAATTACCCCCTAGTGGGCTTGTCGGGTGGATCCCAGTGGGGGCTCATGCAGGAGTCTGTCTCTGCCTCCCCTCCACTCACTAAAAATTAAAAAAAAAATTAAAAATATATATTTTTTAAAAGATTTTGTCTGTATCTATGTGTCTGCCCGCAGGTGAGCCAGCATGTGCGAAATGGTCCTTGTTCTTTTCTGTGCAACACTTGGTACAATAAACACCAATTTTCCCGGGGCTTACGGATAACAGTTTTGGAGAGGTGCCTCATCCACTGATATAGGTTAGTGACCCGTGGGAGCATCAGCTATGTTTTGAACGTTTCTGTGTTAATTAGTTGGAAAACCAAAGAGAGACAAGGCCAGGCCTGGGTTCTGCCGGCGACAACCACACCGTCGTCCTTTATTGGTACCAAACATCTTCATGACAGACATCGCTCCAGGTGCCTGACAGCCGCCGTCTAATTCCATCTTCCCTGCCTACTGATTTTTAGAGGAGGGGCGGCCCTGTGAGAACCCCAAGCTGGAGTCAGGGGATGCAGTGATTAATGAGCTACACCCGCTCTCTGCCCCTGTGAACCTGAAATGCATCGGGAAGAAAGGTTCCAGAATGTGATTGGGAGCAACAAGGAGGGGGCACACCCCGCCGGGTCTCCCACTGAGCCAGACCGAAACCCCGGCCCTCCCGGGGTGCAGGGAGCTGCTCTCTGAAGACCCCAAAAGTACCTGGCAGCAGGTCGACTAAGGAAGGCTTCTCCACCCCAACTCCCCACCATTTTCCTTGGTCTTTCAGCACCTCCTAGTTTGGACTCAAGGCTCTCGACAACCGGTAACTACACGACCCACCGGACGGAAACCGTCCAAGGGCAGCCCTCTGCCCTCTAGCTCTGGGCTGGGGACGTGCAGCCAGCAGGACTGGCAGACAGCCGCCCCCCACTGCTTGCTTGTTGTTTTCTTGCCCCCACGGGAATTGTGACTCCATGACCGCAGACGTCCTTCACAGGAAGCAGGGGATGGGAGGTCAGGCAGGGGACATTTTTCAAACGCTGGGAAAAAGCAAAGGGACTGCCAGCTGAGAACTCGACATCCCCTGGAAACGTCCTACAGGAACGGGGAGTAAAATAAAGACGCTCTCAGATGAAGGGAACCCCGGGAAACACGCTCACTTGCTTATATTCGATTTCCACGCCTGCCGGGCGGACCCTCGCCAATTAAATCGGCCATTTACCACATCGTGGCAGTCAGTCGCTAGTTCATTCTTGTCCTTAAACATAGCATGCCGTCATCTCAGACCCAGAAGCCCAGGGATTGCTGGAGCCAGCTGCACCGCCTTTGCCTCGCCCGAGGGGACAGGCGTGGCTGGGGACTGAGGCAGGCTGGGACTTGGAAGAACAGACCCATTCCAGCCGCTGGGGTGATTTATGGCCGGGAGCTGGCCGGGGGCACGGCACAAAATAATGCAGTATCAGTCCAGGCTCTCACTTTTTTTAAAGACAGGCATTTTATCATTTGTCGGGGACGTGTTCTGACCCACTGAAGCTTTTATGTTTCACTCCAGGTACACTTTGGGTCGGTCCTCTAATCCGCCTGTATTATTACACTCGTTCCCTAGTGGAAGGGGTGACTGAAGGCCACCTGTTTGTACACAGTACAGCACTGAGTTTATCCACCCACCTAGCAGACGCACGAGCCCTTCTGAAAGCCAGTCACCTACGCCATGCATGGCTAAATGTTTATCGATGAGCTTTTATTCAGGGACAGTTCCGTGTGAGCTTTGACAGGAAGTGAGTGACGGTCACCAACATAACAGTTTTCCCCAAAGTCCTCCTGTCCCGTCTCCTCGTAGGCAACACCCCTTTCTGCCTCGAGCCACAGGCAGCCACCGCCTGCTTTCTATGGAAAGATGGAGTCACACGTTACATTCTCCTTCAGGTCTGGTGTCGTCCACTCAGCATCGTATTTTTTATCTGCCTTCACATCCCTGCACGTATCCCTCGTTCTTGGTCACGTTGTGAAGCGTATTCTGATACCCGGGTATGCTAGAATTTGTTTATTCACTCACCTGCTCCTAGACATGTTGGGGTTGTTTCCCGCCTGGGGCCATTATGAATGCACGTGCTCTAAATACTTGTGTATCAGTTATTCTGTGGACGCATGCTTTTTGTTTCCCTTGGGTAAATATCTACACCTGGAATTTCTGGGCTGTTAGGATAAGTGCGTGCATGCGTGCGTGCTTAACAATTAAGAAATTCTCTAACGGCTTTTCCAAGCTGGTTGTGTTATTTTACGTGTATACCGGCTTGAGGTGACTGACCTGCTGCTTCTTGTGTGAGATTGATCGACTGTCATAGTCAAGAAGTTGGTCTGTTTCATCTAGGTTGTCATATATAAGCAGGGATAGAGTTTTTCATGACAGCCTTTTTAACGTCCCTGGAATCAGTAGTCAATGGCCTCACTTTCACTTCTGAGGTCAGTAATCGGTGTATTCTTTCTTTTTTCTTAATTAGCCTCGCCAGAGATGAATCAATTCTATGGATCTTTTCAGAGAAGCGGCTTTTGGTTTCTTGATTATCTTCCTCTACCGACCTCCCAGTCTGTGTCAGCTGTTTGCTATGGCTTACTTGGGACCCAATTTCCTCCTTTTTTTTTTCCATGTGTCCTCAGGTAAACAGTGGGATTATTGATTTCAGACCATCTTTCCCAACCCATAGCTTCCGACGCTAAAAAAGTTCCCCCTCGCCGCTGCTGTGGGCTGCATCTCACAAACTTTGATAAGTTATATTTTCACATTCATTTGTCAAAAAGCATTTATTAATGCCTCTAGTGGGCTTCTTCTTTGATCCATGTGTGAGTCAGACTGTGTTGTTTAATCTCCAGGTACTTGGGGGATTTTCCAGTATCTGTCTGTTATTGATTTCTGGTATAATCCTATTGTGGTCTGAGACCACAGACTTTATTATTTCTATTTTAAACCTGTTGAGAGGCATGTCTCCTGACTCAGAATTTGATCTACCTTGCTGAGCACTGCATGCGAAGACTGTCGCCCATGCTGCTGCTGAGGTCAGAGGAAGTATGCCGCAGATGTCAATTTACGCAGGTTGATGGATGGTCCCGTTCAGTCCAGCTATGTCCTGACTAATTTTCTCCCTGTTGGCCCCGTCTGTTTCCAAGACAATGGTGTTGAAGCCCCGGACGACAGCAGTGGATAAATCTATTCCTCACTGTCGTCCTATCTTGCCGACTTTGCCTCGTGCATTTTAACGCTGTGTTTTTAAGTGCCAACAGACACGTGAAGGACTGTCACGTCTTCTTGGAGAACAGCCCTGTTGATGGTTGTCTAACGGCCCTCCGTGGCATCTCTGATCATCTCCCTTGCTCTGGAGTCAGCTCTGTCTGAAGTTCATACGGCCGCTTCAGCTGCCCTTCGAGGCGCGAGCGTGGTATAGCCCCCCCCCCCACCTTTCGTCTGTCTGAGGCTTTGTATCTAAAGCGGGTCTCTTGCAGACGGTTTATAAGTGGGTCTTGTTTTCCTCCGCTCTGACAATCTCTGTCTTTTACTTGGTGTATTTCCATCCTTGACTTTAAAGTGATTACTGACAGGGTTGGGGTCTTGGCCTGTATGGTGCTCACACTTGCAGAGGCTGGAAAGTCCGAGGTTATAAGGCAGCCGTGCAGTTGCTGTGGACAAAAAGGGGGCCACGTGCTCAAACGCGACAAGCTCACGGGAGGGAGGCGTACATGGCGGCCTTACAAACTCAGAGACACGGTAGGGGCGGTCTGAGATGAAAGCTTCCTAACTGAAGGCAAGCCGTGGCAGGTGCTCCTGTCCTGGGCCGGATCCTCCCTGACAAAGGTCAGTCTTGACCTTAACTAAGCCCGCCTGCCGTCATTTGCACCTAGGATGACATACCTTTGGAATGTCAGGGTGGTTTCCTTTCTCTCCCCCCTCCCTGCCCCCCACCATCCCTCAGTGCAGAACCACAGTGTCAGAGCAGAGACCACCAACCCCCTCACTGTTATCATTATTATTAGCGTGTGAACGGTTAACTGTCTGTTATCCTACACCTGTGAGAAAGAAGTACCTGTCTATACCTTTTACTTTCTGCCCAGCCCCACAGGTTTCTCTACCTTGCTTTCTCCCCGCCTCCCTAATCGATCTGTCACCAGTAAATTACCTCTTCCCCTGTGATTCTGGTGTATAAGATAAGTGGTGAAACTGCCACTTTCCGGAGCATTTTCTCAATCCGTTGAGAGTTTGCTTCTGGCAAATCGTCGACCCTTTGGCTCAACTAAACTCATAAAAATTCTCACAGGTCTGGACGTTTCTTACGTGGACATGGCCTTCCGGTGGGGGTCCTCTTGCAGTTCACAGCCAGCCCCTTACCACATGATCAATGGCTTTCCCCCTGTGTAACCCATCCGGGGGCCAGGCCTTTGACTAGCTGCTCACCTTGTGTCTTTCTTTCTCAAACTAATAAACCCTCAGTGGGCTTTGATGCATCAGGATCTAGTCCAGTAACTATTTTGGTGCCCAGATCATTGATCGTGGGGACTAAGGGCGTGAGGGTTGTGCTCTCCAAGGGGGATCAGTTGGCACAGGGGTGGCGGGTGGCAGGTCAGCCCCGCTGGTCCTGATGTTGCCTCTGGTCCTGGTGTCGGCCAGAGCATCATTCTGTCTGGCTTCACGGCTTTTCTGGGGCCTGAAGCTGAGACACAGCAGGCTGAGATGTTATCTCGAGTTTGACTGAAACTGTCTCTGCGGTCAACAGACCCCAGGCTTGGTTCCCAAGATAATGGGATGCCAACCAGAACCTCGTTGTCCTGAGGGCCTAATGAGGAAGGGTGGAGAGGGTGCGAGAACAGAGGAGGCGGGTGAGTCAGGCAGGGCGCCGGAGGGGGCCAGTGTGACTCGGAAGGCAAGAAAGGAGAACAAACGTTGTCAGGGGAGAGAAATGAAGTTCCGAGGCAGTTATTTCTCTAGCTGCTGCTTCTTCAGCGTAGCCTGTGCCTTGCAGCTGGTGGAACTGTGAACCCTTGGAGTTAAAATGGAGCCCTGTTGAGGTGGGGGGGGGGGCAGTCAGGACGGGAGGAGGGGAAGCCCCTGGGCCCCCCGGGGCTGTGACCCTCACCAGTGCCTCTCAGCTTCCCCCCCTGACTTCACGACACTGAGAGTCTGGGGGACTGGAGCTGCTTAATTGCCCGTCTCCTGGAGGAGAGGCAGGTGGATGGAGAGCCCCCCCAGCCCCCGTGGAGCCGGCCTCTGCTGTGGAGAAGTCTGAGGGCATTGCAGACTTTCGCCTGCCCTCCTCCAGGCCGGACCCCTGAAGGGATTTTCCTCTTGGCTGTGGGAGGTGAGATCTTTGTGGGATTAGAGATAAAACCCACTCAGTGTGCCGCCTCCCCCTGGCAGCCCCCAGGACCTCCTCCCTCTCAGGTGTCACAAGGACCCTGTGAGGTTTCTCCCAGTTCAGGGCTCCGGTGGCTTCGGCTCCAGTGGGGTCGCTTTCAGCTGTGGCTGCGTTCTCCCATCTCCCATTTTCAGGTGGTTCGTCCTGTGACCTCAATTCTCTGATGAGGCTTCACAAAAAGCATTGATTTTCATTTTGTTCAGGATTTTTTTTTTTTTTTTTGGTAAGGATGAGAGTGATTACTTTCAAGCACTTTACACATCAAAGCTGAAATTGAAAGTCTCAAGCCTTGCTTTTTTTTTTTTTTTAATCCGGTCTGACAATTGGCTTTTAATTGATGCATTTAGACCATTTACATTTTAAATTAAATTCTGTAATCTTGCTCTCTGGCGCCTCCCATACAGTCTTTGTTCTTCTTGTTTGTTTTTCCGAATTCTTTTGGACTGAGGACTTTTACCGTTTTTGTTTTATCTTTCCTACAGGTTCCCTGATGGTGCCTGTTTATTTTCTTGCAAGGTGGATCAGGGATCCCTGACATACGCACACTTCGTTGATCCATTCAGTGAAACTGCACGCCCCCCTGCCTCTGGAGTCTTACCGTTCCCCACACCATGTCTACAAATATTACAAACTTCACAACACGTTATTATGAATTTTGCTTTCAACAGTCAATTGTCTTTTAAAAAAAAAAACAATAGTATTTTCTAGAGCTCTTTTAGGTTCACAGCTAAATTAAGAGGAAGGTGACAGAGGTTTCTCATCTACCCCCTGCCCCTCTCTCTACCTGAATGTCTCCCCCCACGAGGGCATCCCCCCACAAAGTGGGACATTTGTTGCAGCTGGTGGACCTACATGGACACGTCACGCTTGCCCCGAGTCCAGGGTACATACCATAGGGTTTATTCGTGGTGTGGTACGCTCTGTGGGTTGGGATCCATGTATAATGACACATGTCCTATGGTATTGTTCAGAGTATTTTCACGGCCTTAAGTATTCTCTGCACCCCACAGCTCCCGCCCCAATCCCTGCGGCCACTGAGATTCTTATTGTCTCTGCCATGTTGCTTTTTCCAAAATGCCATCTAGTTGGAATCCTACAGTGTGTAGCCTTTTTAGACGGGCTTCTTCCACCCTGTGGTAGGCATTCAAGGTCCCTCGTGTCCGTTCAATGGCTTGACGACTCATTCGCTGATAGCAATGAATACTATTCCATTGTCTGGATGGACCCCGGTTATGTATCCGTTCATCTACGAGAGGGCACCTCGGTTGCTTCAAGATTTTGGAATGATGAATAAAGCTGCTATAAACCATCCACGTGCTGATTTCCGTGTAGATGTAGATTTTTGTGGGGGTTTTTTCTAAACTCCTTTGGGTAAGTAACAAGAAGCACAATTGCTAGATCAAATATTTGAAGTATATTTAGTTTTGCAAGAAATCTCCAGCTATCTCCCAAAGTACGATTTTGCAGTCCCACCAGCAATGAACGAGAGTTTCTGTGGCTCTGCACCCTCACTGGCAGCTGGTGCTGTCAGTGCCCTGGCTGTCGGTGGCTCTGAGATAAGTGCCCTGTATCGCACTGACTACTTTGACTTGCATTTTCCAAATGGTGTTTGATGTGGGGCATCCTTTCGTTGTTTATTTGCCCTCTGTGTGTCTTCTGTGGGGAGGTGTCTGTTAAGGTCTTTGGCCCGTCTTTTAATCGTCTTGTTTATTTTCTTACTGTTGAGTTTTAAGAGTCCTTTTTTTTTCATTTTATTTTGGATATGAGCCCTTTATAAAATCTGTGTCTTGCAAATATTTTCTCCCACTCTGTGGCTTTGTTTCCTCATTCTCTTGACCTTGTCTTTAGCAGAGAAGCCTTTTTAATTGCAACGGAGTCCAGCTTGTCATGTATTTCTTTCAAGAACTGTGCTTTATTTTCTTGGCATTCTATCCAAAATGTCATCAGTATCACCAAGGTCATCTAGGTTTGATCCTACATTATCTTCTAAGAGTTTTTACAGTTGTGTGTTTACATTTAGGTCTATGATCAATTTTGAGTTAATTTTTGTGAAGGATGTAAGGTCTCTATTTAATTTTTTTTTTTTTTGCATGTGGATATACAATTGTTCTGCACAATTTGCTAAAAAAAAAAACTATCTTTGGTTCATTGTAATTTTTTTTGCTTCTTTGTCAAAGACCATTTGACATTATTACTGTGGGTTTATTTCTAGGCTCTCTATTCTGTTCCGTTGTGCCTATTTATTCTTTTGCCAATAATACCACATTGGCTCAGTTACTAGAGATTTACAGTAAGTCTTTTTTTTTTTTTTTTTTTACAGTAAGTCTTGACATCCAGTCAGTTCTCTTTGTTCTTCCCCTTCAAACTTGTATCAACTGTTCTGGGTCTTTAAGTTCTCCAGGCAAACTTTAGAATCAGTTTGTTGATATCCACAAAATAAGTTTCTAGAATTTTGATTGGCATTGCATTGAATCTATAGATCAAGGAGACAAGAACTGATCTTTACAATGTTGAGTCTTTTTATCCATGAACATGGAATATCACTCCATTTGTTTAATTCTTTGATTTTGTTCGTCAGAATTTTGTAGTTTTTCTCACATATATCTTATACATATTTTGTTAGATTAATTCCTATTTCACTTTGGGGGTCTACTTGTCTAATGCTAGTATATAGGAAATTGGTAGACTTTTTTTTCTATATTAACTTTGTATCCTGTAACCTTTCTATAATCACTTATTAGTTCCAGGAGGTTTGGTGGTTGTTTTTTTATAAAGTTCTTTCAGATTTTCTACATAGATGATCACATCATCCGTAAAAAAGACCGTTTTATTTCTTCTTTCCCAATATGTATATATTTCTTTTCTTTCCTTGTCTTCTTACATTACCTAGAACTTCTAGTACAGTATTAAAAAGGAGTGATGAGAGGGGACATCCTTGCCTTGGTTCTGATCTTGGTAGGAAAGCCTTGAGTTTCTCACCATTGTGTATGGTGTGTGTATGTATATGTAAGTATTTTATTTTCTTCAAGTTGAGAACGTTCCTCTCCGTTAGTAGTTCACTGAGAGACTTTTATCATGAGTGGCTGTTGGCTTTTGTAAATGCTTTTTCTGCTATTGATATGATGAAGTGATTTTTTTTTTTCTTAGCCTATTGATGTGATAGGTTATGTGAACTGATTTTTGGACAGTAAACCAGCCAGCCTTGCATACCTGGGATAGACTTCAGTTTGGTCATGGTGTATAACTCTTTTTTACATTGTTGGATTTGATTTGCTGATTTTTGTTGTTGTTGTTGAGGATGTTTGCATCTACATTCATGATTTACATTGGTCCATATTTTTCTTTTCTTGTAATGTCTTTGTTTGGTTTGGGGATTAGTGTAATGCTGGCCTCCTTCAATAAGTTAGGAAGTATTCCCCCTTGCTTCTATTCTCTGAAAGAAGTGATAAAGAATTGGTATAATTTCTCCCTTAATTATCTGGTAGAATTCACTGGGGAACCCATCTGATCCTTTCTGCTTTGGAAGGGTGTTATTTTTGTGGATGTAGGCCTGTTTGTGTGTTCGTTCACTGGTCCTCATGAGTTTGGGTGGATTGTGACTTTCCAGTTGGATGGTTAGTTTTATCTAGATTATCAGCTTTGTGGGAACAGAACTGTTCATAGTATCCCTTTATTGCTGTTGATTCCTGTGTGTGGATCTGAGTTTTCATCTTGTATCGTTCTCTTTCACCTTAAAGCACTTCCTTGATTGTTTCTTATAATGTAGATTTGCAGGTGGTGAATTCTCTCAGTGTTTCGTCTATTTGAAAATGTTCCTGTTTCACCTTGATTTTTGAAAGATATTTTACCAATGTAGCATTTGTGTGGGTATTTTTTTTATTGCATTATTCTAAAGATATTTTTCATTGTCTTCTGGCTTGCTGGAATTCTGACCAGAAATCAACAGCAATTTTACCTTTCTTCCTCTGTATGTGTTCTTCCTTTCTTCCCTCACTCGGATCCATTGTGAGAGTTCCCCGTTATGACTGGGTGTTAGCAGTGTGAGTATGCTATGTCTTGTGTGACTTGTGTGTGTGCGTATACATTTATCCCTGTGGCTTATTGAGTTTCTTGGATTTGTGGGTTAATGATTTACATAAAATAGACTTTGATCAATTTTTTCTAAATATTTTTTTTGTCCCCATCTCTCTCATTTGTTTCTTAGTCTCAAAAACAACAACAACAACAAAAAACCCCTGTGTGTCAGATGCTTTCTGTTTTCTTACAGGTCTGAGACGCCTGCATTTGTTGTCAACCTTTCTTCTCTCTGTGTTTCACCACATTCAATGGTCATTTCTTCTTTTTTATTTCTTTTAAAGATTTTATTTATTGATTTTTAGAGAGAGAAGAAGGAGGGCAAGGAGAAGGTGGAAGCATCAACTCATAGTAGTAGTTGCTTCTCATATGTGCCTTGACTAGGTAAGTCCGGGGATTTGAACCAGCGATCTCAGCATTCTAGGTTGATCCTTTATCCACTGCACCACCACAGGTCAGGCTGGTCATTTCTTCAATATCAACTCTGCTGTTAATTCTTTCAGGTTTTTTTTTTCATTTCTGATATATATATAAAGGTCTACCGGAAAGTTCTGTCCGTTTCTAGCACAACAAGATTTGACACGTAAGCACATGTTTATTTGGCACATGTGTGCCTCTCTATTTTTATCACTTAATGTATACATACTGACGTAGCAAATTAACTAAAAGTTGATTCACGTTTATCTTATGTGTTAAGCGACAGTGTACCCATGGCTACTGATAAAGTTCATTTACGCCACTGTAATTTTTACGAATTTCAACAAGGAAGAAATGCTACAGAAGCATGTCTGTCGCATCCACCATATTCCCCGGACTTAGCACCCTCTGACTATCACTTGTTTTTGTCCTTACAAAATTTTTTGAAGGGCAAAAAATTCAAAAATGAAGAAGATATCAAACAAGCACTGGTTCAATTTTTCGCATCAAAAGATAAAACATTTTTCAAAAATGGGATATACAAATTGCCCTCACGCTGGTAAGAAATCATTAATAATAATGGCAATTATATTATTTAATAAAGTTTATGGACGGTAAGAAAAATTTGTATTTTGTTTTATTCCAAAAACAGACAGAACTTTCCGGTAGACCATATCTCATATTGCATTTGGTTCATTTTTATACTTTCCATATCTTTCCTCATCGTTTTTATGTTTCCCTCTAAATCCTTCAGCCATATTCATGTGGCTGTTTTATAAACTGGTGACCTGCTAACCCCATCACCTCTGTCATTTCCTGGGTCTATTCCACGAGCTGGATTTTTCTCTGTGTTGTGGCTCACCTTCTCCTGATTGTTCATATGACTAGCCGCCTTTGATTGGATGCTAAACCTTGTGCATATTATGCGGTTAAGTTCCTAGATTTTCTTGTTTATCAAAGCAGCACCCGTCACTGACATTGAGTTGAGTAAGTCACCAAGGGGCTTGCGGGTCAGTTTGATCCTCGGGGGTCTGTTTTTAGTTCTGCGAAGGCGTGTCTGCAGGCTTTCCATAGAGCTGAGTCAGCCTCACTACTTAGGAAGACCATTCTGAGGTCTCCTGAATGTTCTAGATGTTCCCTTGGTGGGGTCTCTCCGCTCCGGCCAGTCCGAATAAAAATCTACCCTCGTCCTCCGCGTGCTCCGGGGACTGCTCAGCTCAGTCCGTTGTTTGTCACCCGGGCTCATAAAGCTTCCCACTGCACGCGGGCAGCTTCGTTTATAACGGGAACCCCTGCACCTCTCCCTGTAGCTGCTGCCCTTCTGGTGCGCCGCCTCACAGGCACCTGCCCTTCAGCTTCCCGCCAACCCCAGCCTCTGGGTACTCCGACTCCTGTGGCCCCTTTGTCCTGGGCGGGTCCCCCTGCTCCTGCCCTGGTCCCAAAGGTTCCTGGAGGCAGGACGCCAGGGTGATCGGGCTGACCTCACCTCTTTCTCCGCTGTCAGAGATGACTATCTTCGCTGCTTGTTTTCCTCGGTTCTAAACACAGTCGCTCCGTGCACCGTTCTATCCGGCGTCCTCGTTGTTTACGACGGGAGCGCGAGCCCGGTGGCAGTCACTCCGTCTGGGCCAGAAACAAGAGCCGTGATACACATTTCACCAGGCAAAGAGTATTAAATTGCCTTTACCCAGAACATTTGGGAGGGAGCTACAGTGAGTCGATGCACTTCTTCGGAGGTAATAAAAACCTTGACAGGATGTTGGAAAAACATTTTGCTTTGTCAACATAAAAAAACAAACAAACAACTTCCAAACCTGTAAGAATTTTTAATGAGTTTATTTGAGCCAAACTGTCGACAGTTGCTGGGAAGCAAAGCCTCCACGGATTGAGAAAGTGCTCCAGAAAAATGGTGGTTTCACCACTTATTTTATACATCAGACTCAAAGGGGAAGACGGAAGCGGGGGAGAGTGTGTGAAATTGATTGGTGATAGTTTAGGGAGGAAGAAGAAAGAAAAGGGGGGTGGGGAGGTAGAGGGAAATCTCTGGGATGGGATACAAAGTAAAACTATATCTACTGAAAACTTCTCTACATGGGCGGGCATGAGATTGTTACTAGTTAAATAACGTGATAACAACAGTGAGGTGTATTGGTTCCTGCTCTGATGGGGTGCCTGCCCTGAGCGGGGGCAGGAAAAAAAGAGGACCCCCGTGTCATCAGATATGCTATTGTAGATGTAAAAGACAACGGGTAATCATAGAACTTTGTTAGAGAAAAACCCCTCCCTAGGACAGGACCACCTAGCATGAGCCGCTTTCAGTGAGAACATTTTCATTTCAGAGCCTCTCGTGGGGTCCCTTTCGGTCTCTGAGTCTGCAAGGCTGTGGTGCAGACCTTTCCGGAGCTTGTCAGGTCCGGCACATGGCTCCTTTTTGGTCCACAGCCTCTAAAAACCCAGAGAGACCACGACCCTGGGAAATTGGTGTGCTCGCGTGACCCTGGTCACCCACGCGGGAGTGGAGGAGCTCGTTCAGATAAAGTATTAACGGCCAGAGTTAATTAATCAATAAATTAATGATGAAAAGGCAAAATAGTCCAATAGAACAAGAGTCAGTAAACTCTTTCTATAAAGAACCAAAAGGTAAATATTTTAGACTTCACAGAACGTATATATAATCTGTCATTTTTTTTTTTTTTAAATGACTCTTTAAAATGTAAAAAACATTCTGAGCTCTCAGGCGATGTAAAAATGCGTGCGCCAGATCTGGCCCATGGGCTGTGGTTTGCCAATCCTCGCAAATCTAGAATGGCAGAATAAACACTTCACAGAAGAATAACATGAAAACTATTTGTGTGGCCCCGGCCAGTTGACTTAGAGGTAGAGTGTCAGCCCAGTGTGTGGAAGTCCTGGGTTTGATGCTTGGTGAGAGTACACAGAGGAAGCACCCATCTGCGTCTCCACCCCTTCCCTTCCCCCTTCTCTCTTCTCCTCCCACAGCCGTGCCTAGATTGGAGCAAGTCCCCCCCCCCCCCCCCCCCCGCAGGCACTGAGGCTGGCTCCATGGCCTCTGCCTGGGGTACTAAGAAGAGCTCGGTTGCTGAGCAACCGAGCAACGCCCCAAATGGGCAGAGCATCGCCCCCTAGTGGGCTTGCCAGGTGGATCCTGGTCGGGATGCGTGTGGGAGTCTGTTCTCTGCCTCCCCGCCTCTCAATAATAATAAAAAAAAAATTATTCACACACACACAAGAACACGCTTCGCCTCCCTAACAATCAGAGAAAACGTGATTCAAAACAAACAGGAGGACATTTCGCACTAATCAGATTGGTAAACATTTTAAAAGACTGACAATATCGAGAGTTAAGGAACATAAAGCATAAAAGTGATTCTCACCCCGCGCCGGTCGGAGCGTAAATTAATTCAGCCACTTTGGAAAGCAATTTGTCACCATCCGACGCAAAATTGGAATTGGAAATGCGTGTTCGCAGAGACTCGGCCGTCCCGGTTCCAGATCTTATTACCTGGAGAGACGCATGCATAATTACGGGGCTGCTCATAATAGGGAAATAAATTGGAAACAACCTAAGTACACACACACACACACACACACACACACACATGCATATCAACACAATTACATCTCAAAAAAAAAAAAAAAACCAAACTAAACAAAACAAAACATAATGTTGAGTGAAAACGCCAGCTTACTGTGTAATGTATTTACGAAAATGTTTAAAAACACACTGCAAACCACGTCATGAATTATTCATGGAGATCTCTCTCCCTGTAGGTGTAAACATGAGCCTAGTGCGCTGGGAAAAACGCACCGAACCCAGGAGGTTTATATCCAGTTACCTGTGCCGGGGTGGGAGTGGGGGGGAACCAGGAGGCAGCGTTATCTCACGGTTACAGCAAACTACTAACACTCCTCGGCTCTAGGTGGGGGCCAGCCAAGTATCTGTACGTCACTCTCTTCATCCTTGTGTGCCCTCTCGATGTCCCGGGCAACAGCAGCACACACCAACCGGCCTCAGCCGTGTGGAAGGTGCGGCCCATGTCAAGAGACCACTGTCACGGGTGTCCTATGACCTGCCTTGCCGCCCTGATGGCCCCCGGCGCACTGTGCAGTGGTGGGGCAGGCTGCTTCCCGCTGCAGGCCTCAGCCGTGTGGAAGGTGCGGCCATGTCAAGAGACCACTGTCACGGGTGTCCTATGACCTGCCTTGCCGCCCTGATGGCCCCCGGCGCACTGTGCAGTGGTGGGGCAGGCTGCTTCCCGCTGCGGGCCTCAGTTTACCCGCGTGGAAAGGGGGGGGGGCGCAGCTTCTCAAAGCGTTGACCGCTCCTGAGTCCCGATCAGCAGGTGTTTCACGCCGCGGACCAGGATGGACCAGAGACCGTAAGAGGGCGTCACATCCCAGGGGCTGCAGGAGGGCAAGGCTGTCTCGCCGGTCGGTGCGCGCAGAGCTTGTTTGGGATGCCGAGGAAGTTCTAGAAAGGGATGGCGGTGGGAGCGCACCACAGTGTGGATGCGCTTAGTGCCGTTGAATCGTACACTCGCAGATGGTTATGGTGGCAATTTTATGTTACGTATATTTTAGTATAATTTCAAAGATAGAATAAATCACCATAAAGCAAGGGCAAATGCTGTTTTATGGACATGTGCTTTTCGAGTATTTAAATGACGGGGAACCCAACATCATCTGGGGTGGCAGGTGCCACTTTCAGATGTCGTCTGGCACCAAGGGCCTGTGGAGGTGGACACAGAGTCTCTGAACTTGGCGGCGACTTCTTCCTCCTCCTCCTCCTCCTCTTCCTCCTTCTCCTCCTCCTCCTCTTCCTCCTTCTCCTCCTCCTCCTCCTTCTCTTCTTCTTCTTCCTTTCTCCTTTCTTCTTCTTCTTCTTTCTCTCTCTCTCTCTCTCTCTCTCTCTCTCTCTCTCTCTCTCTCTTTCTCTTTAATCAAGTGAGAGCCAGGGAGGCAGAGAGACAGACTCTCACATATGCCTGGACTGGGATCCACCCGGCAATCCTGTCTGGGGCTGATGCTCTGCCCATCTGGGGCCACTGCTCCATTGCTTGGCAATCAAGCTATCTTAGTGCCTGAGGCAAGGCCATGGAGCCATCCTCAGCACCCAGACCAAGTTGCTCCAATCAAGCCATGGCTGCAGGAGGGGACAAGAGACAGAGAGAGAGAGAGAGAGAGAGAGAGAGAAGGGTAGAGGGGAGGGTGGAGAAGCAGATAATCACTTCTCCTGTGTGCCCCGACTGGAAATTGAACCCGGGACTTCCATGTGCCGGGCTGATGCTCTACGGCTGAGCCAACCAGACAGGCGGCTTCTCTCTTCTTGACCTCCACTTTTCCTTGATGGCCCTGGTGCCCTTCCAGCTCCTGGCAGCCTCTTCCACAGACACCCCAGCGTTGGGGCCGACGCCATCCTCCATCCCACACCCCTCGCCAGGTGGATTGAAATGTCCCTTCCCTGGAGGAAGAGGTGCACTCTGCTAAGAGCAGCACCCGTCACTGTTAAATGCTCATCACCATGATTACGGCCATTAGGCTGCCAAGCTCTAAGTAGGAGAGAGGGAAGGAGGGAGCAGGGGTTGGGGGGTGAGAGGCGGCTGTGCATTAAGCGAGGTAAGTGGCATAGGATGTCAGGACTCCAGGCCAGGGCTTGCCAGGGAAAGGGAAGATGCATTAGCGCAGGTGAGCGCAGCCGGCCAGGAGGAGCTGTGGAGTGATTGTGCGAGAGCCTACACTCTCCCCCTTGGTTTCCCCACACGACGCTGCATCAGGGTACATCAGAGAGAGGAAGCAGCCTGGGGCTCTTTCATGCTCAGTTGAGAGAATTAGTTCCAATGAGGAGAGAGACATTTTAAATCTCAGGAAATACTCGGCCTGCGCGGGCCCCCATGTCGCGTTTCAAACCTACTCTCAGTGTTAACAGAAATTGTAGGGTGTGAAACCAAGGGGACCTCAGACATGACCCGGGAACGTGAGATTGATTGCCTATGGCCACGCTGTGGAGAGGCAGGCAGAGCGGGGGGCCTTGAAGTCAGACCCGTCCCCCAGCCCGGCCTGCTTTCCACCGGGACCCTCGGCATCCTCCTCTGTGCTCGGGGTGGGCGTGGGGTGACCCGTGCTGTCTCCACCTGTGCGGGTGTGTGTATGTGTGACTGTGTGTGTGCGCGTGCGCGTGCGTGCGTCAGTGGTACAGGCAAGAAGTAAGTGCCTAACGATCCCCCAGACGCCCTCACCCCTTGAACATAGGTCCCCCTGTGTCTAGAGAGGGGCCCTGGGTGACCTCAGATATTGGTCCCTGCCTGGGTGGAACGGAGCTACCCTGAGAGCTGGGGACGCCCCGAACCAGAGCGCGTTCAGGTTCTTACTCCACCATGTGTGTGTGGGGGAGGGGGTCGCTCCCCCAGTCTGTCCCTGAAGCTGCAGGAGGATGTCCGTGCCGCTTGCCTCGCAGGGCACATTTAAAATGGGAAATGAGACAAAAGGGTCCAATGCATAGTGCGCCCCTAGTAAATAATTACCAGGTTCTGTCTCCCTCGGAGACGCGCCGAAGGCAGCCTGCCTCCTGGCAGACGTGGCCCGAGCTCCATCGGATCCTATTTTGTGGCCTCTGGAAACCACACTTGAGTCGAAAATCAGGTCCAACTTGTCTACCTCGCTTACATCACGACCCCCTTTAATAACGGGGTTCACGTCTTCCTTCCCCTCTGCCCCAAGGCGGGGACGCTTGTCTTTAATCAGCGTGAGGTAATTGAGCGCCCTCATGTCGGTCAGCCCGGACAATCGGCCGTTCGTCTCCCGGAGGTTTCAGGAAAACGCTTTTATCTGTTACACTACGACCATGCCGAGGCTGCTGGCTTAGAAGGAAACAGACCTTCCTCTGTTTACCCACAGCGGCTTGGTAAACATCAACTGTCGCAGCCCAGGTCGCCTCTCCTCTTTGCAGGGAACTGAGGTGTAACCAAGCGAGCCAAGTGCAGCCCTGTTTACAACCCATGTTCCTTTGGGGAAGTCTGTCTCGCTGTCTGTCCGTGCAAGCTGGTTGTGAGATTGTTCAGCCTGGGAATCGTGCAGGTAAAGGAGGAAAACGGGACTCGAGGCGGGTCCGGGTCCTCTTCTGCCCGCATGCGGTCGGCCGGGACCCTCTCCCCGGGTTCACCGCCAGGCCTGCCCTGTGCTGTCCCCGCAGGAGCTTTGGGATCAAGGCCGCCAGTCCTCCTCGCAGCACTCAGGGGTCGCTGTCCCTTCTCTCCCGTGGCGCCTCCTCTCCATGCAGAAGGCGTCCTGGGCAGGCGCTCTGTCCAGACCACAGGTTCCCGTGGACTGCCCACACCCACGTCAGAGACATGTCCCGTCGTCCTGTGGGCTGTCCCGTTTGGTTGTCCTGAGAATCACCAGTTCTAGAAAGTTCCTTTGCACCTGGGCACGGATTCCTCCGCCCCAGCCTTCACCTGCTCGTCAGTCTGACCTCCCCGAGATCCCCTGAGGACCTGCCCACTTCTTCACGGTGGGCTGGGCGTGGGGAACAACCAGAGGAGAATGACGCCTCTATCTGATTTGCTGCTCCGCTGCCTGACCGTGGACGTGAGCGAGCCCCACGCCCACCTGACCTACCCGGGAAGGGAGAGGCGGGGAGGCCGCCGGCCGACTTCACTGGGAATGAATTCGGAGCTGGACTTGCAGTCCTAGTTGGGTAATCGCTGACACTCCTCCCTGCTCCTGGGGGCAGCCCTGGGCTTGAGGGCGGCTGTGGGCGACTCCGTGACAGCACGGGACAGGCCTGGGGCAGGGGCCGCAGGAAGCCATGCTTCAGTCTTTAAAGTCACCGGTCGACTCTGCTCTCGGGCGGTGGCATCTCCGGGGTGCTCTCCTCGCTCCCAGGGGAGCCTGCCCCTGCCGTCTCCAGCCCGAACCTCCTGTCGCCCCACCTGGCAGCAGCATGCGGGATGTTCCTCTTTTAAGTCACAACAGGAGGACTGGTCATTCCTTCACTCACTCAGACATCCACCTCCTCCTCCACCTGGGGGCCCAGTGAGTGGGGGGGGGTGCTGAACTCTGCTGCCTGTCCCCACAGCTGCCTCCTAGAGGCTCAGTGTCCCCGACCAGCCCCCGCCTGGCTCCACGGGCACAGCCACCCTAACAGAATCTCCCACCAGAGAAGTCAGCACAGGGTACGTGCTCTCTTCATTAATTCAGCAGAAAACAAACTCCGGGAGAGCGAAGCGGAGATGAAGACAGATCATGCAGACGCAGTAGCGTCCACACTTTGCATTCCCAGCGCCCTCGCTGAGCCTGGCACCCTCTTTGCCTTGGGGAACCCGCTCTGCAAACCTGTCTGATGGGGCTCCTCTCCTGAAGCTGGATTCCGGGGACACAGAGGACTGGGACTAGGGCGGCAGCCCTGGCAACAGGCATGCCCAGGGTGCCAGGGAGCGGGGGGGGGGGGGCAGGGAAAGCAGGTGCAGTAAGCCTGCCAGGCGAGGGGCAGCAGGTATGAGGTGGCCATGCATTCTGGACACCGCGATGCCGTGGACCACAAGGGCCCCTCTGAAAGCACGTTTTGGTTTTTGCTGATTTCTAACGGATCCATTCCTCCATCCTTCAGCACAGGGGCCTCCCGCAGTGGGGATGCAGGGGTCAGTCAGCCACCCGCCCTGCCCTCAGGGAGACAATGACATAACAAGCCACAAGCTGGGTGCCACACAAGACACTCTGGTGACAGCTGTTTTGTCACCAGATGATGCACCTGGCCCCCCTCTGCGACCCCACCCCAGCCCAGGCCAAGTCCACCTGGGTTTCTACCCGCAAGGCTTGGTGGGAACTTCGGCCTTTTTAGCTCCGTAATATCTGTGTTCAGTGTCGGTCGTAGCTGGTGGATAGAAAGCTGGGCCCGTGGCGGTCAACATGGCCCCTGAGATGCACGGGGGTCAAGGACGCGAAGGGTGAGAGCTGAGCCCGGTCTGGTTCTCCCCAGACATGCCTTCAAAACTCCCAGCGTGTGGCCTGTCCCTGTCACCATGAGGTGATGTCCAAAATCAGTGTAGCGGCATCAAGAAGCCCACCCGGGGGTCTCCTGCCTCTCCTGGGGGGTGAGGGGGGTGGATAGGAGGTTTTCATAGGCATTTTTCGATTGCTGCTGTGAGAACTCACCATCAATGTAAAGGCTTGGAACAACATAAATGTGTTACCTTACGGGTCTAGAGGTCAAAAGTCTGAGATGGCCTGCCCGGGGCCAAGAGCAGCGTGTGGGGGGACTGTGTTCCTGCTGGGGGGGTCCAGGGTGAGTCCTCTCCCTGGCCGGCTCCAGTGTCTGCAGGCCACATCGTATCCCTCGGCTCGTGGCCCCTTCTTCTATCCCCAAAGCCAACGATGTTGGGCTGAGTCCTGCCCACCTGCTCTCCTGCCTCCCTCGTCACATGTAAGGACTGCCATGATTATACCACCCCTCACCTGGAGCCAGATCATCTCCCTTCTTTTTTTTTTTTTTTTTTTGTATTTTTCTAAATTTAGAAGCGGGGAGGCAGTCAGACTGACTCCCGCATACAACTAACCGGGATCCACCCGGCATGCCCACCAGGGAGAGCAACCAGAGCCACTCTAGCGCCTGAGGCAGAGGCCATGGAGCCATCCTCAGCGCCCGGGCCAACTTTGCTCCAATGGAGCCTTGGCTGCGGGAGGGGAAGAGAGAGACAGAGAGGAAGGAGAGGGGGAGGGGTGGAGAAGCAGATGGGCGCTTCTCCTGTGTGCCCTGGCCGGGAATCGAACCTGGGACTCCCACACACCGGACCAATGCCCTACCACTGAGCCAACCAGCCAGGGCTGATCGTCTCCCTTTTTTACCATCAGTTAACCATCTGCAACCTTAATCCCTTCTGAGAGGTAACGTAGCCACAGGTTCCAGGTTAGGGTGCAGAGGGGACGCAGCCATTGTGTGTGTGTGTGTGTGTGTGTGTGTGTCTGTGTATCTGTGTGTTTTCCCAGAGAGGTGGCGTTTGAACTGATTATTAAAGGTTGAGCAGGGCTTGCTGGGACCGGGGGAAGGGGCTGCGTCAGGGCTGACAGAACCGGTCTCCTAGGCCTCTCCTTGGAAGGTCGGGAAAGGCTGAGCAGAGGGGACAAGAGGTCTGAGAGAGGACAGTGTTTTGAAAAAGACAGAAGACCTGGCAAAGACCAAAGGGGCCAGAGCCGACAGGGAGTACAGTGGCCCCCACGCCGGGAGAGTCCCATCAGCACCCATGTCCAGAGGGCCTGGCCGCAGACTGGCCCACGGGGCGGAGCAGAGGGAGCTGCCCCTACTCTGGGTCTGGGAGCGAGGAGAGGTGCTAGCCCGGGACACGGCCAGACAGCCGCGCTGATGGAGCCCATGCACATCACAAAGCCGGCCGGCCCGGGCAGAAGGCACGCGCTGTACCGAGGACGTCTTCCATTTTGCCAAAACCCCGGGGTTGGAGCCAGAAAGAGGACCTCTGGCTGGAGCGGGGGCGGGGTGGGGCACAGGCCGTGGGCACTGCTGTAGTTGTTTCATAACATGCTCAGTTAATTTATCTGTTTGGACTTGCGCCTTTTAAATTGGGTTTCATAATGTAATGTGTTTTCCATCTATCTGATCCTGTTACTCGGGCAGGGACCTTGTAGTTTTGTTTACCCGTGGGATGTTTCCCGTCCCCAGAGTCCCGTTCTACCGGCTGGGCGGGCAGATAATATTTTTATAGCCTGAGCTTTCTGGTGCCTCACTTTCTCACCCCCCCCCCCCCGGTCCATCTGCACCAGTGTTTTCCTCTGGACTGCCGCACGGGAGCCAGTTCCGGGAGAGGCTTTGCACGCGCCCTCTCTGGTCCTGCAGGCACGGCACCCCGCCGGGCCTGTCCTGGGCCTTCAGCGGCCAAGTGAACAGCATCCCTGTGGGCACTGGGATGCCCGCCTGGGAGGCAGTCAGGCATGGGGAGGACCCCAAAATGCAGGGCAGGAGGCCGGGGGGGCGGCCCATGCCTGGGTGGGCTCCCCGAGGTGTGGGACCAGGGGTCACAGCCCAGGGCCCACCAGGGCTGCTCTCAAAGCTGGGCGGTCCCAGCAGCCTCCATCTCTCTCCCTTCGACACCATCGGTAACAGCTGGCTCAGGGGATAGACCCAGCAACCCGTGATAACCAGCCTGCCACCACTGGCACAAACCCGAAGTTGCTCATCCCCGCCGCCCCCTTTATCGATGGGGAGAGAGAGATGCAGACCAGTTCACCCATTCGTTCCATTCCGTAAGCATTCCCTGATGCCTACCCTGCACCAACCCGGCAGAGCTCAGGTCCATGGCCTCCCCGCCTACCATGGGTAAGGGCACACTTTTAAAAAAAACACTCCTGATCTGAACATTTCTCCCCATAACACTGGGCCTGTGGTCCCCACTGCCTGCCGGGTAAAGCCCCGTCCCTGTCTGGTGCCTCACTTGTCTGGGTTCATCTCCCTCAGACTCTCACAAAGTGGTAGGCGTGGCACACACACACACACACAGCCCACCACACATTCCATGGGATGGCGCTCTGTCCAGAATGACCCTTCCTCCTTCCCGCAGGAACCGTTGTCCTGGAGGACTCAGCTGAGCTACCCCCTCACCCCCCTCTGAGTGTCCTCCACTCCCCCAGATCAGTTGACCCCTTGTCAACACAGTTCTGCCATATTTCCATTATTATTATCTTTTTTTTTGTTTGTTTTGGTCATATTATTGGGACCTTTTTTGGCTTTTATTTTTTCCCCAGCCTTACTAGTGTAGAACTGAAAATTAAAATGATTTAATATTTAAAGTGTACTATGTGATGGTTTCATAAATGGATACATTGTAATGAAACAATTTCCACAGTCTCGTTAATTAACACATCTATCAGCTCACTATGGTTTGTGTGTGTATGGTGAGAACGCTTAAGATCTCTCTTCGCTAATGTCAAGTTTCCATACATTATTACTAACTATATAATTGCTGCTGTCTGTCAGATCCCCAGAACTTATATATGTGTACTGTAACTGAAAGTTAGTGCCCTTTGATCAGCCTCTCTCTATGGCCTCCCCTCTCCCTTCCCCCGCCCCACACACACTTCTGGTAACTCCCAGTCTACTCTCTGGTTCTCTTAGTTCAGTTTTTAAAGATTCCACATATACTTGAGATGATACAGTACTGTCTTTCTATGTCTGGCTTATTTCACTTAGCATAAAACGTCCAGGTTCACCCAAGTCCCGAAGGGCAGGTTTTCCTTCTTTCCTTACGGCTGAGTAATATTTTGTTCTCTTTCTGTGTCCACATCTTCTCTGTCTGTTCATCTACCGAGTGATGCCTAGCTTGTTCCCGTGTGAATGATCCAGCCGTGAACACAGGAGCACAGACATCCCCTTGACATCCTGATCTCACTTCCTTTGGACAGAGATGCAGAAGTGGGGCCACCGCATCAGAAAGCAGTTCTACTTTTAAAACTTTGAGGAAACTTCACATTCTTTTCCATTATGGCGGCACCCATTTACAATCCCACCGGCGATGCGCAGGGATTCAAATTTCTACACAGCCTCGTCAGCACTGTTATTGTTTTGTTTTGTTTGTTTTTTATCACTGACATTCTAACAGGTGCGAGGTGATGCGTCATTGTGGTTTTTGATTTGCATTTCCCCATGACTAGCAATGGTGAGAACAGTCTCATATGCCTGTCAATCATTTGTACATCTTCTTCGGGAAAATGTCTGTTCAGATTCTTTGCCCATTTTTTTTAATCAGGTTATTTATGTTTTGGCTATTGAGTTGTATGAGTTCCTTATATATATATTGGATCCTAACTCCTTATCAGACACATGGTATACAAATATTTTCTCCCATTCCATAGGTTGCCTTTTCATTTTGTATTGATTGCTATAGCTCTGTAATACCGTGTGAAAGCAGGAAATCGGATGTCTCCAGCTTAGTTCTTCCTTCTCAAGACTGCTTTGGCTCCATGGTGCCTTTTGTGGTTTCATATGAATTTTAGGATTGGTAAGCTACACTAACCAAGAAATCGAAAAGAGACAAGAATCAAATAAATAAAATTATAAGTGAAAGAGAAGGCATTACCACTGATATCATAGGAATACAAAGGATCATAAGAGACTCTTCTGAACAATTACATGCCAACAAATTAAATAATCAAGAAGAAATGGAGAAATTCCTAGGAACTTAAAACCTACCAAGAATGAATCACAGAGAAATATAAAATAACAAAAAGAAAAAGAGAGAGAGAAAGTGAGGGGGGGGGGGGGGAGAGAGAGAGAGAGAGAAAGAAAGAAAGAAAGAAAAAAAAAAGAAAGATTGAAAGAGACCAATAACAATGAATAAGGAAATTTAAATGGTAATCAAAAACCTTCCAACAAAGTAAAGCCCAAGACCAGATGGCTTTATGGGTAAATTCTACCAAACATTTAAAGAAGAATTAATGCTAATCCTCCTCAAACTCTTCCATCATATTAAAGAGGCAAGAACACTTTCATTTTACAAGGCCAGGATCATTCTCATACCAAAGCCAGGTCCACAGACACTGCAAGAAAAGAAAAATTACAGGCCAATATTCCTGATGAACATAGATGCAAAAATCCTTAAGAAAATACTAGCAAATCAAATTCGACAGCCCATTAAAGGGGTCTTACGTGGCGCTCAAGTGGATTTATCCCCAGGATACAGGATGGTTCAACATGCACACATTGGTAAATGTGACACACTGCCTTAACAGAGTGAAGGGTAATAATCATATGATCAACTAAATGGACTTTTGGAAGTTAACCAGCCTCTTATTTCTGGGATCAACCCCACTGCTTAACAAATTATCCTTATTTGTTACTTGGCTCTGTTTGCTAATGTTTTGCTAAGGATTGTGGCATCGGTTTTTGTGAGGGATATGTTGGTCTGTTTTGTCTGTCTTTGATATCAGGGGAATGTGACTTCAAAAATTAAATTGGGAAATATTTTATACTTCTCTTTTTGAAAGATTTAGGGAAGAGTTGGCATTATTTTTCCCCCTAAATGTTTGGTAGAACTCACTTGTGAAGACATCCTGGCTTGGGCTTTATTTTTGGGAAGGTTTTAAATTACTAATTCAATTACTTTGCTTAGAAATTTTCCTTTTTCTTTTTCTTCTTTACTTAGTTTTGACATTTTAAGTTTTTCTAGGAATTTTTTTTTCTTTTCATCTAAGCTATTTAAGTTTTTGACATAAAACGGTTCATAATCGTCTTTTTAAATCTTTTCAATTCCTGGAATTCTGTAATGATGTCCCCTCTTCTTGATTTTGTTCAGTGTTCTTTCCTACTCTAAGATTTGAAGTATAAAATTTCCTCTAAGCACTACTTTAATTACATCACATAAATTTTAATGTCATTTTTTAAGTACTTTTTCAATTCCTTTTTTATATTATTCCTTTGACCCATGTGTTATTTAGAAGTACAGTGTCCGATTTCCAAGTCTATGAGTAGTTACCAAATTTTTCTCCTGGGGTTGATTCTCATTGAACTCTGGTGGTGGTCAGAGAAGAGACTTTTCGGTTATTTCAATTATTTTAAACTTAGTAAGAACTTGTTATGCCTGGCCCATGATCGGTCCTGGAGGAATCTGCCAGTGTGTGTTTTTCTGCTGTTGTGGGTGGATTTTCTGTACGTGTTGCTTGGGTCCATATGTTTGATAGTGCTTTTCAAGTGTCATGTGTCTTTACAGACTCTGCTGATTTCTTGTGTCATTGGCCAGGAAAAGACGATTGAAACCAACTCTATAAGTTCCGGTGTAGCTGTTGAAGTATCTGTTTCTCTTCTTAGTGCTGCCTGTCTCTGCCTCATTACTTCTGGGCTCTGGTTTTCAGATGCATGTACATTCATAACCACTCTTTCTCCATGATGTACACGTTATTTTATCATTAGGAAATAGTTCTCTTTGGTTTTGTGATGTTTCTGGTCTTGAAGTGTATTTCGTTTGGTTAAACTGGGGAACAAAAGAGAAACAGAGGCAGGGTCACAGGGAACAGATGGACAGCTGTCGGAGAGAGGGAAGGGGAAAGAGGGGATGGGATCAAACAAGGTGAAGGGATTAGCCAAAATCATAGCTACCTAACACATCTGTCCGGACAGCAGGGGAGCAATAGCCAGAGGGAAAGGGGGGGAGGGAAGGTATGGGAGTGGAAAGAAACTTTGCCTGAGGCTTGGGGACACGGTGAGGGGAGCAGAGGGTGTTATATTGAGTAGGAAACTTGAAACCATGTCAACACAATAAATTTAAAAATAAAGAAAATAAAAAAATTAAGCATGTCTTTTGTAGTCACTGTTTCATTAGATTTTGCTTCTTATGCACTTTTACAAACCACATCTTTCAACGGGAGTGTCCAGCCCATTCACATTTAGTGTAATTGCTATGGCTGGGTTTACATCTCTTCTGCAATGTGTGTTCCGTTTGACTCCTGCAGTTCGGTTAGCCTGTGGCTCTTTTCCTGCCTTCTGTATTGTTTTAAGCAAATTTTCAAGGAGTCATTTTTATTCCTCTTTGATTTTTTTAAAATTTAAAAAAAAGATTTCTAGCTATACTTGTTTTACTCAGTGGTTATTCTGTGAATCACAATATGCACTTTTAATGTGTCTCAATGGACTTCAAATAAATAGTAACTTAATTCTGAGAAAATACAGCAACTGTATTGCAATATTGACCCATTTCCTCACCTCTCTTTTGTGCTATTCTTCTTGAATACACAACACACTTTTATTTTGAGTGTTTTTGAGTGTACCCTAGTATATATTTTTAGTGGTTAACCTAGGTGTTCAGTTACGTACACATAACTTATCAGTCTTGCGGGCATCATCATTTACTATGTCAAGTGAAGTTTAAAAATTACTTCTTCCTGCATCCTCTTTCTTGTTTATGATATAATTGTCTTAAGTGTTTCTTTTACATACAATAAGAACTGCATCAGATGGTGTTAATTTTTGCTTCAACTGTCAAACATAATTCAGGAAACTCAAGAGGAAGATAGTCTGTCCTCTTTACTTGTATTTCTTGCTCATTCTGTTGCCTCTTCTTCCTTTCTGGTGTTCCAGGATTCCTTGAGTTTTAAATCACTTTCTTTGTGTTTTGAGAACTTCTTTTAGCTTCTGTTCTTTGAGGTAGGTCAACTGGTGACAAATTCTCTTAGCTTTTCTTCATTTCAGAATAATCTGACTTCCTCTTAATTACTGGAGTACGTTTTCTATGAATAGAGAATTCTGCAGTGACAGTTCTTTCTTCTCAGTCCTTGAAAAACAGTTTTGCCACTTCCTTCTGGTTTCCGTGGTTTCTAATGAGAAATTCACCCTCATTGTCATTGTTTTTTTTCATGTAGGTAAGATGATGTTTCTCTCTCAGTGCCTTTAATGGTTGTGTGTGTATCTAGTGTTCAGAAGTGTGACTATGGCATGTCTTGGCATGGAGTATTTTGTGTTTGTTTCTGTTTGGGGTTCACTTAGCTTCTTGTATATGTAAGATATCTTTTGCCAAATTTGGGGATATTTCAGCTATTCTTTCTTCAAATATTTTTTTCAGCCTGTCCTCTTTCCCTTCCTTTTCTGGGATTTTTATAACATGAATATTACATCCCTTGTTAGAGCCCCACAGGTCTTTGAAACTCTCATCATTTTTAGTCAAATATTTTCTCCTGTTCTATTTTCAAGTTCAGTGATGTTTTTGTGTCTTCTCCTTTCTTCCATTGAGCACATCTGCTGATTTCTTTTTGGTTTTGGTTATTATATTTTTCCATTCTATAATTTTTCATTTTGATTTTCTTGTCTTCTATTTTATTTTATTTTATTATTTATTTATTTATTTATTGCTGAAAACTTCTATTTATTTGCTGAAACTTTCTATTTTTTTTATTTGTTTCAAGCATGGTTGAAAATGGATTTGTTTATATACTAACCTTTACAGTAAGTTTCATACTTTTATGTTGCTGTTAGGCATATTTTTATTTAAACCCGAAGAATTCTTTTCAGCATTTCTTAAAAGGTAGGTCTAGTGGCAACGAACTGCCTCAACTTTCATTTTCTTAGGGAAGTTTTTATTTCTCCAACTGAAAAACAGTTTTTCTGGGTGAAGTGCTCTTGTTTGGCAGTGTTTTCCTTTTCTATGTGACTGTATCATCCCACTTTCTTTGGACCTGCAAGCGTTCCACTGAGAAAATGATCAACAGTCTCCTCTTCTGCTGCTTTCAAGCTCCGGGCTTGGAGAAGGGAGGACTAGGAAGTTGTTGCTCAGCTGGTACAAAGTTTCAGTTCTGTAAGATGAATTAGTTTAAGAGATCCACTGGACGGCGCAATGCCTTGAGTAGACAGCACTGTATTATGCACTTCGAAATGTGTCAAGAGTTCTTAACACACGCACACACGGACAAGGAAACTTTTGGAAGTGATGGATGTCTCTGTTACTTCGATTGTGGTGATGGTTTCACAGGTATATGCCCATGTCCACACTCATCAGATTATGTACATTAAATATGTGTGGCTTATTGTCTATCAGTTATATTACAGCAAAAACATTCAAAAACAAAACTAAGGTATAAAAGAGTCCTGAAATAAAAATAGAAACATTTACAAAATAAAAGAAAAAAGTGCTAAAGAAATTATTTTAGAAGAAAGGATAGATGACTAGGTAGAAACTCAGACCTATCGGAGAAAAGGAAGAGTGTTGAAAATAGTCAAAACATAGTAATTAAACTATTTTTTTCTTAATTTCTTTAAAACAAGTGATTGCTTTTATAGCCATGTAATGTGGAATTGCATGCGTCTAGAAATAAAATAATATAATTGCACAAAGGATGAGAGAGAGCTAAATAAAAATAAGCTGTTGTAAGATTCTTATACTGGACTTGATTTCAAGAATGGCTATAATGTTGCAGTAATTGTTTCAGTATGGTATCTGCATGTGGTTAGACAACAAGTCACTGTAACAGAATACAGAGTCTAGAAATAGATTCACACGTCTATGACCAATTGAAATTGGATGAAAGTACCAGTGTGATTCCATGTGGAAAGAAAACTGTTTCCAATGAATGATACTAAACCAACTTGATATTCATGGGGGGGGGGGAGGATTAATCTTGACTCTAACATTATATCATATAAGGATTATTCTGATGTAGACCATAGACCTAAATTGAAAATATAAATCATTGGATACAATCTTTGAGACCATGGTCTCAAAAAAATTCTTAGAGAGTTTCTAAAAGTGGTAAGCATAATAAAAAAGATGATAACCTGAATTTCATAAAATAAAAATTTCTGCCCTGCTCATTAAGAGACTCCTTTCATGAAGTAAAAATGCAAGCAACAGCTTGGTAGAAAATATGAACAGTATATATTCAGGATATATACAGAGCTCCTACAAAGCAAAACTAAAGAGCTAGCTCTATAGAGTGTATGCAAAAGGTTTGCACAGATATTTCACAAAAAAGACAGACGAATGGCCAATGTGTTTGTACCAAGGTACTGAGCATTATTAGTGATCAGAGAAACGTAATTTAATACCACAACGAGTTTAATCTATCTTACACCCACGGGATGACCAAAATAAAAAACTGACACTATCAAGTGTTGCAAAGGAGATAGAACAATTGGGCTACTCATAAATTGCTACGAAAGCATAGCAACCCCTTTGGAAAAATCTTTGATACTCTCTCATAAAAGTAATACATGCTTACCCATCACTGATCAAGTAGTTCTACTCTCAGGCGCTTCCCTCAGAGAGAGGGACACACAAAGCCACCAAATACTTGTACAAAATGATTCAAAGCCATTTCATTCGTATTAGCTAAAAACTAGAAACGTCCCCAAGCGTCCACCAGCAGGAGGTGGATAAACGCATTGTGGTTTCTTCACGCAGTGCGGCACTGCTCTGCACTACAAAGGTGACAGCTACTGGCAAGAACATGAGGCTATAGCCAGACATGGTGCTGAGCAGACGAACCTGGCACGGACGGGTGCCTTTCCAACGGCCCCATTGTACCGGATGTTCCGCGACAGGCCAGCTCGTGACTGGTCATGTTGGAGCTGTAGCTGGAAGAGGGGGGCATGTGGCGACTCTCTGGGGTGACACAAATGTTCTGTGTCTCTTTTTGTTCTTTCTATTTTATTTAAAAAAATATTTTTTCAATTACAGTCTCTATTCCACATCATTTTGTATTAGGTTCAGGAAAATAGCGCAGTGGTTAGATACTTTACAGAGTGTTCTGGGTCTTGACTTGGGAGCTGGACACATGGTTACACATTGGCCCAAATCCGCTGACCTACGTACTTCAGATCTGTGCACCTCATTCTATGTACATTGTGCCTCAGTGGAAAGAGTATTGTGGGGAAAAAATAATCATGATTCTATATTCTTCTAAAAAGAAACCATTGGAGGACATGAAGCCACAACCAATGAAACTGTGGCAAGAATTGGATAAATCAACAATCATAACTGGCACTAAAAATATTCCTCTTAGAAAGTCATTAACAAACAGAGATGAAAAACTCAATTCACGAGCTGAAAAACAAGGTAACAAGCTTAGCTAATAGAACAGGCCAGATAGAAGAGAGGATTAGTGAAATAGAAGACAAGCAACTTGAGGCGCAACAGAGAGGAGAAGAAAGAGACTCAAAAATAAAAAAAAAAATGAGATAGCCCTACAAGAATTATCTGACTCCATCAAAAAGAATAACATAAGAATAATAGATATATCAGAGGGAGAAAAGAGAGAAAATGGAATGGAGAAAATACTCAAACAAATAATAGATGAGAACTTCCCAAGCCTGTGGAAAGAACTAAAGCCTCAAATTCAAGAAGCAAACAGAATTCCGAGTTTTCTTAACCCCACAAACCTACTCCAAGGCACATAATAATGAAATTGGCACAAACCAACGGCAAAGAAAAAATTCTCAAGGCAGCCAGGGAAAATAAGAATACAACATATAAATGAAGGCCCATTAGATTATCATCAGATTTCTCAGCAGAAACTCTACAAGCTAGAAGAGAATAGACCCCAATATTTAAAGTCCTGAAAGAGAGCAACTTTCAGCCATGAATACTATACCCATCAAAGCTATCCTTCAAATATGAAGGAGAAATAAAAACATTCACAGATACAGAAAAGATGAGGGAATTTATCATCAGAAAACCCCCACTCCAGGAATTACTAAAGGGGGTTCTCCAATCAGATACAAAGAACAAAACAAAAAAAAACAAAGGCACAAGTAAAAGCTCCAAGAAGAACACAATAAAACCAAATTTAAACTGTGACAACAACAAAAAAAAAGGGGGGGGGGAGAGGATGGAGATTAACAGTAGCAAAGGATGATGGAGTGCAAAAGTACTCACAAAATAGTGCGCTACAATGAACAGGGTAGGAACCCTTTTCATTACTTAAAGGTAACCACCATTGAAAAAACCACCACAGAAGCACATGAGATAAAAAAGATAGCAACAGGGGAAAGATGTATGGAATAAAACAAAAGATAGAAAAATGAAAGAGAAGGATCAAACAAGACACAAAACCAACAGAAAGCAATATATAAAATGGCAGTAGGGAACTCACAAGTGTCAATAATTACACTAAATGTAAATGATTAAACTCACCAATAAAAAGGCACAGAGTAGCAGAATGGATTAAAAAAGAAAATCCAACTGTATGCTGCCTACAGGAAACTCATCTAAGTAACAAGGATAAAAACAAATTCAAAGTGAAAGGCTGGAAAACAATACTCCAAGCAAATAACATCCAAAAAAAGCAGGCGTAGCAATACTCATATCTGATAATGCTGACTACAAGACAGCAAAAGTACTCAGAGACAAAAATGGCCATTTCATAATGGCTAAGGGGACACTGAATCAAGAAGACATAACAATTCTTAATATATATGCACCAAACCAAGGAGCACCAAAATATATAAGACAGCTACTTATTGACCTTAAAACAAAAACTGACAAAAACACAATCATACTTGGAGACCGCAATACACCGCTGATGGCTCTAGATCAGTCATCCAAACAGAGAATCAACAAAGATATAGTGGCCTTAAACAAAACACTAGAGCACCTGGATATGATAGACATCTACAGGACATTTCATCCAAAAGTGACTGAGTATATATTTTTCTCCAGTGTACATGGATCATTCTCAAGAATTGACCATATGTTGGGTCACAAAAACAACATCAACAAATTCAGAAAAATCGAAGTTGTACCAAGCATATTTTCTGATCATAAAGCCTTGAAACTAGAATTCAACTGCAAAAAAGAGGAAAAAAATCCCACAAAAATGTGGAAACTAAACAACATACTTTTAAAAAATGAATGGGTCAAAGAAGAAATAAGTGCAGAGATCAAAAGATATATACAGACAAATAAAAATGACAATACGACATATCAGAATCTATGGGATGCAGCAAAAGCAGTGATAAGAGGGAAGTTCATATCACTTCAGGCATATATGAACAAACAAGAGAGAGCCCAAGTGAACCATTTAACTTCACACCTTAAGGAACTAGAAAAAGAAGAACAAAGACAACCCAAAACCAGCCAAAGAAAGGAGATAATAAAAATCAGAACAGAAATAAATGAAATAGAGAACAGAAAAACTATAGAAAAAATTAATAGAACAAGGAGCTAGTTCTTTGAAAAGATCAACAAAATTGACAAACCCTTGGCAAGACTTACCAAGGAAAAAAGAGAAAGAACTCATATAAACAAAATCCAAAATGAAAGAGGAGAAATCACCACGGACACCGTAGGTATACAAAGAATTATTGTAGAATACTATGAAAAACTTTATGCCACTAAATTCAACAACCTAGAAGAAATGGATAAATTCCTAGAACAATACAACCTTCCTAGACTGAGTCAAGAAGAAGCAGAAAGCCTAAACAGACCTATTGGTAGAGAAGAAATAGAAAAAACCATTAAAAACCTCCCCAAAAATAAAAGTCCAGGCCCTGATGGCTATACCAGTGAATTTTATCAAACATTCAAAGAAGACTTGGTTCCTATTTTACTGAAAGTCTTCCAAAAAATTGAAGAAGAAGCAATACTTCCAAACACATTTTATGAGGCCAACATAACCCTCATACCAAAACCAGGCAAGGATGGCACAAAAAAGAAAACTACAGACCAATATCTCTAATGAATACAGATGCTAAAATACTAAACAAAATACTAGCAAATCGAATACAACAACATATTAAAAAAATAATACATCATGATCAAGTGGCATTCATCCCAGAATCTCAAGGATGGTTCAACATATGTAAAATGGTCAACATAATACACCACATTAACAAAACAAAGAACAAAAACCACATGATCTTATCAATAGACGCAGAAAAGGCTTTCGATAAAATACAACACAATTTCATGTTTAAGACTCTCAACAAAATGGGTATAGAAGGAAAATATCTCAACATGATAAAGGCCATATATGATAAACCATCAGCTAACATCATATTAAATGGCACTAAACTGAAGGCTTTCCCCCTTAAATCAGGAACAAGACAGGGTTGTCCACTCTCTCCACTCTTATTTAATGTGGTACTAGAGGTTCTAGCCAGAGCAATCAGACAAGACAAAGAAATAAAAGGCATCCATATCGGAAAAGAAGAAGTAAAGGTATCACTTTTTGCTGATGATATGATCCTATACATCAAAAACCCCAAAGAATCCACAAAATGACTACTAGAAACAATAAGCCAATACAGTAAGGTCGCAGGATACAAAATTAACATATAGAAGTCAATAGCCTTTCTATATGCCAACAATGAAACAATTGAGAACGAACTCAAAAGAATAATCCCCTTCACGATTGCAACAAAAAAAATAAAATACTTAGGAATAAACATAACAAAGAATGTAAAGGACTTATATAATGAAAACTATAAACCATTGTTAAGAGAAATCAAAAAAGATATAATGAGATGGAAGAATATACCTTGTTCTTGGTTAGGAAGAATAAATATAATCAAGATGGCCATATTACCCAAAGCAATATACAAATACAAATTTAATGCAATTCCCATCAAAATTCCAATGACATTTTTTAAAGAAATAGAGCAAAAAATCATCAGATTTATATGGAACTATAAAAAACCCCGAATAGCCAAAGCAATCCTAAAGAAAAAGAATGAAGCTGGGGGCATTACAATACCTGACTTCAAACTATATTATAGGGCCACGACAATCAAAACAGCATGGTATTGGCAGAAAAATAGACACTCAGACCAATGGAACAGAATAGAAAGTCCAGAAATAAAACCACATATATATAGTCAAATAATTTTTGATAAAGGGGCCAACAACACACAATGGAGAAAAGAAAGCCTCTTCAATAAATGGTGCTGGGAAAACTGGAAAGCCACATGCAAAAGAATGAAACTGGACTACAGTTTGTCCCCCTGTACTAAAATTAACTCAAAATGGATCAAAGATCTAAACATAAGACCTGAAACAATAAAGTACATAGAAGAAGACATAGGTACTAAACTCATGGACCTGGGTTTTAAAGAGCATTTTATGAATTTGACTCCAAAGGCAAGAGAAGTGAAGGCAAAAATTAATGAATGGGACTACATCAGACTAAGAAGTTTTTGCTCAGCAAGAGAAACTGATAACAAAATAAACAGAAAGCCAGCTAAATGGGAAATGATATTTTCAAACAACAGCTCAGATAAGGGCCTAATATCCAAAATATACAAAGAACTCATAAAACTCAACAACAAACAAACAAACAATCCAATAAAAATGGGAAGAGGACATGAACAGACACTTCTCCCAGGAAGAAATACAAATGGCCAACAGATATATGAAAAGATGCTCATCTTCTTTAGTTATTAGAGAAATGCAAATCAAAACTGCAATGAGATACCACCTCATACCTGTTAGATTAGCTATTATTAACAAGACAGGTAATAGCAAATGTTGGAGAGGCTGTGGAGAGAAAGGAACCCTCATACACTGTTGGTGGGAATGTAAAGTAGTACAACCATTATGGAAGAAAGTATGGTGGTTCCTCAAAAAACTGAAAATAGAACTACCTTATGACCCAGCAATCCCTCTACTGGGTATATACCCCCAAAACTCAGAAACATTGATATGTAAAGACACATGCAGCCCCATGTTCATTGCAGCATTGTTCACAGTGGCCAGGACATGGAAACAACCAAAAAGCCCATCAATAGAAGACTGGATAAAGAAGATGTGGCACATATACACTATAGAATACTACTCAGCCATAAGAAATGATGACATCGGATCATTTACAGCAAAATGGTGGGATCTTGATAACATTATACGAAGTGAAATAAGTAAATCAGAAAAAACAGGAACTGCATTATTCCATACGTAGGTGGGACATAAAAGTGAAACTAAGAGACATTGATAAGAGTGTGGTGGTTACGAGGGGAGGGGGGAAAGGAGAGGGAAAGGGGGAGGAGGAGGGACACAAAGAAAACTAGATAGAAGGTGACAGAGGACAATCTGACTTTGGGTGATGGGTATGTAACATAATTGAACGACAAGATAACCTGGACTTGTTATCTTTGAATATATGTATCCTGATTTATTGATGTCGCCCCATTAAAAAATAAAATTATTTTAAAAAAAAAGAAAGTGATTAAAAGATCAAGTGGACAAAAAAAAAAGGACATAGAAAGTTAGAATAACATATACTTAAGCTCTTAAGAAACTGAAACAGCAAATAAAGACATTCATTCCCCTTACAATATCCTCTGACATAGTAGCTGTAGGTGAGACTTCTGAGAAGCAGTTAAAGATCAGATAAACACTCTCCGAGAACTTGTTCCAGAAATAAGGGAAATCTGCCCAGCTCATTTTATGAGGCTAACATAGCATTTATTCCAAGTTCAGATAGGGCCGTATTAAAAAAAAAAAAAGGTCAATTTCAGTTATACAAATAAAGGCAAAATTCCAAATAAGCTGCTAATGAACAAACCCTACATACAGTGTCTTTTGAAAACCGACCTAGTGGTGCTCATTCTAGGAGTGCAAGAACAGTTGAACATCAGAAGTTCTGTCAGTATCGGGCGCAGGGAGCAAGTGACTCTCAACAGAGGTTAGCAACAACCTGTCTGATGAAGTTCAGCGCCATTTCGTGAGTCTTAAAAATTCCCCGGAAACTCTAAGTAGAAATCAACGTTGTTAAATGCAGTAAAGGTTGCATGTGTTACACGATCCCCAGAAAACCTGCCACTCCCGGAGTGTCAACTTCAGACAGCTAATGCCGGGACCGGCCCTTCCAGCTCCTATGTGAAGCCCTGGCTGAGGTCGCAGATGACAAATGAGAGGACAAGAAGGGACAGGAAGAGCAGAGGGGGGAGATGCAGCTGTCGAGTGCGGCGGTCCCCCTCATCCGCGCAGAAGCCCACCACCAGAAGGAATAGAGCGGCGATGGGAACGAGTGATGACTCAGCAGCAAGGCTGCGGAGTCTAGGATCAGCTTACTAAAATTAGCAGCTCTCCTCTACACCAGTATTAACTGGTTAGAAATAATATAATAGAAAAAGACAGAATCCCAGCAGGAAAAACAAACAGACCAGCAAAACCTGCGAAGTTATCTAGCAGGACTTAAGCCAGAAATGGATGCAGAAACCCTTTCGAGAGGGAAAGTGACAATTTAAGAAATATAAGGAACACAAAAGAAGATGTGAAAAAAATGGAGAGATAAAATGAAAACATTTGTTTCTATTTTTATTTTTATCTTATTGCAGTTGAGATTCAATATTATGTGAATGTCAGGTGTCCAGCCTGGTGGTTAGACATTTCTAGGACTTCCTCGGTGTTACCACTGATAAGTCCAGTGCCCACCAGGCACCGTACATAGTTATTACAATATGACTGACTCTATTCCCTGTGCTGTGCTTTAAAAAATGAAGACATTTAAAGGGTACCGCCTTAGGCTGCACGGGCCACTGTAACATAGTACCTTAGACTGGGCGTGGGGGGCTCAGGGGCTTAAATAACAGAAATGCGTCTTCTCATAGCTCTGGAGGTCTGAGAACAGGGTGCAGCATGGTCAGGTTCTGGGGAGAGCCCCCCTCCTGGCTTTCTGAGGGCTGCCTGTCACCATGTCCTGTACGGGAGGGAGAGAGACAGCCAGCTCCCTGCTGTCTCTTTCATAAGGACACGAATTCCGTCATAAGGACCTAACCCCAATCACGTCCCCAAAGCCCCGTCTCCGGACACCTCACATACGGGGGTGGGGAGGGGAGGGCTTCAGACTAATTTTCTTTTTGGAGGGGGGAAGACAAATATTCAGTGCATGACAGACAGAGAAAAACATGAATAAAATAGAGAGGTAGACCATTTTAATGGATGCTTGAAATTGTCAAGCCCTGTACACAACAGGTCAGCCATCACCTCCACAGAGTGCCAAGTCGGTTCTGAAAAAGAGGCCGGGGTGGGGGCGGCAGTGGCTTGTCCTGCTGGTGTGGACTCATCCCACAAAGATAGAGGATTGATTGCCTTTCGTTGCTGTGTCAGAAACTACCACCAGCCTGGTGATGTGTCATTCTAGAGTTCTTTAGGTCAGAAGCCTGGCATGGCTTGGCTCCGCTTGGGGCGGGAGTGGAGGCCTCACCCAGCAGACAGCTGCTTTGGTCCTCTCTAGGAGCCCGGGGAAGAAGACACTTCCATGCTAATGCGTGCTGTCGGTCAAGTTCCTTACGGCGGTAGGGTGGAGGACCCCGTTTCCTGGTGGACTGTCAGCCTGGACTGCTGTCAGCTCCCAGACAACACCGGTGCTCCTTGCCCGGTGGCCCCCCCCAAAACCCCATCTTCACAGCCGACAGTGGAGATTCCCTTAAGTCCGATCCCGCCCATACTTGGATACTTGGAACTGATGTTTGAGGAAGGGCACAGGTCTTTCTGAAGGGCTCCCCTGATTCGGTCAGACACACATCATTAATCTCTTTTTGATGAACTCAAAGGCTACCGATTAATAACTGAGTTACAGGAGTGACCCCACCCTAGGAACGCGGGGGAGGGGACCAGACACCGTGTGGGATCTTGGGGCTGTCTTGGGATGCCTTCTGTGATACTGTCATAATAAAAGCAGAACCCAGAGCTTAAAAACCTCACTCTTGACATAGGAAACATAGTATCTGATAGAGGTGGAATCACAAGGCAGAGAGGAACAGAGAAATTAATTTTCAGCATCGGGAAAACTGACTAGAGGAAACCGTTTAGATTGATGCCCTAGCACCTCCAACCACACGCATGGCAAATGAATGTTAGCAGGTTAAATAGAAATGGATTAAATACTATATGTGAGGAGTGAGACTATAAAATTAATTTTTAAAAAATGTGTAGAACACCTTCATGCCCTCCAGGCGGGGGTGGACTTCTGGATGAGGAACTGTACCCAGCACAGCCTGGGGGATGAGCGGCTGGTGACTTGGATTCTGTTGGAAGTAAAGATATCGGTCAATGGGAATAGACTCAGAGTCAACAGATGGGGGGCGGGCAGGTTGTAATATGATCTTTACAACATGGAATTGATGAGGGAATTGGCATCTAGCACATACACGGGGCTCTGACCGATCAGACTGGCAGCCGACAGTGAGCCATTTAAAGAATAAAGAATCTAAGGGGGCCAAATAGATGATGAGGAAAGATGATTCGACCTGGGGTGGCTGGCACACTGTGCAATGTGCAGATTGTGTATCATAGAGGAAAAAAAGAATAAAAAAATCTGAAAAGCTAACAAGTACATGAAGAGACGCTCAATTTCACTAGTAATTTTGCGGGGGAAATGCAAAGATAATAAGATGCCAATTTTGTGAAAAGATTAGTGAGGCAATACAAGTGGTGGAGATGGGAAGTGGGACCCCAATGCACTGTGTGTGTGTGTGTGTGTGTGTGTGTGAGAGAGAGAGAGAGAGAGAGAGAGAGAGAGAGAGAGAGAGAACAGGCAGCATTTCTGGGAGACACAGTCCCATTGTGCTGTGTGGCTCGTGACTCAGCAGCCACCTCCCTAGAACATACACGGGACCAGGGAGCAGGGGACAGTCATGGGACAGCGCATGTGTCCAGCACAGGGAAGGCGGGGTTCTCTGTCATTGTCAGAAGTGCCCAAGTCCCAGCACACACACCGACAATCCGCACGACAGATTTCTAAGGCATATTGTTGATGGCAGAAAGTAAGAAACAGGAGCTTTATAGCACAACAAAACTCACTTGCAACTGAAACAGTTCTTGCAAGAGGACCCCAGCAGTCACAGGGTTTTCCAAGTTCAGTGTGTATTCAAGAACATTCCTGAAACACACCCCAGCAAGTGCCCTCAGGGGACGGGGGGGGGGACACGGAGCGAATGAGGGTGAGGATGGGAACGGAGGTGAAGATCAGTAACAGGAATAGATTGTCGATAATCCTGTGCTGTGAGGTAAGGAGTATGATGGACCCAAGCGTCCAAACCTGAGACGCGAATTTTAATGAGATACGGGGGTTAATCTCCAAGGAGGCTCTCAGCTCCAAAATTCCTGGGGAGGCTCCCAGAAAGCCGCTTCTTCCTCAGCAACCCTGCCCGTTTCTCCCTGGGTGGTCTTCCCGCTGCCCCACCCCTTCCCCTGCAGAGGGGGCTTTGGGGGGGCTGTGAGGAAGGTGGATGGGGTAAGCTTACAGCCTGTGGTAGACTGTCACATTCCGACTGTTTGCTGTCCCCCTTGGCTGGAGGATTGCCTTTCCCACCCCGTTAATGCAGGGAGGGACCCCAGACTAGACCCAGCCAATGAAATGCAGGGGCCATGTTCCGTGGCCTTCTCAGGGGGCAGAATTCAGAGCCAGTGGCTGCTTCTTGGTGACCTCGAAGCCAGCCACGTCTGGGATGAGGACTAACCTTGTGTGTCCAGGTCCTGGAGCAGAGACCGTGGAGAGACAGCAAGGTCACCAAAAAGAGAGGTGTGGGGTGAGGGCAACATATCAGTAAATGTGTGTGGTTGGAAGCCACTGAAGTTTGCGGGGGGCTTCTCATTTCTAAAGCAATAAACCTACCTCGCCTGACTGACACGGGACCTCCGGTTGGGGCTCTGGCCCGTTTTCCTCTCCTTGGTTATCCTGGAAGTTTGAAGAGTTGCCCAGGGGCTGGGGACGAGAAGATTCTGGTCAACTTTCCTGCTACCCCCACATTCTGCTGGAGTGGTCCTTACTGAGAACCCTCCAGAGAGCTCGTGTCCAGAGAAGGTAGAATAGTGACAGCCACCCACGGGCACTCAGGAAGTGGCTGTCCAAGTCCTGCCACCTCCGGAGAGGAACAAGAGCGTCCATAATAACGGACTCCAGCATCCGGGTGGGTGAGGAGTTGAGCAAGGGCCCTTCTGATGACATGAAAATGAGCCGGTGATTGAGGTCCGCCCACCCGGGCTGCAATTACTTAATTTTCCTGGAAAAAATCAGCGTCATTGTGATGAACACTTAGCTAATTTCGGGGAAGATTAGCACACTTGATAAGATGGACATTTTTATTTATCACTCGGAGAGTCCTGCTGGAAAACCTCGCGCTGATTAACCCGTCAGGCTCCGCTGTCTGTACCCGCGGTGGCCGGCCCCCACCGACCACGCTTTCTGTCCCGTGCTCTTCCTCTTCAGGGTCTTGTCACACAGCTCTCTTCCCGTGAGGGGCTGGGCTGTGTCTCAGCAAAATGCCCGTTTTGAAGTCTTAACCCTCAGAACCCAGGCTGTGGCTGCACTTGGAGAGAGGGTCTTTGAGGAGGTGATGAAGTTAAAAATGAGGCCACTAGGGTGGGCCGTAATCCAGTCTGACGGGTGTTCTGAATACCAGCGGGCATTAGCCCTGGCTGGATAGCTTTGTTGGTTAGAACCGTTAGCATCATCTTGAAGCGTTGAGGTTGCTGGTTCGGTCCCTGGTCAGGGCACATACAGGAACATATTGTTTCTGTCTCTCTCTCTCTCTCTCTCTCTCTCTCTCAAATCAATAAAAATAAAAATTTTTTTTAAAAAGAGGAGATTAAGACACAGATGAGCGCAGAGTGTTTGCTGGGAACTCACGATGGGTCATTGCAGCACATCTGGTCCCCCCAGTGTGGTGGGAATTACCTGGAGACAGTTTCATGTTGACCTCACACCCAGAAATCCATGGGCTCCAAGTCCCCCCCCCCCCAGCAGGTGGGCTGGTCGTTGCCAACCCGCCCCCTCCTCTCTGCTCCTTCTGGGACTTTGCCAGATGACCAGGCTCTCTCTGATGACACAGTCATTCTCTAGTCTGACCTTTGGGGACCCAGCTGCCTCCCTGAAACGGCCTGCCCCTCTGTCCTCCAAATCTTCCCACGTGGCACTCGCAGGACCCTCTCAGAAGGGAGGGTCCTCCCCTTACTTCCAAGTTTGGGCAGGACTTTCCCTCATGGCCTGGAGCTCAGGGGCCAAGAGGGCATGTTGGGAGTGAGACGCCTAAGCGGGTCTGCGTCCCGGTCCCTGTGCGCTCACCGGGCGGCTCACCGGCTTCCTGTCTGCCGAGTGTGGTGGCCGTGCCCTGTCCCGGGGTCCCGCGAGCTGAGAAGCACCTGGACACGAAGCGGGTGCCCAAGGAAATCGCAGCTGTGAAGGTCTGGGATGAACGGAGCGTTAGCGCTGCCCACGCGTCCTCCCCTCCGACCTCAGGACACAGAGCACACCGTGTAAGGACGGGGTCCGGTCCGCTGTGCTGTCCAGCACCCTTCAAAGGGCCCCCAGACGCTGGCACTGGCCGCTAAGGTGGAGGAGAGGGCCTGCACGTGGTGGAGAGAGGTCGGGCCAGCATTCTCGGTGGCAGGAGCCCAGACACGGGTATTTATCAGTGCTCACCCCCTGCGGAGTTCGGGGAGCCCCGGGGTTATACCACCGCGACGCTGTCCCCCTCTCCGTGCAGAAGGGAAGCTGAGGTGGGGGCTGGGGGCAGAGGCCGTGGACCCCACAGCTGACAGAAGCGGACGTGGGGCTGGCGCCCAGGGACCTGTGGCTCCCGTCCTCTGCCCCTGCATCCCAGGGGAGCTGCTTGTCATCAGCAGGGCAGGGGCACTCTTAGGTCTGAGGACACTGGGGCGAAAAGGGGGGCTCCCTGCTATGGAATCCAGGCTTCCCCTTCCTCCCGCCCTGACGGCCCCTCAGCAGTTGCCCTTCTGTAGGAAAAGCCTGCCCATGAAACTGACATAACGTGATACTGAATGTCAACTGTAACTGGAAAAAAGAAAAGAAAAAAGCTCGCCCAGTCTTTCTCCTGTGGGGTCTCCTTCACTGTCACACAAGACTCCGCTCTGACGTGTCTGGTCACCAGGTGTGTGGGGACCCTCACACCAAGCCAGTCTTCACGCCGGCTGGGTGTCCCATGTGGATGGAAAAGGGGCCACGTCCTGAACCTGACAGGCTCAGGGGAGGTTGGCCGGGTGGCCTTGCAGACTCAGAGACCTAAAGTGACCCCACGGGACCCACGGGACAGCCTGAAATGAAAACCTTCTCACTAAAAGCAGTGCATGGTGGGTAGTCCTGTCCTAGGGAGGGATTTCTCTCTAACGAAGGTCAGTGCTCGCCTGTCTGTTGTCTTTTGCAACTACAATAAAATAATACTTCGGGAATGGAAGAGGAATCTTGTTTTCCTGTCGCCTCAGGGTACAGCCCCCTCGCCAGAGCAGAAAGCACAACCCCACCTCAATGTTATCATCATGTTCATTGTAATTGTTTACTCTCTCCTGCCTGCCTCTGTGAAAGAGGTTTGAGTAGATACATTTTACTTTTTATCCCATCCCAGAGATTCCCTGCCCGTCTTTTGCTTTCTCCCTCCTCCTTAATCTATGGCCAATCAATTTCACATACCCCCCCACCCCACCCCCACCCCCGCCCCGGCCACACACACACCTTCCGGCTTCCCCTGTGAGTCTGGTGTATAAAGTAAGTGGTGACCGCCACCTCCCAGAGCACTCTCTCAATCCCTGGAGACTTTGCTTCCTGGTAATTGTCGACAGTTTGGCTCAGATAAAACCATAGACATTCTTACAGGTTTGGACGTTTCTTACCTGGACAACTACAACTTCACTCTGACACCGTCTACCTGGAGAGACGGTCGGTTCCCAAGGTGAAGGGCTCAGGCCCCTGAGACTGCCCTGACCTTCTCCAACGTCAGGGACCAGGGGCAGGAAGTAGGTCCCCAGGTCACCCACAACTTCTGTCTGACTGGCTTCAGCTCAGGGGTTCCCATGACGCTGTCCCCTTAAATTAATTTGCTAGAATAGCTCCCAGAACGTAGGAAACACTTATTTCCATTTACCAGTTTATGAAAGGACGTGATAAAGGGTGCTAGGTGCACAGCCCGGGGCAGACACCTCAGGGGAGGTCTGGGAGGGTCCCGAGTACAGGAGCAGTGGTCCCCCACGGAGTTGGGTCGCGTCCCGGTCCTGGTACATGGACGTGTATGCCGGCAGTCTGGGAAGCTCTCTGGACCTTCTAGCACTGGGATTTTTACGGAAGCTTCCTCATGTAGGCCCAATCAATTCTTGACTCTATTTCCAACCAACCCCTCTCTCCTCTCTGAAGACATGGGGGTGAGGGTTGGGGTTGGTGCTGAAAATTCCAAACTTCTAATTACCAATCAGTCTCTCTAGTGACCAGCTCTCTCCCAGGGGCCTGCTCGGAGTCCTCTCGTTAGGATGAAAGCCACTGCTATCACCCAGGAAATTCCAAGGGGCTTAGCAGCCTGTGTCAGAAACCTGGGGGGAGGGGGACAAATATTAGAAATGAAAGATGTTCCTAATGCCTCTTATCACTTAAGACATTCCAAGGGGTTTAGGAGCGCAGTGCCGGAGACCACGGCCAGACCAACAACACATGTATATTTTCTGTTATCTCCTGGGTATGATGTCTGAATTCCAGTCCTTTCCTGCCAGATGGCTGCTGCGTTCACCCTCCTTGGCTGCCCACGGCCTCTGCTCAGGCTCTGAAGGGGTGACTCCCTCGGGCTCCGTGCTGTGTCCTCCTCCTGCACCTCTTCCCTGCCCTCACCCCACCCTGCATTGGGTGTCTCACCAGGTCCCTCGGGGACCACCAGGCCGATGCCCTCTAAACTTGCCACACCCGCTGTCTCCTTGGGAACCAAACCTGGACCTCCAGGTCTAAGTCGGAACTTCCAGCCCGCTCCTAGGAGTGCTGCTCAGTGACCCGGCACCTATGACACACTCAGCCCAGTCGGACCAGCCCCCGTCTTCTCTGCACATGGGGGGGTCCATCTGGGTGGTGGACGTGGATTTGAATGGCGGTTGGCTCTGTTTCCCGGGTCACTCGTCTGGCCAGAGGCCACCGCTCGTGGGACGGGGTTCCCGGGGCCCTGCACCCCCCTGTATCCTCAGTCACGTCTTCCCAGCTCCACACCGGGAGTCTCCAGAAGCCCCATGCCCGCTCTCACCTCAGCGACGCCTTCTGCAGGCCGGGTCCGTAGGGCCCCCTTCCCTCCCCTTCTCGCTGCAGCCTCCACAGGCTTGGGTGGGCGCTCGGCCTCTGGCGCAGGCTCCAGGCAGCCCTGGACACGCTACACGGGCGTCTCCGAGGTGGGCCAGGTTCACCTGACTGTGTCCCGGCAGCTGGCGCAGGGCATGTGCTCAGCAAAGGTGGCATCTCACGGCCCAGTGCCTGCGGCCAAACCCCCCAGGCGAAGCAGCCGTGCTCTGCAGACGAGGGACGGCCGCCTTTTCCGGCGATCGCCCACCCGCCATTGGAGCCCTGGGTGCGTCCGTCCCACTGGCAGCCTCGGGGGTCACCCTGGCCTCGGAAGTCTCCTCCAGCGTGTGGCTGGGTGCTTCCTAGACAGAGGGGTGGCCGGGCACCTCTGATCCTGCCCCCCCTGCCTTGTTCTGTGGTTGAGCAAAGCAGCGCCTTAAAGGGAATTTATTTTTCCAAATGGCAGGAACAAAGAACACGATGTTTAGGAAGAAAACACATTGCTTACATTTGAGAAAACTTAGCAGCGTTATATAATGAAAGAGCTTTGAAGGGGTTGACTCACCCCGGGCTGACATACATCTTTGACTAGTTTGTGAGATACTCATAAAATTACATCCTGTTAATTTAAGGCTTCTTATGCTAATTTTCAGTCAATTTTTTTTGCCTACGAAATTTATTGGCGGCCTCCAGGGTAACAGCCGGGTTTGGTCCAAGTATGTGGGATCCTTGTTAAAAACACCATGCGAGGAAAGGACAACAGAATGCAGCGTGAGGGCCAGCGGGTGGGAGGACAGGGCCAGGGCCCGGCTGGGCAGGGAGGGCTGGGCTCCCCGTGGCCCCCAAGGCCCTGCCTTCACAACCGAGCCAGGGTGATGCTGAGGGACACACTAGCCCGGTCCAGCAGGCCACAGAAGCTCCAGCTGGGCTCAGGCCTCCCACGTCATGGAGCTGTTGGCGTCTCCCCGAGTGACACTCCACGGAAGGATGTCGAGGGTTCCCCGGCTCCACACACTCTACAATTTCGTGTCAGTAAGAGGAGGCTCTTCTAGATGGAGAATGTTTGGTGATGGAGAAGGCATCAAAGGGAGGCCCTCCATATCAGCTGATGTCCATCATTTTAGGCAGAAAGGCAAATCTGTCATTGGAGTTTTCAAGCTGGGCCGGCTTTGGGGACATAGCACATGGCCCTATTCTCAGAAGGGCTGCACTGCTGTCACTGTCTTAAAAGTTCCTATCAGGAAGCCTCACAGGACCCCACGAGGCACATCGCCGGCCCTGCCCCCCTCAGGGGGGCAGAGAAGAGCCAGGGGCCCCCAGTCACCCCTCCCAAGCTATTCAGTGACATTCCCCTAATCTTGGCCGTGCCCACCTTCTCTTCCAAGGGAGACTCGGGCCCCTGTGGCAGGCCTCCAGAAATGGGGCAGCTGTGGGCAGGGCTCTGGGGCTGGGAGAAGGCTGGGTACACTCCAGAGGGGTAGGAAGGCTCAGTGGGGAGCCCATGGAGATATGAGAGAGTTCTAGAGGTTCCAAGAAACAGGTGTGGGTGGGTCTCTGGGTCCGGAGTGGGGAGCACAGCAGATAAGAAAGTTCCATGTATTGAAACTTGAGGAGATTTCAACACAAGGTCCTGGAGTTGTTGGACCCCCCCAAGGCCCCCAAATGAACCTCAACCCACATCTTGTATAAAAATCAACAAGAACTTTTAACTATACAACTTTTAGAAAAAAAACACATAGGAGGAAGTCTAGGGGAAGGCTGCTCAGACACAGCGCCAGAGCATGGTCTGGGAGAGAACACGCTACCTTGGACTTTGTCAGCATTCAGGGCCCCGCCCGCCCCGTCCAGAGGGCGGGAGAGCCGGTTTGGACGCAGCGCCTCACGTCTGCCACAGGACGTGCATCCGCGATGGGTAAAGAACTCTCAGAACTAACTCGACAGGAGGAAGACAGACGACCCACATAGAAAACAGGCAGCACACAGGAACAGACGGTGTGCCCAGCGGGACACGGACAGGTGGTGAAGGGGCTCGTGGGGAAAAACGCGCCCTCTCGTTAGCCGCGAGGGAAATGCCAGTCGAAGCCACAGTGGGACTGATGACCTGCTTATCAGAACAGCCAAAATTAAAAAAAAAAAAAGGGGATAACCATGAGAAAAACATCAGGCATCGTCCAGCTGAGGAGCAAGCATCCCACAAAAAAACAATAGCGCGAACACCAAATGCTGGCAAAGATGGCGCGAAATGAAATTTCTCCTACGCTGCCGCTGGGCGCGGGGAAAGGCCCGCCCGGCTTGGACATTCGTACCCAGAAACCACTCTCCCGGGCGTGGACCCCTGACAGGCGAGGACTGGGGTTCGCACAGACACCTGTGCGCGGTGTGCGCTGTGGCCCTCGTTGGGACAGCTCGGAACTGAGGGCCCCATGTCCTTAGCGGGTCAGTGGGCACACAGGCTGGCACGGCAGGCCACGGGCACCCCCGGCCGTAAGAAGGAATAAGCTATGAATCCAAAACAACGGAGAGGGTGGGCCTCAAGGGCACACGGCGCTGAGTGAGGAAAGCTGGCTCCCACGGGTGCCTGGGACAGTCTCAAAAAAAAAAAAAAATCACGAAATTAGAGAACAGGTTCGTGGTTGCCAGGCATTAGAGATGGGGAGAGGGACAGGAGAAGGAACAGGGACAGTAAAGGTGAGTGAAGGGGATCCTTGGGGTGACGAAATGATTCTGTGTCTTGACTGTGGTGGTTAGAGGAATCTGCCCGTGTGACAGGCTGGCAGAGCGACACACACACACACACCAGGTGCATGCACTGCAGACTGCTGGTGCACCTTCCCCCCGTGTATATGGTGAACCCTAACCCTCAATATAGTGATTGTAGGAGGCGGAGCCCTAATGATGGGACTTGTGCCCTTACAGAAGACACTCCAGAGAGACCGCCTCCGTCCCCCTGTGAGGACACAGCAAGAAGACAGACGGCCACCTGCAAACCGGGAAGAGAGTCCTCACCAGGACCTGAGTCAGCTGGCACCTGGGCCTTGGACGTCCAGCCCCCAGACTGTGAGCCACAGATGCCTGCTATTAAAAGCCCCCCCCCCGCGGCGTTGGGCCACAGCCGCCCGAGGTGACTAGGACAGTGTGTAGAACTGGTGAAAGTGAGAGGAGGTCCCTGGGTCACGCAGAGGTCAGTTTCCCGATTCTGGTGTTGTGCGGTGGTGACGCAAGGCAGCGGCATCCAGGGAGAAACTGGGCAAGGGCGTGTGAGACGTCTCTGTACTCTTTTTGCAACTTCCTGTCAACGTATCATGATTTCCGAAAAAGAGAAAGTAAACAGGAGCTCGGGAGAGGACCGGGGCTGGTAGCGCTGACACTCGGGGCGAAGGCCCAGCGCTGCAGAGGTATGGGCAGCGGGCAGGACCGGCGGCGAGCGGTGAGTTCCACCGTCCAGGCTGCTCTGCCCGGTCAGACGTGTGCGGGGTAGGTTCACTCGGGGAAGGAAGAGAGGGTGGGCCCCCAACAAAGGTCCTAGCCTGCCCGGAGCAGACTGGGACCTCTTAGCCCTGAGCAGAGTGTGTCCCCTGATCTGCTTTGCCCTCTGCGGTGTGGGGGGCCGGCTCACAGGGGCACCGGCAGGGTCTCGTGTCTCTGCCCCCACTTCCCACACACATACCCTGCGAGACCGGCCCTAATCCCGGCTGGAGCCCAGGAGTCCTGCTCTCAGCAATGACACTGTGGCCAGAGGAGGGTCTTTGGGGGCCTCTCGGGCCGGGAGCTGCAGCCTGGCCTTCCCGGCAGAAATAAGGAAGAAACAGTCTTGCTTTGCAGGGTAGGAGCTCACTGCATCCCACTCTCCTAAGTTACACGAGGACACAATTTATCTTTAGCCCGAAGCCACCTGCTTGGTAATCTGTTTCTGTGTACCCAATTGATCCCGCCGTCCTCACATTAGCTGGAGAAATGGCTGCCTTATGTAAAACAATCAACTCATAAGGACGTGCTGGACAGGGCAGTCTAGGGCGTGGGCTGGCCTGCCCTGATTTCGGGCAACCCTGCCCTTCCTGGAGCACGGGCCAGTGTGCCCCCAGCCAGGCTGGCGAAGGACATGGAGCCGTGTGAAGGCAGAGCCCTGAACCCCAACGGGAGGGCGTTGCCTGCAGACCACAGGTGAAGATCCCCCCGCCCTCCCACCACTGGTCAGTAAGGCCCTCTCTTCATTTTCACATTTTGGTCCTTCTTCTAGACAGACGGTTAAATTGGTTAATGAAAATTCTGGAAGCATTCCTACCCAGCCCTTGCCCCAACATTAGATACATTGTTAGGTATATATGTATGTCATCTTCACGTCTTAGAATCTCCGGCTGTGAGCCGGAGGAGAGAACAAGGTCACCCCGGGTCCCGTGTGTGCAACGTTGTCCTCAGAGGTGTCTCCCCCGCGACTGTGCACAGACACGGGTGACTCCCCCTGTCTCTGACCCCTTCTTCCGGGTCCGTCATATATTTTGAGCTCCATCCTAACTCTGCCATAGCCGTTAGGATCTGCTGTAAGACCTCGTCTCGGGGACCGAATTAGAAAGCGAAACAGACGTGAGTGACAGACCACCTGTACACAGCCGTGCGAGAGGGGCTGGGTCAGCCTCCTGCAGAAGGTTGCTCTGGGTAGATGCGGGCCCCTGGAGCGGAGGTTGACTCTTCACCTCCCAGGTGAGACGTGAGGACCCTGCCGACACTCTGGGCGCCCCCTGATGCCGTCAGGACAGAACTAACCCAATGCCTCGCCCGACAGGAGCATATCTTCCATTTTAGTCATTTTTGACGGGACCATCCAGGGGCATTAGATACGCTCACATTCATGAGCGACGGTCCCCACTAATCTACATCTAAAACTTTGTCATCACCCGCAACAAAACCCCTGTGATGGTTCGTTTTCCGTGTCGACTCGGCCTGGGCCCCAGGATGGCCAGACAGCCTGTCAGATGGCATCTCCGGGTGGGGCGCGTGAGAGGGCGTCTGCAGGACAGACTGGCACCTGAGCAGTGGAGATCACCCTTGCCGGCGACAGCGGGCAGCGGGCATGCCGTCGAGGGCCGGAACGGAGGAAAACAGCCGCGGGAGGGCGCATCCACCACCCGGCTTGAGCTGGGGCGCCGCCTCTCTTGCTCGGACACTGGTGGACACCGGTGCCCCTGATCCTTGGGTCCCCTGGGCTCAGCAGCATCATCGCTTTCCCTGGGTCTCTGGGATGCAGACATCAGATCACCGAACTTCTTGGCCTCTGTAGTCGTCTGAGCCAATGCCTCGTAATAAGTCCCTTCCTACATCTCCACAGACGTTCTATTGGTACCGCTTCTCGAGAAAACCCTGACTACGAGAACCCCAAGCCTCTAAAGCAGGGGTCCCCAAACTACGGCCCGTGGGCCACATGCGGCCCCCTGAGGCCATTTATCCGGCCCTCGCAGCACTTCCGGAATGGGCACCTCTTTCATTGGTGGTCAGTGAGAGGAGCATAGTTCCCATTGAAATACTGGTCAGTTTGTTGATTTAAATTTACTTGTTCTTTATTTTAAATATTGTATTTGTTCCCATTTTGTTTTTTACTTTAAAATAAGATATGTGCAGTGTGCATAGGGATTTGTTCATAGTTTGTTTGTTTTTTTATAGTCCGGCCCTCCAACGGTCTGAGGGACAGTGAACTGGCCCCCTGTGTAAAAAGTTTGGGGACCCCTGCTCTAAAGCAATCACTCTTCACTTCCCTCCTTCCGCCTGACTTATCTTCTGTCTCTGTGGGTTTGCTGCTCTGCACATTCGCACACATGGGGCCTCACAGTAGGTGGTCCTTCGTGCCTGCCACTGCCCCTCCGCATGCTGCTGTTGTCTGTCTGTCCACACTGTATCGGCACGTCATTCCTGTGTACGGCTGCATAGTATTCCGTGGTGTTCATCCTCCGAGGCTGCCTAGAGTGTCTGGGGCCCCTAGGGCTCCCCTTCATTCTGAGAAGCCTTCATGAAGAGCAGTGACTTTGTGTGGGCACCACACAGCCGTTTCCCCAGGGCTAGAACAGTGCCCGGGGCAGAGTGGGTGCTCAGTAAATATTTTCTGAGCAATGAATGAGTGAACGAATGAATGAGTGTGGTTGCTAAGAGTAACAATGGAAGCACTTGTGTTCTGAGCTCTTGGAAAGCAGCTGCGAAGACCACTGTCTGTAGCCACTGTTGGGGACAAAAATAAAAAAAAAAATTGCAGAGCTTTGGAGGACCGTCACGGGGCTGGGTGCCAAGACTCTGGCCATGTCACGTTGGCCCTGCTGGCCCATGGACTTTGTCACTCAGGAAACCGAATCCGTTTTCTGTGGCTGCTGTAACCAATCGCCTCACACTCAGTGGCTTAGCATAGCACACCTACGTATTACCTTGCAGTTCCAGAGGTCAGAGGTCCGACACGGGTCTCCCTGCCCTGGAGTCAATGTGTTGGAGGGCTGGCTCCTCCTGGAGGCTCTGGGACGACGTGTGTCTCCTGGCCCCTCTCCAGCTCCTAGCAGTCCTTGGCTCGCAGCCCCTTCCTCCACCTAACAGGTCCGCAACGTCACATCTCTCTGGTCCTCTGCCTTCGGCACACGTCTTTGATCACCCCTAACAAAGCCTCTCCCCACCACTTAAGGGCTCCTGTGATCAGATTGGGACCCCCCCCCAAGACAATCCAGAATAATGTCCCATCTCAAGAAGCTTTTCTTCATCACCTCAGCAAAGTCCCTTTTCCAGGTGAGGTGACATATTCACAGGTTCCTGGAATTAGGTGTGACATTTTGGTCTCCACAGGTGTGTCTTTGTGGATGCCTTCATTCCAGAATAACTGGGTGACTGAGACTCAGTTTCCTCATGTGAGAAGACAGGCCAGACGATTTCCAAGGTCCTTCCCAGCCCTTGGAGTCAGGTGACTGACGTGGGAGGGAACAGTGGCCTCTGACCTCGTGACAATTTCTGTTGTCACTGGAGCAGGGCTCCGGGTGCTCTGTTGGACCCGTCCACCTGTTTCTTCCTGGCCCCTGAGAGCATCACCCTCCTCTTTTGACGGCTGAGGGACACAGGCTCCATAGGGGCCAGGGGACGCTCTGGAGGCGACCTGTCTGAAAGTGGGGGCTTGAAGCCATTGTATCTGTCCAGCTCTCGAGCTGCTGCCCGCCTTCTCCCATTTGCACCGGGGATTTGGGTGACATGCAAACATTTTAGGGCATTTCAAAAAAAAAACAAACAACAAACCAGTGAATTTCACATATTTTAAATCAGTTCTTTTAGGAAGCTGAAACATGCAATTAATTTAGTCATTAATTTTAAAGTTTTTGGAAACTGACTTTCTCAGCTAAAAAAAAAAAAAAAAAGTAGAGAGTGTGGGGGAGGATCTATTGATGTGATTTTAATGGTTCAGTTATTTGCTTTTCTGAAGCCGTTTCTCAGGAGGAGCAAGCTGCAGAGAGAAGCCGTGGGAGGAGGTGCAGAGTCTGCGGCTCCTGGAGCTGTGGCGTCCGCACCTGCCTCTGTACCTGAGCGTCCAGCTCGCCCCCTGAAGCCGGCGCACGCCGGTCCGGGCAGGGGCCAGGGAGACACACATGTGGGCGCCAATTCTCAGATACAGGATGGGCTGACACATCCTCCCGGGGAGACCAGCAGCCCCCCCCCCCCCCCCCCCGCAATAGGGGATGGGCTTCCGTCTTCATCAAGTCCTTCCCCAACCTGGGGCTCCTCCCTGCGTCTCACAGACCAGCCCGAAAGACAAAAGGCACATTACTCCCTTTTGCTGGGAAACCGCCCATTTTAATGGCTCCAAAGGGTGTGTATCAAGGGACAGAGCTCTCGAGCGCAGGGGAGGGCCGTGCACGTATAAACGTGAGGGGCCAGGGCCTCTGGCAAGGCTGGCTCTCCACCTGTCACACTCCAGAGACCTGGTCAGCACTGAGCAGGCTTCCCAGTTCGGTCCCAGAGGGGGCTTGTCCTGATGGGTCCCTCACTGGAGCTCGGTTAGGCGGTCACTTGGGATCTTGGCGGTTCATCCATGGAATGGGTGTGATGTACCCGTCTCCACAGGTGTGTCTTTGTGGACGCCTTCATTCCAGGCAGATGGATTTGCTGTCCTGGGAGCCCCTCCCACCCCGGGGTGGGAGGTAACAGATACATGAGGCCTGTTTCCTGACCTCCAGGTGTGCACAGTCTGAGGGGGGTGACAGCCGGCAGGCAGACAGCTGCTCTGTGCAGCCCGTGTGTGATAAACGACCCTTGTTTGTGGATTTATTCATCCATTCATCAAGCCCTTCTTGCAAGCTGCCTCGTGCCAGAAACCGTGGTGCTCAGCAGCGAGGAGTCCATGTGAAGCCGTGAGAGAGGCAGTGGAAAATGTCAGACGTCACTTGTGGAGTGCTTTGCAGACACAAACCTTTTGAATAATTATGAAAATGGCTCCTTGAGCATCGGTGAGAAAAAAGCATTGCATTCAACTTTGACCTGAATACATTACCTGAAACTTTGGACTTGAAAACCAATGTGTGGCCCTGGCCAGTTGGCTCAGTGGTAGAGCGTCGGCCTGGCGTGTGGAAGTCCCAGGTTCGATTCCCGGCCAGGGCACACAGGAGAAGCGCCCATCTGCTTCTCCACCCCTCCTCCTCTCCTTCCTCTCTGTCTCTCTCTTCCCCTCCCGCAGCCGAGGCTCCATTGGAGCAAAAGATGGCCCGGGCGCTGGGGATGGCTCTGTGGCCTCTGCCTCAGGCACTAGAGTGGCTCTGGTCGCGACAGAGCGACACCCCAGATGGGCAGAGCATCACCCCCTGGTGGGCGTGCCGGGTGGATCCCGGTCGGGCGCATGCGGGAGTCTGACTGCCTCCCCGTTTCCAGCTTCAGAAAAATACAAAAAAAAAAAAAAAAAAGGAAAAGAAAACCAATGACTCCAGATGCTCTGTTTATTCCCAAGGCCACAGACCATTCTCCCTCTGTATGCCTGTTAACGACCAGCACCTTGAGCCTCCCTGCAGGACACACGTGTACGAAGGAGATGCCACCAGCCCTGGAAAATTGATTAATGGTTGGGGAGAAGGAAAGTGACATCCCGGGATGACAATGCTGCCACCCCTACCCACCCGGTGCCCACCACTCTTGCTGTTGGCTTGGCCTGGGTTCTCTGTCTCTGGGCACCACCCTCTACTTAATAATTGAGTGACTTCTGCTGGCCTCTCCTGGCCCATGGCATCCCGGTGCCCCTTGGAGTTGCACGTGGACCCCGACTCAGTCCCGAGTAGCCGGGACCACTCTTGGGAGACCTGCTTCCACCGGGCGGCACAGCCCAAGGGTCAAGAGGAGACCAGCCAGTTCCTGCTGCTAGAACGTGATCAGCAGATTCCTTCCGGGTCAGTTCCCCCTTGGGTGCGGCTCTCACAGCAAAGGTGCTGTCTTCTCTGTTTGGAAACGCAGTGCGTTTAGGAAGCTGGAACATGCAGCTCATTTCTTCACTTATTTAAAGGTTTTAGAAATAGACTTTCTTGTTTAAAACAAAAAGTAGGGCGGAGGTGGGGTGAATAAAGAGGATGTTATGGTTGAATTATGTCTCCCCCACCCCACCCCACCCCCAAAAAAGATAAGTTGAAGTCCCAACTCCAAGTGTTTCAGAATGTGACCTTATTTGTTTCTTTCTTTCTTTTTTTTTTTCTTTCATTTTTCTGAAGCTGGAAACGGGGAGAGACAGTCAGACAGACTCCCGCATGCGCCCAACCAGGATCCACCCGGCACGCCCACCATGGGGCGACGCTCTGCCCACCAGGGGGCGATGCTCTGCCCATCCTGGGCGTTGCCATGTTGCCACCAGAGCCACTCTAGCGCCTGAGGCAGAGGCCACAGAGCCATCCCCAGCGCCCGGGCCATCTTTGCTCCAATGGAGCCTTGGCTGCAGGAGGGGAAGAGAGAGACAGAGAGGAAAGCGCGGCGGAGGGGTGGAGAAGCAAATGGGCGCTTCTCCTGTGTGCCCTGGCCGGGAATCGAACCCGGGTCCTCCGCATGCTAGGCCGACGCTCTACCGCTGAGCCAACTGGCCAGGGCAGAATGTGACCTTATTTGGAAATAGGGTCGTTGTAGATAGAATTGGTTAAATTGAGGTGAGGTCCCACTGGAGGTGGTGGGACTGGTGTCCTCATGAGGAAAGAAAGCACACAGAGATGCCAAGAGAGAGGGTCCGGCAGCCCTGAGGGGCACGGCATGGACCTGGTGGTCCTGTCCACTGTTCACGTGGGGGCTTCTCACTGGACAGCGGGGCGTAAGGCGCCCTGCTCCTCTGCACCATGAGGATTCTCTGTCCTGTCGGGGACATGGTGCCTGAGCAGGTGACTCTTTCTAAAGCCAGAGCTGCTGTTATTCATTCACCCACGCTCCCCCCACCCCACACCCATGCTGGGGCTTCCCGAGGCACCGGGGACCCTGACTCCAGACCTGAGCTCCTGTACACTCACTGCACCCGCGTAGACGCTCCCTATCAGTTTCCGGAAATGAGCCTGAAGTTGCTCCTAGGCCTGCTGGGCCCCTCTCCATCCTGCGCCCCTGCGCTCCGTCCTGCGCTGCTGCCTCCAGCCCAGCTGCAGCGGGGGCCAGGTCTTTCTGTCCCCTCCGCTGGCCTCGAGCTGCCTCTCCTCCTTCTCGGGACATGGCCTTGGCTTCCTTTGCCCAAGATCAAAGCCTCGCCTCAGGGACCTACCTCCTAGTTCTGTCTGAGGCCAGATGACACCCACTCATTTCCAGAAATGTGCCTCTCCTTCATTTTCCTGACGCGGCAGCTGTGGTCTGTCCGGTCCTGTGCACGGAGCCAGCGATGTCTGGAGCCTCCGGGCGTGGAGTTCACAGGCAAACCCAGCCCTTCCCGAGGGTCTTCATGGCTCCTGGGGGCGGGGCAGGGCAGGGGCTGGGACAGCAGTTGCCGCCCGCGACAGAGGACGCTTCCTGCAGTCACAACTCGGCTCTCCAACTTTGGTGGGACGATTTTATTTAACAGGCAGTCTGTATTCAAAACTAAAGAGTCCCCAAAATATCCTTTATTTTGTTTAATATAGTACTATATTATTTAGTATATATACTGATATTATACTATATTAAATTATATTATTGTTAAAATTAAGATATTAAAATATATGTATTTGTTATCTATAATATATCATTCCATTAATATAACAATATAATTAATTATATTATTTATATATAATTTAGCATCATTACCTATAATAGATGTTATATAAAATTATAACTGTTATAATTGATTATAATATATTATATAATTAACATAATAATTATGTGTATCATGTACAGCAGTGGTCCCCAACCTTTTTTGGGCCACGGACTGGTTTAATGTCAGAAGATATTTTCACGAACAGCCCTTTAGGGTGGGGCGGATAAATGTATCACGTGACCAAGACAAGTGTCAAGAGTGAGTCTTAGACGGATGTAACAGAGGGAATCTGGTCATTTTTAAAAAATAAAACATCTTTTAGACTTAAATATAAATAAAATGGAAATAATGTAAGTTATTTATTCTTTCTCTGTGGACTGGTACCAAATGGCCCCTGGACCAGTACCGGTCTGCGGCCCGGAGGTTGGGGACCACTGATGTACAGTATAAAACCTAATAAAATGTATTAGAAATAAAATACATACATACATACATAATATTAAAATATAATCAAATAGCCCTGGCTGGTTGGCTCAGCGGTAGAGCGTCGGCCTAGCATGCGGAGGACCCGGGTTCGATTCCCGGCCAGGGCACATAGGAGAAGCGCCCATTTGCTTCTCCACCCCTCCGCCGCGCCTTCCTCTCTGTCTCTCTCTTCCCCTCCCGCAGCCAAGGCTCCATTGGAGCAAAGATGGCCCGGGCGCTGGGGATGGCTCTGTGGCCTCTGCCCCAGGCGTTAGAGTGGCTCTGGTCGCAACATGGCAACGCCCAGGATGGGCAGAGCATCGCCCCCTGGTGGGCAGAGCGTCGCCCCCTGGTGGGCGTGCCGGGTGGATCCCGGTTGGGCGCATGCGGGAGTCTGTCTGACTGTCTCTCCCTGTTTCCAGCTTCAGAAAAATGCAAAAAAAAATAAAAAATAAAAAAAATAAAATCAAATATACGAATGAATGTATAGCAACTATTTTGTTTATTATTCCCCAGTGCCGCCACAGGTGAGATCTGCGCCCAGGGAGGTGGAGACCAGAGGAGCCTATGATGGCTCTGTCCTGTGCAGTCAGGGAAGGCTTTCCGAGGGAGGTGACACCCAGGTCCCTTAGAGTGCACAGGAGTTCTGCGGCAGGGTGGGTCATCGGGGATGAGCTTCCCCAGGAGACAATGGCCTGTGCCCACCACGGTGGGTACCAAGTGCCTCCTCTGTGCCAGACCTGGCTGCACACAGCAGCTGCACAGTGAACAGCATAGGCGGCCCGCCCCCAGGTGCTGAGTGCCCAGGACCAGAGGCATGGAGACTCCCAAGGGGGTGCAGCGTGGACATGAGATGAGGTGACTTGCGCTGTAGAAGGCCTGGGGGTCTTGGAGCCCAGGGGGGCCACGCAAGGAGCTTGGCCTTTGTCCTGTGGAGGTGGGCACCATTCTGGGATTCGAGTGAGGGGAAGGGTGTCCAGGGTGGTGACTTGGAACCTCTTGAAGGCAGTGGCGGGCACAGGTGTTCCCGTGCCGGGTCCAGTTGGAGGCCCTGGGAGATGGTGCTAGGTCTGGACAGGAGTGGCCAGCGCTCTGAGCTCAGAACTCAGCCAACTTGGCAAAAATGTGTCTCATCTCTGCCCCGACTTTGGGAAGAGGCGGAAGTTAGGATGCATGCCTCTTCCGGAACCAGCTGGGAGGTGTCGGGGTGGGGGGGTCAGAACAGCAGCACCCGCGGGGGCCACCATGTTCCCAGGAGAGGGCCTCCCCTCTCGAGGAGTGGGGAACACAGCAGCCCAGCCCTCCCCACTGGGGGTTTCGGTCCCCATGATGGCCTCTCTCTAGACCAGGTGCTGGCCAGGCTGAGGATGCCCTTGACCTTTTCTCCCAGAAAACGTGGGCTGGGGGTGATCACCTCCTTCTCTCCCATTTCCCGGACCCACGGGCTCCTCACCGCCTCCTTTTCCTGACTTCCTCACCTGACCCCACCTGGTCACTCCTTTGCCAGGATGGATTCTGTCCGCGGTGCGGCCTCCCCTCTGGAGGGGAATGCTCTCCCTTGTCCCCACATTCACTCCTTCTCCAAATGCTCGGACCAAACTGCCCAGAGAGACAGGGGCGCTGGGAACAGGGCTCAGTCAGCTTCTGTGAGTGCCACGGCGCCCAGCCCCGTGTGGTCCAGAAGCCGGGCAAGCCAACACGCCCCAAAGATGCTCACACTCACTGTCCCCTCAACCGCAGGCCATTTCTCCCTCCTCAGCATCTCTCAGCTAGACTTGGACTATCTGTGTATATCTGGGGCCACTGTCAGTGGCAGAGCTGAGTCGCTGCAGGAGACCCTCTGGCCCTCCATGTGGACAGCGTCGACTCTGGCCCTTACAGAAGGTGTGTGTGTGTTGTGCTGGCTTCGGCAGCCCATACACCGGGAAATGTGTGTGGGCTTCCCTTTCCCCTCTGCCTCCCACCTCCCACCGGAAGGGGCTCTCTGATACCCTAACGTGCCCCCCTTTTCTCCTCAGCCTGGAAGTCCCCGGTCTCCTGGGTCAGCTCCTGTTGGCCATCATGGTGCAGCTCCAGAACCTCCCTCTAGGCCAGAGCCTGCGGCCCTCGCCTGCCCAGGTGGGGCCCCGCACTGGGCTGCTGTTCTGGGAGACTGGGAGCTCCGTGCTGGTGGGCACGACTGGGGCAGACCCGAAGAGGGGCCTTGGGAGTGACCACCGAGCTTCCCTGGTCCTGGGAGGGGGCAGTTGGGCAGGGGCGGGTGAAGAGAGGCAGTGCCAAGAGGACCCCTCGTCCACTGAGGGCATCCGCTTCTGCACAAAGGAGACACTGTCCTGTCCTGTTATGCGGGGTGGCCGTTGCCACCAAAGGGGACCAGAGCCCCTACCAAAGCCAGCAGCTAGTCTTTGGGGCTGAGGCAGCCCAGGACTGACCTGGGAGACTAATACCTAGTGACTAACCCTGGGGGCTTTCGGGGCAGTATGCAAAAGACTAGGTCCAGGAGTGCTGTGGAGCGGGGGCGGGCGGCCTTGCTGACCACCACACAGGGCTCGGTCTGTCGCGTGGCCACTAGCCCTGCCTGCTCCTCAGTGAGGAGGGAGTGAATGCTTACAGGCCCCCTGTGGCACTGCCAGAGGGCAGGCTAAGCCGCCACAGGGCAGGGGGCTGGCCCGTCAGCTCCTTCTCTTCTACTGACGAGCAAGGGGTGGGGTGTGGTCATCCACAGGACTCTGCATGGTGGATGCCCGTCCCTCCGTCCCTCAGTCTGAGATGTGGGGGGAGGGCCGAGATGGAAGGACCCACATTCCTGGGTGGCCTCCTCTGTGCCAGGGACAGGGAAAACCTCACCAGGAGCCCAGAGCGGGGACCATGCCCTCGTCAACCAGATTCGGCAGATGAAACACAGGGCGCCCAGATACATCTGAATGTCCAGTGACCAACAGACAACGTTGTAGTATAAGTGTGTCCCCAATGGTGCGCTTATCACAAGCTGACATTTTATCTGGCAGCCCTGTAAGAGGGGCTGCATTCTGCCATGGGTGGGGGCTGCCGTGTGGGTGCCGTGCAGTGGAGGACAGCCCCCACCCCACCCCTCACCCTGTACCTCCCTCTCACAAGCACTCGTCTGGTGAGGCAAGCTCACTTTCCCGAAATAGCAACTCTTGGAAATGCACCAGGTGGGGACCTTGGGCTCAGCCCCACATTCCGGGCATCTGAGTTCCCATGGGCTCAGGGAGGGGTTTTCTCCCTCCAAGTGAAAGGCTTGGTGGACTGCTCTGGGGACCCTTCCCGCTGGAGCTGGGGGGAGTGGGCCCACAGCCCAACCCTGGAGGGACCTCAGGGGACCCCCCAAGGGGCCCGCTGAGGGCTACCTCTCCAGGCAGACCTTGGAGTCCCAAACTCACCGTAGGTTTGAGTGGTGAGGACCCCCAGCCATGGTAGCCCAGAGGGGCAGCCTGGGTCTGGGGCAGGGCTGTGATCTGGGTCAGGCCACCGGGAGCTGCGGGCAGATGGGAAGTGTCCCTGGCTGACTATGTTGAGGGACTGATCTGTTGTCCAACTGGAGGACACTGAGCAGGGTTGGTCCCTCCCTCTGGAAGGCTGGTAGAAGCGATGGGCACCATCTTGGTCAGGCCAGTGTGCTCAGGCCAGATGACCTGCCTAGAGGGGTGCTAGGCTTTGGCTACTCTGGGGTCTGGTCCACCGGCTCTCTGTCCACTCTAGCCCCCAAGTCCTTGGGCACTGAGGATGACCACTAGGGGGCAGTGCGAGCCAGGACACCTGGCAGAGATCCCCCCTGTGCCTGGCTGGCTGGATCTGGCTCAGGAGGGAGACAGTCTGGGAGGATGAGAAGCCCTGGGTGGTGGTCAGCATAGGACCCTGCTTTCCCACCCAAGGGGGCTTTGGGTCAGGGTTCTGCTCTGTTAGGGCACTGGGAGCCTTCCTGATGTGCACGATCACAGCCCCTCCCCATAGTCACACACATTCCCACATAGAAGCGCACACACACACGTGCACACGCACACACGTGACCCCACCACCTCACATGCAGGCCCAGCTGAGTTACAGAGGCACTGGCCGCTGGCTTAGGAAGGCCGGATTGTGAATGAGTGTTCTGTTTCTCCCTGAGAGCAGGTGGGGCTCAGCCCAGCGGGGGTCCTGGTAGGCCCCACTGCTTCACGGGGAAGCCACCCCCAAGTGTAGGCCACACCACTGGGCTCCCTCTTCGCCCCGCTGGGTCCTCTGGGTCTCCGGGCACCCTGCCCCTGCCCAGGTCCTCTCCCCAGCAGCAGAGCCTCCTGCCTCCAGCGTCCCTGCAGCCCACCCTCAGGCAGCGTTCCCTGACCTCCACGCAGCTCTCCCGCCCACAGCGCCCTCTGTGCCCATATGGACCGACTTTAGCTTCCTCTTGTGCAGCCCCTGTCCCTCCCGCACAGGGACCGGGGAGGCCCCTCACACCTGGGCCACAGCTGGTTAGTACCCACTGCCCCTCCCCACTTCCCTCCTGCCCTGCGCTCAGCTTCTCCGCCCTCTTCGCCACCCCTTACGGCTCCTTTCTCCTCGTTTTACCCGGAATCTTCCCCCTGCATCCGCCTGGACACAGGGTGGAGGGGGCCCTGAGGTCCGCCCCCTGCAGAACGCGGGTCACTCCCTCTCATCCGGGTGCTGTGGGCCGCCCACCTGCTCTCGTACCCCTCTTGGACTTGATGGCCTTGGCCCATGAAGAAAATTTGGGGCCCAAAACCTCCGAACTGCCAGACATAACAGACAAGCCGCCAGAGCCCCATATCCCGACCTGGGATGAGGTGTGCCTTGTGGGCCTTCGCTTGGGGCTGGGGTCCCCCGGGGTGAGGGTGGGAGGTAGGCTGGGCTCTGGTCCTCCCTGGTGTATGGCTCCTTGGTCTCTGCCCTACCCTTCTGCACAGTGGGGACGTTACCCAACCCCTGGGGGCTGCTGCCAGCTTTAGAGTGCATGCAGGGCACCTAGCATGGTACGCATGCGCAGTCAGGACCACACGCATGCGCAGTCAGGGCCATGGCTCCTCTCATGGTGCACCCCAGCGAGGGGAGGGCCGGGTAAGCTCTCCTCTTCCCTGCTTCCCACGGCTGTAAATTATCAGCACAGTAACCCAGACCGAGGTTTTCCTTCAAGTGCCACTGTGAGCGCCTCTGTCCCAACGCCGTTGATGTGAGGTTTTCAGTGTTCCCAGCCCCCACCGGACAGTAGCCCCCCCCCAGACCTCTGATCCTTTGCTATCAATATTTTCACCAAATTCAATCTGAGTCCCGGGTGGGCTCAGGGAGGTGGGTTGCCCCGTGGCTTGGCACATGCAGGGACAGGGCTGGGACTTGTGGGGGACCTACAGACGTCCCCTAGGAAATGCCTACCAGGATCCATCACAAGCAGCCCCTCAGGGGCGGAGCCAGAAGGTGCTAGAAGGAACAGTGAGGGGCGGGGAGGAGCGAGGAGGTCTGTGTGGGCTCGGGGCCCAGGTAGTCCTCAGGGGGCGTTTGCCGGCAGTCTTTGGGAGCAGGGCGCGCTGTGACCCGTTTTGCACAGCTCTGAGAAGTACCACAGTTCTCTTGGACTTTGTGGGCTCTGCTCTCCAGTGGCCAGTATTTTGACAGTGAGGCACAGCTGTCACCGCATCCTGGGCACAGGACTGTGGGTGCTGCATGGCCAGACTCAGAGCAGCCCCGGGGCTGAGCGCGCCCGTTAGTACATCCACATTCATCACTGCTGTTGGCCTGGGAGGGACTGAGGCTCCCATCAAACAGGACTTTGTGTGTACGGGCATGTGTGTGACAGTGTGTGTACATGTATGTGTGAGTGGGTATGCACACACAGGCATGTGATTGTGTATGTATGGTGCACATGCTCATGAGCATATGAAGGTGTATGTGTGTGCAAGTGTGCACATGTGTGTGCTAATGTGCTGTGCATGTGCACATGTGTATTGAGTGGGTGCACACAAATGCGTGTATGAATTGTTATGTGTATGCATGCATTTGTGTTGGTGAGTATGTGAGTGTGGGTGTGCGGGTGTGCACAAGTATGTGTACACATGTGTGTGGGCACATACAAGCGTGTGTGAACACATGTATGAATATGCTTTGTACATGTGTATGTGAGTGGGTGCACGTGTGTATAAATTGCTTTGTGTGTGCATATGTGTGTGAGTAGGTGTGTGTGAATGGCTGTGTGAGTGTGTGGGTGCACATGTGTGTGACTGTGTGTGTGCACATGTGTGTAGGAATTGCTTTGTGTGCACACCTGCATGTGAGTGGGCATGCACAGCGTGTGTGAGCACACGTGTTTGTGTGCACTGGCTCAGGCACGGCAGCATGTCACGGAGCATTCCGCCATGTCTGACAGGCGGGGACGCGGGCTGGTGGGTTCCACAAGCGTTGTTTGGGAAGGTCTTCTTCCCTCCTCACTAGCCAGGCTCTGCCTGTCTCTGGACTTTGCCGGTGGCCCTGGCAGCTGTCCATGGGCAGTGAGGAGGCCTGGTAGCTGGTTTTGGGTGGGGTTTCCCACATTGCTGGAAGGTTTGGTGGGCAGAAACCTCCAGTTGTCTACAGTTTTCATCCTGGTCCCAAAACTTCTAGCCAAAGCAATTGACACGCAATCAATAATAACACATTAATCTCAGTTTATGTAGACTGTCCGCCCAGGAGACTGTGGCCTCATTGGGCACGGGGGGTGGATGAGCTGGTGCACATCCTGGGTGGGGGAAAGCCCAGAGAGCTGGCCTCACGCTGTGGGACCTGATTTCTGCCACCCACCCTCCCGTGGCTCTCCTGCCACCTAAAACGAAGGGCCCGGCCACACGTCCCCGTGGGCTCTGAAGCTCCAGGACTGAGAAATCCCCTCTGGACCGCGGGTCTCTGTATCCTCCTTGGAATGGGGTTGCTGTGCACAGATCTAACCCGGGTTCTGACCGTGCAATGACCTCGAGGTCTGCTCCTGGCACAGAGGGGCCATGGGCTGTGTGGGCTTTGGGACAGCAGTAGGGTCTGTTTCAAACCTTGCCTTACTTCACAGAAGACTAACTTCAGCTTATAGGAAAGAAAAGCAACAACGTGTAAGATGCCAACCCTCAGAAGCTCCCAGGCAAGAGCCCACACAAGTGACAAGAGGAACTAAATAACCAGGAGAAAAGTGGACCGCAAATACGCAGACTCACAGGTCCTTCCCGGTGGCTTGGACTGGAGTCCAGAATCTGGCTGTGAGATTCCTGGCAGCCAAAGCGAAAAGAGAAACTGGACCACTTCAGTTGTCCTCACTATCCCTTAGGACAGGGCTTCTCAGCTCTCCTCCGACCACAATGCGCAGAGATGTGAGACCCCTGGGGAAGGCAGACGAGGCCAGTCCGGTCGGGGTGGAGATGACCGCCCTGAGGGCTGAGAGGAGCAGCCTCTGCACACCTCCACGAGAGGAAAGGCTCCTTCAAAGGTGGCGGGCATTCCGTGCTCTGGAGAGCTCATTTTTCCATTCTTGGCTCTGAAAGATATTTTTCCCACAAGGCTCCATCTAGGTGGCCCTGCAGATGAAGAGTGGATGATGTCCCCAACAGCATCTGGACAGCAAATGCAGCACCGAGTCTCGTGAAACGGCTCCTTGTAGCTGCCCTGGGAGGAAGCCGAGGGCCCGTTTCCAAACCGCAGAGCCTGCCAGAGGACAGCGAGCTCCCAGCGGCGCCGTGCTGCACACCCAGCTGGGTGCCATGCCACCTGCAGGGAGCCGCAGGGCTCCAGTGCCTTTGCTGAGCACCCACTGGGTGCAGGCCTCGGGGAGGAGAGGGGGCCCCATTCCCTGGATTGTGTCAGCCCCTCGGCTCTCAGAATCACAGCACCGTGAGTGGCAGGATGAGGGCTCACACCAGGGCTCCGTGACCCCAGAGCTGGCTCTGTTCACGCTCCTGCCTGTACCCTCTAGACTTGGGGGTCACCCTCGGGTGCACCACTCAGGCTGTGGTTCTGGAGCTCTGTGACTTGCTGAAGACATCAGGCAAGGTGGTTCTTGGCATTACTGGTCACTGGTAGGTTTCTGTGGCCCATGCCCAGCCGTGACTTTAACAGGAAGGAAGACGGCTCAGAGCTGGGCAGCCTTGCAGGTGGCAGAGGGCATTATCTGCCGTGGGTGGGGGTTCCAGCGATGCCTGTCGGGGTGAGAGCTATACTGACCAGTTCAGCCTCAAAAAGGGCTGAGGCTCACATGCCACATGTCTGCTCGGGCAGGGTCCTCAAACCCCGCCCAGGCCCGGTCTATGCCAAGTCCCCCCTGGAGTGAGCTTGTCTTAGCCACAACCACACCTTTAACTCCATTTCTCAGATTTGGACGCAGGCACAAGCAAGGCAGTAATGACCACACTGGGAAACCCAGGCTCGGACATCTTCACCCGTCTGGGGGTCACAGTCTGGAGGAGGGGACACAGAAGAGCACTGGGGACTGCAAGCGAGGTCCTTACAAGGAAGGGACAGGAGCTGCCCAGGGAGGGGCCACTCTCATCAACATCCTCTGGATGAGGGCCGGCCGAGGCCACAGATGGCTCAAGTAGGGTTGGACGAGTTTGCCAGGCAAGCAAGTAAGGTAGAAAGAACATTCTGGAAGGAGAAGGCACTGTACACGCAGGCCAGAGGGGAGCTGCTGAGGGTGGGCGTGGGGGCCCCAGAGATGTCCCAGCAGGAGGTGGGGGCTCAGAGGTCCCAAGGCTCCGTCCTTGAACCTGGGGCCCACATGCCCAATCCTGGGGGCTGGTGCGGCCACTAGATAGACAAGCTGTCCTGATGCCAAAGTGGCAGCAGCAAGGGCTTCCTTGGCACAAGGGGGGCGATTTCAGTTACCATTTTCCATGGTCTTTTCCCCTTTGATGGTAAAACAAACGCATCCTGGGCTCTACATCTGCAGGGAAATGGGGGTCCCGCAGCCTCCCGGGGTGACCGGGACATGGGTTGGGTGGGGCTGGAGGCCCAGGACCCCCCCCCCCCGGGGAGGGAGAGGTGATGGAAGGTCCCGCAGGACAAGCAGAAGACGCAGAGCAGGGGTCAGGGCTCGGAGGGATTGATGGGGTGAGCGGGAGCTCTGGCGGCTGGGCGGCCCCCCGAGGGGCTGAGGAATGTAAACAAGCTGAGAGAAGGGGGAACCTGGGGAGGGGCTGTGGAGCGGAGGCCCCTTTACAGCCTCCAGGGACGCCGCAGTGAAACTCCAAGTTTCTGTGTCAAGTTTTTGCCTGATCGATGGTCCCGGGAAGGCGCCCCCAGGCTGAACCTAGGCACCCAGGACCTGTATCTGTGGCTCACGTCCCTGTGCTGACCCCTCCGGCCAGCAGTCAGAACCTCTCTGTGGCGTGAGCATTTCCACCTGGCCTCCCAGTGCCTTGGGGCATGCTGATACTTCCCAGAGTCCCCCAGCGCTGGAGGCTGACACACGGCGCTGTCAGGGTGGGAGGTTAGTGCTCTGGGAATGTTACTCACGAGAGGACACGTGTGGCCCCCTTCTGGTCCACTCCACCATGAGTTCACCAAGGAGGTGTGCACCCTCCACTGTGAACTTGGGGAGACACCTCTGAATCATGCGTGATTATCCACCACCACCCCTACTCACAATCCCGCTTAAAGGCTCCTCCCTGGGTCTGGGGTCGGCATTCGAGGCCCCACACAGCTCAGCCCAGCCTGACACCAGCTGCATGACCCCTGCGGCCCCACGGAGAAAGGGTCCCGGTGTGAGTGACACTGTCTGTGACTGTCCCTGAAGGGGTGTCTGCCCCCTGTCCTTTGGCTGTGGGGGTGACAGATCTCAGGCTGGAGGTGTCTCCCTGATGTTTCTCCGGTGCTCCACCCCCTGGCGCACGTCCCCTCTTGTCCCCTGCCCCCCCACCCAGGCCGGTCGCTCGCTCCGAGGATAGGCCCTAGGACCGTGAATGCTCCCCAGGGAGACCTCATCCAAGGCTTCTAGAAGGAGGTGTTTCAGTGCCTCTGCTTCTCTTTCTCGGTGGTTCCCACTATTATTTCTTCCTGCTCACCCACTGGAGACCCGAGAAAGGACTCGGGCGCTCTGGAGGTCAGGACAGTGACAAAGGACTGACCCCGCCCACATGCAGCATCTGAACCCACCGGCCGGAGCTACGGGGAGGCCGCTTCCATCTCAGCACAGGGCACAACTTTCCAGGGGCCCCTGTTGTCCCCGTGGGAAACAGGAGTAGAGCTGAGACCAGGCTTAGGGGGCTGCAGGGACAGACCGACGGACAGGGCCCAGGCGTCGGAGGAGACTCAGCACACAACATGTCCGCCCTCTGGGCAGGCGTGCACGCACACAGACTCGCACAGGGAGACAAGTCCCTTCGGGTCCAGGCAGGACCCTTCACGCACGCAAGCACACGGACTTGGAGAAAGACTCCCAGTCTCAGGGCCACGTGCCGCCGTGAGACTGCCCCGCCCCTTGTCCCAGCCACCTGAGCGGGAGAAAGTCGTGCAGCCAGTGTGCAAGGTGGAGCAAGATGGGCCCTTTTGACCCTCACACCAGTGCCCCGAGTCCTTTCTACACCCTCCTGACCCACTGGCAGGCAGGGGGGAGCCCGCCAGCAGTCAGACTGGGCCCTGCTGTGGGAAAGCCACTCGGTGCCCGAGAAACCAGGGCGAGGTGGGGTGGTGCTGAAGGTCCAGGACGCAGGGGCAGGCAGGGGATGGTGGTGCTACACACGGGGACACAGGACCACATGCCTATTAACCAGGCACCCAAGGAGGCAGAGCAAGGCCCCCCAGCGGCCCACCCCTAGTGTACCCCGCCTCCGTGAGAAGCCCATTCCAGGAACCTCAGCCCCCAGCAGCAACGGCTGAGTCATCTCAGCCAGCAGAAACCGAGATGCTGATTCCTGGAAAACAGGGCCCCATGGCCCACAGGGGACCCTCGCAAGGATGGCTCCCAGCTGTCCAGGCGCCAGGAGCCAGCAGGGCTGGGAGGAGCCCTGGCTCTGGGCTTGGACAGAGCCGGGGCGGGAGGGGAGAGAAGGCAGGGGAAGAGTCATGGCCCACCGAGGAGCAGCAGGGACCCCGTGAAGCAGCCCCGGGGGGGCCGGCGATGGTTGTGGGGGAGGGGTCTCGAGATGACAGGGAGCTGAGGCAGGTTACACCAGGGGTTCCTCACCAGCCGGCTCCTGGTCCTCAGTGCCTGTGGGGGCAATGCCTTGTTTAACCCCTGGTGGCTTCAGCGTGGCGTGCGGGTGACTCCTTCACGCGAGTGTGAATGGGAAGCCCAGAGAGATTTGACTCTGCAGCTGCAGGCCCAGCTGGACTGGAGTGAAGGCCCAGTGGCTCCCAGTTCTCCCAGTGCACTTGCTGGAGCCCCCACTGGCCACCAGTCAGCCACAGGCGGTGTGAAGGCGGTGTGGGGCAGAGACGGAGGAGGGCATCTGGGCCAGGTGGGGCTGGAAGACAGGTCTGCGGAGGCCAGGAGCAGTGGTGTGAAGACAGGATGTGCACGATCAAAGGCCCTGAGGCAGGAAAGCCTGTATTTGGGCTGAGGCCCTCTGCACCACCTGTGTGTTCAGGTGCGCTAAAGCAGGGGCCAGAGGGGCGGCAGCTAGCAGACCACGGGCTCAGCCACCTCCAGCCAGTGCGGGCTCTCTCCCACCAAGCAGGGGCCAGAGGGCAGCAGCTAGCAGACCGCGGGCTCAGCCACCTCCTGCCAGTGCGGGCTCTCTCCCGCCCCAGGACCGACGTGCGGGACCTGTGTGCTCAGGAGTGTTTCTCCCGGCCCTGAGCCTGCCAGTGCGGGCTCTCTCCCGCCCCAGGACTGACGTGCGGGACCTGTGTGCTCAGGAGTGTTTCTCCCGGCCCTGAGCCTGCCAGTGCGGGCTCTCTCCCGCCCCAGGACCGACGTGCTGACCTGTGTGCTCAGGAGTGTTTCTCCCGGCCCTGAGGCTGCCAGTGCGGGCTCTCTCCTGCCCCAGGACCAACATGCTGACCTGTGTGCTCGGGGGTGTTTCTCCCGGCCCTGAAGCCCCGGTTGGGTCTGTGGCAGTTGGTTTCCATCTGGCTGTCTCTGCCGTGTCTCTCCTGTCACAGGCCCTTCACGGTTTCCCTGCTTCTTCAGGATCCTTGGGGAGGGAGTTCACGGACCTGGGGAGGGGTTCTGACTCAGTGTCCCCTCCCCGGTCTGAAGTCCCAGAGCTGAAACACACGCACACTCACACCGTAGGCACACACATGCACACACATTCTCATACACTCTTGTGCACATGTACACACAGACATCTCACACACACAGACCAACCTGGTGGAGGTAGCTGCAGCTAAAGAACCCACCTTTGTGCACTGTGGTGGGGGTCTTCACCCCTCAGGTGTTCTTCCTTTTGATGCCACCAAAGCAAACTTTCTAACTGAAAACCGACCATCCCAACAGCCTTGGGCTTAAACCCTCCCAGCGACTCCTTTTGCCTCCAGCATCAAACACAAACTCCTATCTCTTACTACCCAGCACTTAGAAGTCAGAGACTGTCAGCCTGGAGTCTTGACCAACTTCTCGCATATTTTCTGACCACTGGGTCTTTGCACATGCTGGTCCTTCAGAGAAGAATGTCTGCACATGCCCCTCCTCCCCACTTCATTCCTTTGCAGACTGACAATATATTCTCATCCTTCTGAATGCAGCTGGTGGGCCACCCCTTAACATGCTTCTCTAGGGGTGGGAATGTTGCCCTCGGCCCTCAGAGCATCCCTTTGCTGATGTGACACCCAGCACAGACCCAGTGGAAATGTTCCCTGATGGATTTGTAACTGGGATAAGCCCAGGGCCCCATGTGTCAGATGTGGCATACTGAGTCAGACGCAGAAGCAGCAGTCCAGTAAGTAACCAAAGAGTTTAGAAGGGATCCCAGTCTTTGCAACATTTTAGGAGCTGCAGTTCATGGTCTCAGCAACAGTGTCGAAGCTTCCACCCCCACCCCAGCTCCGCCCACTCTCTGACAGTCTGTAGTCCCCCCCCCCGCCCGCCCCCAGCACTCTCAAACCCCTCCTCGCCTCTACTCAAGGGCAGTCTCTCTCTGACAGCCCCCTCTCCAGGCCCCTCAAGATGAGCCGGACTGTGCCTGCCTTTTGTTTCCTTTCTGCACTGCCCATGCTCCGTGTTTCTCCCCAACAAAGGGGAGCCCTGGAACTAGCCCAGACAGTGAGAATGCCCCCTCTCTCCCCTCCTGAGACCTCTCTCTTTGTGCCTTTTCGACCAAATCTGCATCATAAAAAAGCTGGAAACCCAGCTGGCAAATAGAGCGCTCTCCCTAGGGGGTGGGGTGGGGGGACAGGGAAGGGGTGACATGGAGCCAGCAAGGTCAAAGTTCCCTTTATTCCGTGGGGCGCAAGGGACATTCACATGTTAATAAATCATATTCCCATAGTGAATCAAAGAAACCTTCTTGCAATTTTCCCATGAACAATTCTACAAATAAAGAAACTGCGGGGGGGGGGGGGGGTGCGTGCGTGTGCGTGCGTGTGCATGTGTGCGTGCGTGCGTGTGTGTATGTGTGTGTGTTGGGGGGTGGTAAGCCCCACATCCTTTCCTGCCTCCATACTTTCAAGAACAAAAGCTAGGCCTGACCACATGTCCAACAGACTCGTGTTCAGGACCAAGAAGAGCTGACAGGGGCCCAGGGAGGTGTTTCTGAACCATCTTGGCGTCTTCCCTTAAGCAGATTATATGCTATTTCCTACGAGCCTTGCATATACAATTTTGTGCCTAACATTGATTAATCGGACAGTTTGGAAAAGTTAAACCTAAGCTTGTTGAACAGAATTGACTTGGAGGAAATTTGGCTCCAGCTCATTCCAGAAGCTTCTAGGATGTTCAGGCAGAGGTGGGGAGGGGGCGAGCAGAGGGCAAGGTCTCCTCTTCACAGAGAGGGTCGGGGACAGACAGGTCAGGGCCAGTGCTGCGGGGCGGGTGGGTGAGAGGCACGCATGTCTTCTGCTGGGAGCCGGACCACTCTGTGAGGTCCAGCCCTGCCCGAGGGTCAAGGACGGAGTTTGCTAGTGTGTTTGTTTTGTGACTCCTGGCTTTGTGCGAAAAAGGAGGGAGAAAGAGGAGAGGCTCACTTTTTTTTTTTTTGAGTTTTAAGGAAGTTTTATAAAAGCTTTAGGAAATGGTCCCTGCGTAACTAAAAGATTTGGAAAAAAATCCACAAATTGAAGTTAAAACACCCCAAATAAAGAACAGATTTCTTGCTCCCCTCTAACCACCCCCTTATCCTGGGGGTAGCCGTTCCCCCAGGGGGTTTGGGGGGACACCCTGGCCTCTGGAAGTGAGACTGCTGAGCCCTGGGGTTCTGGGGTTCCCCCAGCCTCTGTGCTGTGGGTTTCTGGGTGAGCTGGGGTGGGGGGGCGGGGACCCAGGCACGCTGTGATATCAGTGCCTTAGCCATTCTTCGTGAAATGCCCTCAGCTGACTGTCGAGACCCAGGTGGTGGTCATTCCCTTTCCTAAGAGCTGTCCCGTCAAACGGGCCCAGCCTCCAGGTGCCCCATCCAGATGGCAGGCTTGTGTGGAAGGTTCCGGCGAGGCCGAGCGGATGGTGCCAGAAGGTAGCGTTAGGCAAGGACGGAGGGCGGAGGGGCTGGGGTGTTAGCGGCGTGAAGGAGGTCAGCAAGCCCGGTGTAGCTGGGTGTGGGACCGGGGGTATCTGCAGGGTTGGTGCAGCATCAGGAACTGGGGACTCTGCCCCCCGAAGCTTATGTGTGGCAGGAGAGGTGGGAATCGGCACGTTGTGGGAGACGGACTTGGACCCTGGGTCCCGGGACAGAGGCCCCTGCCCTGCCGGCAGGGACCCGGACAGTGAGGGATGTGGCAGCAGGACGCACTGGTCAGTGCCGCTGGGAAGGAGGAGCCGCAGTGTTCGTGCAGAAACACCGGCGAGTGTGACCCCGCAGCACAGCTCTCTCTCGGGCAGGGGGGTGTGGCCACACCGCTCACGTCTGTGGGGCCACGCCCATGTCCAAAGGCAGGGGACCCGCCCCCGTGGACCCGCCCCCGTGGACCCGCCCCCATGGACCCGCCCCCGTGGACTCCGCCACGGACACACAGGCTGGCTTTCTGGGTGCTCTGTCCTGACCAGTGTGAGCCAGTCGGCTCAGCGGCCTTCCGTCCCGCGAGGCCTGATCAGACCCAGACGCTCACCAGGAAAAATACATTTTCTCGTGGACCCGAGTCTTAGAATTTGTAGAATAAACACTTGTAAACTCTGGGAACATGTATACGGGGCGTGGGGCTGCGTGCCGTCAGAGGAGCCTGCTCGCGGTCAGCGTTTCCTTCCGGTGCTCTCCCGGGGGCGGGCAGCGGGCACGGCGGACAGAGGGGCGGCCTGCAGGAATCCGAGACTCTCCGGGGAGGCTGCTCTGGCCGCCAGGGACTCTCAGATCCTTGTGGTCACGTTCGGATCGGGGCCGGAGCAGAGGGAAGGGAGAAGGAATGCCCCCCTCTCATAAAGACTTCTAACTGCCTCATTTAAAAATGTCCGCCGAGGCACCCTGACCCCCCACACCTACTCTGCTTCTTCCCTTTTCCTGCAGCCCTTACTACCTTCTCAGAAACTTGTTTCAGGATGAATTGTATCCCTCCCCAAATCCATCTATTTATTGAGGTGGCAACCCCACTACCTTAAAATGTGACCTTTGGGAAATAGAGCCTTTCAAGAGGTGGTTAGGGTTCAATGAGATCAGAGGGACAGTCCCTAATCCATATGGCTGGGTTCCTATAGGAAAAGGCAATAAAGACCCAGACAGGCATAAAGGAAAGGTCATGTGAAGGCAGGGAGAAGGTGGCCATCTACAAGCCAAAGAGGAGAAACCAACCCGGCCGACACCTTGATTTTCGATGTGTTGCCTTCAGAACTCTGAGGAAGTGCATTTCTATTGTGGAACACCCCACCCCCACCCCAGTCTGTAGTAGCGCTCAGCGCAGCCCGAGCAGACAAATGCAACACTATGAGCAAGTTACTGATTTCTTAAGTTCATCCTTGATTTTCTGACCACCACTGCCTACTCCAAGGTCGGAGATGTTGGATTTTGTCCTCTGATGCATCCCCAAATGCACAGAAGACCGCCTGACATTCAGTAATCCTTGGCACTTAGTAAATATTTGACATTCAGCAAATATTTGATAAACTTTTACCTCTGGCCAAGATGGAATAACAAGAACTAGATTTATCCTCCTGCCTGAAACAATGTCAAAGTCTGGACAAAATATACGCAATCAACTGTTTTCAGACCTTAGATGTCAAACAGTTCAAGACGGTTAATCCCGGAGAGACGGGAAACAAACACTGTGAGCCCCGTGGCTGCTCCAGCTGACTGCACGGAAGGAGTTTCCAGGCCACGGCATGGGGGAGGGGAGCCCAGGCAGAGCCGGGGGGCTTCCTGAGCGGAGAAGGTGGGCCTGGGCGTCTGAGTGGACTGACGCCGCTAAAGTCCACAGGCAGAGCAACGGAGGTCGGCAGAGCGTTCCCCTGGGGTATTAGTGGAGGAGTGATCAGTGCACGTGTCAGTAAGCTACCACAGGTGGGGAGAGAACCACCTGAGAAGATTAGAGATAACCGCACCTGTGCTCAGGCTGGGCCGGGAGGAGCGCCTATTCCCACGTGCCTGATTGAAAGTCTCCGATCTCCTTGGGCATGGGGTAGGTAGAGAATGCAGAAGGGTACTGGTGCAGGACTGGGGTAAAATTAGCTCTAGACTCCATCTACATGACGCTCTCATCCTACCTATCTCAGAGCTTAAGACCAAGCCTGGGGAGGAGCAAAGTGTTTCCATGTAACTATGTCCAAGAACAGAGTTTAACAATATAGGGATAGAAGCATAATAGCCAGCACCTGAAAAGGCTGAGATTTTTACAATGTCTAGGATCCAGTGAAAAGTTACCGAGGCATGCAAAGAAAGAAGACAGCATGACTGTAATAAGGAGAACACACAGAAATGATTGGTTCAGTAAATAGGGTGTAAAAACAGTTACTATAACTCTTAAATGGAGAAGGTAGACCTGGAGATGGAGGAGAAGGAGGAAAATATAACTGTTCTCTTTGTTCTAGAAGATAAAAGGTAAATAAATAAAAAGACTGAACAAATGAAGTAGAAGTGTGGGAGATTAATAGAGAGAGAGAGAGAGAGGCGCAAGTCAAACGTCCAGGGGTGAAAACACAATGTCCGAGATGAAAAATACACTGGATAGAATAAACAAAAGATTAAACTCGTAGATGAAAAGATTAGTTAACTTGAAGACATAATAATAGAAACCATGCAGAATAAAACATATAGAGAAGAAGAAAAAAAGATTGTAAAAAAATAAACAGAGCATCAGAAAGCTGTGGGGTCACTTCCAATGGCTTGATGCCCATGAGAAATAGTCCCTGCAGCAAGGGAAGTGGAGCAGATGAAACTATTCGGAAAAAATAACAGCAGGAAATTTTTACAAAGTTTAGGAAAACACCGAGATCTAAGAAAACAAATGAAGCCCAAGCACAAGGCATGTGAAGGAAACCACATTACGGCACACCTTAGCCTAACTGCTTAAAACCAGCGACAAGGAGAAAAGCTCGAAGCAGCGAAGGAGAGCACATAGTATGGACAGAGGAACAAGGTCAGAGACAAGGTCAAATTTCTCAGCAGAAACAGTGAGAGATGACAGTGGGGACTCATGTCTAAGGACTGAAAGAAAAAAAAAACCTGTCAACTTGCTGTTCTATACCCAGCAAAAATGTCATTCAAAATGGAGGCAAATAAAGACTTATTTAGCTGAATGAATTCATGATCAGCAGAGTTACCCTGTAAGAAGTATTTCTAAAGGTCCTTCTGGGAGAAGTACCATATTTCCTCATGTATAAGATGTTCCCACGTATAAGACACACCTTAACTTTAGGGCCCAAAATTTGGGGGGGAAATGTATTACATAACGTTATTAAATTCAAGTTTTATTCATCATAAAATTTACACAAGTCCTCATCACTGTCAAAACTCCCATCCATGAGCTTGTCCTCGTCTGTGTCTGATGACAAATCACTATCTTCAACCAGGAGCGCCAAAAACAAGCACCAAAAAGCGGGAAGTGCAGGTAAAAGAGATCTACAACCACTGTACAAGACGCATCCAGCTTTTAGACCCAAATTTTTTGAAAAAGGATGCATCTTAAACATGAGGAAATATACAGTAAATGGACTAGGTGGATATCGAAATCCATGTGAATGAAATGAAGACTGTTAGAAGTGGTAACTGCTCAACGTACGCATGCATTTCTTTTCTTATTAGAAGACGCGTCTCTGAAAGATAATTTTGAGCTGCCCAGTGCTGGAAAGCAGCTTCTGAACCCTGCGGGGCAGGTCAGGATGCTGACAGGCTCAGCCACTGGGGGCGCTGCGTTGAAGACACAGGGATGAGGTGTGTCGCCCAGCCGCTGGGGGCGCTGCGTTGAAGACACGGGGATGAGGTGTGTCGCTCAGCCGCTGGGGGCGCTGCGTTGAAGACACGGGGATGAGGTGTGTCGCTCAGCCGCTGGGGGTGCTGCGTTGAAGACACGGGGATGAGGTGTGTTGCGTTGCTCAGCCGCTGGGGGCGCTGCATTGAAGACACAGGGATGAGGTGTGTTGCTCAGCCTCTGGGGGCGCTGTGTTGAAGACTCAGCCACTGGGGGCGCTGTGTTGAAGACACAGGGATGAGGTGTGTTGCTCAGCCGCTGGGGGCGCTGTGTTGAAGACACAGGGATGAGGTGTGTTGCTCAGCCGCTGGGGGCGCTGTGTTGAAGACACAGGGATGAGGTGTGTTGCTCAGCCACTGGTTGAAGACACAGGGATGAGGTGTGTCGCTCAGCCATCTGGTGACATGGATGCTGAGGACAGAAGGATCTGAAGACACAGGCCATCACATCTCTTTGTTTGGAGTATGTTACAAACCCTCTCTGGAGTATGTCCGTGGTCTCTGTTGGCAAACGATCTGATGGTGAAGAGAAGACATTAACAGGGACGGATGAACCAGTCCTTTACGGGCTGCTCCACGGAACCAGCTGCCTTGTGGTCCCTGAAGCGCTTTGTCTGTAACTGAGGCTACATCCCCTGCAGCTGAGCCCGGTCAAAGGGCACACCTCCTCCTGATGAGCCCTCCCACCTGGGACGAGTCCATCCTTACGGAACTTAACCTTGGTGGTGGCGCAGAGGTCACCTAGCCCCTGTGTACAGCCACCCGGTAGTGGGCACGAATGTGCTTCAGAGCGGTGTTCACACCGAAGGGACTGTGTCAGGATCGTGCATGTAGGTTGACAGTGTCTGTCCCCGGTCACTACCCCCGCGGCGGGTGTCCGTGCTTGCTGTCTGATGCTCCTGTCTTTCCCTCCGCGATTCCCGCTCTGGTGAACCGATGTGCAAAGAGCAAATGCAAAATGGAGGGGGAACCAGAAGAGCGGTTTCCCACAAGACCCAGCCGGCACCCCAAACTCAGCGGCTGTGCACCCGCACCTCTAAAAGATGCTGCGCTCTTTAAAAAGGAGGTGGCTAGGCTGGTCCGATGGTAGTGGGTTATCAGAACTTATTAACTTAGTGTCACTAAAAAGGAGGTGGCTGACAGCATCAAGGGATGTGCTGCCATTCGTGTGGCCAGCCTCGAACTGCGGAGCCGTGGGCTTCTCTCCGTGGGGTCCGTAGGCAGCACAGGGCGATGCCCAGAGAGGAGCCGGCTCAGGAAAAGGAGCCTGCTTGAATCCTAGTGTTGGTGTTGCTGGACCGCAATGGGCAGAGCCTGACTCAGGACAGCCTTTCGGGAGAGGAGACGAGGGCAATGATCAAAGGCATGGAGCGTCCGTGGCACCGAGCGCTCACCAGCTGGACACCCGCCCGAGCGCTCACCAGCTGGACACCCGCCCCTCTGGGCTGACGCATGGCATGGACCGCCGGACAGCAGGGCTGGGTGGACGTGGGATACCACGCAGCCCAGAAAGGAAGCGACTGTTGCGATGCAGCAGCTGGGCCGGATCTCAGGGGCCGTTGGCGGGCTAGAGAAGCTGGTCTCATTGAGGCAGACGGGCGGTGGATAGCGTTGAAGGGACTGGCCACCGTGGCGGGGCTGTGGAGACAGCATGGGGCTGGGGGGACGATGGTGTCATCACTGTGTTCACCTTGCTGGGGCCTGTGGGGTTTGTGGAGGCCTCTGGGTCATTTCTGGGTCCTTCTGGGCGAGAGCAAGCGTTGGGTGCAGGCTGAGTATCTCGAGGAAAACAGCGTTGTGGTCCCGTGATCCAGCTCTCTGGCCCCGGGCTCCCAGGCCCTCCAGCTCAAAGGCAGGGTGACCACGAGGGATGACCGTAGGCCAGTCATTGCCGGAGCATGAAACCTTCTGTTCCAATGTCAGAGAGACTATCCCTGCCTCGCGGGAAAACACGGGCAGGATTCACAGAGCTGGCAGAGCGGACCAGGCGTGGAGAGAATCACAGCAGCTGTAGAGAGCAGGGCAGAAGGAAGAAGCAGAGGGCTCGTAGCCGGGGGGGGGGGGTCTTCTAGGTCGTCTCAGAGGTGTGAACGTTCAGTTCCAAGTCTCCGGAGGTCCCTCACCTGGCACGGTAAAACCAAAAGGCTCAGACCTAGTATTGACGCAGGGAGATGCCCCAGGGGGCAGGGTGGGGGTGGGGAGGCAGTGCCTCCCTCTTCTTTATCAACAGTACACGGTGGGCTCCCCCCTCCACCACAGAGCGGGCTCAGAGCACCATCTTCAGAGGGCATCAGGTGAAACAGTCCCCCGCCCCACCCCCTTCCCTGTCACATAGACGGCCGCGGTGCAGGGCTGGGGGGGGGGGGGGTCAGCCAATCCGGCCCTGCCACAAAGTCCGGAATCCCCCTTCCGTGACCCAGCCCCGCTGCGGTCCTGGCCTGGTTGGTGTCACAGCCAGCGGCTGGACTGCTGCCCCTCGTGTGAGACTCTGTGTTAGGTCATGTGACATCTTCCAGATGTCCGTGGGGAAGCACAGCCTTCAGCTCATGCCCGCTGGAGCCGGCTGCGAGGCCCCTGATGGAGATGTCACAGGTCTCCTCTTTCCCTTGGAAAGCTGGGCTGCTGCGGAGCCCGTGGAACCTTCTACAGAGAGTTCTGATGTCAATTTAAGAAACTTTTGTTTGAGGAAGGGATGTCATTGTTTCCATGTGTTAAGAAGCTGAAGCAAACATTTGCTGCAGATGTTTTTGAAAGCGCTCCGGCTTCACTTGGACTGCATTTTGGATTCCAGTGATGCTGATCTGAGACCACGGAGGGAGCTCAGGGCCCCTCTGAGTGACACCCATGGTGGCTCACCCGCCATTGCTGACTTCTAGCCCTTGCTCGAGAGATAGGGGGGCAGGGCAGGCTCTTCCAAGAAGCACCCCTCCATCCTGCCTCTCTAGCTCTATCTGCTGAAGCACAGGAGCCCAAGCCTGGGGGTGTCTCAGATGACAAAAGCCATCCTGAGGTCCGGCCACCACTTGCTCGGCCAGAAGCGTTTCAAGAGCCATCTGGTTCCATGTCATCAGCTGAAAGGCGTCCTTTCCTTTGCGCCGACTCCAAAAACAGCAACTCTGTGTGTGTACCAGTTTACTTCTGGCCTGTTCAAAGATGACACTCTTCATCTAGGGGTCCAGAAAGCAAAAACACGGAGGCCCAGCCTCAGAAGTGGGGTTCCGGACCTGGCCGGGAGTGGGAGTGTCCTGAGCTCTGAGGACTGCCCACACCAGCTTGCAGATCATTCAATTGGGCCTTTATGGAACGGTGTGCACATGTGTCTGGGGGGGGGGTGGTGTGTGAGTGTGAGTGTGTGCATATGTTCAGTGAGCGTGTGTGTATGTCAGCCAATGGCAGAGGGGTTGTGTGTGTGGTGAGGTGTATGCGTGATGTGTGTGGATGGGTATGTGTGGGTTTGTGTGGTGTGTTTGTATAGACAATGTGTGTTGTGTGTGGCTATTAGGAGTGGAAGCAGTCCCTATTGTCTGGCAGGATCTTTGTCCCACATGCGGCGCATTGGGAACTGATGTGTCTGCCGGGGTTGCAGGCTGGGTCATGATTTCAGCATGGGTGTGGAAAAGACATCTGAAAGCTACTGCTTTGGGGGGTTGCTGGGTAGAACACGGTGCCTCCAGGCGAGGCACAGAGACAGGATGCTTGCGGTAAGAATGCCCTCTGGGACCACCTCTACTGCACGTCCCTTTTGAAAGCTATGGAAAATTCCTGGAGCCGGGACGATTTCCCCCAGCCACCCAGTGGGCTTCTGCCGCGGGCCTCCTCCTGGGACGTAGGAGGCATCCGCGTAAGAGGCAGATGCGATCATGTCCGTGAAAGTGGACCTCCGGAAATTCTCTCCTCCACGAAGACAATGAGCAAGCTGGCAAAAATTAGCAGGACCAGCCCTTCCAGGGCTCTGGAAATTAGCCAAAAGCTTGTAACCGTTCTTGAAAAATGACTGGATCTTGTAAGAACAAGCTTTGTAGCTTTTTAATTTACCCTGTTCCCAGCTCGCCCTCCCCCACCCCCATCTCCGGTTTGGCTGTAGCCTTGAATGGAGAGGAAGGCCAGACATGGAGTGGGGGCCATCTCCAAGCCTCATTGCAAAGCTGTCTGTATTGACTTGATGTGGGGTTCTCCTGGAACAAACAAACAAACAAACAAAAAAAACCAAAATACAAAAAACAAAGCTCTTCTCCAGAGCGTTTGTCATAATCACTCACAGGCAAATGTTTCGCTCTGCGGCAGCCTGAGGAGGTGGGTCACAGGTGAGCAAGCAATAGGCTAACAAAGCTTGAATGGATAAACTGGGGGATGAGAGGCCCCTGGGGGCGTCTGAAGTCCCAGCATACCCCTGGGACACAGATGGTGGCAGGTGGCTATGTACTTGCCTAGGACCAGCCTGAGAAGGCCCTAAGCTCTCACCTCTGGCTGACCTTGAGGCCAGGAAGTAAAAAGGCTAGGGCAGGGTTGTCAGCTGCCTGGCTGAGTGCCCCCAACACACTCACAAGAGAGCCCCCCTTGGCAAAGAGTGGGAGACTCATGAATTCCAGTCTCCTAAGGGAAACGCTGTCCAATCATTAGCTGAATGCTAACTTAAGTGAGTCGAGACCTCAGTGGCCACAAATGACAAAGACTAGACTTTCTGGAATTTGTTTTTTTGGTTTTTTTTTTAAAGTCACTAAGCAAAACAAAACAAAAAAATACAGCAAACATCAGCAATAACAAACCCCGGAGAGGGGGAGCATCTGATTTTCATGGTTACCTCATTGTATGATTTAAAATGTCCAGTTTTTAAAAAGAATTAAGACATAAAAAAAGAAAGAAGGAAAGAAAAGAAAAAGAAGACTGAAGAAAGACTGGACAGTAGAACACCCATTCTTCCCAAGCTCACACGGAACAGTCACCGGGGGGGCTCACGCTCTGGGCCAGAAATCACACTTACACAAGTCTTAAAAACAGATATACAATGTCTGCTCTGAGACCACACTAGAATTAAACTAGAAATCAATAACAGAAATGTAGCTGGGTAGTCCCCAAATAGCGATTAAACAACACACTTCTGAATGACACATGGGTCAAAGAAGAAATCCCAATATAAACTTTAAAATATTTTGAACTACATGAAAATGAAAGCACAACTGATCAACATTTGCAAGATGCAGTGAGCGCCGTGCTAAGAGGAAAATTTATAGCACTGAGAATGTGTGTGTGTGTGTGCGCGTGTGCGTGCGTGCGCGCACGCGCACTCGCACAAAGAATAGTCTAAAATCAATCATCTAAGAATCCTTCTTGGGAAGCTAGAAAAAGAAGAGCAAATTAATTCCAAAGTAGGAAGAAAAGAAGACATAATAAAAAATTATATCAGAAATCAATGAAATTGAAACTAGGAAACTAATAGAGAAAAATCAGTGAAACCAAAAACTGGTTCTTTGAGAAGACCAATCAAACCAATAAGCCTCTAATCAGGCTATCTAAGGAAAAAGAGAGGACACAAATGATCAATATCAGAAAAGGGAAGAGGGTCATCATTACCGATCTCATGGACCTTAAAAGGACAATGAAGAAATACCATGAACAACTCTATGCCCCAAAATTTCATGATCCCACATGAAATGGACCAAATCCTTGAAAGACACAATCTGCTGAAACACATAGAAGAATGAATATGGCTAGGTCTACCTCTGTTCAAGAAACATCCCAAAGACAATAAATGTAATATACTATTTTACTAAAATAGAGGGTAAAAAACCACATGATCATCTCAATAGATACATCTCAAAAGAGAATTTCAAAAACAAAACAAAAACAAATACTCTTCTATAAACCCTTGTCATGTTTCACACAATGAGTTTGAAATATTAGAGAACTTTCTCAAGCTAATAAAGAACATCTATGAAAACCCTATACCTCACATAATGCTTAAGGGTGAAAGACGGGAAGTTTTCTCCATAAAGTCAGGAACAAGACAAGGACACTCCACTTCCAAGCAACATTGTCCTGGAAGGTGTCAGCCAGGGAAATTAAGCAAGAGGAAGAAATGAAGACACTTAGATTGTAAAGAAAGAAAGAAAACTGCATGTACAAATGACATGACCCCGTTCATAGAAACTCCTAAGGTACACACACCCACTTCCACACACTTAGACTAAATGAGTTCAGCAAGGTTGCAGGATACAAAAACCAATCTGCAAAAATTCAAAAACAGAATTTTTTTTTGTTACCATGGAACAAACCGAAAATGAAATTGAGGAGGCGATTTCATCTGCAAAAGAGGATAAACTACTTAGGAAGACATTTAACAAAAGAAATCGAAGGTTTATAAACATACGCTGAGAACTACAACACATCGTGGAAAGGAATTTAAAAAGTCTTAAATAAATGGAGAGACAGACACCCCGTGTCCGCCAATTGGAAGCATCGATATTGTTAAGATGGTACTGCTCCTCAAATTGAGACAGAGTCACAGAAATGTCTATCAAAATCTTGGCTTTTTTCAGACATGACACGCTGATCCTAAAAAAACCTCAGGTGGAAATTCAAAAGCCTAGAATAACCCAAGCAATCTTGAAAGAAAAAAAAAAAAAGTCAAAGGTCTCACACTCCCTGATTTCAAATCTTACTACAAAGTTCTAAATTTTGTAGTAATCAGGAGTGTGGTACTGATACAGGACTAGGAAGACAGATCAATAACAATAGATCTGAGAGTCCAGAAATGAACCCTTACGGATACACTTATGACTTTTCAGAAGGGTGCCCCCAAAAAGTCCGTGGTCAGAGAATAATCTCTCAACAAATAGTGCTGACAGAACTAGATGTTCACTTGCAAAAACACGACGTTGGAACCCCACCTCACATTATATCCAATATTAGTTTAAAGAGATCTAAGATCTAAATTTTAAGATGATCTAAAGTTATGAAACTCTTGGAGGAAAACAGATTTCTGACCCTAGAATTAGATCATGGTTTCTTAGCATTTTATTTTATTTTTTAATCTTTTATTTTTTTAAAATTTTTTTATCACATTTACTGGGGTGACATTGGTTAATTACATAGGTTTTAGGTGTACAATTCTATAATACATCATCTGTATATTGTCTTATGTGTTCACCACCCCAGCTATGACATCATAAGCACCAAAAACCAACGGAGAAGTCGATGAATTGGGCTCCATCCAAATTAAAAATAGTTGTGCTTCAAAGGACACAGTCAAGAAAGTGAGAGGAAACCCATCACGTGGGAGGAAGTATTGGCAAATCACCTATCTGATAAGTTTTCAGCGTCCAGAATATATAAAGAACTCCCACTACTGAATAATTAAAGAACAAATAACCCAATTTAAAAATGTGCTAATGACTTGAGTAGAGATTTCTCCGGGAAGATTTACAAATGGCTGACAAGGATGCCCACTGTCATTGATCATTAGGGAAATGCACATCAAAACCACAGCGAGAGGCCACTTCCGCATACGCCAACATTGTGGGTTCGATCCCCAGTCAGGGCACATAGAAGAACCAACCTACGAATGCATTTAAGTAAGCAGAACAACGAATGAATGTTTCTCTCTCTCAAAGCATCAACCAATAAATAAAAACAAAAGATGAAAAGGAAAGGAAACAGGCAACGCTAGTGTTAGTGAGGCTGTGGAGAAATTGCCCCCTCGTCCGCAGCTGGCAGGGGGCGGCACCTGGCATGGCCGCCTGGATTTAAACGGGGCGATTTCACTCCTGGGTGCATGCCTGAGAGAACTGAGGACACACAGTCACACAAAAGCGTGTACTCCAATATTCACAGCCGCGTGATTCGTCCCAGCCGGACGTGGAGACAGCCCGGGCGCCCCGCCCCCGCCACCAGGCCCCGATGTGTGCGCGGCCTCCGCGGGAGTGTGCCCTATCCGCTCCAACACGTGTGCTTCTTGCTTCTCTTCTGACTGGGCAACCACCCAGCCTGACCCTGTGGTCCTCCGGGATGCAACGCAGAGGGAGTGGGGACACCCTCTAAAGCAGGGGTCCCCAAACTTTTTACACAGAGGGCCAGTTCACTGTCCCTCAGACCGTTGGAGGGCCGGACTATAAAAAAACCTATGAACAAATCCCTATGCACACTGCACATATCTTATTTTAAAGTAAAAAAACAAAACGGAAACAAATACAATATTTAAAATAAAGAACAAGTAAATTTCAATCAACAAACTGACCAGTATTTCAGTGAGAACTATGCTCCTCTCACTGACCACCAATGAAACAGGTGCCCCTTCCGGAAGTGCGGCGGGGGGCCGGATAAATGGCCTCAGGGGGCCACATGAAGTCCGCGGGCCATAGTTTGGGGACCCCTGCTCTAAAGCCAAGCGCTATGCTGGCTGGAAAGGCCGGGGGTCGCCCGACAGGCTCTGGGGCTGGGAGTCTGGGTGGCAGCCTGGCCTAGTCACCCTGTCCACTCCTGTCAACCTGCTCAGTCTCTCCCACCTGAAATTTCAGGGGCCCTTTCTCCCTGCAGATGTGAATACGGCCCTAGAGACCCAGACAAGCCCACCTAGCCAGCCCACGGTCAGCCAGCTCTGAGGACATTCTGTCTCTGCCACCAGTCTGCAGATGCACGCTGGGTACCCCCTCCGAGCCACGTCCCCCGGCCGCCAAGGGCCGGCCTACAGGAGCCTGGCCCTGCTTAGACAGTAGGGCAAAGAAGTCTGGAGTCGTCAGAGGTACGGGAGGAGCTCAGGGGACCCTTGGAGGAGGGGATTCAGAGTCAGTTATGAGGTCACATCTCACTGGTCTGTGAGAGGAGAGACAGAAGTTACCTCAGGAACAAAGTGTGCTTGTGTGTGCCCATGAACAAGTGTTCTAGGCAGAGTGAGGAGCCAGCCCGGGAGCTTGGCCTTGGACTAGCTGTGGCCCACAGAAGGGCCGACAGGGACTGCTGCCTGGACCCTCAGACACAGTGCCTATAACACACGAAATCAAGCTGCCCCGGAGGACAGTGACTTCCCGGTGTCGGGACCAGACAGTGCAAGTCCGATTGACGTGCAGTGCAGTAGTAGTGAGAGGGAGCCCAGATCACTGTGGTGCAAAGCTGTCAGTGTGCCCAGGGTGGTGGTGGGCCGGTCAGTGAGGGGGGCCGGAGCCCTGAGTTCCCGGCAGGCCCCCTACCTTCCCCAGCAGCTGGTGCCTGGGGGTCACCTGGGCTGTCTGAGGCCAGGAGACAGGGCTGCGGCCAACTCCACAGACGGGCACTTTCTCTGTCTTCTGGCCCCTCCCTCTGCTCTCACGGAGAGGAGCACACAGCACTGACGGGGAGGGGGGGGGGCACTCCGGCCAGTCCACATCCCCACACTGGCGCTGGCTCAAACGCGGGGGGCCGTGGGTCTGTGTTACCAGGGCTCCTGGGGCAGCCCCTCCCCAAGTTCCCCCAGACCTCCAGCCTTCCTAAGACAGCTCCAGGCAGGGGCAGGTTGTGGTCATCAGACAAATAGCCCCAAAGAGGTCCCTCCCCTCACTCCTGGCACCTGTGCCTATGTTACCTGCTGTGGGGAAGGGGCCGGCGGAGTACTGGAGGGTCTTGGGGTAGGAAGTTGACCCTGGAGACTCCGGGTGGGCCCGTGTCCCCGCCGGGGTCCTTACCAGTGAAGGGGTAGGCGAGGCCGTCAGGGTTCGAGCGGTGAGGCCGGAGAGAGGTTGACCTGCCAGAGGAGGGACTTTGAGCCACGGTGAGCAGGGGCCGCCGGATTCGGGCAGAGGCCGCACGGCTTCCCCCGAGCTCCAGAAAGAAGCAGCCAGGCCAAAGGCTGGACGCCCGCTCGGGGAGACCCGGTTCAGACTGCTGACCTCCCGCACGGCAGGGCCACGAACCTGCCCTGCCGTCAGGTGCCGGGAGCGCGGGGCTGTCGACAGCCCCATGAGGAGCTGAACCGCAGACCGACCCGCGCGCCGGCCCAGGAAGCCATGGGCGGAGGCAGGACTGCCCGGGGAGGCACCGAGACCAGGCCTGGGAGACCGGTCACTCCCTCCCCGCCCAGCTCCCATGGGGGCTCTGAGGGGAAGTGGCCATCAGTCACCATCACCAGGGCCGGAGCTGGTCACACACTCAGCCCCTGGCAGCCTGCCAGCTTCTCCAGCCCAGGCCCTGGGGGGGGGGTGTGGGGGGTGGCCGAGCCCTGCCCTGACCACTCACCCACACATCTTCCCTGTCTGGGCTCCTCGGAAGGCTTGACTGTCGCCTAAGAAGCAGCCACACTCTCGCCGTCCTCCAGGCTCTGGAGGACAAGGAGCTGCCCGCGTCCCCAGGAAAGCCACGCTGGGTGTGGCCAGCCCCGAGGCCCAGATGGCAGGAGCCATGGCAGGACGTAAGGGGACAGGGAGGAGGAGGCATTGCCGGCTCAGCCCAGCGTGCACTTATTATGCTCCTGCTGTGTATGCCGCCTGGGCTGAGCACCACTGGGGGTCCAGAAAGAAACTCTCCAGCTAGGGGTGGAGAGGCCAGCAGGCAAAGAGGACCAGCGCGGGGCAGGCAGGGTGGGCACGTGAGAGGCCCCCGATCAGGGGCAGGTGAGTGCCCAGGAGCCTGCGGAGGTGGTCACGGGCCTCCCCCGGGAGACAGATGGGCAGGGGAGTGGGGCCCAGCTGGCCCAGTCCGGCCCGAGCAGAGGACGCAGGTGGACGACGGCTGAGGGGAAGCTGGCTGGACCGGAGGCTGAGCCGTGGGGAGGGTCCTGCGAGCCAGGGCCTGGCCATGGGGGCGGAACGTCCAGCCCAGGTCTGTGGGCTTGTCTCCCAGTCCCCCCGAATGCCAGGTGGGTTCTAGAGGGTGCTCTGAATAGACACGGCTTGGGCAGGCGTGGGCCTGGAGACAAAGCCCAGGAGGAGGCCTGGGTGCTCGAGGCTGTGGGATGGAGACGTGTGTGTTTGTGGGGGGCCCGCTTTTCCCCGCAAAGGTGAGGGTGCCACTTGGTGAGATAAAGCCAGGTCCAGCCCCCCAGTCCCTGGCCCACTTCGTCCTGCTGCCCCACTGGCTTGAGCCCCCCATGCCCGACCCAGCCAGGCCTCTGCTCTGCACCCCCGTGCTTCTTGGGGGGGTGTCTTCCTCTGAAGAGTCTCTGCCCGCTCATCTTCCCCGGGCCCTGGGCTCACAGATTTCATTACCTCTAATGAGCCCGTCGGAGGCCAGGCCAGGCAATTAGGAGTGTGCCAGGCCTTCCCGTAAGCGCTCCTCGGAGCCGGGCAGGCATGCGACCGCCTCGGAAAGAGAGGGCGAAATCCGGGAATTAATGAGGACGGGAAAATTAATCACAGGTTGCCTGGCTGTGCTGTGTCCCAGGAGGCGTTCTGCAGGTTCGGAGCGCAGAGACTCAGCTGGGGGGGGGGGGTGCGGGGGCCCGGAGGAGCCATCTGGACTCCAGGATAATGCCCCAAACACACACAGAGTCTTCCGGGCCCCTCCCGGCACGGTGGCGGGGGGGGGGGGGGGGGGGGGGAGGCAGCCTGGGGCAGAGCTGGAACAAGAGCAGGAGCCTCGAGGACTGAGGCTGAGTTCCCGCCCTGCCCTGTGCTGGGTGACCTGGGGCAGGTGCTTGACCTCTCTGTGCTCCAGAGCCAGCCACCCCTTATAGGAAGGTGAGAACCTGGTGTGGCAGTCACTGATCAGCTGTGCTCAGACCCACCCACCCCACAGCAGGTCATTGGAGGCAGGACCCTGTTCCCTCCCCAGGAGCTCACCTGCCTGTCGGCCCCCACCCCGCCTAGAGGATTAGGAAGGAACCCACATGATGCCAGCCCAGGGCAGCGTCCTGGCTGTACGGCTGGACAGACGGGGCCGGACTCTGTGTTCCTGGGCTTCCAGGGCTGCCCTGCCGGCAGGGACCACACCGCCTCTCCCAGAATCACCTCTCAGGAAAGGGAGGGGCTGAGGAGGGGAGGGAGGGCCGCAGACAGGTGGGGGCCCAGGACCTGTGCACAGGCCCACAGGTGGGATCGGGCAGGGAGGTCTGCTTGTCTGGTTTGGCAGTGCTACCGGGAGGGGCATAAGGAGACCGACAGTGAGGAGTCGAAGTCGGGCCAACAAGGGTGGGCGCTGGACGTCAGGCCGGACATGTGGCCCTGTGTCCCGCGGGTGTGCAGGGAGGCCCGGGCCTCCCCCCTTGATCTCGGCCCTGGCTTGTGGTCTGCCCCGGGGCTCACAGGGCGGGGTGGGGGGTGGGGGAGGCATCAAGTTTGTGTTTGAGACATTGTCCACAGGCAGCAACGAACAAGTCAGCACATCCCACAGTGGCGGCCGGGGTCCTTTTTATGAGGACTAAGAAAATACGTGTTGTCGATCCCTTTCCAAGGAAATAAGTTTACATGAAAAAACTTGGCCTCCCAGCCTCCCTCTCCTTGTAACTGTGTTTACTGTTGTGTGCAGCCAGTGCACAAGAATGGAGCGGCTCTGGTTCACAGGGGAGTGGGTGGGCACAGGTGGTGCAGGTGGGCACAGGTGGACAAAGGTGGGTATGGGTGGGTGCAGGGGGGCACAGGTGGACAAAGGTGGGTATGGGTGGGTGCAGGGGGGTGCAGGTGGACAAAGGTGGGTATGGGTGGGTGCAGGGGGGCGCAGGTGGACAAAGGTGGGTATGGGTGGGTGCAGGGGGGTGCAGGTGGACAAAGGTGGGTATGGGTGGGTGCAGGGGGGCGCAGGTGGACAAAGGTGGGTATGGGTGGGTGCAGGGGGGCGCAGGTGGACAAAGGTGGATATGGGTGGGTGCAGGGGGGCGCAGGTGGGTGCAGGGGGCTCCGGTGGGCACAGATGGTGCAGGTGGGTACAGGTGGGGGTGGGTGAGCACAGGTGGTTGCGAGTGGATGCAGATGGGTACGGGTGGGTGCAGGGGGGCACAGGTTGGTGCAGAAGGTTCAGGTGGGCACAGGTGGTACATGTGGATGCAGGGGCAGAGGTGCGTGCAGGGGGCACAGGTGGTGCAGGTGGGTACAGGGGGGCACAGGTTGGTGCAGAAGGTTCAGGTGGGCACAGGTGGTGCAGGTGGATGCAGGGGCAGAGGTGCGTGCAGGGGGCACAGGTGGGCGCAGGTGGGTGGAGGAAAGCACAGGTTGGCTCAGCTCAGAGGGGACCTGGGTCAGGTCTGGGCACTTGCCTCGGAGGGAGATGGAGAGGGTGCAGGAGGCCGGTCAGTCCAGGCAGGTGGGGGAAAGTGGAGAGGGACTGGGGGCAGCTCTGGGGGAGCAGACAGGCTGCCAGCCAGGCCCCAGCGGCGCAGTGGGGACCCAGCTGCGACCCCAGACGCCACGCTGCCCGCCTCCAGCAGCAACAGGAGCTCCCAGAGGCGGTGGGCCGAGCTAGCTCAGGAGCCGCACCCTGGTCTCCAGAAGGTTCCACCTAGCTCCTCTCCCGAGCTTCCTCTACTCGGCCTCCCCTGACACTCAGTTCCCACCGTGTCCTCCCTTCAGGAAGCCTTCCTGAGACCCCAGCTGGGTTGCCCCCTGGCCCGCTGTGATTCCTTATAGCACAGATTTGCCCGCCTGCCTCCCCCACATCCACCTACCAGCCCCCCCCCCCCCACCAGATCAGTCCCGCTCATCTCCCGGACCCAGGGCCCAGCTCACGGCCGGCCAGGGTAGGTGGGGCAGCCCGTGGACAAACAGGCCCTTCAGAGCCCGCTCTCACACCCGGCCCGGCCCGGCCCAGTGGACTGGCCGACTGCGGTTTGGGCCAGGCCTCTCTGCCTTCAGAAGCGGGGTGGGCAGACTGGAGAGGAAGGGTGCCCGTGTGCAGGCTCACCGAGCACGCCTGCTGGCAGTGCCTCGTGGAGGTCTTCCTGCCCCTTTCATAGAGAAGTGTTGTGTGGCATTGCTGTTCCTCCTCGTTACCCAGGAAGGTCGGGGGCCCGGGCCGTCGGCGTTTCCGGGCGAGCGGGTCTGACCTTTAGCTGGCGATGGAGGCCTGGGCTGTCGCTGGCAGCCGGCCAGGCGACCCTGCCACAGCTGGCTGGGCCCTTCCGCTGGGGCCTTCGGCTCCTTGATGGCCTTGGGGACGGCCAGACTCAGTTTCCCCGTCTTTGTAATGAGTTAAGTTGGACCCAGCGAGCGGGGTAGGGGACACTCTGGGCTCCAGTTCCTGAACGTGTGCAGGAAGGCACAGTGAGGTCCGAGATGTCTCCCGGCACAGGGTGAGCAGGGGTCTGCGCCTCTTGCCCCGACCACAGGCAGCCCAGCCACGAAGCCGTCACCGTGTCACCGTGCTTTAGGCCCCTGGGAGGCAGACAGCACAGGAGACCCCCATGCAGAGACGGGCCATAGCTCACCCAAGATGAGTTTGTCTCCTATCTCCTATCCACAAGGAGTGAACACCCTTTCTCTCAGTAAGCCCCAACCTGAGACGCTGGCCGCTGAAACGAGTAGGAGGCAGAGAAGTGGGGGCTTTGTGTACTTGGAGCCGCAGGACACACAGGAGCTCCCAGCAGCACGTGGGACCACCTGGCGGGGCCCGCGCTGTCCTTGCGTGAAGAATGGGCACTACGACCGCGTCCCTGCTGGGGACGGTACCATGGAGGCTCGGGAGGCGAACCGCCCTGAGGTTTCCCAGGCGAGCTCCGGGGCAGCTGGGCTTCGGGGCCGGCACCACGCCCTCTGTCCCCTTCACCTTTTCTGCCACCGTTGCTGGAAAGTGGACCTCTCAGGGGAGGCGGGAGATCCGACTCACAGCCCCAAGTCCTGTGTCCATGCTGGATGCTGAGGGCAGCCGGGCAGGGCAGGGGGTCCGCGCGGGGGGCTGGGCTTGGTGACCGGTGGAAAGCTGGGTGGAGCCCCACCTGTCCCCGTGAGAAACGTGGTGACTTGCAGGCTACCGTCAGCACGAATGAGAGAAAACCCGACCAGCTCAAGAAACACCCTTTGTATAGAAACCTCTTTGGAAACGTCAACGGGAAACCGGAGCTGCCAGGGGCCTGGACCAGGCCTGCTTGTTTCTTGTCAGCTCCTCGGCCCAGTGATTGGAGAGCAGCCACCCAAGATCCACTTTAGAGACACTCGTCTCTGCGAGGAGAAGGCAGAACTCTCCAGAGGAGCATGGGGGGCGGGGGGGGGGGTGGAGAAGGACACGGAACCCCCTCTGACACGCCAGGTTTACACTCGGACACGAGAGGCACATGTCGGGAAGACACGTCAGACGTTCTGGTCTCCGGCTTGCAGAGGAGCGGTGAGGAGGGGAGATGACAGCCTGCCTGGGCCCGGGGGGGGGGGGGGTGGCTCCTGTCAGAAGGGCCTGGGGCCCGACGGGCATGACACCAGAGCAGGGATCTGTTAAAGGACTGGGGGTGACACCAGAGCAGGGATCTGTTAAAGGACTGGGGGTGACACCAGAGCAGGGATCTGTTAAAGGACTGGGGGTGACACCAGAGCAGGGATCTGTTAAAGGACTGGGGTGTTCACCCTGAAGACAGCAAGACCAGCGTGTATAGCAGGGGTCCCCAAACTTTTTACACAGGGGGCCAGTTCACTGTCCCTCAGACCGTTGGCGGCCGGACTATAAAAAAAAACTATGAACAAATCCCCATGCACACTGCACATATCTTATTTAAAGTAAAAAAACAAAAACAAAATGGGAACAAATACAATATTTAAAATAAAGAACAAGTAAATTTAAATCAACAAACTGACCAGTATTTCAATGGGAACTATGGAACTGCTTTTGGCTAATGAGATGGTCAATGTCCGGTTCCATATTTGTCACTGCTAGCCGTAACAAGTGATATGACGCGTGCATCTCGCATCACTGGAAGTAGTACTGTACGTGAGTGACGCCATGCTTTGCAGTGCTGCCACATACAGTACTCCAGGAGCACAGGATGTAGATATTGACCACCAATGAAAGAGGTGCCCCTTCTGGAAGTGCTGCAGGGGCCGGATAAATGGCCTCAGGGGGCCGCATGCGGCCCGCGGGCCGTAGTTTGGGGACCCCTGGTGTATAGAGGACAGGGGCAGAGATGGGGACGGCCCTCTCACATCTGCAGAGCTCCAGAGGCAGGAGCCAGAGAAGGTTCTGGAATTCGAGGGTGTCTCCTGTGTGCCCAGCATGGAGCCCCTTTGAGCTCACACCGCGTCATCGTGTTGTTCCTCACCTTCCCGTGAGGAGACATGGACCCGTGAACGAGGGTCCTCCGTGGGCTCCGCCCTGCGCCCCGCCTCTCTGCCGCAGCTGAGGACCACCTGCCCCCCCCCCCCGAAGCAGCAGCGGGGCGCCCACACAGCTCCGGCCACCCTGGGAGCGAGCAGGGGCATGGGCCCCTGGGCACACGCGATGCCGTCTTCGGGAGGGTTCCCTCTGGGGTTCCTGTACTTTCTATCGGCTCCCTGTCACCAGCCGCCCCAGTGAGCACTTAGCCATCGGCCCGCGGCCGCCATCTGCAGAGGCTCCTCTGTGCGATCCTGGACGGCAGAGCACGTGCTTAGGGCCCGGAAAGCGGGTTCCCACTTCGCCTCCAGAAGTGTCTCATCCTCAGAGCCCGCCGGGCGGAGAGTCCTCCCTGTCCCAGAGGCTCTCCTGTCCTGCCGGGCGGTGAAGGGGAGTTTCGGGCGGGACTGACATTAGAGTCCTGGCAGCTCATGTATCCACAGTGTCGGCCCAAGGCCGGGCTGGGCCGCTCAGCTCAGCCTGGCCACGGGCCACCTGGGGGAGGGGAGACTCTGAGGGACCTCTGAGACCCCCAGAGTCCATGAGCTTCAGACAGGAGCCCCTCGCAGGGGCTTCACGGGGATGGAGGTGCCCCGTGTCTCAGGCTCTCAACCCCCGCCGTGGCGGCTGGCTCGCTGATTGGCACTCAGGGCTCTCCTGTTATCAGGCAGATGTGATCGTTCCCGCCTGCCCCAGACACCCGGGGCGTTTCGGAGTCGGATGCCACGCTGACTGTCAGGGCTCCGTGGCAGGGGGCGGGCGCATGGCGGGAGCTCTAATGTGGCCACCGGATGCCGAGGAGAGGTGCGGGCGCAGGTAACGGGCGCCCCGCCGGCCGCGTGGCCCGGTGCTGCGAGCGCTCATTATGCCCCAGACTCCTAACGAGCCTCTTGGGGCTCTTCCCGCACGAGGCCCCTGCGTTCCTCTGCTTCAGGGAAAGCGGGATGGAAGAATCACCGGCCTGTCTGCTGCAAGACGAAGAGTCCCAGCAAACATGGCTTCTGTCTGGGTGACCAGAGGTGCCCACGCACAAAACCCCGGCACGCTGGGCGTGGGGCGGCTGGCCGGGCAGCACCCGTTCCCCCGACGGAGGGCCTCTCGGGACCCAGGCTTGTATTCAGTGAGCCCGGCAGGCTGGGCGTGGGGCGGCCGGCCGGGCAGCGCCCGTTCCCCCGACGGAGGGCCTCTCAGGACCCAGGCTTGTATTCAGTGAGCCCGGCCCGATGAGACCTCTGTGAGGATGCAACGAGAAACGGAGCCAAGGACGGTCCGTAGGCTCGGAAGTGGCCCCAGAAGGATGTGGTGATTCCCAAGGCGCAAGGTCCCATCTACAAGCTCCGCTCTCCCGGCACGTGGTCTGGGTGAGCTCGGGAACAAGAGCTGTGACGTTCCCACGTAGAAACTGCAGAACGTTTGTACGGAGACAACCCCCGGGGTTCTTTGTCCTGACAGCCTGGGCAGCCTGTTGAACAGGTGAGACAGGCAGACCACCTAGCTTGCTGGTGATCACCTAGTTGACCAGGATGAGAATCCAGGCTGGTGTGACCCCCACACCCTCCCACTGCGCCCCACAGCCTCTCTGGAGACCAGAACATTCCTGAGGTGACCCCTCCATTGCACACAGAGGCTTTTGGAAATATGATAAAAACTAGATCCCGTCCCCAGAAAACTGTGCACGCCAGCACTCGGCTGTCTGTGATCGGCAGTGTGTCTGTGCAGACAGAACAGGGACCCCACACTCCTCCTCCAGGGGACAGACACCTCCTGGCCTGGGGCAGCGGGACATAGGGACAGGTCCTGTGAGGCGAGCTCTTCCCACCGCGTGCGCCAGGCTCTGAGGATGGGGTAGGGTGAATGGCCGGTGGTGCCCAGAGAAGTCTCTGGTCCCTGCAAAGTCTGCCTCGTCCTCCTTGCTTTGAACGTATCTCTGGGCATCTTGGAACAGCCTGGGCTGGCCAGGGTTCTTGTTGGAGCAGTCAGTGTCTTCCACAGAACCATCTGGAGGGTGGATGGATTGAGGCCCCCTGCTAAATGCCTGGGCCATGCCCCTTCCTTTCCGGGGTCTCAGCACAGGCGGACAAAGCTGGAGCCGGCTGCAGCCTGGCAGAAAAGGGGGGTGCGGACATTCACCCCATCCCTTCCTTGTAAAGAGTGGCCTCACGTAGACACCGCTGCCAGGAAGAGCCCTCGATTTTAGTGACTTTGTTCAGAAGCACAGGTCAAATGTGGGCTGTCCTGTGGCTTCGATGTTGAGGCTGTGAGGCCAAGGTCCACACCAAGAGCCTCCCTAAGGCTCCATATCCAGCGTGTCTGTGACAATCCGGGCACCGCAAGCGATGGCTCCTTTATCTGAGCCTCTCCAACCGCCTGCCGAGACGCTGTTAGAATGTTGTAATTACTGCCACCATTTTGCAGGTGAGGAAACTGAGGCTCAGAGGGACTCATGACCTTTCTGAAACTGATAGACAGAAAAGCTGAGCTGAACTTGAACATACTTAGTGTCGGGTCAAAGCCTGTCCTGTGTACGATGCTGTCCCAAACTGTCAGCAGTGCGTGGGAAGCCTGGTACCCAAGACAGCGGCATGGAGAGGAGGGAGAGATCAGCCCCTATGGGCTTCGGTCCCTCCCCTTCACTCCCTGTCTCTGGGGGCTCTGGGGGGCCCTGCAGGGTGCTCACAAGAAGCCCTATGCCTCCTACCTCAAGTCATGAGTGGCCCAGCCATGGCCTCTGCTGCTCGAAGCGCCCAGCGCAGAGGAGCACCCTGGCTATTCATCCATCCATCCACCAATCCATTCATCTATCCATCTATCCATCCATCCACCAATCCATCAATCCATCCATCCATCCACCAATCCATCCATCTATCCATCTATTCATCCATCCACCAATCCATCAATCCATCCATCCATCCACCAATCCATCCATCTATCTATCTATCCATCCATCCACCAATCCACCAATCCATCCATCCATCCACCATTCCATCCATCATCCATCCATTATCTGTCCATCCATCCATCCATCCATTCATCCATGCATTCATCCATCCAACAATCCATCCATCCATCCATCCACCCATCTATCCATCCTTCCATCCACCAATCCATTCATCCATCCTTCCATCCACCCATCCATCCATCCACCTAGCCATCCATCATCCATCCATCCATTCATCCACCTATTCATCCACCAATCCATCCATCATCCATCCATCCATCCAACAATCCATCCATCTATCCATCCATCCACCAATCCATCCATCCATTTATTCATCCATCCATCATCCATCCATCCATTCATCCTTCCATCCACCAATCCATCCATCCATCCATCCATCCATCATCCATCCATCCACCAATCCATTCATTCATCCATCATCTGTCCATTTATCCATGCATCCATCCATCTACCAATCCATCCATTCATCCATCCATCCATCCATCCATCCATCCAACAATCAATCCATCCATCCACCCACCCATCTATCCATCCTTCCATCCACCAATCCACCCATCCATCCATCCATGTATCCATCCATTTATTCATCCATCCATCATCCATCCATCCATTCATCCATCTATCACCAATCCATCCATCCATGCATCCATCCATCCACCAATCCATCCATTCATCTATCCATCCACCCATCCACCAATCCATCCATCTATCCATCCATCCATCCACCAATTCATCCATCCATCCATCCATCCACCAATCCATTCATCCATCCATCGATCCACCAATCCACCTATCCATCCATCTATCCATCCATCCATCTATTCTCCATTTATTGACTTATCCAACACCAGGGGTAAATTAGAAGTGATTTATGCCTAGGGCTGGGCTTCCTTGAGTCATCTGAAGGTTGGGGAAGACCTGCATTGACTGGACCTTCCCATCCTGGGGCCTGACCTTGAGGTTCAGGCATAGTCAAACTTCTTTGGCACACTAACATCCCAGCAACCCACAGCGCTACTTCCCCGTGGGCCCCTGGGATGTTGCGCTTGTAAACGGCAGCACGCATCGGGAGCTGCTGGCCCTTAGCAGCTCTCCGTGGGCTTGAGGCCAGGGTCGCCCAGCGCTGACCCACCGATGCTCACTGCAGGCGGTGCTTCCCCTAGGCTGCCTGTCTTCACCAGGAGAGGGCCAGAGGCCCCAGTGTGGGAGCACACCGGCCCGAAGGGGGACTACTTGTCACAGGGTGCTCCTGCCGGCAGCTGCTGTGGAAGGAAAGACTCAGGTACACGCAGAGGGGCTTGGGGGCAAAACGGCCCTTTGTCCCTCATCCCCACGGCTCGCTGCTTCGGAAGACAGCTGTGGACGATCAGCCGCCCGTGCAGCTCTCTGCACAGGAGCAGTGACAAGACCCAGCTTTCCCAGGACCCCAGAGTGTCAGCTGACCCAGGTCAAGCATGTGTTGTCGGGTGTTGGGGACATGCGCTCACATCTCCCTCCCGAGCTGCCATCAGGGCTCCCCCTGCCCGCCTGCCCCCCGCCCGTCAGCCCAGAAACGGGGCCTTCCGGGAGAATGCGGTCTGGCGTCAGGAGGAATGCATCTTGCAGGGAGCAGGAGGCATCCCATTTTTTCATTACAGTTCATTAAATCTAGACACAGGGACGTTTGTGGCAGAAGAACGCTGAGTGATTGGTAATAACCGATGACAAAGGAACACGAGTCGTTTTCAAGGGACGTGCCAGTGAGGTCGTGTCCCACACCCTGGAGGCTGCTTTGTCCACCTGACTCTCTTCCTGGAGCCTTCTTCTTGAGGAGATGGCCCAGACCACTTTATTGTTTACTGAAAAGAGTGTTCTTTGTCGCGGTTCCTGTGGCCCCCAGAGTGGGCGAGCCGGGAGGCCAGTGTGAACACTGTCCCCCGGCTCCAGGAGGCTCGTTTCAGTGGCCGGGCTGGTCCACCTCGGCGGGCGTGGGGCTGACTCGGTGTGTTCACCAGCTGAGTGCAGAACTACCAGCACCACCTCCCAGCCCCTGAAGACCCAGAGCAGAGAGCTTCTTCTCCAGGGAATGATCCCTACACCTTCTTGGCTTGCCTTGACCCTGTGCCAGAAATGACCGTCCCTTTTCCAGGTCCCTGGGGCCTCCCTCCTGCTAGCCACTCTCAGGTGAGTCAACACCTGGGCAGGAACTGGACCTTACCCCGCTCCCTGTAGCACCAAGCACGGGAGCCCTTTGGGACGGGACAGGTGTCTCATGAGCATCCAGCCTGTTGTCTGCTTTGATTTGGTTGCTCAGCCGGTGGCCAGAGGACAGGCCCACAGAGATCGTCTCCGGCTTTTCGTGAGGAATGCAGGGTCCCCTGGGCAGCCATGGGGACGTGAGGTCTTTCCGTAAAATCACAGAAAGGAATTGTGGATCTGGGACTGGGTCCGAGGTTATAGCGTGGGTCCTGGCCCGAGGTGTGGCCTCCAGGCCACCTTGCCCTGCTCTGTCCAGCAGTTTCCTCGGTCACTTGGGGGCAGAGGGTAGACAGCACCCAGAGCCAGAAAGGAATCTCACCTCACGGGTGATTGGCCAGCTGTGTACGGGCGGAGCGGTGGTCTTAGCAGGTCTAAATCTGTGTGTGTACGTCAGGGATCTCCGTCTCAATAAGCTGAGTGAGGGCCGCCCTCACTGCACAGGATGAGGGGAAAGTCTGTTCTAGAAGGAGTGGTTGCTTCTTTCTGGGCCATCTGCTCCAACCCAACACCAGGATGGATGACCCTATAGAAGCTGCCCACCCACAGGCCACCCTGCTTCTGGGCACAGTCATATCCTACTTAGTCGCTTGGGAATGGTTTCACTTTGTAGTGAAGTAATTTTTAATAAGTTCATTTAAAAAAAAACAAACAACAAAAGCAAATGGGGCAACCACATGGCCATGTTGTTTCCAGGGAGGGGCTGGCCAGGGATGAGCACGTCCTGTCCAGGTCTGGTCACGACACCCTCTTGGGCCCCCGGTACTTTCAAAGCATCTCCGGCTAACACTGTCACAGAGTCCATTGAGCCAAACTTGCCAAGTCTAGGGTCTGTCTGCTTTCTGTCTGTAGATCGATACATCCATCGATCTACCCATTCATCAATCTCTCTATTTATCATCCATCCACTCACCTATCCATCTTTCTATCCATCCATGCATCCATGCATCCGTCCTTCCATCCTTTCATCCATCCCATCCTTGGCCCTGATGCTGTCATAGCTCTGGTTTTCTATCTAGTCTGAGCCCAGAGCTCTCACCACTCCCCGTCGCTGCCTCTCAAATCCAGCTTCCTCCTCCCGAACCGAGGCCCTTCCTGAGGACCCTTGGGAAGGCGCTTTCTGCTGCTCTTTTTAAAAGACACTTTCCAGGAGAGCTTTATACGAGGCTCTCTGTGGGGTGTGTTCTTTCTGCCTCCTCCCGGGCCCTCCCATGCTCCCGAGGGGCCCGGGAGGTGGAAGCGGAGTGGTTATCCTCTTCTGTTTGGCTCCCAGGAGGTGGAAGCGGAGTGGTTATCCTCTTCTGTTTGGCTCCCAGGAGGTGGAAGCGGAGTGGTTATCCTCTTCTGTTTGGCTCCCAGGAGGTGGAAGCGGAGTGGTTATCCTCTTCTGTCTGGCCCCCGAGAGGAAGCCGAACGCAGAACGCCCCTTGTCCTCTGGCCCCATCATAGCGACAACAGCTCTCGGAGGTCTGTAGTGCTGGGTCTCAGATGCGTCCTCGCTCCGCAAACGACTCTTACCGAGGAGGACAAACTTAAGTGAAGAAATGTGCAAAACAACCCGAGCTGAGTGGAGTGTTTCTTTTCATTTTTCTTTCCTCCGGTTCAGCGGTGCCTGAGATCGAGGTTCTTTTCAATGTGTCAGGCTTTCAAAAAAAAAAAAAAAAAAAAAAAAAATATTAAAATGCACCAGATGATTACATAAAGCCGTTTCAGACTTAATTTAGCAAACTGTAACATTTTTATCATTTTTATAAAGCCCTTTTTAATGAAAACCATCTGCAAGGAGACCAAATATCAAGGCTGAAATCATGTTTCCCCTCTCTTTGTCATCCCCGAAGATGTTGTTTCCAGATTTTACAGAAATAATAAATTTCACTTAGAAGTTGGGGCCTCCGCGGTGGTGCCCCCCCCGTCTCCGCATTTTCCAGTTCACAGCACAAGGAGCTAATCCGCTGTCGTTCTTCACGGCCCCCCCAGCTCCTTACCACAGGGCCGTCCCCCCCTGGCCTCTGTGTAGAGGCCGTCCTTGTAGCCACATGCGGCCCACTGTGCTTACTTTACCAGAGCCTGGCCAACGTGGTCCTAGGAAGCATCCGCATGTTTTCTCGGTGAGCGAGGTTCTTCTCGTCCTGTTGCTCCTGATTGCCCAGGTCACCTCCGTTGGTGGCGGGTCCCACAGGTGGCCTCCCGGTTAGCCGAGTGTTGGACGGGAGGTATCCCGCTTGGATTGGCATTACCCAGCTGGCGGGTATCCAGGCCTGCCCTGGACACCTCTCCAGGGACAGCTCATTATCAGAGGGGAGACTTCCAGCCCCAGATACTGTGACCAGGTAGAGCGACCATCACACTCCCTCCAGAGGGATGTCTCAGATCCTCCGGCCTGGCTGGGGGGCTGCCCCCTGGCCTGGGGCCTGGCTGTTTGTTGGAAGCAGAGGCAGCCGGAGCTTGAGGAGCCCCCGTGAGGTGGGCCAGGCTCGGAGGTCTCAGCTGGTGAGGCTGTGACGGGCACAGTTCCAGTCGGAGTTAAGCCTGTTTGAGCCATGATCCTGGGGGTGGGGCGGGTCACTCACCTGGACTGGCCCCTCTGGTTTCCGAAGACTGACCACAGAAGTCAGGCGGGGCCGCCGGGCCAGGGAGCCCTCCAGAGGCTCCTCTGGGGGGCAGGGGGATGCTGCTAACTCCGGATCTCTGGAGAGTTAAGCTGCATGTCCACTGGGAGCTGAGAGAGACCACGGCCCGGAAAGGGTACCGGTCCAGTGAACCCAAAGCAAACTCCTCGACAGTATGCAGACTTTAGGGGACAGTTCTCTTCTGTCCAGTAGTCCAGCTCCGACTGGATTCTGACAGCAATTTCCAGATGCCCTCTCTGAGGACGGGTGGGGGGGGAGAGGGCTGCCGTGGCCAAGACTGACCAGAGGCGGGGTTCTGCTCTGGGCCCATCTCCCAGGCGCTGCTGGGCCCGAGATGGCTGACAGCAATCTCCAGATGCCCTCTCTGAGGATGGGGAGGGGAGGGTTGCCGTGGCCAAGACTGACCAGAGGCCGGGCTCTGCTCTGGGCCATCGCCCAGGTGCTGCTGGGCCCGAGATGGCTGTGCACCGAGTCCTCAGCCCGCAGGTGCAGTTCTCAGCCCACATCAAGTGCCATGCTTTTCTCGAGCGCCACAAGGAGGGTGAGCACCACCCCAGGCCGCCGGGGAATGGGGGCTTTCCTGGATGCGGGGCCCTCCGAGCTGACACCGGGAATGCTCTGGGCAGACCGAGATGAGCTCGTCACTCATTCTGGGAGGCAGGCAGTGTTTCTGTCACCTCCTTTGGTGGCAAGTCACCTTCTGTTTGGGGTCCAAGTGGAACAGGTCTCTCCTCCACCATATTGCAGGAGCAAGGCCACCAGAGCACTTCCTGTGCAACACCATTCAGCGTCCCCAGCTGCGTCCCGGTGCCAGGGACGTGCTCCCGCCCCCTGCCCCCCAGGGTTCGGCAGAGCAGCACCTTCTTGCCCGCGGTCCGGTTCAGTCCTCCACACCCGGGGGCCTGATCCCATCGGTCACTGGCCTTCTTCCCCAGAGGCCTACTGTCTCAACCAACACGGGAAAAGACAGAGCCAGAGAGGGACGAGCCCGTACCAGGGTCACTCACCAAGTTAGTGACATACTGGGGACGAGACAGTCCCCAGCCAGGCCTCTGACCCTGCAGCCCAGGGCCTTCCCCACCCCACCCCGGGCCCAGGCCCGGCCCGGCCAGCGTCCCCACACACTCTTCCAAGGAGTTAGGCCAACCAGCAGTTCAGCTGAGGTCGCCAGGACTCCGTGCCCCTCCTGCCACATCCCGGCCCTGCGCGCCCAGCAATGCCGACGCCCCCACCGGCCCCGCCGCCAAACTAGCAAGCTTCCGAACCCCGTGCTGGGAGGAACAAAGGTCCAATTCAGCCTCCCGGGTGGGAAAGGGATCTCATTAAGGCCTTGGCAGCCCGACGTGGGGGCTGAGGTATTGTTTTTAATGGAAAAACAAGAATTTGCTGTTATGTGTTAGATTAAGGCTTTATCCAAGGGAATTAATCGTATTGCTACCAGCCTTCGCTCGCATGCCCTTTGACCCCACATCCTGGGAGAAGGCACCACCAGGGCTGCGAAATTGGTTCATTTCTCTTTCTGGTCTCTAATGAAGCCTCAGACAGCCGGCGCACGGCGCCTCCTCCCCGGGGTGGCTGTGAATTACTCTCACCTGCACCCGCGACAGTCTCTGAGCAATCACCAGCCGTCCCCCGCTCTGCCCGCTAATCCGCCAGCGCGCGCACCGCCAGCCAGATCCATCACCCAGAAACACAGCTCTGGTCACAAAGGGCCGTCACTCGGAGGCCCCCCGGGCCGGCCCACCGCCTCCAGAATAATGTGCAAACTCTCCCGTCCCCTGAGCTCAAGTTTCAACAAATTGTAACTTTTTTATTGGAGTATAATACGCAGGCAGAAAAGCCCACAGATCATAGGAACGATATTAGATTTTCAGAAGGTGAGAGGCGCACCCTTGTACGTCAGCCTCCTCCAGATAAAGAAACACAATCTTGCCAGCACCCCAGACACCTCCCAGCACACCTTCTTCAGGTCAGCAGCCCTCAGGGCCCAGGGGGTGGTCATTATCCTCCTCTCCACACATTTTTTTAAAACTGGTTATTGAGTTTTATACAGGACATCATACATCATATTGTGTACTTTCTTGTGTTCTGTTCAACAAGCTTTGAAACTGTTACACACACTGGGGACCAGAGAACTCCCCTCCTCCCGCCCCCGCACAGGAGCAATAGCTCAAATCCTTGACAATCAGATTTGAGACCTCCCTCATCCAGGAAGCCTCTCTGGATTTCCTGCCTCCTGAGAGCTGTCCCAGGATGAAAACTCCAGGGCCAATGTGAACTTCCAGTTAGAAAAGGAGCTGTTAGGCCCTGGCCGGTTGGCTCAGCGGTAGAGCGTCAGCCTGGTGTGTGGGGGACCCGGGTTCGATTCCTGACCAGGGCACATAGGAGAAGCGCTCATTTGCTTCTCCACCCCCCCTCCTTCCTCTCTGTCTCTCTCTTCCCCTCCTGCAGCCGAGGCTCCATTGGAGCAAAGATGGCCCGGGCGCTGGGGATGGCTCCTTGGCCTCTGCCCCAGGCACTAGAGTGGCTCTGGTCGCGGCAGAGCAACGCCCCGGAGGGGCAGAGCATCGCCCCCTGGTGGGCAGAGCATCGCCCCTGGTGGGCGTGCTGGGTGGATCCCGGTCGGGCGCATGCGGGAGTCTGTCTGACTGTCTCTCCCCATTTCCAGTTTCAGAAAAAAACAAAAAAAAAAAAAAAAAAAAGAAAAAGAAAATAAAAAAAGAAAAAGAAAACAAAAGAAAAGGAGCTGTTAAAGGGTGGGGAACTACCGCAGATCCCCGGCTGCGGTCCTGCCACATGGGGAAGTTTGTGGGGCAAGTCCTTAAATGAATGATGCTTGCCACTAAACTGCTGAGTTCCCGTCTCAGGTGGGAGTTTGCCTGCCGTTGTCATCATAGATTTCATTTGGCGAGTAAGTCTGTTGGGAAAGGGAGTAAACAGAGAGAAGGGAGGACGGGTGAAGCGAAGGCGGCTCAGTCGTTTGAGTGCCTACTATGTGCCAACCCCATCTACTATGTGCTAACTGTTGGCTGGTGGCAGCTGGTGTCTGGTGTCACTTTTACGTGATAAAAAGTCCTTTGGATTCTGAGAGGGGAAGGCCAAGGGTGGGTGGCGGCCAGTAGGACAGCTTCCTCCCACTTCCCCCTCCCGCACCCCACCAGCGGCCCTCATACACTTTCCAGCTGATTTCACTGTCACTCACAATGGACTCGAACTCTAGGAATAGCCTGGGGCACACGGGATGAGGTGGTAGAGGGGGGAGTGAAGGTCGCCCTGATCTAAGTTACAGAGGTCACTGGAATCCCATAGGCAGCCGGGTGACTGAGCCCAGTCCCCCCACTGTAAGCGAGGATATGGAGCCCCGCAAGGGAAGGGCGTGGCCTGAGCCCATGGCAGAGTCTCTACAGAGTAACAAACGGGCCAGGGCTGGCACCCCAAAACCTGGTGTCCTAACCTGAGGACCTCACGCCACCAGCCCTCACTAAGTCTGGAGACCAGAGCCACCCTGCAGTGGCCCCCAGCCTCCTGCACAGAAGAGGGATCTGGGAAGCAGGTGGCCCGTGTCTGCACCCCACGTCTGAGGTCGAGAGGTGTTCCCACTTCCTGTTCGTCCCCTCTGGGCCCCAGTTCTGGGCACCGTGTTCTGGAGAGAGGACAATGTGGCATCGCCAGGTAAGATAGAGGACACCAGTTAAACCGAATACCAGATAACCAGCACGTGGTTGATTGGTAACAGTGTGTTCCTGCGACACTTGGGACACACACTTGTACAGCGGTCCTCCCTTATCTGAGGTTTTGCTTTCCATGGTTTCAATTACGCGTGGCCAGCTTCGGTCTGAAAAGATTACATGGAAAATTCCAGAAACCAACAGCTGGTAAGTTCTCCATGGCACGCTGTCTGAGCAGCATGCTGAGGTCTCGAGTGCATCCTGTCCTGTCTGGCCCGTGACGCGGACCGTCCTGTGTCCAGAGTGTCCGTCTCACCTATCTCATCATGCAGACCTGTCATCTCACATTGTCACCAGGGTGGGGGGCCACTCAGTAGGACACGCTGAGAGAGAGAGAGGAATGCCACACTCACATAACATTACAGTGTGTTGTTGTCCTTGTTCTGTTTCAGGTATTGTTCTAATCTCTTACTGTGCTGAATTTACAACTTAAACTTCATCATAGGTACGTATGCGCAGGAGAAACTATATTCTCTTTAGGAGTTGGTATTATCTGACAGGTTCAGGCATCCTATGCCTCGTAGATAAGGGGGGAATGTTGTACTAAAAAAGTATCCTTTGTTCATTTGAAATTCCAATTTAATGTGGTGTTCTTTTGTTTGCTAAATCTAGCAAACAAAATCTATTGTTTGCTAAATCTCTGAGGGGGACCGTGGGCTCTACATGGGGAAGATGTGAGGTGAGCCTCTGGCTTAGGGCCACATCACATGCTTCCTTTCTTGGGCGGGGTACAGGGACACAGCTGGGAAGAACCAGAGCCTGATACTAACCCCCCCCCTCACCCCACTTCCATCTGGACCTGGGTTGCAACCCACTTCGCTCTCCAGCCTGGGCCTGTGAGCCAGGAACAAAGTGCACAGTCCTGAGGGCAAGTGAATTAGACTATAAGAGGTAGTGAGCACCCCGTCACAGCAGGAGTACCAGTCCTGGCACTTAGCAGGAGTATCGGACAGAGCTGAGGATGTGACCATGGGAGAAGAGAGGCGTTCAGACCCCACTCAGCTGGACAAAGGGACGAGAGAAGTCATCGGGCCTCGCCGGCTGAGGGACGCTGTCCGAGCAGATCCTGAGCACTGGGCGGCTGGGTGGGGCAGGGGCTCGTGCGGGAGCTGGAGGGGACCCTGTGCAGGAACTGGGGGGGACAGTGATGAAAGGGTGTATGAGTTTACCATTGCTGCTGTAACAAATGACCCCACACTTACCGGCTTGAGACAATACACATTTCTTTGTTCGCTCGCAGTTCTGGATGTCAGAAATCCAGGTCGTGCTGCATCGTGGTGCTCCCCCCCCCCCCCCCGGCACGTCTTCTCTAACTTGGACCCTCCTGCTCCTCTTCCTCCTTTATCAGGACCCTGTGATGACACTGGCCCATCCAGATATCCAAGACCATCTCCCCCACTGGAGATCCTTCACGTAATCCCATCGACAGAGTCCCCTTATCTTGGAAGGGGACACACCCACAAGCTCCAGGGCTTAGGATGTGGACATCTTCGGGGCCATTCTGCTGACCACGGAGGGGCCCGTGCTTTTTTTCACTAGAGGCAGCTGTTGAGTGAGGCATCTCCCATTGGAGATGGTCTTGAAACCTAGTCTCAGGGACTCTACCTGAGACACAGATGAGCCCCTGGTGGGTTTTAAGTCTGGACCTTTCCCAGGGCCCCAGACCTCATCTCTGGGTAGAACCAGCCTCAGGCCCTGCTGGTCAGAAAAGGCGTAGGGAGGGGGACAGCGGAGGCGGTGGCTGCGCTGGGCCAGTCGGACATGGTGAGGACCACTACACAGGAGTTGAAGAGTGTCCACTTCCCTGCGCAGACGCACTTGGGGACCTTGCGGGTTTGAGGCTGAGCAGCACGGTCGGTCAGAGCGTGCCCTTCTAGCTGGTCCCTGGAGGACGTCCCATGCAGGTACTAGTGAGAAGGACAAGTCGAGAGGACACCAAGGCTGGGTGTCACGCCCTGGAGCCCCACTGGGCCGGAGGGCGGTTCTGGGTTCCAGACACCCGGAGGAGGGAAGCCAGAGAGCCCTCGCGCCAAGGGGGCACTTGAGCCGGGCGGTGAAGGGTGAGGAGGAGTTGAAGAGTGGGAGAGGTGGAGAAATCAGTGCCACACGAACATCTGTATCCCTGAGGACTAGGGGCTGGCAAACGGCAGTCCAGTGGCCAAATTCTAAGAAAGGTTTTTACACGTTTCAAAGCTTATAGAAAAATAAAGAAGAATATACAACGGAGACCACATGCTGCTCGCAAAGCCTAAAATGCCTCCCCCGCGGGCCTTTACAGAAACGTGTGGGAGCCTTTTCTGCACAGGGGAGAGCTGCAGGTGGGACTGTCGCTCCGTTGCCACCCTGGGGGGGCGGGGCGGGGGGGGGGAGCTGGCACTGATTTACACGCAGAGGAAAGAGCTCATGGCTGTGTGACCAGGGCCAGCCCCTGGCCTTCTCTGGGTGATCCCAGACCTCGGACAGGGGGGCATGGCCCTTCCTTCACAGGGAGTGGGAAGGGCTGGGTGGGATCATGATGGTCAAGGGCCCACCACCACCCCAGACGGATCTGCGTCCTGCAGGGCCTGGGATGGGGCGGACTCCATAGTCTTGGAAGCAGCCGGATTTTCCACCGGCTGGCCGGGACAGGAGGGATCTGATGGGACGACATTCCAAGCTCAGAGACGGTTCGGCTCTAACGAGCTGGAATCCTGGCGGTTTCTTTTCATCCCACTGTGTTTACCCCAATCAGCAATTGGCTGGGCTGGTTGTCATTTTTCCTGTGATTAGTGCGCTGGCAGAGCGGCCTGTTTTCCAGGAAACGCCACTCTCCCCATCCTCACGTCAGCTCCCAGCGTCCTCGGGGGCCCGGGACACCGGGCACCAGGCACCGGGTGGGTACCGGGCGGGCACCGGGGCTCTCGGGCCACTCGGGTGCTCTGCAGCTGCCCCTGATGTCCCGCGGTAGCCATTAGAGGCATCCCTGAGGTGATGAGCCTCCAGAGGGCAGGGCCCTCTCTTCCCGCTCAGTCTGGGCTGCCCAGGGGCAGACCCTGAGAGAGGAAGGTGTCAATGCAGGTTTATTGGGAAGGTGATTCTGGAAACACCAAGATGGGAGACAGGATACGTTTTCATTCAAGCACATGACCCCCGGGGACAACTGAGGTGCAATCCCCCTGGGAACTCGGGAGTCAGGGGAGAGAGAGCACATGCTCAGCGCAGACTCACGGGAGGGGGCAGGGGCAGGGACCTGGCACGGTTGTGTCTCTGCTCGGGGCTGCCGCAGCCAGGGTGTTAACCCCCCCCCCCATTCTGGCCAGTGTGGGTGCAGCAGATGTTTACAGTCTTGAAGAAAACCCTCGGGCAGAGCCGGGCTGCTGGCAGCAGGAAGGCCCTGCCCTCCTCTGTATCATGCCCTGAGCCCTGGGCCTGAAGCTCTTCACACCCGAGGGCCAGGCGGGGACCGGGGCTGTCCCTCCGGATGCCTGCTACCCGCTCAGTCCAGAAACCGGGCTCCCGGTGCCGGGCCTCCCCATCTCTGCAGGGAAGGGGGCCTTTCCTAAGGTGAGCTCCAACTTGTTAAATTTTACGGTGACCAGAATCTTGTAACCTCACTTAGTACAGGGTGTTTTCAGGTTACGACAGTCTCGACCTACGACATCTCATCTTTACGACAAGGCTCTCTCCCATGAAAATATAAAAGAAATTGAGACGTGAGTGTTTCGGCTTACGCCATCAGCACTGTAGTTGCAGACTACAGGGCAAACTAGTCTGGCTGCGCGGGGAAGGTTACGCAGGAACGCGGCCAATAACGTCAGTGAGGGGGCGGGCTCCCCCGGGACGCGGACCTACGCCGTTCTGGACGGTTAAACGCGCAAGTGTTCCGTCTGTGTTGCTTTGCGTGGCGACTTTTGGGCCCTTATCACGGCTTCTAGCTGGAAGTCAAGGTCCTCGTTTGGTGGTGCTTCAGAGAAGAGGGAAGCCATCACGACGGAAGTGAAATTAGACACTGTAAAGAGAGCAGGAAAAGGAGAATCGGAGATAAACATCAGCCACGTGCCGGGCCTCAGTCGCTCTTCTGTACCAACAACCATCAAGGATCAAGACCGGATCCTGGAGCATGTGAAGGGATCAGCCTCTATGAAGTCCCATGCAGAGGAGCTGCCTGTGAGGACCTCATTCAGCAGAAGCCACTGAGTCAAGGGGAAGAATTAGAAACCCCAGAATCCAAGAGATTTACCACCAAGGTTCTGGCAGAAGGATTTTCTATGGTAGAAGATGGGTTGGCAAAATGTCAGGCTGAGGCCCCCAGCGATGACGGATTCAGTGAGGTCTACAGAGCTGTTATGGATGCCTTGCAATGCTGTAGGCAGATTTTGGAAGAGAAGACGGCATCAGCCTTCCAGACTAGCCTGGAACAATTCTTTAAGAAGGTAGAGAGGCCTGCATCAGGTCCTGAACCCTCTACATCAGCTGCTTCTCGAGATGAAACACCTGTCGTACAGGTAGAACCATCTCCAGTGTCTCCTGCATGTTCCTTAGGCAACCCTGACTCACCTGACCCAGTACCTCCACCACCTGCTGCAGGTTCTCCTGCCTCTCCAGCTTCCTCCTCCCAATAGGTCCCTCTCTCCCACCTTGCAATGTCCCTTCCAGTGTGCAAGCCAACCACAGGAACAAAGGTAAGGACATTTTTTACACTCATTTTTTGTCATTGTTTCTGTTGCTATGCTACAGTGTCCAGTATGGTATATTTATGTCCTTTTTCTTTTTCTCTGGCTTAGTTGTGTTTTTATGTTCTAGAAGATTATGATTTTACAACTGTGTCAGGATAGGCAAGTGACTTAGGCTAAGGTGTGTTTCGACTTACACAAAAACCCGGGTTACATCACTGTCGTAGGAACAGAACTGTGTTGTAACCCGAGGACCCCCTGTAATCACACGGGACTGGGGTCCACACAGCCTGTAAAATCTCAGGGGCTGGTGTGGGTTTGGTTCAGGGAAGTGCTCTGGGCACTTTTCCAAATATGCAGGGCACGTGGTGTCCGGGTCCTTTGTGGGGTTGACGCCCCAGGTGCCTGGACACCCCGTCAGAATCATGGCTCTGCACTGAGCACCCCCACCCCCAACCCCAACACACAGTGTTCGCAGGAGTCCAGTCCTGGTGCCGGAGGACCCTAGGTTGAGCTCCTACCTCTCTGCCTCCCGACCTAGGTGCCGGGCTCCTTGAGACCACACAAAGACCACGTCACACTCGGTGGTGGGCAGGGAGCTGGCATGGTCAGCAGAATAATGACCGCCAAAGGTGTCCGCGTGCCAATACCTGGACCCAGGGAGAATGGGGCACTGCCCAGTGAGGGGACTCTGTGGACGGGTTTCCGGATCTTGTGGCGGGGAGGTGATCAGACAGCACAGGGCAGCGGGTCCCAGGCTTCCTTTATGCCCCTGCACACCCTGTCCCGGGCGCAGCCCTAACCACCGACAGGGGGACAAACAAACCCCCCAAGGAGGCTGCTCCTTGTAGCCAAAGGGAACGGGACAGCTTAGCAGATACAAAATCTTTTTCAAAATATCACCTTACTCCAGCCAGGCACCAGAGAAAAAATGTGCCTTCCTGACACAAGGAGTGAGCAGGGCACTCGCCCCCAACCCAACCAGCAGCACAAGACCAAGTGAGCGGCCCACATGCCCAGTTGTCACCCCCTTCCCAGAGCAGAGTCAGGGGGTCCAGCTGAGAGGGGAATGGCCACCTCAATTACATAGCATTCATTAGGTGGACTGAGGCCGTGGGAGGTGGTGGGAGGCCCTGTGAGGAGGTGGGAGGCCCTGTGAGGAGGTGTGAGGAGATATGAGGAGGTGTGAGGCGCCGTGAGGAAATTTGAGGCTGTGGGAGGTGGTGTGAGGATATATGTGGTGGTGTGAGGAGGTGTGGAAGTTGTGAGTCATTATGAGAAGGTGTGAAGAGATTTGAGGAGGTGTGATGCCGTGTAAAAATGTGTGACGGTGTAAGAAAGTATGAGGCCATGTGAGGTGGTGTGAGGTCGTGTGAGGCCCTGTGAGGAGGTGCATGGCAGTGCGAGGTGGTGTGAAGAGGTGTGAGGACATGTGAGGCAGTGTGAGGAAGTGTGAGGCTATGTGAGGATGTGTGAGGACTTGTGAGGTGGTGTGAGGATATACGTGGTGGTGTGAGTAGGTGTGAGGTGTGAGGAGGTGTGTGACTGTGTGTGGAGTTGTGAGGAGTTGTGAGATGGTGTGTGGAGGTGTGAGGCCGTGTGAGGAAGTGTGAGGTGCTTTGAAAAGGTGTGAGGAGGTTTGAGGTGGTATGAGGTGGTGTGAGGTGGTGTGAGGTGGTTAGAGGCAGTGTGAGGCCATGTGAGGAAGTGTGAGGAAATGTAGGGAGGTGTGAGGTGGTATGAGGAGGTGTAAGGCCGTGTGAGTTGCTGTCATGCGGTGTGAAGAGGTGTGAAGCTCTGTGAGGCGATGTAAGGGGATATGGGGCCTTGTGAGGCTGTGTGAGGAGGTGTGAGGCAGTGTAAGAAGGTATGAGGCAGTGTGAGAACATGTGAGGAGATGTGTGGCAGTGTGAGGCACTGTGATGTGGTGTGAGGAGGTTTGAGAAGGTCTGAAGTGGTGGTGTGGAGGTGTGTGGCAGTGCAGGGTGGTGTGAGGAGGTGTGAGGTGGTGTAAAGTGTGTGAGGTGGTGTGAAGAGGTGTGAGGTTGTGTGAAGAGGTGTGAGCTGGTGTGAGGATATACATGGTGGTATGAGTAGGTGTGAGGTATGAGGAGGTGTGTGACTGTATAGAGTTGTAAGGAGTTGTAAGGTGGGGTGTGGAGGTGTGAGGCAGTGTGAAGTAATATGACGAGGTGTGAGGAAGTGTGAGGCCGTGTGAGTCAGTGTGAGGAGGCTTGAGGCTGTGTGAGGCAGTGTGAGGTGGTGTGAGGCGGTGTGTGGCCGTGAGAGGAGGTGTGAGGAGGTATGAGGCAATGTGAGGCAGTGTGGGTCCTTGTGAGGCCGTGTGAGGCAGTGTGAGGCCATGTGAGGAGTTGTGAGGTGGTGTAAGAAGGTATGAGGCTGTGTGAGAAGGTGTGAGTTGGTGTGAGGCAGTCTGAGGACATGTGAGGAGATGTGAGGCATTGTGAGGCAGTGTGATGTGTGAATAGGTGTGAGGCTGAGGCACAGTGAGGAGGTGTGAGTGATGTGAGGCAGTGTGAGGTGTGAGAACTTGTGAGGAGATGCATGGCAGTGTGAGGTGCTGTAATGTGGTGTGAATAGGTGTGAGGTTGAGAGTATGAGGAGGTGTGAGGCAGTGTGAGGAGGTGTGAGGTGGTGTGAGGAAGTGTGAGGAGGTGTGAGGCATAGTGAGGCCATGTGAGGGGTGTGAGACACTGTGAGGTGGTGTGAGAAGGTCTGAGGTGGTGGTATGGAGGTGTGTGGCCATGTGAAGTGGTGCGTGGCAGTGCGAGGCAGTGTGAGGAGGTGTGAGGACAGGTGAGGTGCTGTGTAGAAGTGTGTGGCTGTGTGAGGAGTTGTGAGGATGTGTGAGGTGGTGTGAAGTGGTGTGAAGAGGTGTGAAGAGGTGTGAGGTGTTATGAGGTGATGTGAGGATATATGTGGTGGTGTGAGTAGGTGTGTGACTGTGTGGAGTTGTGAGGAGTTGTAAGGTGGTGTGTGGAGGTGTGAGGCAGTGTGAGTTTCTATGATGAGGTGTGAGGCCACGTGAGGCGGTGTGAGGATGTGTGAGGCAGTGTGAGGCCGTGTGAGGCCATGTGAGGAGGTGTGAGGAGGTTTGAGGATGTGTGACACGGTGTGAGGACGTGTGAGGTGGTGTGAGGCGGTGTGAGGCCTTTGAGGAGGTGTAAGGCCATGTGAGGCTTTGTGAGGCAGTGTGAGGATGTTTGAGGCTGTATGAGGCGGTATCAGGAGGTTTGAGGCTGTGTGAGGCAGTGTGAGGTCATGTGAGGAGGTGTGAGGAGGTTTGAGGTGATCTGAGGCGGTGTGGGGCCTTGTGATGTTGTGCGATGCAGTGTGAAACCATGTGAGGAGGTGTGAGGTGGTGCAAGGCAGTGTAAGGCAGTCTGAGGACATGTTAGGAGATGTGTGGCAGTGTGATGTGGTGTGAATAGGTGTGAGACTGTTTAAGGCAGTGTGAGGAGGTGTGAGGCAGTGAGGTGATGTGAGGCATTGTGAGGAGGTGTGAAGCCATGTGCAGTGGTGTGAGAAGGTCTGACGTGGTTTGGAGTTGTGTGACCGTGTGAGGCAGTGCATGGCAGTATGAGGAGGTGGGAGGACGTGTGAGGTGGTGTAAAGTGGTGTGAGGCAGTGTGAGGCCATCTGAGGAGATGTGTGGCAGTGTGAGGCCGTGTGAGAAGGTGTGAGGCCATGTGAGGCCATGTGAACAGGTGTGAGGTGATGTAAGAAGGTATGAGGATGTGTGAGGAGGTGTGAGGTGGAGTGAGGCAGTGTGAGGCAGTATGAGGTGGTGTGAGGCAGTGTAAGAAGGTATGAGGCTGTGTGAGGTGGTGTGAGGCAGTGTGAGTCCATGTGAGGCAGTGTTAGGGGGTGTGAGGAGGTGTGAGGCAGTATGAGAAAGTGTGAGGTGGTATGAGGAGGTGAGAGGCGGTATGAGGAGGTGAGAGGCGGTGTGAGGAGGTCTGAAAATGTGTGGAAGGTGTGATGCGGTATGAGGTGGTGTGAGGAGATTTGAGGAGGTGTGTGAGGTTGTGTTAGGCCATGTGAGTAGGTGTGAGGTCATGTGAGGTGGTGTGAGGAGGTCTGAGGAGAATGAGGCAGTGTAAGGATATTTGTGGTAGTGTGAGTAGGTGTGAGGTGTGAGGAGGTGTCTGACTCTGTGTGGAGTTGTGAGGTCGTGTGTGGAGGTGTGAGGCTGTGTTAGGAGGTTTGAGGAGGTGTGGAAGATGCGATGGGGCATGAGGAGGTGTAAAGAGATTTGAGGTGGTGTGAGGCGGTGTGAGGAGGTGTGAGGTGGTGAGTATATATGTGGTGTGAGTAGGTGTGAGGTGTGAGGAAGTGTCTGACTCTGTGTGGAGTTGTGAGGAGTTTTGAGGTGTGTGGAGGTATGAGGAGGTTTGAGGCCATGTGATGCAGTGTGAGGCTTTGTGATGAGGTGTGAGGCTGCGTGAGGAAGTGTGAGGCGGTGTGAGAAGTGTGAGTCCGTGTGAGGAGGTGTGAGGTGGTGTGAGAAGTGTGAGTCCGTGTGAGGAGGTGTGAGGGCGTGTGAGGCCTTGTGCAGATGTGTGAGATGGTGTGAGGAGGTGTGAGGAGTTTGATGCCATGTGAGGAGATATAAGGTGGTGTGAGGCCTTGTGAGGAGGTGTGAGAACATGTGAGGCAGTGTTAGGAGGTTGAGGTGGTTTGAGGAGGTATGGAAGGTGTGAGGCAGAATGAGGAGGTGAGAAGAGTTTTGAGGAGGTATGATGTGATGTGAGGAGGAATGAGGCTTTGTGAGGAGATGTAGGCTGTAAGAGGCCCTTTGGGGAGGTGTGAGGCTGTGTGTGAGGTGTGAGGCTGTGTGAGGTGGTGTGAGGCAGTGTGTGGTTGTGTGAGGCATTATGAGGCTGTGTGAGGAGGTATGAGGCTGCATGAGGAGGTGTGAGGTGGTGTGAGACAGTTTGAGACCATGTGGGGAGATGTGTGGCAGTGTGAGGTGATGTGAGGTGGTGTAAAGTGGTATGAGGCTGTGTGAGGCCATATGAGGAGTTGTGAGGCGGTATGAGGCTATGTGAATAGGTGTGATGATGTGTGAGTTGGTGTAAAGTGGTGGAGGAGGTGTGAGGCGGTGTGAGGTGCTGTGATATGGTGTGAGGATGTATGTGGTGTGAGTATGTGAGTTGTGTGAGATGGTGGGAGGTGTGAGGAGGTGTGTGACTGTGTTGAGTTGTGAGGAGTTGTGAGGTGGTCTAAAGTGTTGTGAGGCAGTGTGAGGCGTTGTGAGGTGCTATGAGGAAGTATGAGGTGGTTGAGGTGGTGTGAGGAGGTGTTAGGTGGTGTAAGATGGTATGAAGCCGTTTCAGGAGTTGTGAGGCAGTATGAGGCCATGTGAAGAGATGTGTGGCAGTGTGAGGTGGTGAGAGGAGGTGTGAGGCAGTGTGAGGCCGTGTGAGGCAATGTGAGGCCATGTGAGGAGGTGTGAGGTGGTGTAAGAAGGTATGAGGCCGTGTGAGGAGGTGTGAGGCAGTGTGAGGAGGTGTGAGGCGGTGTGAGGAGGTGTGAGGCAGGGTGAGAAGGTCTAAGGTGGTGATGTGGAGGTGTGTGGCCGTGTGAGGCGGTGCATGGCAGTACGAGGTTTGTGAGGCTGTGTGAGGAGGTGTGAGGACATGTAAGGTGGTATAAAGTGGTGTGAGGAGGTTTGAGTAGGTGTGAGATGGTGTGAGGAGGTGTGAGGTTGTGTGAGGTTGTATGAGGATATATGTGGTGGTGTGAGTAGGTGTGAGGTGTAAGGAGGTGTGTGATTATGTGTGGAGATGTGAGGTTGTGTGAGGCTGTGTGAGGATGGGTGAGGTCGTGTTAGGCCCTGTGAGGAGATGTGAGGCAGTGTGAGGCCATGTGAGGTGGTGTGAGGCCGTGTGAGTCATGTGAGTGGGTGTGAGGAGGTGTGAGGAGGTGTGAGGCGGTATGAGGAGGTGAGTGGCAGTGTGTGGAGGTCTGAGAAGGTGTGGAAAGTGTGATGTGGTATGAGGTAGTGTGAGGTATTTGAGGAGGTGTGAGGCCGTGAGGATGTGTGAGGCTGGCTGTGTGAGGCAGCGTGAGGAGGCATGAGGCCATGTGAGGTGGTGTAAGAAGGTTTGAGGATTTTTGTGGAGGTGTGAGGCAGAGTGAGGCAGTGTGAGGCAGTATGAGGCCATGTCAGGCAGTGTGAGGCCGTGTGAGGAGGTGTGAGGCATTGTGAGGCCTTGTGAGGAGGTCTGAGGTGGTGTGAGGCGGTGTGATGTGTGAATAGGTATGAGGCTGTTTGAGATAGTGTGAGGATATATGTGGTGGTGTGAGTAGGTGTGAGGTGTGAGGAGGTGTGTGACTGTGTGTGGAGTTGTGTAGAGATGTGAGGTGGTGTGTGGAGGTGTGAGGTGTGAGGCCGTCTGAGGCAGTGTGAGGCCTTGTGAGGATTGTAAGGCCTTGTGAGGAGATGTGAGGCAGTGTGAGGAGATGTGAGGCTATGTGGGTCCGTGTGAGGCCGAGTGAGGTCATGTGAGGTGGTGTGAGGCAGTGTGAGGCTTTGTGAGGAGGTGTGAGGCAGTCTGAGGAGGTGTGAGGTTGTGTGAGGTTGTGTGAGAAGGTCTAAGGTGTTGGTGTGGAGGTGTGTGGTTGTGTGAGGCAGTATGTGGCAGTGCGAGGTGGTATGATGAGGTGTGAGGACGTGTGAGGCAGTGTAAGGAAGTGTGAGAACGTGTAAAGCATTGTAAAGTGGTGTGAGGAGGTTTGAGATGGTGTGAGGTTGTGTGAGGTTGTGTGAGGATATATGTGGTAGTGTAAGTAGGTGTGAGGTATGAGGAGGTGTTTGACTATGTGTGGAGATGTGAAGTGGTGTGTGGAGGTGTGTGGCCTTGTGAGGATGGGTGAGGTCGTGTGAGGCCTTGTGAGGAGGTGTGAGGTCGTGTGAGGCCTTGTGAGGAGGTGTGAGGTTGTGTGAGGCCTTGTGAGGAGGTGTGAGGTGGTATGAGGCTGTATGAGGTTGTGTGAGGCAGTGTGAGTCCGTGTGAGGGGCTTTAGGGGGTGTGAGGAGGTGTGAGGAGGTGAAAGAAGGTTGTGGAGGTCTGAGAATGTGTGGAAGGTGTGATGCGGTGTGAGGAGATTTGAGGAGGTGTGAGGCCATGTGAGAAGGTGTGAGGCTGTTAGGAGGTTTGAGGAGGTGTGGAAGGTGTGATGCAGCATGAGGAGGTGTGAGCAGATTTGAGGTGTGAGGCAGTGTGAGGAGGTGTGAGGTGGTGAGTATATATGTGGTGTGAGTAGGTGTGAGGTGTGAGGAGGTGTCTGACTCTGTGTGGAGTTGTGAGGAGTTTTGAGGTGGTGTGTGGAGGTATGAGGAGGTTTGAGGCCATGTGATGCAGTGTGAGGCTGTGTGATGAGGTGTGAGGCCGTGTGAGGAGGTGTGAGGCGGTGTGAGAAGTGTGAGTCCATGTGAGGTAGTGTGAGGCTGTGTGAGGAGGTGTGAGGTGGTGTGAGAAGTGTGAGTCCGTGTGAGGTGGTGTGAGGCCGTGTGAGGAGGTGTGAGGCGTTTGAAACCATGTGATGAGATGTAAGGTGGTGTGAGGCGGTATGAGAAGTGTGAGTTCGTGTGAGGTGGTGTGAGACTGTGTGAGGAGGTTGAGGTGGTGTGAAAGGTGTGGTAGGTGTGAGGCGGTATGCGGAGGTGTGAGGAGTTTTGAGAAGGTGTGATGTGATGTGAGGAGATACGAGGCTTTGTGAGGAGATCTAAGGCTCTGTGAGGCCGTTTGAGGAGGTGTGAGGCTGTGTGAGGCTGTGTGAGGCAATGTGAGACCATGTGGGGAAATGTATGGCAGTGTGAGGTGATGTGAGGTGGTGTGAAGTGGTGTGAGGCTGTGTGAGGCCATGTGAGGAGTTGTGAGGCAGTGTGAGGCTGTGTGAATAGGTGTGAGGACTGTGAGGTGGTGTAAAGTGGTGTGAGGCGGTGTGAGGTGCTGTAAGGAGGTGTGATGTGGTGTGAGAATGTATGGGGTGGTGTGAGTATGTGTGAGGTGTGAGTCTGTGTGAGATGGTGGGAGGTTTGAGGAGGTGTGTGATTGTTGAGTTGTGCGGAGTTGTGAGGTGGTGTAAAGTGTTGTGAGGCAGTGTGAGGAAGTATGAGGCATTGTGAGGTGCTGTGAGGAGGTGTGAGGTGGTTGAGGTGGTCTGAGGAGGTGTAAGTTGGTTTGAGGTGGTGTGAGGAGGTGTTAGGCGGTGTAAGATGGTATGAAGCCATTTCAGGAGGTGTGAGGCAGTGTGAGGCCATGTGAAGAGATGTGTGGCAGTGTGAGGTGGTAAGAAGAGGTGTGAGGCTGTGTGAGGCAGTGTGAAAAGGTGTGAGGAGGTGTGAGGAGGTGTGAGTCATTGTGAGGCTATGTGAGGAGGTGTGAGGCAGTGTGAGGAGGTATAAGGTGGTGTGAGAAGGTCTAAGTTGGTGGTGTGGAGGTGTGTGTCCGTGTGAGGCAGTGCGTGGCAGTGTGAGGTAGTGTGAGATGGTGTGAGGACATGTGAGGCATTGTAAGGAAGTGTGAGGTTGTGTGAGGAGGTGTGAGGATGTGTAAGGCGGTGTAAAGTGGTGTGAGAAGGTTTGAGTAGGTGTGAGATGGTGTGAGTAGGTGTGAGGTGTGAGGAGGTGTGTGACTGTGGAGATGTGAGGTGGTGTGTGGAGGTGTGCGGCCATGTGAGGTTATGTGAGGTGGTGTGAGGCTGTTTGAGGATAGGTGAGGTCATTTTAGGCCCTATGAGGAGGTGTGAGATGGTGTGAGGCCGTGTGATGTGGTGTGAAGCCATGTGAGGCTGTGTGAGGCTGTGTGCGTCATGTGAGTGGGTGTGAGGAGGTGTGAGGCGGTGTGAAAAGGTGTGAGGAGGTGGTAGGCATTGTGAAGAGGTGTGAAGAGGTGTGAGGTGGTATGGAAGGTGTGAGGCAGTATGAGAAGGTATGAGGAGGTTTGAGGCTCTGTGAGGTGTGAAGCAGTATGATATGGTGTGAAGTGGTGTGAGGTTGTGTGAGGCAGTGTGAAGAGGTGTGAAGCAGTCTGAGGAGGTGTGAGGCAGTCTGAGGTGGTGTTAGGTGGTGTGAGGTGGTTTAAGGAGGCGTGAGGTTGTGTGAGGATATATTATGTGGTTTGAGGAGGTTTGAAGCCGTGTGAGGTGGTGTAATAAGGTCTAAGGTGTTGGTGTGAAGATTTGTGGCCGTGTGAGGTGGTGCGTGGCAGTGCAAGGTGGTGTGAGGACGTGTGAGGCGGTGTAAGGAAGTGTTAGGCTGTGTGAGGAGGTGAAAGGTGGTGTGAGGAGATTTGAGGAGGTGTGAGGTGGTGTGAGGATATATGATGTGGTTTGAGGAGGTTTGAAGCCGTGTGAGGTGGTGTGAGAAGGTCTAAGGTGTTGGTGTGAAGGTGTGTGGCCGTGTGAGGTGGTGCGTGGCAGTGCGAGGTGGTGTGAGGCCGTGTGAGGCGGTGCGTGGCAGTGCAAGGTGGTGTGAGGAGGTGTGAGGACATGTAAGGCGTTGTAAAGTGGTGTGAGGAGGTGTGAGGAGGTGTGAGGTTGTGTGAGGATATATGTGGTAGTGTGAGTAGGTGTGAGGTGTGAGGAGGTGTGTGACTATGTGTGGAGATGTGAGGTGGTGTGAGAAAGTGTGAGGCTGTTTGTGGAGGGGAAAGGCGTTGTGAGGAAGTCTGAGAAGGTCTGGAAGGTGTGATGCGGTATGAGGTGGTGTGAGGAGATTTGAGGAGGTGTGAGGCTATGTTAGGCCATGTGAGTAGGTGTGAGGCCATGTGAGAAGGTGTGAGGTTGTGTAAAGCCATGTGAGGAGGTGTGAGGCCAGGTGAGGCTGTGTGAGGCTGTGTGAGGTCATGTGAGGAGGTGTTAGGCGGCGTGAGTAGGCATGAGGCCGTGTGAGGCGGTGTGAGGCGGTGTGAGGCAGTGTGAGCTGTGTTAGGAGGTGTGAGGCCTTGTGAGGCAGTGTGAGGCCGTGTGAGACGGTTTGAGGAGGTGTGAGAAGATTTGAGGTGGTGTGAGGTGGTGTGAGGAGGTATGAGGTGGTGAGTATATATGTGGTGTGAGTAGGTGTGAGATGTGAGGAGGTGTCTGACTCTGTGTGGAGTTGTGAGGAGTTGTGAGGTGGTGTGTGGAGGTGTGAGGAGGTGTTAGGCCATGTGATGTGGTGTGAGCCTGTTTGCTGAGGTGTGAGGTCATGTGAGGAGGTGTGAGGCTGTGTGAGGAGGTGTGAGGTAGTTTGAGGCTCTGTGAGGTGGTGTGAGGAGGTGTGAAGATGTGTGAGGCAGTGTGAGGTCATGCGTGGTGGTGCGAGGCAGTGCGTGGTGGTACGAAGCGTTGTGAGGAAGTGTGAGGCCGTGAGTCCCAGGTGGGAGCTGACCTCCCCCCATCACCCCGTGATGAGGTGGCAGGCCTGTTAGTGAGAGGCTTTTTACAGGGTAGCATTGGCGAGTCGAGGGGGAAACAACTTCAAGTCTCACCTATGGGCAACCAGGTGGCCTGAGTCAGTGAGTCAGATGAGTTGGGTGCTGTCTCAGGTGTCAGGCAGGGTGCTGAAGGCCCCCACCCAGGCCTGCATAGTACCCCTGAAAGGAGTGCCTGCCGGTAACGAGGTAGAGCACCCAGGACCAGACTCGTTACACAACACCCAGATGCACAGATGCAGTCGGAACCACGCATCACACCGACTCTGGGGCAAGCACAGCCCGGACGAGAAGTGAGCAGCAGATGCCAGCACCCAGCTGGCTCAGACGTCGGGGTTCTCTGAAGGGTGCTGCACAGCGCAGTCGCAGAAGAAACAAATGGAAAAACAGAAAGCCACACCAAAGGCATAGAAGAATAAAATAAGAGCAAGGGTAAATTTTAGAACTTAAAAATAATAATTAAAAAAAAACGAACAGTGTCACTGGATGGGTTCAGCAGTAGATGGGAGGTGACAAAGGAGAGACGTGGGAAACTCAGCGACAGATCAACAGACCTGAAAGCCAGACCAGTCTGAGTCACGAAGAGGAAACGGACTGACAGAAACAGAACAGCGTGAACAGCTCCCCCAGGCCTGCGAGCGCACGCCCGCGGCCCTAACGGGGACTCGTGTCACGGCAGTCTCGGGGGAGAAGAGGAGAAAAGGGGGCCTGAAAGAGGATTTAAAGAAATAATAGCTGAAAAGTCTCCTAATTTGGCCCAAGGCATAAACCTTCAGAGCCAAGAAACTGAGAGAATCCCAAAGAGGGTAATCCCCCAAAAATATATGTGCCGAGAAACACCATAATCAAACCTCTGAAAACTAGACACAAAGAAAAATTCCCAAGAACAACCAGAGAGAAATGACATGTCATGTTTAGGGGAACATCGGCGATTGTAAATAATGCTGCAATGAACACAGGGGTGCACACATCCCCTTCATTTAGTGTTTTCATTTGCTTCGGATAAGCACTCTGAAGTGAGATTGCTGGATTGTATAATAGCTCTCTTTTTCATTTTTTTGAGGAACCTCCATGCTGTTTTCCACAGTGGCTGCACCGTGTTACAATCCCACCAACATTGTACGAGGGTGACTTTTCCTCCACATCCTCGCCAACAGTTGTTATTTCTTGTCTTGTTGATAATAGGCAATTGTAACAGGTGTGAGGTGGTATCTCATTGTGCTTTTGACTTGCATTTCCCTAATGATTAGTGATGTTGAGCATCTTTTCATGTACCTGTTGGCCGTCCGTAGCTCTTCTTTGTTAAAAAAAAATGCCTATTCACGTCCTCTGCCCATTCTTTAATAAAGAACGCATATGACTCAACAGCCAAAAAGGATGATGAGTTTCTAAATGTCACAGCAACAGCATGCTGCATGAAAGATAAAGATGATTAACTGGACGTTATTAAAACTAAAAACTTCTGTTCTGCAAAAGACACTGCTAAAAATACAATCCACATATTGGGAAGAAATGTCTACACAGCGTATATCTGCTAAACAACTTGTACCTCCAAGAAAGCAAATAATTCTTAAAATTCAACAACAGGGAAATAAACTATTTAAAAATAGAACGACGATCTGAACAGACTTCTTATCAAAGCAGATGCACATGTCATGAATAAGCATCGTGTGTTCTTAGCAACTTTCAAGTTGAAACAACAATGAAATACCGACTCGATGGCTGGTGGGGGTGCAAAGCAATGGGAACTGTCAGTCACGGCTGGTCACAATGCACCGTAGTGCAGCCAGTTAAAAAAAGAACAGTTTGCCAGCCTGACTAGGCAGTGGCACAGTGGATAGAGTGTCGGACTGGGAGGCAGAAGACCCAGGTTCAAAACCCTGAGGTCAACAGCTTGAGTGCTGGCTCATCCAGCTTGAGCGTGGGGTCACTGGCTTGAGCATGGGATCATAGACATGACTCCATGGTCACTGGCTTGAGCCCAAGGTCACTGGTTTGAAGTCCAAGGTCGCTGGCTTGAGCAAGAGGTCACTGGCTCTGCTGTAGCCCCACCTCGGTAAGGCACATATGAGAAAGCAGTCAATGAACAACTAAGGTGCCACAACAAAGAGTTGACGCTTCTCATCTCTCCCCCTTCCTGTCTGTCTGTCCCTATTTGTCCCTTTCTCTCTCTCTCTCTCTCTGTCTCTGTCAAAAAAAACAAACAAACAAAACAGTTTGCCAGTTTCCTACAAAAAGTTAAACATAGTCTTACCATATGATCCATCAAACCCCTTGGTATTCATTCAACCTGAGTTGAAAACTTATGTTCGCACAGTGTTGGTAGCAACTTTATTCGCAATTGCCCAAGATGAAAACTGGACACAACCAAGATGTCCATCATAAGAGAATGGATTGACAACTGTGGTTCACCCACATTGTGGAATAGTGTTCAGCAATAAAAGGAAATGATCTCGAGTCACCAGTGGACATGGGTGGACATTAAATGCCCATGAAATGGCGGAAAGTAAGCTGTACAGCACACTGTTAAGTGAAAGAAGCCGGTTTGAAAAGGCTACACACTCTAGGGTTCCCATTAAGTGATCTTGCAAGGACGGCAACAGTACGGGGGACAGTGACAGAAACCCACGCTACCTAGGAGGTCAGGGAGAAGGCTTGAACAAGTAGAGCACAAGGAATATCTAAGGCAGTGAAATTACTCTGCATGGGTGGATATGTGACACTATGTGTTTGTAAAAAGCCATAAAACTTCATAGCACAAAGAGTAAACTAACACGCGGATTTTAAAAATTGTTTTAGAGGCTGGGCATCCCAGAGTAGAATGCGGATGTGACCAAATAATCTGAATGTATCACACGTGTATGACGTCCCTGCACTGGTGAGAACGGCGGCTAAGGTCCTGCCCAAAGGAAACTTGGACACAGTGTGGTCTACAAGAGGACAGGCGCCGAGAACCGCACGTGAGCGGCGCGCTCCAGTGCAAAGGGCTGTTGCTCACGGGGCGTGCGGGTTAGCAGTTCCGAGACCGCTCAGCATGTCCGTGGGCAGTGAACAACGAAGGACATCACGGAAGAGGGCGGGGGCCAGGTTTCTCGCCATGGGTGTGGGCGATTACAGATAAGCAAGGGAGAAGTCTAGAATGACCCATGCATTAGCGTTGGAGACATCGGCATGAACTCATGTTTAGCATAATATAAACACAGATGGTCTCATGCAGAGATATGTATAGATGTGCATATGCATGGGTTAGTGCAAGCAAATACATCCCTTTGCTCTGCCAGTTGAAAGGGCCTAGATGCAGTGACACTCCGGTAGCTACAAGCACATCTTGCACCCAGATGTTCCCTGCTAGTCCCATTATCCAATAAAGAGAACCAGGTTGCTTGGAAAAATGACTGATTGTACGGCTGGGGGCGGGGATTACAAGATGAGCCTGGGGCATCTTGGAAAGCCAGAAAGTAAGGAAGTGCTTAAAAACACTAACCAAACAGAAAACTCACAGTGATGGGAAGTATGTCAGCGGTATAAAGTGGCCAATTGAAAGAGCTCCCTGCAGACAAAACGGAAACAATTTGAGTGACAAAATAAATAATCTCGTATTGGATGATAACCTAGAGTATAAAATAAATATCCACGAGTCCATATTAATATAAGGAAATGATTTAAATAAATAAATACAATCTTCTGGGCAGGAGAATTCCAAATAATTATGCAGATGTTCAGTCCTTACGGGGGTGGAACGTAGTTTTCATTTCTCCAGTGTCGGCTGCACACAGTGACCTCCTTCCAAAGGGGACAGTGGGAAAGGAAATAAAAAGAGGGAAGTTCCTAGAGATTAAACCGGAGGAACACCACCTCAAACCAGGTGACCAAGGTTCGCATCAACACTGATGAAGTAGTACAAGGACAGAGCGTGCCCTGGACATGATGTGATGAGATGGTCGCTTGACCTCAGGGGATCTTCCTGCCCAAAATGCACTATTCCATTCTAGCATGAGAAAAGCATAAGACAACTCCTAATTTGGGGACATTTTACAAAGGACCTGAGGAGTACTTCTCACAACTCTCAGGGTTTCCAGGAAATAAAAAGAAAGCCTGAGAAACTGTCACAACAAAGAGAAACCTGAAGGGGCATGATGATTGAGTGTAATGCGATATCTTGGGTGGTATCAGCAGAAGGAGGTCAGGGGAAGAGTAAGGAAATCTGAATAATATACAGACTCTAGTTCATAAAAACATGCCAATGTTGGTTCGCTAATGGCAAATTGCCACACTAAGGTCAGGTGTTGATCCCAGGGCAAAGGGGGTGTGAAAGATTCAGGAACTCTTTGTACTAGCTTTGGAATAATTCTGTAAATCCACAACTGTTCTACAATTAAAAGGCTATTTTTAAAAACTAAAAAAGAAAAGAAAAGAACAAACTGCTGGTCCATACAGCCCCCTGGATGGGCCTCAAGGGCATTGTGCTCACTGAGAAAAGACCATTTCAAAATCTTACATGACAACCAGATAGACATGGAGGACAGAGTATTAGTGGTTTCCAGGGGGCAGGAGCGGAAAGGGTTGTGTGAGGATAGTAGTGTTTAGCACAAGAGAGCTCTTTTGTGTAATAAATGGTTACACTAATTGTATATCTGATCACATTGCATAGACACACATACACACACACAAATGCAGCTGAAAACCAAAACCAAATAAGGTCTGTAGTCTAATGAACAGCATTGTTCCAATGTTGATTTCCCTTTTTATGGTATTATACTAGAGTTATTACCATTAGGGGAAGCTGAGATAAAGACACATTGGACTCTGTGTTACTATTTTTGCAGCTTCCAGTGAGTCCATGGTAATTTTTTAAGTTAAAGTAAAAAGTCTGAATACTGCAATAACAGGAGAATAGCTTGTAACAGAGTATGCTTTCTCCCCACAGTAATTACACTCCAGACAAAGTCTAAAAACAACTGTTTGAAGACACTTAAGAATAACCATAAGTGGGCTAAAACTTGAGAGAATATGACACTTAAAGACATGGGAAACACCAGATGTGCTGGCTTGAGCAAGGGGTCACTGGCTCGGCTGGAGCCGTCCCCCTCATCCCCAGTCAAGGCACATATGAGAAGCAATCAGTGAACAGCTAAAGTGCCACAACTATGAGTTGATGCTTCTCATCTCCCTTCCTGTCTGTTTGTCCTTATCTGTCCCCCTGTCTCTCTTCTCTCTCTCTTTCTCACTAAAAAAGAAAAAAAACAAAAGATACATAACAAAACAAAATGAAAAACAATGATAGCATAGATAACAACATCTTTAAAAACCTGAAAGCAAATAAGTGTCATTCTAAAATTCTGGATCCAGAAAAACTGTCTTTTAAAAACATTCAGAGAAATAATGGCATTCTTGGCAAATGAAATCCTTGCCAACAAACATGAAGTACAAGAGATGGTAAAGGGTGTCCTTTAAGCTGAAGGCAAGTGATAATTGATTGAAATTCTGATATTCCGAGAGTAATGTAGACTATTTGAAATGGTTATTATGCGAATAAATATGAACATGTATTTCTCTAATTTCTTAAAAGACAATTCATTGTTGAGTGGAGAAATACTAGGAGTTATAACTTGTATAGAAGTAACATTCATGACAATAATAGTCCAAACTATCGCAGGGAATAAACGGAGTCATGTTACCGGGAGCATCTTGTGACGTGTGAAGTGCTGGCACATTCGTCCAAGCTGGGTTAAGCGTGCATATTGTAATCCTGAAGAAATAAAAACAATTCAAAGAAGATTTACAGGAACTAAAACAGAACGCAAAAAACAACCTGGAAGAAGGTAAGGGGAAAAGGGTAGGAATAAACTAAGGAAAACAGAAAACAAGGAGGAAGCTAGGAGTTCTAACCTATCATGTCACTGTTTGAAAATGGAGCTCCCTACCTCCCCCCCCCACCCCCCCATTAAAAGGCAAAGGTGATCAGTTCAGGTGACACAGAAAGATGGAGGATTTTGGCTTTCGGGCATGGTGACGTCATGCCCTGCTGCAACTCACATACACCTTACAGAAGCAGCTGTAACACCTGCATAAAATCAAGGGCTGACAGTAGCAGGGGTGCACACAAACAGAAATGTTCTTTAAAAAGAGAGAGAGAGAGAGAGAGAAGAGGAAGAGGCACCAGGGTGTGGGCACAGAGAGGCCCTGTGAGGGCACAGTGAGAAGGTGGTCGTCTCCACCACAAAGAGAGAGGCCTCCAGAGAAACCAGCCCACCCACACCTTGATCTGGAACTTCTAGGCTCCACCCACCACTATGAGAAAATACACGTCTGGTGTTTAAACCACCCAGCCTGTGATACTGTGTTACGGCACCCCGAATTGACTGATTCAGTCTCTTCTCTCTTTTGTATACAAATTACGAAAGGAAAATCATGACTTTACTCTGGCGAACTTGGCCAATGCCAACTTAACAGAGAGGTCAAGTTGACCAATGCTGGTTTCAGACCGACACCTCGCGCCCTCTGACCTGATATGCCGAGAAGGACACATCTCTTCAGTACTACCCCCCCCAAAACGCATATGCGGAATCCACTCATGACAAGACTTCGGCAGTCCCCAACTAAGAGACATTCTACAAAATAGCTGATGTGCTCTCTCTGAAATGTCGAGGACAGGAGGGGCAAAGAAAGGCAGAGAGAGTGGTCCAGGGGGAAGGAGAGCGAAGAGACACCACACACGAGGGCAGGCGCTGCACTACCCTGGACTAGATCCTGAACTTGCAACAGAGTGGCTGCAGCGGACACATGGTAACAGCTAGTGAAACGTGAGGCTAGGCTGCGGGTTGTACCTAGAATCACTTCATCAGCATCAAATTGACTGAGTGGGATATTTGTTCTGTGGGTGTGAAAAATAATCTTGGGTCCTTGGAACACGCACTGTGTGGTAGGGGAGTCGTGATGTCCCCAACTTCTCCACAGTGGCTCTGGGAGGGAAAATACAGGCATCTACACATGCACACACACATACATATACCTGTGTATGCATGTTTATATGTATGTCTGTATCTTTACACACATGTGTATATGCACATATAAATACATACAATCATACCTTGGTTTTCATTGATAATCCGTCCGAAAACAATTGGCAAAATCCGAAACCGCCAAAAACCAAGCCAATTTATTTCCATATGAATCAATGTAAATCTAATGAATTCATTCTAGACGCTCCAAAATACATACCAAAAACACATTTTATAGAGAATAAATGTAGTGTTTGATACTAAAAGCAATAAGAAATTAATATAAAATGAATATAAAAGACTAATGTAAAGAATAAATGGAAATTTTCGATGGTCCCATGATGGAGCTAAAAGGAAAAGTGAACTTATTAGCAAGGGACACACTTAACAGGGACAATGAGATTTGAGCACATTTGATTTTATCTTACGTGACGTACATTTTGAAACTGAAAAATTCAAAATAAACACATTATACCGAATACTGTATACACAGTAATCACTTACATGTAATTGTAGTATTAGCACTCGCAATCAATAAAAAAAGCACAGAAACACCAGAAAGCTATGGAATTGTTTGGCTAGACGTGCGGGGCGATGCTCACACAGCAAGAAACAATGCCACGCTGAGCAGGAGAACACGTGGGTCGCCTTTTGTTTTCGCAAAATTAGCAGCGATATGTTGGAGAGGCTGTGGAGAAAAAGGAACCCTCATTCACTGTTGGTGGGAATGTAAAGTAGTACAACCATTATGGAGGAAAGTATGGTGGTTCTTCAAAAAACTGAAAATAGAACTACCTTATGACCCAGCAATCCCTCTACTGGGTATATACCCCCAAAACTCAGAAACATTGATACGTAAAGACACATGCAGCCCCATGTTCATTGCAGCATTGTTCACAGTGGCCAGGACATGGAAACAACCAAAAAGCCCATCAATAGAAGACTGGATAAAGAAGATGTGGCACATATGCACTGTGGAATACTACTCAGCCATAAGAAATGATGACATCGGATCATTTACAGCAAAATGGTGGGAACTTGATTACATTATACGAAGTGAAATAAGTAAATCAGAAAAAACCAGGAACTGCATTATTCCATACGTAGGTGGGACATAAAAGTGAGACAAAGAGACATTGATAAGAGTGTGGTGGTTATGAGGGGAGGGGGGAAAGGAGAGGGAAAGGGGGAGGGGGAGGGGCACAAAGAAAACTAGATAGAAGGTGACAGAGGACAATCTGACTTTGGGTGGTGGGTATGCAACATAATTGAATGACAAGATAACCTGGACATGTTTTCTTTGAATATATGTATCCTGATTTATTGATGTCACCCCATTAAAAAAATAAAATTATAAAAAAAAAATTAGCAGTGAGGTCACATGGACACGCCGACGAAATCCGAGGCAACCAATGAAAACCGAGACGAAATTTTTGTGGAAAAAAATGACGAAAACCGAAACCAACAGTAACCGAAGTCAACGAAAACCGAGGCGTTGCTGTATAAGTGTGTGTGTGTGTGCAAACCCACCCATCTAGGAGAGGGATAGAGGAGAGAGCCAAGGGTAATCAAGCGAGTGTGCTAGAATGTAAACAATTCACGAATCTGAGCAAGGGCTCTACAGAATCCACATTTAAAAGTTACAGGAGAAGAAAATGTCCATGAAGAAGAAAGTCACAGACAGGGAGGAAATATTCACAACACAATGTCTGGAAAAGGACACATATCCAGAATACGGTAACAATGTCTACAATTCAGTAATAAAAAGGGGTGGGGGATCAGGTGAGCAGAAGTTAAACAGACACTTCACAAAAGAAGATACTCAAAAGGCCAATAAGAAAAGGTGCGTTAGACCATTCATCAAGGAAATAAAAAATAACACACCACGAGCTGCCACTGTGAGCCCCACAGAGAGATAAACATGAACAAGACAACACCGATAGCGTCAACTCCTCGCAGGGCGATGGAGCACCCGGAACTCCCGCCCGTCTCTGAAGGAGAGGAGACTGGCAGAACCACTGTGGAAAATAGCTTGGCAGTCTCTGATAAAGTTAACCACAGCTGCCCTCTGACCCAGATAGTCCAATTTTGAGGATTTATCCAAGAGAAGCGAAAAAACAAATGTGTGGCTAAAAAAAGATTCTTACGCAAGTGTTCAGTGCTGCGTATTTATTCATTATAGCCCCAAACGAGACGCAACACAAGTGCCCATCAATGGAGTGACTGATTGTGGTTTATTCATGCAATGAAACACCATTAAATTAAGCAAGAATAGGAAAAAATTACATACACACGCCATGAATGGAGCTCAGAGCTGTGTGCCAAGGGCGAGACATCAGAGGCAAGCGAATGATGGGGCGTTTCCTGGGAAGCTCTGGACAGACAAGAGCCACCGCGGGGAGGGAGAGAGGAGCGCGTTGGCTGGCGGTCGACAGGGGAGCTCCCAGGGTGACGGCAATGATCTGTCTTTATCTGTGTGCCGCTTACACGGGCGTAACGCATTTTTAAAACGTGGCAAGCTTTTTGCCATATGTAAATTGTTCTTCAATTCGAAAAACTTAAAAAAAAAAAAAAAAAAGGAATAGGGACTTCCACGTTAAAATAATATCTTAAACCAGATCTGGCCGACTTGAGACGTGGTTGGAGTGCCGGGGAGAGGGGGGGACCCTCAGAGGTGGCTCACCCTCCCAGGCTCTCCCAGGCCCCGGAAATGGAGCGGGGTCACCTGTCCTGGGCCGCAGCGAGCACAGCCACCGGCATGGCAGTCCTCGGTGGGCACCCCCCACCGCTCACCATCAGGTTGCCCAGAGGCGGGCGAGGGTTCCAGTCCTGGGCTAGGTTTCTGAGGCCCTCGTGTGCCCAGGACACCTGCCCCTCAGCTCTCCTGGGGTGACTATAGGAACATCTAAGGTGGCCGTGACCTCTCTAGGAATGCATCCCTGGGAGGTGAGGCTCTCGTCTTCTATGAAGATTCTGCAAATGCCACTTCCGACTGTTGTCACCCAGGCCCGGGATTTCCCCTTCAATGTCCCGGGGGACTCCCAAGACATTTCCCAGCTCCTGAGGCCATGCCTTTGGGACGGCACCCTCAAAAATGACCGTGATGCCCCTGCTTTGGGGCCCACCCGGGACCCTCTAACGGTAAGGTGAGGAGCCTCAAACACCAGGGTCACTTCGGGCCGACTGGACTTGGCCCCACCAGCTGTCCCTGGCACCAGTCTGCCAAACGCACAGCATGTGCCCAGGAGTCTGTGCTGAGAGGGAGAACACGCAGAGGCAGGAGGTTTTCATTTTCCAAATAGCTTTCAAACAAAAAAATAAAGTAGCTTATTTTCTTTGGGGCTGGCCAAGGGGCCGGACGTGTTCGCGGCAGTCGCTGTGGCCACTGGGCACGCTGGGCCCCAGCTCCGGCGCTCATTGATTTGCTGTCTCTTTGAAGGACTGCCCGCTGGTGTTTGGGCCAAGGTCGTCAATCACACAGCCCTCGGTGTGGGGGCACTGAGGTCCCTGAGGGGACAGCCGCCAGCCAGGCCAGTGCTTTATGCCTCGGGAAGCGGGTGAGCATGGCAGAGACATAGGGGAGGTGTGGGAGGAGACAGAAGCGACCCCCGGGGGAGGAGGCCCCAGTGGGAGCAGCTCCCGTGTTCCCCAGCTCCTGGGAGCCCGAGCGTGGAGCAGGAGCCCGTGGGTGTCCAGCCGGGTCCCCACCACGCGCGGGGTGGAGGCCGTGCTCCTGTGGCTTTCTTCTGGTGACTCGCCCCTCCAGCCCAATCTGCTCTCCCCTCCCTCGGAACCCATGCCAAGGAGTCAAAGGAGGTAGGGTGGCCAACCCCGAGCCCTCCCCGGGTCCGAGAGGAAAACGGGGAGCACCAAGCTGTCACGAGCAGCACGCCTTCTTGGTCCTGGCTCTCCCCTGCACAGCCTGTGCCCGGGACGGCCGTGGCCCCGTCTGTCTCAGAAGACGACTGAGCCTTGGGGCCCAGGCTGTCAGGAGCGAGCCCGAGTCCCCAGTCAGATGCGACCTCCCTGTGCACACTGGTCCAGGCCTGTCCCTGCACTGAGGACTGGTCACCTTTCTACTTGATGGGAGTGTCAAAGCCCAAAGTGCACAAGACAGTTTTCCTGCCCCTCAGAGAGGCTGATTCAGACCCCATAACGGTGCCGTCGTCCCCATCAGGGGGGCAGAGAATTGAGGGGGGACAGTGTGGGGAGAAGGGAGCATCACTGATACCCCGCAAACTTTAAAGTCAGATCCCCTCAATTAAATACTCATATTACCTCCTCGCAGATGGGAGTGTGGGGAGAAATGAGGGAGGGAGAGAGGGAGAGAGGGAGGGAAGGAAGGAAGGAAGGAAGAAAGGAAGGAAGGAAGGAAGGAAGGAAGGAAGGAAGGAAGGAAGGAAGGAAGGAAATGAAGGAAGGGAAGGAGGGAGGAAAAGAAGGAGGGAGGGAAGGAGGGAAGGAGGGAGGGAGGGAAGGAGGCCAGTCACTGGGGCTCTCATCCAGAGGGCCACGGGTTTCTGGAAGGGGGTCTGGGAGGGTGCCGTGACCGGGTCTATGGAGGGTGAACCGGGGCGACCAGAAGTGGTAGGTAGGGAGGCCATCGAAGAGGCTGTGACAATGACCAGGAGAGGGCAGGGGTCAGGGCGACCTGGAGCAGTAACTGGAGAGATGTCACCAGATGGAAAGGACCCTGTGTCATGTCGCATGGTCGGGTCACAAGAGCAGGCCTCCTCCCAGCCTCCTTGGCTTTGCCCGATGGCGCTCACCTCCATTCCCACCAGCACAGGGCTCCCTGGGGGTCCTCCCTGCTCCCGGTGGGGCTTGGACTCTGTGCCCATCTGTCATCTCACTGCATTGGCCCAATGACTCCAAGTTCCAGAGTGAGTTTGATGTGGCTCACAGCTCGGTCCTGAGATTGCAAACCCGAGTGACGTCGGGCCCAGGGACAGGGGATGATCCCAGGGGACAGGCGGGCCCCAGACCCAGTCCTGAGTGTCTCACCACTGGCCCCGGTGTGAGACACCGCCGCACCGGCCGAGACGGTGAGCTGAGGGGGCAGCTCTCTCTAGAAGCTGGAAGGGGCGGGGGGACATTCCCCCTGAGCATTCAGTGTGGTTCCGGTCCAGTGAGTCCAGTTTGGACTTCTGGCCTCCAGAGCTGTAAGAGAACCATTTGTGGCCGTAAGTGACCACGTTTGTGGTCATCTGTGACAGCAGCCCCTGGACACGAGGACACTGGTTTTCTGACATTAACCAACACACGCGTGTGCTACCAGAGAGAAACAAACAAGGGGCAGAGCAGCTGTCTGCTCAGAACCGTCTTCAGGTCAGCTCTGCGGGGCACGGAGGACACCTGGACGGTCAGGCTGTCCCACGGGGACGAGCAGGGCAGACTGGCATTCAGGGAAACTGAGGCAGCTGGAATTCTAGGGTCAGGTTTGAAAGAGAAGGGATCTGTATAGATAAGAACCTCTGGAAATGTTCGGAGGGACCCCATTGGATCTCAAGTACGGGGCTGTGCATGTGCCGGGCGGAACCCCCAGGGCCAGGCGAGGAGCTGTCGGGGGCAGCGGTGGCACCACCAGAGCGCAGGTGGCTGAGGGACGTCTGTGTTCCAGTGGGCCAAGGTGCAGGTGGCTGAGGGACGTCTGTGTTCCAGTGGGCCAAGGTGCTGGTGGCCGAGGGACGTCTGTGTTCCAGTGGGCCAAGGTGCAGGTGGCCGAGGGACGTCTGTGTTCCAGTGGGCCAAGGTGCTGGTGGCCGAGGGACGTCTGTGTTCCAACGGGCCAAGGTGCAGGTGGCTGAGGGACGTCTGTGTTCCAGTGGGCCAAGGTGCAGGTGGCTGAGGGGCGTCTGTGTTCCAGTGGGCCAAGGTGCAGGTGGCTGAGGGGCGTCTGTGTTCCAACGGGCCAAGGTGCAGGTGGCCGAGGGACGTCTGTGTTCCAATGGGCCAAGGTGCAGGTGGCCGAGGGGCGTCTGTGTTCCAGTGGGCCAAGGTGCAGGTGGCCGAGGGACGTCTGTGTTCCAGTGGGCCAAGGTGCAGGTGGCCGAGGGACGTCTGTGTTCCAGTGGGCCAAGGTGCTGGTGGCCGAGGGACGTCTGTGTTCCAGTGGGCCAAGGTGCAGGTGGCTGAGGGACGTCTGTGTTCCAGTGGGCCAAGGTGCAGGTGGCCGAGGGACGTCTGTGTTCCAGTGGGCCAAGGTGCAGGTGGCTGAGGGGCGTCTGTGTTCCAGTGGGCCAAGGTGCTGGTGGCCGAGGGACGTCTGTGTTCCAGTGGGCCAAGGTGCAGGTGGCCGAGGGACGTCTGTGTTCCAGTGGGCCAAGGTGCAGGTGGCCGAGGGACGTCTGTGTTCCAGTGGGCCAAGGTGCAGGTGGCTGAGGGGCGTCTGTGTTCCAACGGGCCAAGGTGCAGGTGGCCGAGGGACGTCTGTGTTCCAGTGGGCCAAGGTGCAGGTGGCCGAGGGACGTCTGTGTTCCAGTGGGCCAAGGTGCAGGTGGCTGAGGGACGTCTGTGTTTCAGTGGGCCAAGGTGCAGGTGGCTGAGGGGCGTCTGTGTTCCAGTGGGCCAAGGTGCAGGTGGCTGAGGGGCGTCTGTGTTCCAACGGGCCAAGGTGCAGGTGGCCGAGGGACGTCTGTGTTCCAACGGGCCAAGGTGCAGGTGGCCGAGGGGCGTCTGTGTTCCAGTGGGCCAAGGTGCAGGTGGCCGAGGGACGTCTGTGTTCCAGTGGGCCAAGGTGCAGGTGGCCGAGGGACGTCTGTGTTCCAGTGGGCCAAGGTGCAGGTGGCCGAGGGACGTCTGTGTTCCAGTGGGCCAAGGTGCTGGTGGCCGAGGGACGTCTGTGTTCCAGTGGGCCAAGGTGCAGGTGGCCGAGGGACGTCTGTGTTCCAGTGGGCCAAGGTGCAGGTGGCTGAGGGGCGTCTGTGTTCCAGTGGGCCAAGGTGCTGGTGGCCGAGGGACGTCTGTGTTCCAGTGGGCCAAGGTGCAGGTGGCCGAGGGACGTCTGTGTTCCAGTGGGCCAAGGTGCAGGTGGCCGAGGGACGTCTGTGTTCCAGTGGGCCAAGGTGCAGGTGGCTGAGGGGCGTCTGTGTTCCAACGGGCCAAGGTGCAGGTGGCCGAGGGACGTCTGTGTTCCAGTGAGCCAAGGTGCAGGTGGCCGAGGGACGTCTGTGTTCCAGTGGGCCAAGGTGCAGGTGGCTGAGGGACGTCTGTGTTTCAGTGGGCCAAGGTGCAGGTGGCTGAGGGACGTCTGTGTTCCAGTGGGCCAAGGTGCAGGTGGCCGAGGGACGTCTGTGTTCCAACGGGCCACGGTGCTGCTGGAAAGGCCACACGATGGAAGTCGGACCAAATCATCCCGAGACTAAAGGCATGGTTTATAAATGTCTCCCCCCAAAAAAACAAACAAACAAAAAAACAAGCTTACCCACAAGAGAATGAACTGCCCACTGGAGCTAAACTCAACTTTTTACAATGAAAGAAACAACGAAACCAGAGATTTAGCGAAACAGCACCATAATGCCCAGAATCTTAAGAAAAACATGGCTCATAAAACCATGAGTAAAAATAAACCCAAGTATGGATTTAGTAAACAAACAAACAAAAAATTTTTAAACCGTTATATGAAACATCATCTTGGATTTAAAGAAAAACGTGCACAGAACCAGGAAACAAATACAGCACCTGGATGGAGGACAGGAAATAACTCAAAAAGAGGATAAAATGTGAATTCTAGAACTGAAACCGAGAAGCACGAGCCTGTAGCCGGAACAAGCGGCTGGACGGGCACAACAGAAGGAGCCTGTCACAGCCGGCACCTGCCCTACCTGCCTAGCAACCGCGTCTTCCCTCTAAAACGGAGGAGGAAGCCAGGGGGCCGCCCGTTTAACCTGCACTGGAGGTGGGACCCCGTGCACAAAGGCCAGGATATCAGAAAGGCAAACAGATGAAGTAGAAATTACAGCAGTATGTCTTTGCAGACAGCATACGTGTCTGCGTAGAGAATCCCAACAAGTCGACGACCAATCTCCTCGAACGGAGTGAAATTACGGAGGTCGCAGGTTATGAGGTCAATACACACACACACACACACACACACACACACACACACACGAAGAGCATTACTATATCCTAGTATATACAAGTTGAGAAAATGTTGAAACAGCCTAATTACCAATAGCACCCCAAAATATACTGCTCACAAACATTAGGGGGTATTTCACAATGAAGCTGTAACACCCCCCAACGTCTGTGAGCCATCCAGAACACATGCCACAGTCTAACGGAAGACGGGTAAGATCTGCGCGCAGAAGTTCCAGGGCGCCGAGGAAAGACGGAAGGGTCTCCGTAAATGAGGTCAGGCCCGTTGATCGGGCAACCAATGACGGTGAAGACTTGAAATCTCCCCACATTGATCGATAGATCCCCAAAGTATATATATTTCCCAGACGCTCACAGGCTTAGGCTAAAATTTACATGGAAAGGCGAAGAAACGAGAGGAGCCAAAATTATTTTGAAAAAGAAGAACCAGGTTGGAGGACCTAACGCCGCCCGGCCTTGAGTTTGACTATGAAGTGTAACGAAGACAGGATCATCCACACCGGCGAAGGAAGAGACATGTTGTATAAACCAATGGAAAGGAATGGAGACTCCAGAAATAAACCCCCACGTCTGCCCAGTTCTGGTATAAGGGTAAGGCCAACTCAGTGGAGAAAGAGTTGCCTTTTCAACAAATCGTGAGGGAATAATTGGACTTCCAAATGCAATCAGTGAATCTTACCTCTTACCTCATGCCTCCTGGAAAAATTAACTTGAAGTGGCTCAGAGCTCTAAATGTAAATTAGCGAAGGCCCTGGGTCCTTAGTTAGCTCAGTTGGTGACAGCATCATCCCGAAACAACCAAGGTTGTGAGTTCAGTCTTCCGTCAGGGCACATATGGGATGCAACCAATGAGTGCACACCTAAGTGGAACAACAAAGGGGTGCTTCTCTCTCTCTCTCATTCTCTCCCCCTCCCTTCCTCTGTCTGTCTCTTTAAAATCAATCAACCAATCAAAGCAAAACCTTAAACTATAGAACTTCTAAAAGAAAATTTAGGAGAAAACCTTTGTGACCTTCCTTGAGTTAGTCAAAGATTTCTTATAAATGACACCAAAAGCATAAAAGATTAAAATGAATAGATTGGACAGCATCAAAATGAAGAATTCTAGTCTGTAAAAGGCTGTTATTTAAAAAAAAAAAAAAAAAAAAAGACTGTAAAGCATCTATTGAAGAAAAACCACTGAGCCTTGATAACAACAGTGAGTCCGAGGCCCTTAGACTTGGGGCAGCTCCCATGTGCCCTCCCTCCCCGGCTCAGTGGTGTTCTGTTAAAAGACCAGAATCTGCAGGAAAATCTGTTTCCAGGCTTTTATGGCTCTTTGACATGACTGGGAGCTCAGCTCTGTGAATAAAGCCCCATGCCCAGGGGGTTACTGTAAACAAACAAACAAAAGGAATCTGCTGGTCACATCCCAGTTGCCTGAGGCTGTGATATCAGTGGGGACAAACAAAAGCCCAGCCACGAATTTAAAAGAAAGATGTGGGGAAGCAGAAAGCCAAAGGGAACCTTGGAGAGCTCGGACATATTCCTGAGGACCTCAAAGGCTAGATGCACACCCAGGAAAGACCCAGAAAAGGGCAAGACCCTGCCACTCACCTCTGGCTTTAAGCCCCTATAGAAACAGGAAGTGAAAACTAGGGACCAAATTTTTAAACCACCTGAAGTTTGAAGGTGGGACTTACAGAGGAATGTCACAGAGAGCGGCAAATGTATGTTCAGGGCCATTAAGGAAATCTTCTGATTGGTATCAACACAGGGCGGACCCTTAGGAAGCCAGGCTTAAGATAAATAAGTGAGCGGAGAAGTCTGTGGATGCGCTCTGTAGGGAATATGGAAGCCAGCCCGGGGAAGCCACTTAACGCCTGGTCGGCAAACCACGGCTTGCGAGCCACATGCGGCTCTTTGGCCCCTTGAGTGTGGCTCTTCCACAAAATACCACGTGCGGGCGCTACCTCAATAAGGAATGTACCTACCTATATAGTTTAAGTTTAAAATATTTGGCTCTCAAAAGAAATTTCAATCGTTGTCCTGTTGATATTTGGCTCTGTTGACTAATGAGTTTGCCGACCACTGCACTAAACCAACAGGCAGCAAAAAGAAAACAAGGAGCAAAAAAAAAAAAAAAAAAATACAAAAACACAAAAAGTAAAACTCAGCAACAACAACACCGATCTCTGGAGAGGGAGGGGCTGATGACAGAATTGTTACAATATGTTATTAAAAAATGTCCAGATTTAACAAAAAATTATGACCCAGGAAAATGATGTGCAATGAAACAGGAACGTACGATCCATACACGGGAGGTGGCAGCCAATAGAAAACGTTCCTGCGGCGACCCAGATGTTGGATGTAGAAGACAAACAGTTTAAATCAGCTAATCTCAATATGTTCAAAAACTTTCAAACCCCTGTGTTTAAAGAACTAAAGAAAATTATGACAACTATGCCTCACCAAATAGAGACTATCAGAAAGAGAGAGACAGACCTTGAAAGAAAAGAGAGAAAAAGAAAGGAGAGGGGAGGGGAGGGGAGCGGAGGGCAGGGGAGGGGAGGGGAAGGCAGGGGAGGGGAGGGGAGGGCAGGGGAGGGGAGGGGAGGGGAGGGGAGGGAAGGAACAAGTGGAAATTCTGGAACTCGAAAGTACGAGACCCACAATGAAAATATTCTCTAAAGTTCAACAACACATTTGAACTCACGCAGGAAAGAATCGGGGGCAAAAATCTAAATAGATTCTATACCCATTTTTCACAAACTCTTCCAAACAAACAGAAAAGTAGAATAGAAACCCTTCCCAAATCATGCTATGAGGCTAACATTGCCTGATGCCAGACTCAGAAACAAACAGCCAGCACAAGAAAACTACACCTCAATATCTCTTATAGACAAACATGCAAAATCTGTAACAAGATATTAGTAAACCAAATCTAGCAATATATATATATAAAATTATGACCAAGTGGGATTTATCCCACCAATATAAAATTTATTTAGCATCTAACTCAGTTAATGTAATATACATCAGTAGGATGGACAGCAAACGCTGCATGGCCCTCTCGGCACACGCAGAAGCAGCAGGTGATGAAGAGGGCCCACACTTGCACTTCTCAGACTCAGCTCCAGTGCTGAGCCGGCAGCTCAAAAGGCACTGGGGACGTAGGGGGAGGGACTGGAGTGTCTGCTGTCACAGCAAGAGCTGGAGGGGCAGCTCTGTCCCAGACAGAAGTGCTGGCAGAGACCACTGTCCCTTTTCTGAGCCTTCCCCCCACTGAGTGGGCAGGCGGGTGCCATAGAGGAGTCCCCATCAACCGGGGCTCACACCGTGTGTCCTGCCCTGGTAACCCCCAGAGGCCCCGCCCTATCGACTTGTGGGCCTGCCCAAGCGGTTCCCAGTGGCTTTTCCGTAGGAATGTCCTGTCTTAGCTCATGCTTCAGACTTTCCTGAAATCTCTCACACAAGCAGCGTCTGTCCTCGGCAAGCCCCGTACCTCACCGCGAGTGGCCCCAGCCCTGACACGAACGGCAGCCAGGCTTGGTTCAGAGCCTGGCCTCTCCTGGGCAGCACCTCCATGCCCAGCACAAGCAGCAGCCATCTGGAGTTCGCTCTGCAGCTCATGCTGGGTGGCCTTGGACAAAACACAGGTGGTGAATGACGTTGGTCTGCACCTCCGGGGAGGCTCCAGAGTCAGCACACCCAGTGGACAACTGAGGACCACGTCAAAGCACCCCCTAACCACCCCCAGGAGCAGTGCACTCAAGGGACAGACTTCACAGGCACCAGAGCCCCACAGAGGGAGGTCCTCCTCTGTGGGGGAGCCCCTGCATGGCTGTTCCCCGACAGTGCTCACAACCAGTCCTTCCAGCTGACGGGCCTCAGGGTAAATCCTTCCCAACAGACATCCTCACGGCAACCAAAGCTCAACTACAACAGGAGGGTGCACTCAGCCCACACGGGCAAGGGGGTGCAAGTGGAGGCCCCGGCTCAGATGAACGGGGGGGGCTGTGCCCCTGGGTCCTACAGGACAGCTGCAGCATTAGGCCACTCCATCAAGCCCAAGAGGTGCAGCGGCTCTACCTCATCCATAGAAACAAACACAGGGAGGAGCCAAATTGAGGAGACAAAGAAACATGTCCCCAAATAAAAGAACAGAACAAAACTCCAGAAAAGAACTAAACAAAATGGAGACAAGTAATCTACTAGATGCAGAATTAAAAACACTGGTTAAAAGGGTGCTCAAGGAACTGAGCAGAAGAGCAGAGAACTTAGAGTGAACTTTAACAGCATAAACAAAAGGACATGGAAACCATAACAAAAGAAAGTCATAAATGAAGGATACACTAACTGAAATGAAGAATAATTTACAGGGAGTCAACAGTAGTGTAGATGAAGCTGAGAATCCGGTGATTTGGAATACGAGAAAGCAAACAGACAAACAAAAAGCACAAAATACCAACCAGAACAGCAAAAAGAAAAAAAAATCCAAAAAAAAAGTGAGGATAGGGCAAGGAACCTCTTGGGACAACTTCAAACGTACCAACATTCACATCATGGGGGGGGGGGGAGGGGGGGCAGAAGGAAAAGAGAGAGAGCAAGACATTGAAAACCTATTTTAAAAATAATGATGGGAAACTCCCCTATCCTGGTGAAGGAGATAGACGTACAAATCCAGGAAGTACAGAGAGTCCCAAAGAAGATGAACCCAAAGAGGCCCACACCAAGACACATCATAATTACAATGCAAAAGGTGAAAGACAAAGAGAATCTTAAAAGAAGCAAGAGAAAAGCAGTTAGTTTACCTACAAGGGAGCTCCCTTCTCAGCTGATTTCTCAAGGGAAACCTGGCAGGCCAGAAGGGACTGGCAAGAAAGATGTAAAGTGCTGAGAAGCAAGGACTGAATGGCCAAGATTACCCAGCAAAGCTATCGCTTAAAACTGAAGGAGAAATAAAGAGCTTTCAGACAAATAAAATCTAAAGGGGTTCATCACTACCGAACCAGTATGAAATAGTAAAGGGTCTTGTTTAAGAAGAAGAAAAAAGAATAAAAAGTATGAACAATAAAATGGCAATAAATACGTATCTATCAACAGTTGAAACTAAAATACAAAATAAACAAGCAGAACAGAAACAGGTTCATAGAGTCAGAGAACATTTTGATGGTGGCCAGATGGGGAGGGGTTTGGGGGGTAGGTGAAAAAGGTGAAGAGATTAAGAAGTACAAATTGGTAGTAACAGGATAGTCATGGGGACGTAAAGTACAACACAGGGAATATACTCAAACAAAAAAAGAAATAAAAAGCATGTGACAAAATCCAACACTCTTTAGGATGAAAGAACCCAATCCAAGGATAGCTAAGGACTTCCTCACACTGACAAAGGCATCTGTGAAAAACCCATGGCTGACTTTGTACTTACTGGAGAATTCTGGACACCTTCCCCATAATATCAGTACCAAGTCAAGAACGTCAGTTCTCACCATTTCTGCTCCACATGGTACCGGAAGTTGTAGCCCGGGCAATTGACAAAGAAATGAAAGACATGATGTTATATACAGAAAACCCTAAGGCACTCCCTTAAAAAAAACTATTAGAAATTATAGATAAGTTCAGTAAGGTTGCAGACTACAAGGTCAAATGCACTCAAGATAAAAACGTTAGTAGAGAGATAAATGACATTTTATAATGATAAAAAAGTTAATTCATCAAGAATATATAATCATAAACATATACAGTGTGTCTGTAAAGTCATGGTGCACTTTTGACCGGTCACAGGAAAGCAACAAAAGATGATAGAAATGTAAAATCTGCACCAAATAAAAGGAAAACCCTCCCAGTTTCTATAGGATGATGTGGCAGCATGTGCACATGCGCAGATGATGATGTAACACCGTGTATACAGCGGAGCAGCCCATGGCCGTGCTAGTCGAGATGTGGACGGTACTGAGGAAAGTTCAGTGTGTTCTGTGGCTCGCTAAATTTGAATCCGTGACCAAAGTGCAACGTGAATATCGGCGCGTTTATAACGAAGCGCCACCACATAGGAATAACATGACTCGGTGGGATAAGCAGTTGAAGGAAACCGGCAGTTTGGTGGAGAAACCCCGTTCTGGTAGGCCATCAGTCAGTGACGAGTCTGTAGAGGCTATACGGGATAGCTACCTAAGGAGCCCTAAAAAATCTGTGCATGAGCCCACATCAAACTGCACTGAATAGGTATGAAACTGGGAGAGTTTTCCTTTTATTTGGTGCAGATTGCACATTTCTATCGTCTTTTATTGCTTTCCTGTGACTGTTCAAAAGTGCACCATGACTTTATAGACACACTGTATTTAAATACCTAACAACCTAGTCCCAAAATTCATGAAGGAGTAAATAAAAATTGAAGATGAAAACAGGAAATTCACCTGAAAAAGTTGGGGATTTCATAATGACTAGAACAAGCAAGAGAGAACAGAGAAATGGAAGATATGAACAACACTAGGAACCAGCTGCGCCTGACAGAGCCATAGAACAATGCATTTTCTTCGCAAGTACACGTAGGCCATTTTCCAGGACAGACCACATGTTAGGCCATAGAATGTCTCAATAAATTTAGAAGGACTGAGATCATACAGAGCATGCTCTCTGATGACAATGAAATGGAATTAGAAATCAATGACAAAAGGAAATTTGGAAAATTTACACATATGTGGAATTAAATAATACACTCTTAAGTAACACTAGATGAAAGGCTAAATCACAAGGGAAATTAGAATTTGTGTTGAGATGAATGAAAAAACCACAAAACATTAAAACTTACAGGATTCAGGGAAAGCAGTGCTCAGAGGATGTCAGTGCCTGCATTAAAATGAAGAGGTATTAGAGCCGTAACCTAACCTTTCACCTCCAGAAATTAGAAACATGGGAGCAAACTAAACCCAACCCAAGTACAAGGAGAGAAATAACAGACCGGAGTGGAAATGAACAGGAGAGAGAACAGAGAAACAAGAGAGAATATCAGTGAAATCAAAAGAGGTTCTTTGAAAAAAAATTACCAAACTGGATAAACTGTTAGCTAGACTGACCAAGAGGAAAGCAGAGAGAATTCAAATTAGTAGAAAGGAATGAAAAGATGACATGACTTCCAACATTCTAGAAATAACTTATAAGGAAATACTATGAACAGTTCTACATCAACAAATTAGATAACCTAGATGAAATTATTTCCTGGAAAAATACAAATTAGCAAAACGGAAAACAACAGAAAAATATGAATACATGTACAGCAAGTAGAGAGATTGAGTTAGTGATCACAACACTTCCCACAAAGAAAGCCAAGAGCTAGCTGGCCTCGCTGTTGAAATGCAACGTATTTAGAGAAGATTGAACACCAGCCTGACCAGGTGGTGGTGCAGTGGATAGAGCATCGGACTGGGATGCCGAGGACTCAGGTTTGAGACCCCGAGGTCACCAGCTTAAGCGCGGGCTCATCTGGTTTGAGCAAAGCTCACCAGCTTGGACCCAAGGTCGCTGGCTCGAGCAAGGAGGTCACTCGGTCTACTGAAGGTCCACAGTCAAGGCACATATGAGAAAGCAATCAATGGACAACTAAGGTGTCGCAATGAAAAACTGATGATTGATGCTTCTCATCTCTCTTCGTTCCTGTCTCTCTATCCCTCTCTCTGACACTCTCTCTGTCCCTGTAAAAAAAAAAAAAAAAAAAAAAAAAAAGATTAAACACCAGTCCACACCAAACCAAAATAAAAAAAAAAAAAAACAGAAGAGGTGAGAACACTTCCCAAGTCATGTTGGTTTCATTGTCCTCATACCAAAACCAGACAAAAACATCCCAGAAGAAGAAAACCAGTATCTCTTGTGAACACAGATGCAAAAATCCCAACAGAGGACTAACACACTGAATTCAGCAGCATCTATTATGGGATTGATCCCATAAAAGTAAGACTGGTTGAACAACCAATCAATGAATGGATACTATATTAATAGAAGAAAGTATAAAAATCACATCATCATTTCAATAGGTCCTGAAAAAAAAGCATTTGACAAAATCCAACGCCCATTCATGAGAAAAACTTTCAATAAAATTTGTATAGAGGGGCCTGACCTGTAGTGGCGCAGTGGATAAAGCGTCAACCTGGAAAGCTGAGGTTGCTGGTTCAAAACCCTGGGCTTGCCCGGTCAAGGCATATGTGGGAGTTGATGCTTCCTGCTCCTCCCTTCTGTCTGTCTGTCTCTCTCTCTCTCTCTCTTTCTCTCTCTCTCTCTCTCTCCTCTCTAAAAGGAATAAATAAATTAAAAAAAAAATTTGTATAGAGGGGAACTTCTTCAACCTGATGAAGAGCGTCTAGGAAAAACATACAGCGACCAATCAAACATAACAGTGACAGATTTCACGCTTTCCCCCAAGGATCAAGAATAAGACAACGATGTCTGCTCTCATCACCTTGACTCAGCACTGTACTGGAGGTGTTATCCAGAGAAAGTAGGCAAGAGAGAAATAAAAGGCATCCAGACTGGCAAAGAAGAAGTAAAATCATCACTGTGTGCAGACAAATATAATCCTACATGTAGATCACCCTAAATAATCCACCAAAAAACATTGCCGGAGCTAAGAAACAAATTCAGCTCAGCGTACAAGTCGGTTATGTTTCTATACACTAGAAATAAACAATCTGAAATAAATGTTTAAGGATACAATACCTTTCCCAATCGCATAAAAGCATAAAGTGTTTTGAAATAAATTTAACAAAGAGAGTGCCACTCTTATGTGCTGGGAATGACGGAACCCTTGATAGAAATGAAAGATTCAGGTGCGTGGAGATGCGCCCCACCCTTGTGGATCGGAGGACTCGATCATTTTTTTTTTTCAAGTTTACGGAAACAAGTCTTTATTAAGAACTTTTAATATAATAAAAATAAGACTCTCATAATTCTCTTTACAGCAAATATTTAATATCGGTCCTTTGGCCATCTTAAGTTAAAGGCCATTTATCATCAAATTATGGTTTTTGCCGTTGCTCAGATTGAATTTATCATCCCTCTGACTCCCCTACGTATACATCACAGAAGAGTATAGTAAAATCAGCAAATATGAAACTATATCGGCAATCTCTCATTCCTAGCTTGTGGTTTTGGAGACAGACCATGCACCTAATGTATATGCCGATTCCTCGGCTCGTTGGTTGCCGTGTACGGTGCAACAGGTTAGAAAATGCATGCTTGGGGGACATCCGGCACAGCTACCAGATGGCAACTTAAGCTGAGATTTCAATGCTGATATTTTTCTAGCCTACAAGCAAGTAGCGTTGCATCGTCATACGGCATCAAGGCAGTTTTTCCTGTTGAAAACACAAAATTAAAATGAAGGTCGTCGCATGTGAACTTTTATACGAAATGTACCTCTTTAAGTGGAAATAAAAAATAAAATGTGTCTACTTACTATTCAATACACAATAGGATTTTGATGTTTGTTATACTGAAGGGAGGGGGAAAAGCTCTTCTGTGTTGGGGAAATAAAACTCCAAACAAAAATAACTCGTAGAAAGCCCCACTTGTCTGATTTTTTGTCCTTTCTGTGCCAGCATAGATTTAAGGACATACTGAGGATGAAGTCGTAGACAGCCACAGGGGCAGAGGACTCAATAGTTTAAAGATGACGGTTATCCCCAAATTGATCTATCGTTTCAACACCATCCCTAGCAAAATTCCAGAAGAATTTTTTTTCCCCCAGAAACTTAGAGGCTGATCCTAAAAATTATGTGGATGTTGTGACAACCCAGAACAGCCAAAACAGTCTTGAAAAAAAAAGAACAAAGCTGAAAGACACTGTGTTAGTTGGCCAGGCCAATCGGGTGGTTGGGCGTGGCAGATTTAGTTCTTATTAAAATTATTATTATTATTATTATTATTATTATTATTTTATTGAGAAGCGAGGAGGCAGAAACAGACTCCCGCATGCGCCCAACCAGGACCCACCTGGCCAGCCCGCTACCGTAGGGTGATGCTCTGCCCATCTGAGACCACTGCTCTGTTTCTCGTGACCGAGCTATTTTAGTGCTTAAAGTGAGGCCAAGGAGCCATCCTCAGTGCCTGGGGTCAACTTGCTTGAATCATTTGAGGCATGACTGCAGGAAGGGAAGGTAGAGAGAGAGAGAGACAGAGAGAGAGAGAAGAGCAAAGGGGAAGGGTGAAGAAGCAGATGGTCGCTTCTCCTCTGTGTCCTGGCTGGGAATCAAACCCGGGACTTCCACATGCTGGGCCAACACTCGACCGCTGAGCCAACCGGCCAGGGCCTAAATGAATTATTAATGAGTGATAAATAATTGTGACGTGCATTCACTCACCGTTCTGGAGGCCAGGAGTCTGAAGTTGAGGTGTGAGCAGGCTGTCCTCCCTTCAGAGGCTTGTGGGAAGGTTTTGTCCCTTGTCCCTTCAGCTTCTGGTGGCTTCTAATGCCTGCGTCACCGCGGTCTCTGCTTCCAGCTTCACTCGGTCTTCTCCTCTCCCCTCTCCCTACGTGTCTCTGACGGGGATGCCAGCCATTAGATAGTCCAGGGTGCTCTCCTTTTGCGATCCTCAACTTCATTATCTCCGCAAAGACCCTTTTTACAAATAAGATCATGTTCAGAGGTGCCAGGGATTAGGAGGCAGACCCATCTTCCTGGGGTCACAGTTCCACCACAGAGGGCTGTCACCTCCCAGGTTCAAAACTTATTGTGACACAACAGTAGGCAAGGCAATATGACACTGGCACAGAGATGGGGACAGTCAGGTCAACGGAATAGAATTGAGAGTCCAGACATAAATCTTTATATTTTACGATCAGTTGATTTTCAACAAAAATGTTGAACAATTTATTGGCCAAAGGACATACCTTTCAACAAACGGTGCCGGGACTTGAACTCAGGCCCTAACCTCACACCACAGACTTAGGCTGCTCTTGGTTGCTACTTGGTGCCAGCCTCATGCAGGAAGCTGGGGGAGGGGGGCTTCTCCAGTGTGCTGGTCAGTCTCCGTCTTAGGCAGGCTCTGTGCACGCAGGCTCAGGGTGGGACGCTGTGCTCGCTGCCTTCCTGACCCTCATAACACCGCCTCGAGTCCACCGTTGGTCTCGTGTGAGAGTTGCCTGCTTTCCCTCTGGCAAAACCAGACTGCCACTAATTATCCATGTGGGGTCCTGGGCCCACGGTGGGCTCCAGACCCACTCCAAGCAGAGGGGTTTTCTTTTGTCCTCTGGCACAATTGATTTTTTGCCTGTGTCCTTGGAGTGACATTTCACTATCTCTCTACCAGCACCTTTCAGCTTTGGCTTCATAGGAGAGAGGAGTCTGGGAGGGGGGCGGGGGTAAGGCTCACCGCACAGAGCCAGCCTGCCCCGCCTCCGTTCCTGTGCCAGCGAGCGGGTCTCTCTCCAGCCCCATGCCCCGACCCCAGCCTTCCTCTTGAACACCTGGCGGGCAGAGAGTCCTCGGAGAGAGAGCTTGTGAGGGAGCTTAGACCATGCTCAGGTCTGTTTCCAGCCTCCTCGCGGCTGCCTCCGCCTGGCTTTGTGGAAAATGTTAGCTTTTTCCTTGTTACCCGGTTGCCTGGGGGCCACCACCCCCTGCCATGCTCTGCCACGATGAGGCCACCGTGTACCCCGGTCTGGAGGGGCTCAACCTTTTTTGAAGTTCAGCTTACTAGGTTGTACCTAATGGGTTTGTCTCTTTCTGGCTTTTTCTCATTATTAGGACGGGAACGTCATTCTTCACAGCTTTCTACATCCTAAGCAGAAGCAGAACCCAGCATGTGGCCCGGTTTCAGGGGACCCTCGGGTGGAGAGGAGGAGAGGAGGTCAGCAAGGTAGTCAGCCAAGCCAGGTCACGGCAGTTTCAGGTGCCAGGCTGATGCCCTGGGCCCTGAGCAGGTGAGAGGCCGGGAGAACGGGGCTCTCTGGGTGGCGCACACAGCGGACAGGTGAGGGCACAGGGACAATCTGGGGTGCATGAAGAGGCATGCCGAGGAGGGCCCAGCCTTGTAAGACTTGACACCCCTCGGGCACATATTTGGGTCACTGTGCGCCCTGAAAATAGGGCCATAGCTTTAGGGCTAAGAGCTCCCACAGGACGTGTGTGAGATCTTAGAGCTTTGAGTTCTCTCAGGGAACCATCATGGCCGTAGGGCTATCAGACCCCTTAGGACCCAGGACCCCTTAGGATAGGACCACAGCGAGGGGCTACGGTTTCCCGCAGGACAGGGTCATGTGGTTGTGGGAACAGAGGCCAACCAAATGAGAAGAAAAGTGGAGGCTCGGCTGCCCGCTCTGTGGACAAGAGCCCCACGGGCGGGCGGAGGGCTTCAGGGAGCAAAGGGGAGACTGGGGGCCCGGATGGATCCTGGGCCTCTGGATGGGGAGGCAGCTCACGGGAAGTGGGCGCCCTGCCTGGTTCCCTAGCGGACGTGTCGCGCTGTCTCTGCTTGGTGCCACTGTAAGCCATTGGTCAGGTTCTGGTCATCTGGGGCCGATTGCTGGCCTTCCGCATTGTCACTGGGACAGCCCTCTGGCCTCCTGCGAGTCTGACTCCCAGTGGCGGCTTTCGGGGCTGGTTATTGTGGGGAAGGGGCCCGTCTCCTGGGCAGGTGCTCAGGCAGGGGGAAGTCTGAGTTCTGTCCTCATGTCCACTCATGTCCGCTCTGGCCATTGTCCCTTTGTCTCTCACCGTCTTGTCTTCAGGGCTAAGTTCTCCATCAGAACAGGACAAAGTCTTCAGTACCATGATCTCCTTCAGGACAAGGCCATGTTTCGGGCTGGTGCTCTTAGGACAAGCCCGTGGGCTGCCTCAGGACGCGTGGTCATGGTCGCAGTGCTGCGACATCACGGGAGAAGGACAGGATGGCAAAGCTGTGCATTCCCGAGATCAGGGCCGGGGCTGCAGGCCCAGCATCTTTGCCCAGAAAGCCATGACGTGGACCCGTCAGCTCCGTTAGCACCTCGTGTCTCTCACGATGGGGGACAAGCCTTGGGCACAGTGCGTGCCCGGGGACCCAGTGCCCCAGCAGGTCCTGGTTGCCAGCTGCCCACAGAAATCGCCCTGGCTCTGCCTGGCTCTTGGGGGTAAGCAGAAAGGGTGGGATTGGCTGGGCATTGGGGGCTGGGAAGAGGTCATCACCCTGAGGCTGGGGGGCTGCTGGAGACGGAGACGGAGCAGAAGTTTCAGCGTCACTCCCCGGTCTCCTCCCAACGCTGGGTGGATGGAGCCCATGTGGCTCCGGGCTCCCATTTGGGTTCCAGTGCCCAGTTAGCACTTGGCAAGGACTCCTGCAGACCCTATATATTCCACATAGACTGGCCCACACGCTGAGGCTGGGAGGGTGTCTACCCCTTACACCGACAACCCAGAGCACCTAAGGGGCACAGAACGCAGTTTCCCCAGACGGGATGTGCCCATCGCTGGTGAGGCTGTTTGCTTGAGCCCCACAGGGAGCGGCCTGGCAGCTGCCTGTCATTCCGTCACCCACGCCCACCTGATGTCTCAGCCACGGGACATGGGACAGTGCAGGTCCTCTGGGCATGGGCCAGCCAAGAAGCAGATGGGAGCTAGCCCTAGCCCCCCAAATTCCAAACCTAACTCTCCCATCAACCCTGCAGTTAGCCACACTGACCTGCACTCCAACCTAACTTGCTACGCCTTAGAATGTGCAGGTCCTCTTGCCTAGACTGCCCTCTCTGTCCCGCTGGTGGGGTGCCATGTCTCCCCAAAGACCCAGCCCCCAAAAGACAGCCACACGTGTGAGTCCACTGAGCACCATCTTCAGCACTTTTCTTCTAGCTCGGCGAGCTGCTTCTCCGACAAGCATACTTAGTATCCTGGGGTCAGGGAAACTCCCTGAACCTCTGTTTCTTCCTCTGTAGAATGGGGTCATCGTGACATCTACCAACAGAACTGGGACTAAGACGAGGTAGTGAGGCATTTGCCGGGGGCGAAACATGTAGAGGGGTTACCAAAAAACTCAGTAACGGAGATAAACAGTACTTTCACACAACATGCTAAAAAGGTCAAAATTAATGCAAATATATCCATGATGAATAGAATACTGAGAGTTGTAAATAAAGTCAGGATCAGAATATCTGAGGTTTCTTTTGGCCTCAAGCTCTGATATACTCAACTTGATGTTGCCTCCTCAGGAGGTGGGCACTCCCGGGCACCTGAGGCCATGAGGGCATTGTGCCACCATCCTGGGGACTTGGCCTGTGGTGGCCAGGATGCTGCCTGACATGGGCCAGCATGAACCGTCGGTTCTGTGAATGTCTCCTGTCCGTTTCTGTTGTCTCTGCAGCCCATATAACTGTAAAATAAAGACACTGAGAGGTGAGGAGCATGGAGGTCATCTTAGCAGACTTGCTCTTTGGACAGTGGGGGGGAAATAGAAGCCCAGAGGGGCGGGGCTTCTGGAAGTCGGGGGCGGGGCCAAAGCAGGGAGCCCAGCAGGCCCCCGGCTCTCTCCAGGGTCTGCATGTATACTGCGGTCCCTCTGAGGGGACCTTCCCTGTCCCCACCTGCTCCCTACATCCCAACCTTGCAACCCTCAGCTTTAAGTCCCACCAATGTCCCTGGAGAGGAGGATTAAGGGGGGGGGCAGGGGAAGGGGCTGACCCTGTCCTGTCTCAGCCTTCAGTGTCCTCCTCTGAATAATGACCCCCTCTCCCACCCCACTCCATGTTCTTCTAGCTATTCAACCCCAGCCTAGTTCGTTTTGTTTATTTCACTCTGGACTGTTTCGTCCATCACATTCTCCCCTGTTCCCGCCCACTCTGCGTTGTGTACCCCGACGAACGGCACTTCTCTCCATCCGCCAGAGCGCGTGCCGACAAACGGCGCTTCTCTCCATCCGCCAGAGCGCGTTCTGGGCACACAGGCCATGGCCGTCTTCTTTATTTCTCCCGCCCATCGCTGCGTGCCACTCGGTCCACCCTGTCCCGCTGTGCACCGTCTCACCTCCTGCGCAAAGCCCCGCAGAAGGCCGCCCTCCCCGCCCGCACTCGGGTGACAATAGGGTGGAAACATCCATTCTGCGGGCCGCCTCCCCTGGGCCCGCCCACCCGCACTGCCTTTGCAGCGAATGCCCACGTGAGCTTATGTTTTGTGGTCGGGCTTTTTTTTTTAAGTCAACAACTGTGAAAGCAAAGCAAGACCTGTCTTTCATTTGCGAGCTCCCAGATTCATTGCTGATGGGCCGCCTGTTGTCAGAGATGTCTGGAAAGATTTCAGCAGCACGCATTCCTGCCGCCAGCTGTCCTGGGACCACCTGGTCGTGTGGTGTCGTGACTGCGGAGCTGGCGGGGGCGACGCAGAGGAGTGGAGGAGGAGGCCGAGGAGCTCGCCTGCATCTCAATTCCTCCCCGTGGGGGACATCCTTCAGGCTGTCAGGCTGATCTCTGAGGGCCTGCGCTGCGTCCACCCCGCCTCCGTGATTGTCATTAAGCAATCGGGAAGCACACGCGTGTGCACACACCTACAACACAGGAAGCCACAGGTTCCGGTGGGGAAGGCGAAGCCCCCTCCGCGGCCCCGGCCCTCGCCTGGGCGCCTGGCTCCACCGCGGACGCCAGGGAGCCCCGGTGTGGAAGGAGAGGCCTTGTTGCTTTCTTTACTCTGTTCCCTTGGTGGTGTGGAAAATCTCCGTCCTGGGAAACCAATAATCCTGGTCTTGTTTTTGACCTTTTTCTTTGCGTATCCAAGTGTCTAGAGAGGTGTTTTACCGAACGGAGCACTCAGTCTTGTCCCGCGATGACTTCGTCCCTCATGGACTCATGTGCACGTCAGTACATGCAGATCTACCAGAGTTTTAATTGAATTACAATCCCACTGGATAACAGTATTATTTTGTCACATGGTGGAAGAACATTTTATCTATCTATCTATCTATCTATGTATCATCTATCTATCTAATTTATTTTGCTCCGGCAAACCGCATCCTGGCAAGCATTCTTGTGAATAATACCCTCGCCCTCCCATCTCGGTGACGATTGCTGTCGGGCCGCTTCCCAGAGGCGCTGCTGCTCGCTGGAGGGGTACGCACTTCTCAAAGGTGTTAGGTGCTGTCCAATTGCCCTTCGATTTGTCCTTTGAATCAATTTTCCATCCTCTAGCTAGAGTGCACTGTATAAAATGAATTTGATCATGTGATTCCTCAACATTAAACACATAGTCGCACCAAAAAAAAAAAAATCTCTCTAGAAACGGGATGACTTTGTGCCCTGGAGAAACTGGTCTCTTGGATGGGGCCAGATGTGGGAGACTGCAAGCCCTCGCAGTCTAAGACCTCACCAAAGGTGAGGCTCTTCCCCACAACTCCACATTGGCTAGGAAGCTGAGTGTTTCTCCGCCTCTCATCCCCTCACCTCTGCGTGACTACGTTGCTAAAGGCTGAGCCTTCCCCACAACCTCTGTTTGTTTAGGTTGGTAAAGGCAATTTACATGCCCTTCTCCGCACCTCTGTGTTAGCTATGTTTACCCTTTGTTTTGTGAAGTTAAGATGTTATGCAGGGTGGAGGGTTTTCTGCACTTGGGAGAATTCTTGGGTTGCCTTGGAAATGTGACTTTGTATCAGAGATCTCTTTGATTTGCTAATAACTTTTCTCTGCCCTATAAATAAAGCAGTTTGGTGGTGGAGACTTGCTCTTGCAAGCTGTGGGTGTGGCAGAGGCCACCCGATCCCATCCTTTTTCTCTCTGAGTTCATTTCCTCATTCCGCACCATTCTCACTGAGGACCTGGACAGTTAGCAGCTGCACTGGTCCGGGACAGCCAGAGACTTGTACATTTCAAGGGACTGTCCAGGCACAGGGTCTCTGTGTGTCCGAAAGGCCGTCGGACACAATTTCAGGCCTTCCTCCCAGGGCTCCTCGCCCTAGGCTCGTGATGGTGACCGGCCTGTCAGGTTCAGGTGCCAGGTGTGGCCACCTGGGGCCGTGGCTGAGACCAGCCCAGCCAGACCTGGACTGACGTCTGAAAGACAGTCGGGTCACCACCAAGAGGGCTGGGACTTGAGGAATCCATATCTTTGCTCCTCAGAACTTGAGTTTCCTTTTCTATAAGAAAGAGAAAATACATTTCCCCGGACAGTTTTCACTAAGTGACAAAAGAAGAATTAGCTCATGGCGTGTAATCGCAAGAGGGCTGTCTCGTCCTGGGGCGTTCCTGTCAATCACATGAAATAGGGTCGTTCCTAGGACATAAACCAGTGACTTCCTCTGTTTGCTCTGTGCTGCTCTGGAGTCTCAGTTCTGGGGTGCACCCCCTTCCTTCCCACTCAATCGTTTATCCTATGCTCTGGAGTCTCTGTTCTGGTGTGCACCCCCTTCCTTCCCACTCGATCCGTTTATCCTATGCTCTGGAGTCTCTGTTCTGGGGTGCACCCCCTTCCTTCCCACTCGATCCGTTCATTCTATGCTCTGGAGTCTCTGTTCTGGCGTGCACCCCCTTCCTTCCCACTCAATCCGTTCATTCTATGCTCTGGAGTCTCTGTTCTGGCGTGCACCCCCTTCCTTCCCACTCGATCCGTTTATCTTATGCTCTGGAGTCTCTGTTCTGGTGTGCACCCCCTTCCTTCCCACTCGATCTGTTTATTCTATGCTCTAGAGTCTCAGTTCTGGGGTGCACCCCCTTCCTTCCCACTCAATCCGTTCATTCTATGCTCTGGAGTCTCTGTTCTGGTGTGCACCCCCTTCCTTCCCACTCAATCGTTTATTCTATGCTCTGGAGTCTCTGTTCTGGTGTGCACCCCCTTCCTTCCCACTCGATCTATTTATTCTATGCTCTGGGGTCTGTGTTCTGGTGTGTACCCCCTTCCTTCCCACTCGATCGTTTATCCTATGCTCTGGAGTCTCTGTTCTGGTGTGCACCCCCTTCCTTCCCACTCGATTGTTTATCCTGTCCCTCCCACCTGACCTGGGCCACCGCAGCCTCCGGGTTCTCGCTGGTGATCTGTGGTCAGGGACTGGTGGGGTGACACAGGGGACCCATGGCCCACTGCGCTTTTGGAGGCATGGTGCTGGGGTGGGCATCTGGCTGGCCAGGGGTGGGAGGCTGCTCTGGTGACAGACACAGACCATGTCTGTCCCCAGGGAGGTGAGAGGACAAAGCTGCCAGAGTCCTGGGCCAGCCCCGCCCCTGCGCTGTGCCGTGAACCAGCTGTGCTGGCAGCTGGGGACACTCCTCCCGGGATGTCTTCTACAGACAGTCATGTCCCGGGAGGAAGGAGACCGAGCTTCTCACGGACGGGGGTGTCTGAGCCCAGTGGACACAGTCACAGCCCGGCAGCCTCGTCCTCTGGAACCCGAGGCTCCTCCTTCGGGTGGGAAGACTGAGGTTCAGAGAACCCCGACTCCATCTGCCGCGATCTTGGTGGGGTGGCGCACGACTGTCTCGTTCCAACCGCAGAAGCCACCCAGGATGCGGGATCAGCCCCGAACCTGGCAGGTGGTCCTGGGAGGCTGAGTGACAGTCACAGGCACAACGTCGGGCCCAGAACGGGTGTCCGGTCTGCACAGGCACCCCCTGACTTGCTTGTCCCCCCAGCACCCAGCTGGTCCCGGGAAGCGGCAGGACAGGCTGACTTGGTGTCGGCAGACCCGTGGGGGCCGCGCTGGGCTTGGGGCAGCCGGGGAGGACCTGGCCGCAGCAGCAGGCCCCACCTCAGGACGGGTACTCCTCACACACAGAGTCCCCGCTGCCCCTTCACCGGAGGGGGGAATGCTGGACAAAGTGTGGGGGGGTTGCCTGCACCCCAGCCCAAGGCGGAGACAGCCAAGGCTGTGGCTGACCGACCGCTGAATGTTATTAGCACAGCTGCCTCTGCAGGGGCTCGAAATTGTTTGAGCCTCCTGGTGAGAAGATCCAATTTTCACCTGGATAAAAGTGGAGGAGGGCGCCAAGCACACTTCCCCCAAACCCCGGTTGTATCTGAAAGGCCAGAAGCTGCCCACCACCTCCCTGGCCAGCTGAGCAGCAGAGGGTACAGGCCACAGGATAGAGGATCGGAGCCTGTCTGAACGGGTTTGGCTGGCCCCTGAGGTCCCTGGGCTGTAAAATGAAGGGCTGTGTAGACCCTCCAAGTACTGCAATCTTGCTCTGAGACACCCCCCACCACCCTAGACACATACACACCAGCATTCACTGAGCTTAAAACATTCAGCCAATCCTGAGTCCTGAGGCATCAACCCTGTTCCAGGCACGATGCTGGCTGCTGGGTCCCGCAGACGTCAGGCTGGCTTGAGGCGTTACGTGTGCCTGGGGCTGACCACACTGAGCAATAAGGGTGGTGAGAGCCTGGGCAAGTGCAGGCTGCTGTGGGAACTCTGAGAAGGGGCCTTTGGCCCAGGCCAGAGGCTGTCACTTAGTCATTCAACAAACACTGGAGTTCCTTCTATGTACCAAGCGTCCCAGGCAAGAAACAGTGGACAAGGAGGGGCTTGAGTCTTGTCTTCTCTCTCCCCTGAGTGGAAGGAGGAGGCAGGGATGACAGAGAAGAGTCTTCCCCGCAGGCCCTGCCCCTTCCCTGGGCCTCAGTTTCCCCATATGAACGACAGCCGTTCTCCCTCAGGCCGTCCGTCTTTGTGCACGCACTTTTATCGGCATGACTTTGGAGCCCACCCACCTTCTGTTCCCGGGAAGACTTCTTCCTCCCCTGGCTGCAGTTTCACGTGTCTCCCTTCCATTGTGCGTTCTTCCCCCTTGTAATGGTCTAGTCTTTCAAAGTAGCCTTCTATTTTTACTTTTCCTTTGGCAAGATCATTTCTAGCCCTTTCTCACCACCCATGTCAATTTCCTTTGTTAATTTCCCAGCCTCTGCTTTGCTGCAGAGGGCCTCACCTCTCACTACTTAATTGATTTCTTCTATCACATAATTCCATGGTTTCATCAATAAGCAATTTTACAGCCATTGTCAATTTCTTTCTTTCTTTCTCTCTCTTTTTTTTTGTACCACATGATTTGCTCAGAGGTGAGTGCTGGATTAGCCGAGATGAGCCCTCATTATCTCTCAGATGTCAATTCTCCTCCTGGTCCCTTTCAATGGGGAGGCAAACTGTCCTCGGACTTTCTGTTCTCCCTTGTAATTACTCACCGTTTTATCCACTCCCCTGCCTTCAATCCTGCGGGTTAAAAGTGTAAATTAACACGTCTTCTGCCTCAAACGTTATTTTAACCTGCAGGGATTTTTGCGCCCGAGCTCACACTCCCCCCCCCCACTATACACCCTCCCTCCCCCACCCCACAAACCCAGACTGGGCCTCCAGGGGCATCTTATTTACCTCGGTGGCATTTTCCCGAGCTCCCGCGATGCCCTTGTGTGCCTGTGCAACACCTTCGCTGGGGCTGTTTCCCTCCCCACAGGGTGGGGTCCAGCCCTGGACGTTGTGTGTAGGACACAGCCCTGGATGTTGTGTGTAGGACGCAGTGGGAGTCAGGGGCCCCGGTGGCTGCGGGCGACCGTGGTGGACAGCTAGGTCCTGGGGAGCCACGGTGCAGTGCAGCCCACACCAGCACCCCCCGGTGTCTTGCTCTTGGCCCTGGTCTTAGACACGTCCAACACCCCGCAGTCTCCTGTTCCACTTCTGAATCACCTACAGGAGAGATCTGTCAGGAACATTCCAGATGGCTCTCAGCTGGAACCCACCATCCACCCCTGCCTCTCCGCGGAGGGAAGAGCCACTGCCCGAACTGAGTGAATGGCCCGGAGAGCGGATGCACATACTGCCTGCCTCGCGATCCCGCTGGGGACCAGGGGTGCGTGGCAGCCGTCACCGGAAGGCAATAACGCTTACCGTGGGAGGGATGGGTCGTGTTCTGCCCCTGTTCTCTGGATGGGTCGTGTTCGGCCCCCGTTCTCTCTGCCCCTGAGCCCTGGGACAGCACTCAGAAAGTGGTAGCCAGCTCTCCAGCTCTCGCCACCAGAGTGGACAGGGACAGTCACAGCCCCCGGGCCCTCCCCCACGCTCTCAGATCACCCTAGTGGGCCAGGCATGAGAACGACTTCCTGTAGCCTGGTTTCGTCTCAACCATTTTGTTGTGAGATGAGCCATAAAGATCACCCGGCATTGAAAAGCAGACTCACCAAAAGCGCCCGGTGCTCCCCACAGGGAGGTTGCTGAGCACACGGGGGTGACTCACAAGGTAACCCCACTGGAAGGACTCTCACGGAAAATGCCCATCTGGTCTCAGTACGCAAACCAGCTGTATGCCCTCTGACCCACTGGTTCGGCCCCTCCGATCGCCATCTCACTCACATAGACTGATCATGTTTCCCTTTCCTTCTTGGCCGCTAGGAAGCTCAGTAAAAGTAGGACTCGAAGGGCAGGCATTTGCTAAGCTGAACCTCTCCGGTCTGGCTCCGTTTGTCACCCCTGACAATGTCTTCTCCTTGCTGCTCCCAGCTCCTCTCCTTCTCACTGTGTTCATTCATCCATTCATTCATTGGTGCCTGACTGAGCACAACCCCAGCCGGTCACTGTGTGAGGGGCTGACGTCATAGCAATGACCAAGTGGGAAGGTGCCCTGGGAGGCTGTGACCTAGGGACATTGAAGAGGCCACAAGCAAGCAGGGAAGACCATCGCAGATTAGGGATGAGTATGGGGACTGGAATAAAACAGGAGGCGGGGTAGCGACTGTCACTCATCAGCTTCGCGGCGTGAGGACGCGTGGACGCCTCTGTTAGGAGGCGACGTGCCAGCTGAGAGCTGATCCACGAAGAGGAGCCAGCCCTGGCGCGGAGACGGCAACGCCTCGTGCCCCGAAGGCGCCTCACAAGTTCCAGGAACACAGGAGGTCCGTGCGGCTGAGGCAGGGAGAACAGAGGACAGGACATCCGCAGGGACCTCGCAGGCTTTGCTACATCACCTGTGTATTTTAGGGAACCCTGATCACACCCTTCCTGAAATCCTGCTCTGTAAGGAGGATATGAACTGGCAGATTCACCCGCAAATGTATCTATCTACATTCAACAACCCTGTGCCTTTGTGTCTCCCATCGGCAGTTTGTCTGACTTGATCGTGTATGGTGTGTGCGTGTGTGTGTGGTGTGTGCGTGCGTGCGTGTGTGTGTGTGGTGTGTGTATGTGCGTGCGTGCGTGTGTGTGGTGTGTGTATGTGTGTGCGTGCGTGTGTGTGTGGTGTGTGTATGTGCGTGCGTGCGTGTGTGTGGTGTGTGTATGTGTGTGTGTGCGTGTGTGTGTGGTGTGTGTATGTGCGTGCGTGCGTGTGTGTGGTGTGTGTATGTGCGTGCGTGCGTGTGTGTGGTGTGTGTATGTGTGTGCGTGCGTGTGTGTGTGGTGTGTGTATGTGTGTGCGTGCGTGCGTGTGTGTGGTGTGTATGTGTGTGCGTGCGTGCGTGTGTGGTGTATGTGTGTGCGTGTGCGTGTGGTGTGTGTATGTGCGTGCGTGCGTGTGTGTGTGTGTGGTGTGTGTATGTGTGTGCGTGTGTGTGTGTGGTGTGTGTATGTGCGTGCGTGCGCGTGTGTGGTGTGTGTATGTGCGTGCGTGTGTGTGTGTGTATGTGTGTGCGTGCGTGTGTGTGGTGTGTGTATGTGTGTGCGTGTGTGTGTGGTGTGTGTATGTGCGTGCGTGCGCGTGTGTGGTGTGTGTATGTGCGTGCGTGCGTGTGTGTGGTGTGTGTATGTGCGTGCGTGTGTGTGTGTGGTGTGTGTATGTGCGTGCGTGTGTGTGGTGTGTGTATGTGTGTGCGTGCGTGTGTGTGGTGTGTATGTGTGTGCGTGCGTGCGTGTGTGGTGTATGTGTGTGCGTGTGCGTGTGGTGTGTGTATGTGCGTGCGTGTGTGTGTGGTGTGTGTATGTGTGTGCGTGCGCGTGTGTGTGTGGTGTGTGTCTGTGCGTGCAGAAAAGGACTTAGCGTCTCTGTGCCTTAGTATTCACCGTCACAGAACGGGGACCCCAACAGTGGCTTCCCGGGGGTGCTGTGGGGATTGCGAGTTCGCACTGGCAGCGGGCAGGGGAGCAGGGCCTGCCGTGCGGACGGGCTCCCTGGGGTGCCAGCTCTCGTCACTGGCGTGAGGACATCTGACATGTGGGGCTGGTTAGAGAAGGCGTGAGCCTGGACATGGCTACTGACACGAGCTACATGAGTTATGACAGGGAGTGTTTCTGTGGACAGCTGGCAGGGCAGGCACAAATCTAATAGGAACCTGTAACCTCTTTAAAGCTCACAAATTATTCCCCCATCCTGCCTCTCATTTGATTGGAGGATGACCTCAGCTTACGAGAACCCTCTTTACTGTAAAAGGCTGCCGTGCAGAGGGCGTCCCCTCCCACCCTGGGACGTGCCGGCCGTCCGCAGCCGGCAGCTGAGGGAGGGGGCCAGGGGTGTCCAGGGGCTGAGGCCCAGCCAGGGGAGGTCGGCCAAGTTGGGCCCCGGGGGCTGAGACCAACTGTCTCCAGGGTGTCTGTCAAGGCATCAGCGTGGAAAACAAAAATGTATTTTGCTCTGTAGAGCTGGGCGGGAAGAGTGGTCCCAGGGAAGAAGGGACCGTGGGTGGTCTAATGGAGGCCTTCCTGGCAGCTGGCACTGTTCTCCAGGAAGTGGACTCGGGGCACCTTGCTCCCCACCTCAGAATCTGCAGCAAGAGCTTATGCCTTGGAGCCCCGACTTTGGCTGAAGGTCTTGAGTCCTAGTGTTTAGGGGCAGGGGGGACAGCAAGGCTGTGAGTCCCACTGGCTGGGGACCCGTGTCCTGGCTTTACCCTGGCTGAGCCTCAGTTTCCCTGTCTGAAAAATTATGAGGAGAAAATGACAGGGCCCCTGAGATCCCTTTAAACTCTTATTCTCAAACACCATGGGACAAAGGGGTCCTCACATCCAAAGTGTTCAAAGAAAAGTCTGGGACGTTGTCAGCCCCTCAAAGGGAGAAGCACGGGGCCCCGCAGACACTCCAGCTGTGCCTGCTGACCCAGCACGGCGTGTGCAGGGACCCTGGGCTCGGACAGGAGCACACGCCGGCCTCCGTTTCCCAGAGCAACAATCTCGGGACTCGGGGACAAGCTGGAATCCAAGGAGACCCCTGTCTCCTACTATTCTCCTCACGGTGCTGGTGGCTGATTGGCCACAGGACAGTGTCTCTGGCCTGTCTGCAACACACATAACTTCAGCCGTGTGGCGGCTCCATCCTGACGAGCCGTCCATGGCCACAGCAGCCCCTGCCGAGTGCCGGCTGGACGTTCTTGGTTCAGGACGGAAGCCAGGCCCTCTCCCAGCAGAGCATGGCCTTCCTGTCCCCAGCGTGGCCTCCACGGCCCCCAGGAACTGGCTGCCTCCACGCAGGTTGCTCCTCCAGGCCTCTGAGGGACGGAAGAGACTGTGTCGCCTTTTCTCCTCGCGGCATGGGAAGACGGGGACGGGGGCTTCCAGTTGAAAAGACTGGAGCTCAGAGAGGCATGGTGACCTCCCCAAGGTCACACAGGAATCATCCTCAAACCCTGGGCCTGAAGCAGGCGCCCTAGATTAGTGTCCTGTGGCTGTCATAAGAAATGACCACACAATGATGTGCTTAAGACGGCCAAACTGAATTCTCCCGTGGTTCTGGGGCCAGAAGTCGGGACTCAAGGTGTCAGCAGGACCCCTCCCTCCAGAGGCTTTAGGGGAGGGTCCTGCCTGGCCTCCTCCAGCTTCTGGTGGCTCCCACATGCCTTGGCTTGTGGCCACATCACTGATCCCTACCTCTGTCTTCACAGGGCCTCCTCCTCATCTGTACTTATGAGGACACCTGCCATTGGATTTAGGGCCTTCCCAGGATGGCCTCATCTCAAGATCCTTTCTTGCACCAGCAAAAACCCTATTTCCTAATGAGGTCTCTTTGGCTCAGAGACTCTGGGATTAGGATGAGGGCCCAGCCCACTTCCGCTCCCGAGCCCACGCCCCTCTGATGAGCCGCTGAAGTTGGGAGGAGAAGCCCCTAGGCTCAACGCCGAGGCTCCAGCGTGCCACCCCAGACGAGTGTGCAGCCTGGCTCCGGAGGATTCGGATGGGAAGACCAGGCACCACCTGGCTCCTCTCCTGCCGGAGCCCGGCCTGCAGCTCTTCCCTCCCTCCAGGACACCTGGCTGTTTCCAGCTTTGGGCTTGGTGGGGGGTTTGGAATGAAGGTCGGAAGGGACAGATCCCGGGGTGCCTGCGAGCCTTATGGGCACTCTCTCCCTCCGCCCGGGTCAGGATGCTGCCTGCATGGGGTGAGCGGGGCCCACTGGGGCTCAAGGCACCTGGAGAGGGGACCCCAATTCCATAGTGGCAGGCCACAGCGGGGCGAGGGGCCTGTGGGCCGCTGTCTGCATGGAGGCCACTTCCATAGCCTGCTGGGACACTGACCGGCCCGGCAGTGCCTTTGGGCTCTAGGCCCCAGCCTGGGGTGCCGCAGAGGCAGACAGGAGGTCACGGCAAAGTCAGTGTCCCATGTGCCAGGTGGTTCTTGTTCAGGGAAGGGGCCCCAGCTGGGCGGGGTGGGGGTGGGGTGGGGTGGGGGGACAGCACTGTCTCACAGGGGGGAAGGCGCCAGGTGTCTTCTGTGTCATTATTGCCCTCCCTCAGTGCTAGCTGACAGAAGCAGCTGTCCTGTGTGGTGGGAAGACATTTAACAAAGCATTCTTCAGGCAAGTTTCAGGATCTGGAGGGTGTAAAAACACCCTGTGTAGGAACCCAGCCTCCTCGGCGGGGCCGGGGTCTGGATGGTGAGATTTAGAAGATATAGAGGCCCAAGGGGGTGGTGGGTGACCCGGGTCAGTCATCAGGAGGCTAGGCTTGTTTTACTGTTTGTTTTGTGGAACTGGTCAGCATTAAACCTCTGAGGACTTCTAAAAATTGAGACAGAAAAGTGCCTATGTCTTAAGTGTGCAGCTCCATGAATTTTACCTCGGCAGACGTTCGGGAAACCTCCGTCCAACCACAGAGCGTCCCCAGTGTCCAGGAAGGCCCTGCCCATCTCAGGCCCCAGCTGTCAACAGGGATGGTTCCACCTGGTCCTGAGCAAATAGAAATGACCATTTGGCTCAACGGCCGGCCCAGGAGATTCATCTGTGTCATTGACAGGCGGTAACTCCGTCTTTTTCCTGCTGTGTAGCATTCCTTTGGTGAATGTAACACGATTTTGTGCCCATGCTGTGGTCAGTGGCCGGGTGGCCGGGTGGCCAGGGCCCTTCTGAGCGCTGCACACCCTTTGGGCTATGACCCAGGATGCTCCTTCCTCTCCCCCTGCAGTGTGGTCTGTCTCCCCAGTGTCAGAGGAGGGCATGATGCTCACGGAGATGGAGATTCATGCTGTGAGGGGTGGAGGAGAATTGAACTCACCCACTGGCTCCCCACCCAGGTTAGAGAGCCCCGACTGGCACATGAGGGCTGCAGGTGGAGGCCAGGGTGCTGACTGCTGGGACGTCCCTGGAGCCCCCGAGGACAGGCCCGTCCCTCCCTCTGTGCTGGTCCTGCACCCCAAGCCCGGCCCGAGGACGGCCTCCCACAGGCCCCTCCAGGGTCTCACACCCACCCCGTTCCAGTCCGGAAAGCCGAGCTTCTGGACAGTACTTGGCACTGGAGAGGGAAGGGGGTGCTTTGTGCCCAGGCCCCAGGTCTGTGAGCTGGCACTCCACGGTCACAGCACAGTGTCCCACTAAGGAGCTGGGGGCCAAGGGTGAGTTTTTTGTTTGTTTGTTTGTTTGTTTTTGGTATTTCTCCGAAGCTAGAAACGGGGAGAGACAGACAGACTCCCGCATGCGCCCGACCGGGATCCACCCGGCACGCCCACCAGGGGGCGACGCTCTGCCCCTCTGGGGCATCGCTCTGTTGCAACCAGAGCCACTCTAGCGCCTGGGGCAGAGGTCAAGGAGCCATCCCCAGCGCCCAGGCCATCTTTGCTCCAATGGAGCCTCAGCTGCAGGAGGGGAAGAGAGAGACAGAAAGGAAGGAGAGGGGGAGGGGTGGAGAAGCAGATGGGCTCTTCTCCTGTGTGCCCTGGCCGGGAATCGAACCTGGGACTTCTGCATGCCAGGCCGATGCTTTACCACTGAGCCAACCGGCCAGGGCCCAACGGTGAGTTTTTTACTCCCTGAATCTTAGTTTCTCAGTTTGAAAAATGGGTATGGTTATGAAGACAAATTATGTAAGATGCTAATTTAAAATGCTTACCACTGCATATGTGGTCCTTTCTGTGTTTTATTCAGCATATAATTTTTTCCTCTAAAAAAATCTCCCCCCCCCCATTCCTTGGGAAAAGTTTAAAGAATGGACCCGATTACTGCACAGCAAATGAGAACTATTTTGAGCTCAAATTCACTGCTTCCTTCCAGTCCGGTTCCTCTCTGCTTCCCAGGAGCAAAGACGTGGCCTCTTCCTGTGTGTCCCCTCAGACGGCTGGGAGGGGCCGCCTGTGTCCCCTGCCCTAGGAGCCCCCATGGTCCCTGCTCACCCACAAAGCCTCCCTGCCCCTATCCAGGGTCCTGCTCGTGGGTCATTGCACCCGTTAATTATTTACTAGAAGGGGCCCCCTCCCGTCTGTGTGTCCACAGAGAGAATATTCATGACCTTTGGGGACCGCGTTTTTGGAAGACAGATCTGACTTTCTGAGGGGAGAGACGCTAACAAGCTCTGGTGGCCGGCCAAGTGCCCTGCCACCTCTCGCTCAAGGCCCTGGACGAGGAGACACACAATGGGGTGCACCCAGGGTTCTCAAGGAACCTGGAAACCCCGGGGGCCAACTATTTGGTTTCTGCCCACAAATAATTGAATGAGGGTTTTCAGAAGGGCCGATAGCCCTGGGGTGAATGACTGATCCCCCAGAAATAGCCTCGGCTGGCACTTGGGCAGAAGAGGTTTAAAAATAAAAACAGTCTTCAAAGAAGGATGCCTTGGTCCCTGGCTTGAGGCATTCTCATGCCATGGCCCCGGGGACCCGTTCCCCAGGGAGACCCCTCCATGCCCTCCCAGCCGTGGGACACAGCAGAGGCGGCATAGGCCCTGGCGTGGCAGAGGGGTCCTCCACTGAGCCTCTTGCCCACCTGTGCCCCTCACACAGGCAGCCTTTTTCTACCCTGGACATCGGGAAGTCCCACACTCAGCTACAATTTCTCTACCTGAATTTCTGGCCCGGCCTGGGGCCACAGAACAAGCATGCAGTCAGCTGTCAGATGGTCCCCTGCAGCCTCCCCTCCACGTGGCTCGCCAAGACCTCCCAGGCTCCCAAGCTGATGCCCATGTGGAGAAAGACCCCCTGGGAGTCCCTCATCCTGAGCAACCAAGGCCGGTTCTGGAAGGAAGGTGCTCAATGAAGAGATTACCTCAGACTCGTGGTGGCAGTGGTGGGAAATTTTTCACTTAGTTGAGTTGGAAGCGGCAATGAAGATTTTATTCCAGACCACTGTAATGGGGTGAGAGTGACCCCTTTATTCCAGATGACCATAACGGGGCGAGAGTGACCCCTTTATTCCAGATGACCATAACAGGACGAGAGTGACCCCTTTATTCCAGATGACCATAACGGGATAAGAGTGACACCTTTACTCCGGATGACCATAACGGGATAAGAGTGACACCTTTACTCCGGATGACCATACGGGGCGAGAGTGACCCCTTTATTCTGGACCACCATAACGGGGCAAGAGTGACCCCTTTATTCCGGATGACCATAATGGGGCAAGAGTGACCCCTTTATTCCAGACCACCATAACGGGGCAAGAGTGACCCCTTTATTCCGGATGACCATAATGGAGTGCGAGTGACCCCTTTATTCTGGATGACCATAATGGAGCAAGAGTGACCCCTTTATTCCAGACCACCATAACAGGGCAAGAGTGACCCCTTTATTCCGGATGACCATAGTGGAGTGCGAGTGACCCCTTTATTCTGGATGACCATAATGGGGCAAGAGTAAATCCCGAATGCAGCAAAGGCAGCTGGGTTTCCAGCTGAGGAGCGGAGTGTTGCGGCTCAGCGGATGGGAAGTGACCAGGAGGACCTTGCTCCGATGTGAGAGGCGGAGGGATCCCCGCTCAGCTGTCTTAACAGGATCCTTTGCGGAAACTGGGCTCGGCAGGAGGGGCGGGGCCACAGGCTCAGGGCCGTGCCTGGCTGAGACCAGGGCTCAGAGGACCCTGACAGGAGCACGGCCGGGACCCCTGGTCAGCGGCAGGAGAGGGTGCCGTAGGTCCTGCTCTGGATGCACTGCGCCCTGGGGCCCAGCTGCTTTCACAGCGCCCCCAGCAAGCTGCCGCGGCCGAGACTTCGCTAAAGGGAGAACCAGGAGAAGCCAATGTGCGGAGCATCTTGGGTCCCTCGGGACAGTCCTCCGGAACCCCACCCCTTCCCTGGCTACCACCTCCATCCCATCACTGCAGACACCATCCTCTGCGTGGCCCCAGCTCTAGGCGCCTCTGCTCTGTCTTCCTGGTGGAACCTCCGCTTTGGCCCCCCACCCCCCCCACCCCTCCACCCCCACCCTGTTTCCAGCCTCCTCTCGTCTGGGAGTGAACCTGTGCTATTCTTTATATTTTTTATAATTGATTGATTGCCTTTTCTTTTCTTTTTAGAGAGGAAGGGAGAGCGAGACAGAAACATCAATCTATTCCCGTATGTGCCCTGACCAGGGATCAAACCCACAAACTTTGCAAAGGATACAACGCTCTAACCAACCGAGCTGCTTGTACTCGAAACGATCATGAATGGAACGGCATGGGAGAGTCCCGTGCTGGGGCTGCTGACACCCGGCTGCACCCTCCCCACGGCCACACACGGAGGGCTCTGACGCCCCCGGGGGTGGCAGAGCCACGAGATGGCAGGGGCCTGGGCCCCTGAGTCCCTGCGGAGGAAGCGCTTGCACTGGTGAAGCATTCAGGAAGCAGGATCTGACAGTGCTCTATCAAAGCCACTGACATCTGGAGGTTTTGTTTGTTGTCATTGTGTATCATTTCCTTACTATCACATGACACGACACGGTGTAACTAATTCATCTCTGGTGGTTTCTGGATATAGTGTGTCTTCTAAAGCCAAGGCTGGACTTTATTCCTGCCTCCCGGGACTCTCCCCCCAAGATGTGTCTCAGCCCCCCCAGGGGAATATGCACCTTTCTAGTCCCTGGTGTTCGGGCGCTGGCTTCCCTGACCGCACTGGAGGGCCCACAGAGCCCAAGCCGAGCCCTGGGGCCGGCTGCGACCCGGTGGTCACCTCCCTTGATGCCTCCTCTTGGTCCTGCTGTGCTTCTCCCGCGCAGTCTGCGGTGAGTGGACTCCTCCCTCCCCTCATCCCCTTCTTCTCGTGAGGTGCACGGCAGAAAACGTCCCCGGCAGCTGTCTGCAGGGACTTCCCCGAAACAGGTCGGTGCTCCTCCCCGAAACAGGTCGGGGCTCCTCCCCGAAACAGGTCGAGGCTCCTCCCGGAAACAGGTCGGTGGTCCTCCTCTCACCACCCGGGAGCGCTGCGGCTGCGCGGCCCACTGTGCGCCGCCCGCCCTCCTTTCCCCCTCCAGCCCGCGCGGCCCACTGTCCGCCGCCCGCCCTCCTTTCCCCCTCCAGCCCGCGCGGCCCACTGTCCGCCGCCCGCCCTCCTTTCCCCCTCCAGCCCGCGCGGTCCACTGTCCGCCGCCCGCCCTCCTTTCCCCCTCCAGCCCGCGCGGTCCACTGTCCGCCGCCCGCCCTCCTTTCCCCCTCCAGCCCGCGCGGTCCACTGTCCACCGCCCGCCCTCCTTTCCCCCTCCAGCCGTCCAGCTCGGGGCGCTCCGGAGAGACTCGGGTCTGGGGGAGAGGGAGGGGGAGGGGGAAGCAACCCCTTCGGAAGGTTCTGGAATTTTGAAGGCTGTCTTTCCTTGGGGCTACCCTGTGGTCAGTGCAGGGGACAGAGGGAAGCCATGGGGACCAGAGCTGACGTCCTGGGCCTCGCCTCTGCACCCCGATGCTGCCGGCAGGACGAGGCGGGGAACAGGGCGGGAGTGGGGAGGGGAGACTCCCTCAGATGCCGGTTCCGGGCTCACGCCCCAGCTCGACCACGAATTTGCAGAATCCCCAAGTAGGGGAGACCTCAGAACTGTGAAGAGTGAGTGTTTGGGTTGGGGGATCCTTCTGTCCGTTTTACAGATGGTAAAACTGAGGCCGAGGGTCGTTCAGTCATTGAGAAAGACTGAGGGGAGAAGCGACCCGGCCCAGGATACATATGGGGTGCAAAAGGGGTTGCAGACCCTACCTTCTCTGATTCCCCCGCCTCTTCCCCTGACAGGTGGGTTTGTGGGATCCCAGAAGGTAGAACCCGGGCCTCCAGCTCTAAGATGGGGGGAACCAGCCCCCATCAGGTCCTGGCCTTGCCTGACTTCCCCGGGGCTCAGGGGTCCCATGGCCACTGCGCCCAGGACCCCAACTCTCCTGTCAGCGTGCTCGCCCCTTCTGCTGGCTTAGCCGGGTCTCGGTGCCAGGCCGTCCTGCACCTGGCCGGCCGGAGACCCTGCCTTTCTGACCATCTCAGGCTGTCGCCCCCACCGAGAGAACATCTTCCTCTCGACAGCATGGGGACCCCTACGCCCAGGATCGGCGCGTTCAGGGCCAGGCTCGGACCCTTCTGAAAAGTCTGGACGGGGCCAAGGTCAGAAGCCCTCTCCCCACGGCGGGTTCACTCGAGTGCAGGCTTTTACCAGGATGCCCAAGAGCAGCAACAGATACTCCTGGGGACCGCAAGGAAAAAAATACAGCCGACTTCTCCTCAAAGCCTATGAGAAAGACAACGTGACACGATCGTTGTTTTAGGACAGCGGTGATGCAGACAGCAGCATCACCGGCAAGTCTTCAGGGACACCCCCCCACCCCCACCCCCACACCCCGGTGGAGACGCTGGATTCATTCCAGAGAACAAAGTTTCAATAGTTTGTGGGCGAGAACTGGATGACAATTTGACATGAGAAACTCATCTTGGCTTGCCTTTTTTTTAAATACTTTAAAACACCAGAGTAATAAACAACATATATAAATGTCAAACTTCTCTATTTTGATTATGTGACTTTGATTTTTATCAACAATTTTATTATTATTATTATTATTATTATTATTAAAAAATCCACCATAACTGAAACAGAGGAGGGAGGACCGCTCGGAGAGATACATTTTACAGTGTGTTTACTGAGATGTAAGCGACAGCGTCTCAGTTGTGTGCGGCACTGGGGGTTGTTGTTATTTTTGTCTCGCTGTGGTTATTGCCATGATGAAAACGTCACTGTTTGAGTCTCGGAAACTTGCAGCACCGGAGACTTTCGGCTTGGGGGCGAGCAGGGAGGGCCAGGGCAGGCGAGGAGAGGACCTGCTGGGTTCTCAGGCCCTCTGGGCAGCTGCAGACGATGCCCCCCCCCCCTGGCTGGTTCTTTCTTCTTATTATTATCTATGAGGGTGACATTGGTTAATAAGATTATACAGGTTTCAGGTGTACAATTCTGTAACTCATCATCTGCACATTGCACTGTGTGTTCCCCACTCCAGGTCAAGTCTCCCTCCATCACCATCTACCCCCTCCCCTTTTCCTTCTTCTTCTTCCCCCTCCCCTTTCTTTGAGGTAATCACCATAATGTTGTCTATGTCCATAAGGTGTTTTTTTTTTTTCATCTTAATCCCTCTACCTTTTTCATACAGCCCTGCGCCCTCTTCCAGCTGGGGCTGAAGCTCCCCTCGGGGCCCCTGTTCAAACCCCCAGCTCGGGACTCCTCCATGCCCACGCCCCATTCTGAAGCTCTGTGCTGGACTGAGGTCTCCACAGCAGCCCAGGTGTTCCTCCTGGCAGGTAGGTCTGACTCAGTCTGGGTTTTCTGAGACCAACGTGGAGGAAGTGCTTATCCATACTTGAAAGAGAGCTGACTAATAGGTAGATAGATGGCGGATGAAAGGATGGATGGATGGAGAGATGCATGGATGGGTGGGTGGGTGGGTAGATGAATAAAGGAAGATGTGGATGGGTGGGTGGGTGGGTAGATGAATAAAGGAAGATGTGGATGGATGGGTGGGTGGGTAGATGAATAAAGGAAGATGTGGATGGATGGGTGGGTCGATGGACAGATTGGAAAAAAGAGGAATAAATGGAGTAATGAAGGGTAGGACAGATAGAAGAATGGGTGAATAAATGGATTGATGACTAAAAGATGTGGATGGACGGATGGATGGATGAATGGATGATGGCTGGATGGTTGGATGGATGGATGGATGGATGGATGGTTGGATGAATGGTTGGAGGGATGGTTGGATGGATAGATGGATATATAATGGATGAATTAATGGATGGATGGATGGATGATGGATGGATGGATGGATGGATGGATGATGGATGGATGGTTGGATGAATGGCTGGAGGGATGGTTGGATGGATAGATGGATGGATAATGGATGAATTAATGGATGGATGGATGGATGGATGATGGATGGATGGATGGATGGATGAATGGTTGGAGGGATGGTTGGATGGATGGATGGATAATGGATGAATTAATAGATGGATGATGGATGGATGGATGGATGAATGAACGGATAAAGAGAAAGGGAGGGACAGAGAGTGAAACTCTTCACTGGTAGTTTTAAGATCACAAGCTTTTAATGCTTTAACCCAGGCTTAACCTCTGCAAATCCTGCAGTAATATATTTTTTGGCCTTCCAGTATCATGAGCAAAATGACAAGGATAAAAAATAAATGGCTTCAAGTGCCCTTCCTGTGCCACTGAGAACCAGTCACCTATAAGAAGGACAGCCATAATACTCATTTTCAGATCCCGTCCCAATATGCAAACATATTCATGGCCTCATTGAATCCTTACAAAAACTGAGAGGTGAGCATATTCTCCATTTTACAGACAGGGAAACTGAGATTCAGAGAGGAGGGGGCTTTCCCAGGGCCAGACAGTAATTGACAGCCAGGCAGACCTGGACTAAAGAGTCAAGCCTTCGGGTCTTTCTGGCCTGGTTAGTCTTGTCCCTGCGCTCAGACAGTGCAGCACTGGAGGTCCAGGTGGGAGGTGGCACACTAGATCAGCTTCAATTCCTGCAGTTTGTGGGGAAGAAGGCGGAGCCAGGGAATGCCTGACACAGCAAGAGTCTTGTCTGAGACTGCGAGCTCAGAACACCGCGGGGCTTGTGCATGTCCCCCTGAGGGTCCGGGTGGGTGAGTCCACTGGGCACAGGTCATTATCAGGTCCACGAACGCCCTGGGCCAGCCTCTGAAAGTCACCCAGACCCAAGGTTTGCACACGAAGGTGGCGGCAGCATAAATGTGAGTCCAAGTCATCAGCATCAAAACCCACTCTTTGAAACCCTCAGTTCCCACCCATCGGAAGCCTCTGTGCCCTTGAACTCCAAAACCTTTACGATTCCTTCCGCAGATCACGGAGCCGGCTGTCTGCACCACACTCAAGGGACTGCTGGGGGCAGGGACTCCGAGGAACAGCAGCACCACGGTCTCCTCCTTCAGAGCCTGGGCACCGTGAGACACGCGGCGGAGCGGGGGCACCGGGAGACACGGAGCGGAGCGGGGGCACCGGGAGACACGGAGCGGAGCGGGGGCACCGGGAGACACGGAGCGGAGCGGGGGCACCGTGAGACACGCGGCGGAGCGGGGGCACCGGGAGACACGGAGCGGAGCGGGGGCACCGTGAGACACGCCGCGGAAGGTCTCCAGCCTGGAGTCTCTGTCTCAGCTCACTCATTCCTTTTCCCTCCGCCCCTACCCCTCCCTGAGCACCTGCTGCCCTGGTGATCTGTTGCAGAAGCCCCTGCCCACCCCCCAGCCCCCGACTCAGGGCTCTGGGAGGACCTGGGGTGAAGCCACAAACATTGTGGCTCAAATAACACAAACTTAAGGTCACATTCTGGAGGCCATGGGGCTAAAATCAAGGAGTGGGCAGGGCTGGATCTTCAGGAGGCTCCTAGGGTGACTATTGCTCTGCCTTTCCAGCTTCCAGAAGCTTCCACATTCCTCACAGCTCCAACCTCTGCTTCCATTATCCTACCTCCTTTTCTCTGCCCCTGACCCTCCTGCCTCCCTGGTGCAAGGAGCCTTGTGATGACATTGGGCCCCTGCACTAACCCAGGACCATCTCCGATCTCAGGGTCCTTCCTCTCAACCCCATCTGCAAAGTCCACTTCGCGTCTGAGGAGACACGTCCCCAGGTTCCAGGGGTTTCAGACTGGGCTTCTCTGGCGACCTTTACCCTGAGAGCGTGTGGGCTGGTGTCCTCAGGGAGCTGTAGCCTCTGTCCTGGCAGCCCCGGGTGGTGGGTCCCCCGGCCCTGGGTTTCTGCTGCCGGCTCATTGGTCCTCAGCCTCAGGCCACAGAGGCCTCGAGGGGGCAGATGCACACGTCCGCCTCCCTCCAGCCTCACGGTCGTAGGAGGGTCACCGTGTTCCGAGGCCAGGCAGGGCAGCAGGGCCAGAATACCATGGACCGGGCATCTATTTTTAAACCCAAGCAGGGCCTCTTTCTTCCGTCTCCAGGAGCGATGCTCACTCCTTTGTGAGCGGCCTCAGCGGCCCCGCCCCACGCCCCCTCGGCCCCCTCGGCCCCTGGACGGCTGCTATTTAAAAACATCTCCGTCCAGGCCAAAGAAAGGGGTAATTGGGGTCCTGGGAGATGAAAGGGGCCAGCCCCCCCTTGGGCCTGTCCTGACTGAGGGGTCAACAAAACCCTCCTTGTGGCCCAGCCAATTACAGGCTCTGAGGGGGGGGGCCCTGGGCCAGACAGGCGACATGGCTGCCCCCGGCCGGGGTGAGCTGGGGTCAGCGCCGCCCCCGCCCCCGCCCCAGGGCCCAGGGCCACCGGAGTTCGCCTGGGAAAGCGGCTCCCAGGCTGATGCCCAAAAGCCCCCACTGCCCAGAAAACGGGCACAGCTTGCCTGGCTTTGCTTAGGGACGCAGCCACTGTGAACCCACGGGCCTGGTAGACTTGGCCGCTCCAGGCAGGCCGCCATGGCTGGTGGCCCTCAAGCCACTAAACCCAACAGCTTCTAATGACGGCAGAGTGAGCCAGCCACCACAAAGGGCCCTTTCTGGGTCCGCCAAGAGCATGTCCGCGGCCACCCAGCAGCGGGCCTGGGGACTGCAGGGGTCTGAGACAGCACCACCTGTCCCCTGCTGGCTGATGTCCTGTAGCCAGGGTAGGTCTGGGCGCCAACACCTGCAGCTGGTTGTCCTGGGTCGAGAGAGGAGGCCCTGACATGGCTGCCCCCTGGCATCCCAGCCTCCCAGCTGTTCCTGGTCACTTCTTCCCAGAGCTGTAGAGAGAACCCGCCGTGTCACTGTTCTCTGAGGATCCCTTTGTTCCTGTGTCTCTGTCGGCCTTTGTCTCCCTCTCCAGTGTTGGTTCCCAAAGTGGTTCCGGCAGCCACGCTGCCGGGGAGCCCTTCAGAGAGGCCCGTCCGTAGCTGTACCCACCCCGCTGCAGGGGGAGGGACAGGTGTCGGCACCATCTTTCCTGAGGAAGGGCCAGGGAAGCCTGGGCAGCCGGGGGGCCGCACCAAGGGCGCCCCCTGGTCAGACGCACAGGCAGCGGCCCGTGAGGCTCTGGGCGCTGGGCGCACAGGCAGCGGCCCCGTGAGGCACCGGGCGCTGGGCGCACAGGCAGCGGCCCCGTGAGGCACCGGGCGCTGGGCGCACAGGCAGCGGCCCCGTGAGGCACTGGGCGCTGGGCGCACAGGCAGCGGCCCCGTGAGGCTCTGGGCGCTGGGCGCACAGGCAGCGGCCCCGTGAGGCACCGGGCGCTGGGACTCTCTGGAGCCGCCCAGAGCCCCCGGCCCTCCCTCCTGCCTGCGCCTCCAGTCCCCTCCCGCCCACCGAGCCACTGTCACTCCTGTCCTTGGCCAGCGCCACCGTGGCAGGGGCTGCCTGCCATGTCCTCCCAGGCCTGCTCCCGCTGGGGACGGCCACCGAGATGCCTGGCCATCCCCTCCTCCAGAAGGGCCTTCCGCTTGGCCTCGCCGGCCCGGCCTGGCCCTGCGGCGAGGGCCGCCCCCGCTGTGGCCGCTTACTCAGCTCACTCTTCTGAGGGTGGGCGGCCAGGTGGCCTTCCGACCCCTCCCGGCTCCACACTGCTCCCCAGCCCCCGGCGGCCTCCCAGCCTGGCCACCTCCCTTTCTGCTAATCCCAACACAGCAGGCCCATTGCCCAGCCCCAGGCCTGTGAACAGGGGCTCCCCCACCGAATGGGGTCTCCCCTGAGGAGGGGGCATGCAGTGAGCGGAGAGGGAGCCTTAGAGCGTATCCCTGCCGACACCCTGAGCCGCCTCCTGCACTCACGAGGTGAGGCCCGCCCACTGCACGACCCGGGCACCTCCCCTCCTGTCTCTGAGCCTCAGTTTCTCCCTCTGTAAGATGGGCTCTGATACCGACCTTCGTCCTAAGTGAGAGGAGGCACACGAATGCCCGGCACGACAGAGCAGGCGCCCAGCATGCTGGGCCCCCTAGCCCCACCCTGAACCTCATATGCTCCCCGAGGCGCTCAGCCAGGGCTCCCCGCGGTGTCTCTGAACCTCTGCTCCCCAGGGATTCCAGCAATGCGCCTTAGGGCTGCTGCTTCCTACCCTCCCTGGGGAGACGTGACCCTGGGGGGCAGTCCAGCAGGCCTTGAGTGCACGGCCCTTCCGGGGAAGACCCCTCTGGACCCCAGGAGACGGGCGGAGCCCCAGGGTCCTGGGACCTGAGAGAGGGCGGGGCCGGGAAGAGGCTCTGGTGCCGCAGATTCTGGGGTGTGGGGCCCGTGGCCACTGAGACCATCCTCCCTGCTTTCTCATGAACAGGGACGTCTGGACGCACGTGTGACCGCGGGCAGGAAACCAGCCGCTCCACAAATAAGCTCAGGAAGAAGAAAGTACTGAAATGGCAGGAGAATTTAAACAAAGAAGACAGAAGGTGCTCCCGAGGCTTGGCAGCCGGGCTATGATGAAGGAGGCTGCGTGGCCAGTGCCCGGCTCCTGGGCCCGCCGCCCTGCCCGCCTCAGCTCTGCCTGGCTGACCAGGCGAGGGTAGGTGAATGACCAAGAGGAGCCAGCCGGGCTGTGCTTGCCTTCTGTGCTCAGGCAGCTCTGAAATCATTGTTAGCCCATTACACAGATGAGCAGACGGAGGGGCCGGAAGGAGAGAGACTCCTGTCCCGGGATCTGGCCAGCCCACCCCACCCCCAGGCGGGGAAGCTGGTCCTCTGATATGTATCTGAGACCCGCTGTGCACCCCCGAGGGCCAGAGGATAAGCTAAAGCCACCGAGGGCCAGAGGATAAGCTAAAGCCACCGAGGGCCAGAGGATAAGCTAAGGCCAGGTGCCAGCCTCACCCCTGCCAGGGGCTTCTTCCCACCGGTGTTCACCGAACGCCCTTTCAGGCACTTCTCAGCCCCTCTCTGTCCCCTGGTGGGGGAGGCGACCGGGGCTTGCCCGAGATAGCGCAGACAGGGTAGGCCGCCAGGCCACACGGAGTGGCCACCGGCCCGCCCCAGGCTGCTCTGCTGCCCCACGGGACACGGGGAACATGTGTGACGTCATTTCCAGTGGCTGCGGGTTCTGCTTGGTGTGGGGGGGAGAGGGGGCAGAGGCCCAGCTGTTCTCAATCTGTGGCTCGATGGGGCGGGGACAGCGATGTGATCCCAGAACGAGTGGGAAAATGACGATCTCCACATTTCCCACACACAGCCCGTGCTGAGCAGGGTCCGCAGGCGGTGGTGGGGGCGGGGGTGGGGTGGGGGGCTGTGCTGGGCGGGCGGGCGGGCTCTGTGTGCAGGGAGGCTTGATCCGACCTGCAGGGGCGAGGGCTGCCTGGTAGAGAAGGAAATCAGGACAGATGCCCAGGTGCGGACAAGCGTGGCGTGATCAGGGAGCTGCAGTGCAGGGCTCAGAAATGGGGATGTGTGTCATGTCCTGCAGGGTGGCTCAGCTGGCCTTGACATCATTGGGGGGGTCTCCCAATGTCCCCCACCTGCCCTGGCTCAGCTTGCCCAGGGACACACAGACCTCATAGCTCCTCCCCCTTCCGTATTTCATGTCTCTGTGTCCAGCGGAAGTAGCCCTGCATGGCCGGCAGCGGGACTCCAGGGACAGTCCCTGGACAGACAGCAGAGGGCGTTCTGAGGGGGCATCAGGCTGGGCGTCCAGGGCGCGGGGGGTGGGTGTGCTGGCAGGGACTCCAGGGACAGTCCCTGGACAGACAGCGGAGGGAGTTCTGAGGGGGAGTCAGGCTGGGCGTCCAGGGCACGGGGGGTGGGAGTGCTGGCAGGGACTCCAGGGACAGTCACTGGACAGACAGCGGAGGGAGTTCTGAGGGGGCATCAGGCTGGGCGTCCAGGGCGCGGGGGGTGGGTGTGCTGGCAGGGACTCCAGGGACAGTCCCTGGACAGACAGCGGAGGGAGTTCTAAGGGGGAGTCAGGCTGGGCGTCCAGGGCACGGGGGGTGGGAGTGCTGGCAGGGACTCCAGGGACAGTCACTGGACAGACAGCGGAGGGAGTTCTGAGGGGGCATCAGGCTGGGCGTCCAGGACGCAGGGGTGGCTGTGCTGGCAGGGACTCCAGAGCTGGCTCTAGGAGCCCCCCCTGAGGTCATCTGTGCCAGCCGGCCGTGGCCCGGGCCCCCACCACCCACGTCCCAGTGCGTCTGGGCGGCAGGGGGAGGCGGTGTACCCGTGGGCAGCCTGCGGTTCGTCCGGTGCCTGGAACCTGCTGGAACAGGTCACCCAACGGGACTCGGCGTTCATGCTGCGCCTGAGGCAACCCCACCAGCCCCAGGCCCCAGGGAGCTTCTGCCTCCGCCGGAGGCCCTGCTCCACTCTGCTGCCCCTTTGAAGCCGCAGTGGCCACCCCCCTGCCCCAGGGCTCCCGAGACCCGCCTCGTGTGGAAAAAGGGCTCGGGGCTCAGAGGCAGAGAGAGCAGGATCCAGAGGCTCAGTGTCCAGATGCCCAGGTGCACTTAAAAACCCAGACTCACTCCGAGCATCGATAAACCATCTGCATTTTGTGGGAACTTGAACACATGTGTTTCTGATTTATTTGCACTTCACTTGTGAATGGCTGTTGTGTTTGTTTCAAACCTTCTGAGGTCCCAAATGCCCCAAAGCCGAGCCTCATCTTCCTGCAAGAGACCCCCAGGGCTTCTGAGGAGCCCCTTCTGGGGCCAAGAGGCACCATGGAGGACACAGACCCCCAGGGGTCAGGTTCCTGTCCGCTCGGAGCCTCTGTCCCTCACGGGAGCCTCTCTCCGTCCCTGGGCAGGGATGACAGCAGCTGCCCCTCGTAGATGAAGAGGACAGCATCCCAGGCAGAGGCCGCTGCTGGGTACAGGCTGGGAGAAGGGGAGTGCCCGCGTGTGCTGGCCTCCGGAGACAGCGGGTGCACAGGCCACCGTTCTCTCTGGGCACCAAAGCCAAGTACTGCCGACTGGCCGGCTTAAACAACAGAGATATATTGTCTCGCCATTCCGGAGGCTGGAAGCCCAAGATCAAGGTGTCGGCGGGGTGAGCGCCCTCTGAGGCTGGGAGGGAGGTCCTGTCCCGTACTTCTCCCCAGGTGTCCGGGGCTGGCTGGCACTCTCTGGTGTTCTTCGGCTGGTAGAGACACCACCACAATCTCTGCCTCTGTCTTCACGGGGCCTTCTCCTCGTGTGCACCGCCCTCCGCGTCTAAACTTCCCCTTCTTACAAGGACGTCAGTCAGTTTGGATGCGGGCCCATCCTAATGACCTCATCCTAACTTGATCACCTCAGTAAGGGCCTTGTCTCCAAATAGCCACATTCTGAGTTACCGGGGTTAGGACACCAGTGTGTCTTCTGACACTTAGCCCATACTGATTGCCACAGTGTGGGGAGACCCAGAGCCAGGGTCTGTGCCTGGGATGGTGCTGCCCAGGGGGTATCCAGGGGTACCCAGTGACCACAGGTGTGCGAAGGGGACCGAGGCATGATGAGCTCAAGGCGGCAGCTGGAGCAGAAGACAGAGCGAGGCTGTCAACTGGAGTGGACTCTGAAATGAGGGTCCTTCGGGGAGGCCACGCAGGAGCCCATGGACTTGAAGGGGCCTGGGCAGGGGCAGCGTGCTGAGGGCTCAGCCTTGGCCTGGGGTCGGAACCCTGTGAGGCGGTACCAGCTCTGCCCTCACCTCCCCTGAGATCTCAGCTGTCTGAACAGTGTGCCCCTTGGAGCAGGGGAGTGGTGGCCCTGCCCACAGCGCCTGCCAAGCACTTGGCTCTCGATAGGAGGGACCCCAGGAACGAGCGGAGGCCAGAGGGCCAGCCTCGGGGAGGCGGGGTCTTCCGTGCGGCGTGGGGCCCCAGACAGCCCCCATAGGTTGCCCAGTTAGCCGCGAGGCTGCAAACAGAAAAACAGACCCACCCACTCTCTGAGGATGTCGCTGAGTGTTGGGGAGGAGGAGGTAGGGGACGGTTTCAAAATGCTCAGTTCTCAAGTTCTTCCGGTTTTCCGCCTGTCTGTTCTTGAGTGTCTCTGCCACGACCCCTGAGCACTGGGCACTGGTTCAGTGCGGGGGATCACGCCCGAGTCCTGCTTCCCAGGGTCCCGAGCCATGCCCACTAAGGGTAAGGGGCTGGAGGATGTGGGAACACAGGACAGAAGCCCCCCACTGGCCATGTGGCCCCAGGCAAGAACTTGCCCCTCTGAACGGAGGAAGTTTGCACCTAAACTAAGCACAGGGTGAAAAGCCTGAGCTCCTTGGTCTGTTCCGGCTTTAGGTGTGCCCAGACAGGTAAGAGCCTTCTCCCCAGAAGGGCCAGGGGGGGTGGGCCCGTGCCCTGCCACCCTGCCTGGCCCCAGGGCCGCCTGCAGAGCCTGGTCCTGCTGACCCAGCAGAGCGCGGGCCTGGCTTCCAGGCCAAAGGAGGGCTTGGGGTTGCCAGGCCCGGCCGGCCCCAGCTGCAAATGCTTCCTCCCAGGAGCGATGGAAGAGACTCCTGTCCCCTGGGCCCTTGTCTCCGTTTCCAAGTGGCCCCTGGGGAACTCGGCCACAGAGGCAGGGAGCTCCCAGGCTGACTGGACGTGCCGTTGGCGCGCCCAGCTCCGGCACAAGCCGGACGCGGTCTGCTTCCCGACGGGCAGTGCCACTGTGGTTGTTCCCGGTGTTTTGCAAGAAGCAATGTTTATGTGATGCTGTACCGCTGGCTGTTTGCTCGTGGCTTCTGACGGGTGTCAAACAAGTCTCGGAAGGTTGTAATTCTGAAAACACATGTGAGGTGCCAGGGCTGAGCCCTCCGCCTTCAGGGCTGGGAGAGTGGGGCTCGGTGTCCACATCGCATCCAGGGCATTGCTCAGGAGTCAAAGCCACATGCAGTGGCTTCATGGCACTGTCCTGCCTGGCCAGGCCTCCGCACTGTCCCCCAACTCGGGCCTCGCTGAGGCCTAATCCCAGGGGACTGGATTAGGTTTGCAGAGGCCAACCCAGGGGACCTGCCCTTGGGGCTCCCTGACTGCTCTCCACTAGATGAGGAGGCTTATTGTCACCTCCTCCCCACCCCATTCTGTCCCTCCCCTTGGTCTCTTCTCTCACCAGTAGCCTCCAAGTGCACTGAACGCCTGGGCCAGGAACCCTAATGTTCTTCCCCTAATGCCCAGCCCGATGTTGGGTTAGTTCTCCCTCTTAACCCCCGTGAAGTCCTGTGGACCCTCCAGACTCTCTCCAGCCCCTGGACCAAGTCGCTCCACCTCTGTCTGACCGGGGCGGGGACCTCTGCCTGGTGTTCCCGCTGCCCCTTGCTCACTGCCGTCCTTCACATGCACACTCACCAGCAGCATCCAGGGTGGGATCCGAGGAGGAACCGGGGCCAGCCATCACCCGCCAGGACTCCCGGTGCCTCCTGGCCCTGACTGCCACTCTGGCTCCATCTGCATGAGCAAAACCCCTCATCCTGAAATGCCCCAGGACCCTGGACCAAGGGTACTCGCTCACCCAGCCAACCCAGCTCCTTGGCCTGGTCCCCCGAGTGAGCAGGTGAGGGCCAGATCCCCTGAAATCAGGTCCGGCTGTGAGTCCACCCAGCCAGTAACTGAGTGGCCACTCCCTTCCAGGCTGACCCACTGGCCTTCCAGAGCCCAGGACAGTCCGGCCAGAGCCCTGCACAGGGGTGCACCCACGGTGAGGCCCTGCGAGTGGAAGCCCTTCCTGTCGTGCCCATTCGGGACCGAGATGCCCCGGAGAGTCACCTGGGCAGAGTAAGGAGCTGATTCCCGGTCACCTCCCTGAGCCTCCGTCTCTACATAACGGGGCTCCCGGATGAGTCAGAGGGTCTCGGCACTGGCAAGGCAGCCTCGCCAGCCTCTGAGCCCAGCAGGGGCTGCAGATGCTTGGGACAGGCGGCCCTTGGCTTCCGGTCCACCCTCAGGCCCCGCCCTTCCCTGAGACCCAAGCTCCCATCTGGCCAGGTGCACCTGGAGCCTCACCTGGATGACGTCACTGCTCAGCACCGTCAAACACGTCCCTCCTTCTGCCCGGAATGTGTGGGCTCCACTCGGCTGCCTGGTGAAGCCTCCTTCGCCCCTCCGCCTGTCCCTCCTCCCCACACCCTCACAGCACGCCAAGACTACCTGTCCCCCGCACAGACCTTGTGCCCAAGGGGCAGCAGCGGGGCACCGGGACCGTCGCCCTTTGCAGACGTACCAGCAGGTGGGTGTTGGTAAGTAGGAAAGGGCCCCACCCCCAGCACCAGCAAGCGCCCAGCCTGAGGTGGCCTGAGCAGCTGTGGTTGAGAGCCCAGCCAGCCATCAGCTGTGCCACCACGGCCATGCCGGGGAGCCCTCTTCCCCCGGCGTGAAGATCGTGTGAGGACAAGGCCAGCGGAAGACCCTCTGTAAATGTCAACTCCCACCATCCTCCCTGTTACTCTTATTTCACCAAGGACCCGGGAGTCTGCAGGCCGCCCCCCGATCCGATGGTCTTGGTGGCCCCAGCAGGGTGGTGGGGCAGAAGGGTCCCCCGAGTGTCTGCCTCTGGCTCAGATAGCAGGAGCCCTTCGGGAGATCTGGCCCCGTGGCTTTGAACCCTCCCCAGTGAGCTTCCTGGGGCCGCTATGGCAGTGCTACAAGCTTAGCATCTTGAAACAATACAGATGGTCATCTCAGGTTCTGGAGGGCAGAGGGTTGAGATGCAGGTGTGGGCAGGGCTGCGTCCCTCTGGACGCTCTGGAGCAGAATCTGTCTTCTCGCCTTTTCCTGTCCTTAGAGGCCCCGGCCTCTCTGGCTCACGGCCCCTTGCTGAGTCTTCAAAGTCAGCAGCGTGGCACCTTCCACTGTCTCCGCCCTTGGCCTCTGCTTCCCTGGTCTCCTCCCCTCTCACTTGTTGACCCTGGCCCCTGACCCCCTACCTCCATCTCATAAGGACTTTTGAGATGACACTGGGCCCATGCAGGTGATCCAGAATCATCTCCCATCCCAAGATCTTACATCACACCCGCAAAACCTTTTTTTTTTTTTTTGCCCTGGAAAAGAGCAGAGCCCCACGTTCTGGGGATTATTCACACGGACACGTTTGGGAGCCATTCTTTTCCCGCTCACAGCTGGGTTCTCAGGTCCTACCTTGTGCTCTGCCCGCAGCCTCTGAGCCGCCACCCACAGCTGGACCATGGGGCTGGGCTGAGTCGGGACACCCACCGGCGACCTTGTCACTCACCAGCTGTCTCTCCTCTCAGTGGACAGGACAGGGAGGCTGGGTCCCCAGGCGTGAGCACGGGCTCTGGAGGCGAAGGGCCCACGTTCCAGCCCCAGCCTGCGGTGAGCAGCGGGCTGTGGGACCCGCGCCACTTCCTCAGCCGCTCTGGGCTCGGTTTGTTCATTAGGACGCTCTGGGCTCGGTTTGTTCGTTAGGAAACAGGGTTCACAAGAACGCCCGCCCGCCCGGTCCAGCTCGGGTCAGGGTGCGGCCAGGCCGTGTTCAGGAGCACCGCTCTGCTGACTCTGGTTTTGTCAGGAAGTGTGAGGCTTCTAGTCATCATTTTTTTTTTCACGATTGCTTTGGCTATTTGGGAGTCCTTGTGCTTTCAAACAAATATTAGGGTTGTTTCATCTATTTCTGTGAAAAATGCCACTGGAGTTTTGAAAGGGATTGCATTGAATTTATAGATGGCTTTGGGTAGTGTGGGCATTGAAGAATACTGATTCTTCCCATCCAAGACCCCGGGCTCTCTCTTCATTTATTTGTGTCCTCATTCATTTTTTTTTTCATCGATGTCTTATCGTTTTCAGGGTTCAGGTCTTTCACTCTTTCGGTTAAATTGATTCTTAAGTATTTCTTTGCTTTTGATGCTATTATTGTAAATGGAATTGGTTTCATTTTTCTTTCAGACAGTTTCTTTCGTACATAGAAACACAACTGCTTCTTAAAGTTGATTTTGTATCCTGTAACTTTACTGAATTCCTTCATTGGTTTTAACAGTTTTTGGTGGAGCCTTTAAGGTGTTTTACACATAAGATCAGGTCATCTTCAAACAAAGACAATTTTACTTCTTCCTTTCCTATTTGGATTTCTTTTATTTATTATTATTATTATTATTATTTTATTATGGTTTGTTTTTTAAATTTTGGGGGTTTTTTTGTTTGTTTGTTTTGCCTAATTGCTCTGGCTAGAACTTTCAGTGCTACATTAACTAGAAGTGGTGAGAATGGGCATCACTGTCTTGCTCCTGGTCTTGGAGGAGAAGTTTTTAAGCTTTCACCATCGAGTATGCTGTTAGCTATGGGCTTGGCCACACAAGACTCTGGTCATGTTGGGGTACATTCCTTCTCCACCTAATTTGCTGAGAGTTTTTGTCACGGTGTTGAATTTTGTCTGATGCATCTACTGACATGATTACATGGTTTCTCTCCTTCGCTATTTTAATGTGGCGTGTCGCATTTATTGATTCGCCTTTGTGGAGCCATCCTTCCCTTGCGCTGTTGAATTCTGTCTGCTAGTATTTCACGGAGGACAGCTGTATCTGTCTGTGTTCATCGGGGATAATGGCTTGCAATTTTCTCTTTGAGTAGTAACTTTCTCTGGCTTTGGTATGAGGGTGATAATGCTGGTCTTATAAAATTAATTTGGGAGTATTTCCTCCTCTTCAGTTTTTGGGGAGTTTGAGAAGAATTGGCATTAATTCTTCTTTTAGTATTTGATCACCAGGGAAATCAGCTGATCCTGGGCTTTACTTGTCTGGTTACTGATTCAGTCTCCACACTCATTACAGATCTATTCAGATTTTCCATTCCTTTTGATTCAGACTTGGTAAGTTGTAGGTTCCCAGGAATTTATCCATTTCTTTTAGGTTCTATAATTCGTTGGTGTACAGTTTCTCACAGGAGTCCCTCATGAACCTTTGTATTTTTCTGGTATGGGCTATAAGGTCTTCTCTTTCATTTCTGATTTTATTTATTTGGGTCTATGCTCTTTTTTCTTTGTCTTGCTAAAGATTTTTCAATTTCGTTTATCTTTTAAAAAAAATAGCCCTTTGTTTTGTTGATCTTTTTCTATTGTTTTTTTAAGTTTCTGTTTATCTATTTTGGCCTTGATCTTGCTTATTTTCTTCTTTCAATTAACTTTTGGACTAATTTGTCCTTTTATTTTAGTTACTTAAGGTGTACAATTTGGCTGTTTATTTGAGATTTATGTTATTTCTTAAGTTATACATTTATCTCTATAAACTTCTCACCTTAGAACTGCTTTCTGTTACACCCATAAATTCTGGTATGTTGTGTTTCCGCTTTCATTTTTTTCTTGAGATATTTTAAATTTTTTCTTTTGATTTTCTCTTTGACCCATTGATTGCTCAGAAATTTGTTGTTCAATGTCCACGTATTTGTAAATTTTCCAACTTTCCTCCTGTTATTTCTGTTTTATACCATTGTGGTCAGAAAAGATACTTCATTTAATTTTAATCTTCTTAAATTTGTTAAGGTTCGTTTTGTGACCTACCATATAATCCAACCTGGAGGAGTCCTGTGCGTACTTGAGAGGAATGTCTATTATGCCGCTGCTGGATGGATGAAATGTTCTGTATGTGTCTGTTAGTTTCCTTTGTTATAAAGTGTAGTTCAAGTTCAATATTTTCTCACTGATTTTGCATCTGGATGGTCTATCCATTGTTGAAAGTAGAGTATTGAAGTCCCCTGCTATTTTTGTATTGCTGTATCTTTGCCTTTAGGACAGCTAATATTTGCTGAATATATTTATGGACTATGATAGCAAGTACATATAGATCTATAATTGTCATGTCTTCTTGATGAATTAATCTCTCTATCATTAGATAATGACCTTCTTTGTCTCTTGTTATAGCTTTTGATTTGAAGGCAATTGGCTGTGATTTAAATATAGCTATCCCTGGTTTCTTTGGTTTCCACTAGCAGAAAATATTTCTTCCATTGCTTTCTTTCAGCATATGTGTGTACTTGAAGCTGAAGGGAGCGTTGGCCTGGCATGTGGAAGTCCTGGGTTCGATTCCCGGCCAGGGCACACAGGAGAAGTGCCCATCTGCTTCTCCATCCTTCCCCCTCCTTCCTCTCTGTCTCTTTCTTCTCCTCCCACAGCCAAGGCTCCATTGGAGCAAAGTTGGCCTGGGCGCTGAAGATGGCTCTATGGCCTCTGCCTCAGGCACTAGAATGGCTCAGGATGCAATGGAGCAATGCCCCAGATGAGCACAGCATCGCCCCCTGGTGGGTGTGCCGGGTGGATCTCGGTTGGGCACATGCGGGGTTTGTCTCCCTGCCTCCCCGCTTCCCACTTTGGAAAAATAAAAAAAACTTTAAAAAAAAGCTAAAGGAAGTTTCATGTAGGCAACATATACTTGATCTTTTAATTTTTTAATTCATTCAGCCATTCTATGTGTCTTTATTTGAAAATTTAATCCATCTTCATTTAAAGTAATTATATATGTAAGAAATAACTAGTGTTATCTTGTTAATTGTTTTCTGACTGTTTTGTAGCTCCATTCTTCCTCTCTTTCTGTCTTCTGTGATTTGATGATATTCCCTATTCATATGCTTAGATTCTTTTCTCCTTTTTTCTGTGACAGAGAGAGGGACAGATAGGGGACAGACAGAAAGGGAGAGAGACAAAAAGCATCAATTCCTCATTGCAGCTCCTTAGTCTACTAAGTTGATTGCTTTCTCATATGTGCCTTGACTGAGGGCTACAGCAGAGCGAGTGTCCCTTTGCTCAAGCCAGTGACCTTGGGCTCAAGCCAGTGACCTTGGGCTTCAAGCCAGTGACATTTGGGCTCAAGCCAGTGACAATGGAGTCATGTTTATTATCCTATGCTCAAGCCAGAGACCCTGCACTCAGACTGGTGAGCCTGCACTGAAGCCAGATGAGCCCATGTTCAAGCCAATGACCTCAGGGTTTTGAACCTGGGTCCTCTGTGTCCCAGTCCGACGCTCTATCCACTGCGCTACTGCCTGGTCAGGCTCTCTTTTTCTTTTATGTATTGACTATAGGTTTCTCTTCCTTTGTGATTGGAACAAGGCTTTCATAAACATCTCATAGCAATAAACGCCTCTGTTAAGCTGATAACCTCAATTGCATACAAAAACTCTGCCCTTTCATTAACCCCCCCGTTTTGTTTTTAATATCACAATTTACATCTTTTTATATTCTGCATACCTTAATAAATTATTGTAGCCATAGTTATTTTTAATACTGTTGTCTTTTAACCCTTATACTAGAGTTAGTTATTTATTCACTATCATTACAGTATTACAGTATTCTGAAGTTAGCGACAAACTTAACATTACCAGTGACTTTTATACTTTTGCATGTTTTCTTGTTACTAATTAGTCCTTTCGTTTCAGCATGAAAGAGTCCCTTTAGAATTCCGTATAAGGCCAGGCTAGTGGTGATAAACTCCCTCATTTTTTGTCTGAGAAGGCCATTTCTGAAGAACAGCTTTGCCGGTCCAACTGCTCTTATTGGACAGGTATTTCTTTTTCAGCAGGTTGGCTACATTAGCCCACTCTTTCCTGGCCTACAAGGTATCTCTTGAGAAATTCACTAATAGTTCTATTGGGTTCCTGGGTATACATTTAATTTATCTTTCTTTCTTTTTTTTACTTCTTTTTAAAATTATCTTTATTAAATTTTTAAATTTATTGTATTAACATGAATTCAAGTGTCCCACTCAATATAACACCCTCAATCCCAACAATGTACCCCCATCATACCCCCTTTGCCCTCTCCCTCTCACTCCCTCCCTGCTTCCCTCTGGAATTTGCTGTCCTGTTATCTGTAGCTCTGTGTTATATATATGGAATTTCACTAATTCCTTCACCTTCTCTAATCCTGTCCCCTCATTCCCCATTTATATTGCCTTTAAAAATTATTTCTGGCCCTGGCCGGTTGGCTCAGCGGTAGAGCATCAGCCTGGCGTGTGGAAGTCCTGGGTTCGATTCCCAGTCAGGGCACACAGGAGAGGTGCCCATCTGCTTCTCCACCCCTTCCCCTCCCCCTCTCCTTTCTCTCTATCTCTCTTCCCCTCCCACAGCCAAGGCTCCATTGGAGCAAAGTTGGTGCAGGTGCTGAGGATGGCTCCATGGTCTCCACCCCAGGCGTTAGAATGGCTCCATTTGCAATGGAGCAATGGCCCAGATGGGCAGAGCATTGCCCCCTGGTGGGCATGCTGGATGGATCCCGGCTGGGCACATGCGGGAGTCTGTCTCTCTGCCTCCCTGCTTTGTTTGTATAGGGAAGGGAAGGGAAGGGAAGGGAAGGGAAGGGAAGGGAAGGGAAGGGAAGGGAAGGGAAGGGGAAATAAAAAATGGATGAATGCTTCTCATGATTGTCAGTTGGAAACAGTCCTGCTTTTAAGGAGTCCCTGCTTCTCACTTCAGAAAAATACAAAAAATAAATAAAAAGTATTTCTTTGGGATTGAAGAAGACACAAATAAATAGAGAGATAGCCTACAGTCTTGGATTGGGAGAGTCAGTATTGTTAAATGCCCACACTACCCACAGCCATTTGTAAATTTGATGCAATGCTCATCAAAATTCCAATGGCATTTTTCACAGAAATAGTTAAAAACAACCTTCATATTTGTTTGAAAGCACAAAAAAACACCAAATAGCCAAAGCACTCTTGAGAAAAATGATGAAGCTGGCGGCCTCACCCTTCCTGATTTCACACTATGTTACAAAACCATAGTAATCAAAGCAGTATGGTACTGGCGTAAAAACAGATGCATCGATGGCTGGGACAGAACAGGGAGCCCAGAAACAAACCCGTGCGCATAGGATGGGACAAGCACACCAGAAACACATGGCGGGGATAGGACAATCCCTTCACTAAGTGGCCCTGGGAAAACCGCTATCTGCATGTGTCAAAGAATGAAAATGTACCCTTGTCTTATCCCACTCACAAAAAAGTAATTCAAAATGGATCAAAGACTTAAATGTTTGAAACCATAAAACTTCTAGAAGGCAACATAGGGGAATAAAACTCCTGGACGTTGGTCATGGCAGTGATTTCTTAGCAATGACACCAAATGCACAGGCAATGAAAGCAAAAATAAACACGTGGGACTACATCCAACTAACAAGCTTGTGCGCAGCAAAAGAAACATTCAACAAAATGAAAAGGCAACCTATGGAGTGGAACGCTGAGGTTGCCGGTTCGAAACCCCAGGCTTGCCTGGTCAAGGCACATGTGGGAGTTGATACTTCTTGCTCCTCTCCTCTTCTCTCTCTCTCCTCTCTCTCTAAAAATGAATAAAAAACAAAACAAAACAAAACAAAAAACTCAGACATATAGCTCAATGAAACAGAATAAAGAGCCCAGAAATAAATGCATGCCCTTATAGTCAATTAACATTTGACAAAGGAGGCAGAAACATACAGCATGGTGAAGACAGTCTATTCAATAAATGGTATTAGCATAATTGCAAAGATATGAGCAAAAAGTGAAACTGGACCACCTTCTCACACCACACACAAAAACAAACTCAAAATGGATTAAAGACCTAAATGTTAGACTCAAAACCATAAGAATTCTTGAAGAGCCTGCCCGGTGGTGGTGCAGTGGATGGAACATTGACCTGGAACACCGAGGTTGCTGGTTCGGGACCCTGGGCTTGCCTGGTCAAGGCACATACAAGAAGCAATTACTATGAGTTGATGCTTCTTGCTCCTCCCTCTCACATTTCTCTCTCTCTCTCTCCTCTCTCTAAATCAATAAATAAAATACTTTTTAAAAATTCTTGAAGAGTCCTGGCCGGTTGGCTCAGTGGTAGAGCGTCGGCCTGGTGTGCAGAAGTCCCAGGTTCGATTCCCGGCCAGGGCACACAGGAGAAGCGCCCATCTGCTTCTCCACCCCTCCCCCTCTCCTTCCTCTCTGTCTCTCTCTTCCCCTCCTGCAGCCAAGGCTCCATTGGAGCAAAGTTGGCCTGGGCACTGAGTATGGCTCCATGGCCTCCACCTCAGGCGCTAGAATGTCTCTGGTTGCAACAGAGCATCGCCCCCTGGTGGGCGTGCCGGGTGGATCCTGGTCAGGCGCATGCGGGAGTCTGTCTGACTGCCTCCCGGTTTCCAACTTCAGAAAAATACAAAAAAAAAAAAAAAATCTTGAAGAAAACATAAGCAGTAAAATCTTGAACATTTCTCAAAAGCAATATATTTTTTCTGATATATCTCCTTGGACAAGGGAAACAAAAGAAACAACAAATGGGACTACCTTAAAATAAAATGTTTTTGCACAGCAAAGGAAACTATCAACAAAATGAAAAGACAGCCCACTGAATGGGAGAGCATATTCACTGATAAATCTGATAAGGGTTTAATATCCAAAATTGACAAGGACCTTGTAAAACTCAACACCAGAAAAACACACAATCCAATTAAGAAATGGGCAAAGGACCTGAATAAACACTCCTCCAAAGAAGACACACAGATGGCCAGTAGACAGATATAAAGATGCTCAATGCCACTAATCATCAGCGAGATGCAAATTAAAACCACAGTGAATTATCACCTCACACCTGTCAGAATGGCTATCATTAATAAAGCAACAAACGAGTGTAGGCAAAGATGTGGAGAAAAGGGAGCCCTCGTGCACTGCTGGTGGGAATGCAGACTGGTGCAGCCACTGTGGAAAGCAGTGTGGAGGTTCCTCAAAAAGCTAAAAACAGAACTGCCTATGACCCAGCAATTCCACTGCTGGGAATACGTCCAAAGAAACCCAAAACACCAATTTGAAAGAATATCTGCACCCCTATGTTCATTGCAGCATTATTTACAACAGCCAAGATTTGGGAGCAGCCCAAGTGTCTGTCAGTAGATGAGTGGATAATAAAAGCAGTGGTACATTCACACAACGGAACACGGCCATGAAAAAGAAGGAAATCTTACCTTCTGTGACAGCATGGATGGATCTGAAGATTATTATGCTAAATGACATAAGCCAGTCAAGGAAAGACAAGTATATGATTTCACTCATATGTGGAATCTAACAAACAAAATAGAAACAGACTCACAGATACAGAGAACAGACAGACGCACAGCTGTCAGAGGGAGGGGGTCTGGAGGTCGGGGGCTGGGTGAAAAAGATGAAGGGATCAGGCAAAGGAAAGACAGACACAGAGAGCAGTGTGGGGATCACAGGAAGGAACGGGGAGGAGGAGGCAGAGGAGGGTAGAGGGGGAGATGGTGATGGAGGGAGACCTGACTCGGGGTGGGGAACACAGTGCATATGCAGGAGATGTATCGTAGGGCTGTGTACCTGAAACCTGCAGAATTTTATTAAGCAGTGTCACCCCAATAAATTCAATAAAAAAAGACAAGAGATAACAAGTCCTGGCGAGGATGTGGAGAAAGGGAATCCCTGTGCACTGTCTGTGGGAAGGCACATTGGTGCAGCCATTGTGGAAAACAGTATGGAAGTTTGTCAAGAAATTAAAAAATAGAATTACCATATGATGCAGCAACCCCACTTCTGGGTATTTATCCAAAGGAAATGGAAGCAAGACCCTGAAGAGGTGTCTGCGCTCCTGTGTTCACAGCAGGATTATTGACAAAAGCCCAGACCCAGGAGCAAGCTGTCCGTCCAGGGATGAAGGAGAGAGGAATGAGAGGTCTACACATGAGGGAACAGCACTCATCCAGAGCAAGAAGGAAGTCCCACCCCTGGGGACAGCATGGGAAACCCTGGAGGGTATCACGCTAAGGCAAAGAACTGGGACAAAGAAAGATGACTGGGTGGTGTCGCCTATGTGGGAAATGTATATGTTTAAAAGCTAAGCTCACAGGAACAGGGAGGAACATGGGGTGGCCGGGGGCTTGGGGTGCAGGGGATGAGACGTTGGACTAACAGCACAAACTTCAGTTGCAAGATGAGTAAGATCTGGGCTCTAATGGGCGGCCCGGGGGTGACAATTAATCCTGTATTGTGGGTTTGAAGGTTGCTAGGGAGTGGCTGTATCTTAAGCATTCTCATCGCAGGCTCAGCACAGGTAAGCCATGAGGTGAGGAAGGTGTTCATTAACTTGATTGCAGCAATCATTTCATAATTTATAGGTATAGCAAGTCGTTACATTGTATAACTTTAATACATACAATTTTATTTGTCAGTTATAACTCATTAAAGCTGTGGGTCAGGGGTGTGAAATCCAACCTGAAATGAAGACATACTCAGAACCATGTTGGCAGGTAGGTGTGCTCTGACCTTTATCACTCCCCGGGTGGGCCAAGTGGGCCAGTGAGAATGACCCAGCCGGCGCTGCTCACCAGAAGCCGGCCCGGCTCACCTGGCTCTCTCCCAGCTGTGCTGTGTCACCCTCCGGCCGGACCTGGACCCTCTCACCGACACCAAGCTCAGATGAGGCTACGCTGAGATTGACAGGAGACAAATGGGGCCACTTCATAACCTTCTCTAAGTACAGACCAAAGAAAAAACAACCCACAAAAAAACAAAAAAAAACCCACAAAAAAACAAAAAAAAACAACCCACAAAAAAACAAGGTCCCCGCGTCACCCATAGAATAAGAAACAGCCCCTCCCTCGGCTGAAATGAGGGACAGCAGGTTCTTGACTAACTGAAGCTTCGTCTTCATTCTTTCATCCTTGTCTGAAGGTGAGACTTCCTGAGACGCTTCCTGATGGCGTCCCATCCAGTCCCCTCCCCAGCCCCAGCCCCCAACAGCCTACGTGGGGTCACACAAATCCTTTCTAACACCCTCTGACTGAGATGACCCCCCCCCATCCCTCCCAGCCTGCCTTCTTCCTTGCTGCTAGGCGTTATAAGGCGGAGGGCACTGACACACCAGCAGGGTGGCTCCCCTCTGGGCTCGTCTGGGAGTTAGAGGAGAGAAACCCTGTAGGGCTCCCAGGAGGAAGAAGCCATTCTCCCTTGCTGACTCTCCCGTCACCAACAGAGACCCCCGGGGCTGTCCCTGGCTGGCCCTCCTAGCGGAAGAGCCTCGGGGAGGATGTCTCCCGGGGCTTCCCCACCTGCTCTTGGGAACTGGGAGCTCAAAACCAAGTCCCCTTGCCCACCTTTATCCCGATTTTGTAGATGCAGAAACTGAGTTTCCAAAGCACCTTCCCCTGGACCCCAGAGGTTGGTGGTGCTGGGAGGGGGAAGAGAGGGTCCCCCAGGGATATTTGGGAACTTAAGGCCAGTAGGTAGACTTGGTGGCTCATGAGGACAGCCGTCCATCCCAGGGTGTCCCGGGCCACACACAGTACTTTGTGGGGGGTTTTGCTGCAGACCCTGCGAGCTGGAGGGCTGAGCTTTGCAGCAACTTTGTCTGGACTCACAGCCCGCCCCGCCCTCCTGCAGCCACTGGAGGGGGCTGGGTGAGGGGCTCTGAAAGAAAGGAGGAGGGGTAGTGGGAGGGAGCGAGGAAGGGCTCCACGGAGAACCTCACTGAGGCTGGGAGGGGGCCCCGGGGAAACGTCTCCTCCTTGGCTTGGCTGTACGTTCTAGAAAGGGAGAGGAATCCAGCCACTGGGGGTGGGAGGGGGACCTCAGCTCGGTCCTGTGGGTTTTGGAAACGGGCGGCGGCAGAGGAACAGAGTGCTTGGGGGCGAGGACCCCTCAGGAAGTCCCACTGTTGGCTTCTTGCATCCTAACAGCTAGACAGTGAAGCCATGGGTCCGGGAGAAACAGGGGAGGCAGACAGGGCCTTCCTCCCTCCTACAAACCAGGGCCCAGGGTGGCTTTCATCTTGTGCATCCCGAGCAGGGGTCTGCCCACTGTAGCCCCCCCCCCCCCCGCCCGGCCCCATCGCAGCTCCCTGTTCCGAAAGGGCAGCTGTCCCCGCAGATGGGCGGCTCCCCGCCTTCTCTCCCCAACGCAGCCCTTCCGCGCAACGCCCTGCGGAAGTGGGGGGCTAGGCGGGGTGCCCAAGGTTCACACAGGTCAACCTCCCCTGAGCAGTCCTAGTCTGCTTGCAGCCACGCTTCCACAGGTCCCCAGGTCAGGGCCAGACCCCCAACTGTGAGCGACAATGACGCACGTACAGTTGCCAGGGGCTGCCCCCCGCCTTGAGGGCGAGGTCAAGATCCTCAAGCCTCCATCTCCCCCTTCCCTCCCCGTCCCCGTCCCTCTCCCTCTTTATCCCGTCCCGTTATCCCCCATGCTGGGCGAAGGTTGGCTCTGAGTTCCTTCCCCAGCGCTGAACACCCCCACGCCACTGCTGGTCCCCCACCGTGCAGGGCGAGGAGAGCTCCGCAGCCCCCCGCCCCGCTTCCTGTCCCGCCTCCGCGCGCGGCGGGGTCGGGCTCAGCAGTCCCCACCCGCACTGACGTGAGCTGTCCCACTCAGGTCCCCGCCCCCGCAGCCCCCCGCCGCCGGCCTGGCAGGTGCGTCAGCAACTGGGGCCGATCGCACTTCATTTATTCAATAGCTCTGGGCCTGAAAAACAGCCGCTAAATTGTCTCCCATTCTCCCCAAGCCCATTAGCAACCAGCGGCTGCGTGCTCGGTCATTCTGTGGAACCCCCCTGGGCTGGCGGGAGGGGCCTTGCTCAGCTGCCGCCTCCACCTGCCCTTTAAAAAAGCACCAACTTTTCTTGTTTGTGAAGCCCCGGAACACAGCCGGCCTTGCTCACGGGTCAGGGCGCAGGACCCCGGCCCGGGCCCTCCCTCTGCCCGCGCGGTCCTCCTGTGAGCGGCCTCACCGCCCGCGCTCTCCGCGCACCACCTCAAAACCCATCTCCCGGGGTCCCCAAGTGGCACCTCTTCCAGGGGTCCCCACAGGCCTGAGCGCGGGCCACCCGGGGCTATTACAACAGGAACAACAGCAGCACCTTCCTTTCTGGGGGGGGGGGGGGGTCGGCATGCGTCAACCGCAACTGCGGTCACGTCCCCTCGCTCCACCTTCTCACTGGGAGCCCCAGGTTGAAGCAGCAACACCCCCTCACGTGCTGGCCCTGGGACCTGACCTTTTTTCACCTGCAAAGGGATCAGGCATTTATGGGAGCTGCCAGGCAGGGCCGTTAGGGAGATCAAGTCTAGAAAGGCACTCTGTGACTGTGATGGGGGCGTCCTCCTGGTCATTCCTCATGGGGGCGGAGGTGATGACCACAGGAGGGCCTTTCTCCCCGATTGAGAGGGCGGGCCCCCAGTTGCCATTCACAGACCCTCCTGGGGTCTCACTCCTTCCTGCCCCGGGCTTGCCCCCCGCTAGGGAGAAACGGGGCACTGCTGGGTCTGTCTCCAGCACGGGGCGCGCACACCGCCGGGCGGTGGCAGCTGAAGGCATGATCTGTTAATCCGCACTAGTGACCACTGTCTGATGATGGGATACAAAGTGCCCGGGAGTGAGGAAAGGCCAGTGAGCCCCTCGCTGGGACCCTGCGGTGGCGGCCGGGTCTCCGGGAGTCCTGGAGACGGGAGATGGGGGACACACAGCTGCCCTGTTTCCAGCTGGGGGCGCTTCCCCCCGGAAGGGCGCTGAGCTGTGCAGTTGAGGCAGGGAAGCTGGGAACCGTGGACTTTGGACAGTGGGGGGACTGATGAAGTGGCCCTCAGTGGGGAGCGCGTCTGCACCAGCTCTTTGGCCCCAGCCCCAGGAAGCAGCCGTTCACAGGTAAACAGCCTAGGCGCTCCCCCTCCCCGGGGTCCCGAGACGAGGGCAGGGAATCACCTCATGGCTTTGTTCAGCCTCTTGCACAGACCATCCCACAGCCCCACTTGACGGGTAGGAAGCCTGAGACCCACAGGGCCGGAGTACCGCCCACCACGTCACAGAGGGACGGGGACTTGGGCAGTCGGGGTGCGGAGCCCACACCCCCAGAGCACTCGCTGCATTGCTTTTGGAGTAGGAGGGGAGGCACGGCTGTTTTTCAAAGCTCGCGCCAGACCCGCAGATCCCCTGTGAATCCCGGGCAGCCCCGCAGGACATGAGTCCTCCAAGGAACAAAACAAGGTCTTTCGGGGCCTCAGTTTCTGCCTCTGCCCAGTGGGGACGGTCCTGGAGGACCCTTGGGGACTGTAGAGGAGGCTAGGGGAGGTACCCCCACCTAGAGCCCTGGGTAAGATCATGGTTGCTTGTCTTCGTGTTTGCTGCAGAGCTGGGCGTGGGGGGGGGGCAGAGACAGTCATACTGCGCCCCCTCCCCTTGCCAGCCCGCCTAGATCCAGGCGGGGGCGAGCATCTCAGGGAAACAGCGTGAGTCACCGCGGGCCAGGCAAGCGCGCGCTGCGTTCTTCCGGCTGAGCTGTACCAGTGGCAGGTTTCATAGGTAATTATGTAATTTACGAGGCTCCCGCTTGGCCGCATCTGAGTCAGCCGGCTGCATCGTGACCAGGCGGAGGCTGGCAGAGCCAGGCGTGGGCACCAGCTCTGACCCTGGATCCTGGCCTCTGCCTCTCGGTGGGAGGTGTACAGCAGCCGGGCTGGAGGAGCCATCTCAGACCTCAGATCTACAGGAAATGTGCCTTTTCACAGTCCGGCTCCTACTTGGAAATGGGTTTGCACGTGGAGGGAGGGGGCATCCCAGGGAGCCCAGGCTTTTGTAAGATGCTCCCTGCAAAGTGCTCCCTGGGCCAAGGCCAGTGACTTTATGAGAATCCCTCCCAAAGGCCAACGACCTTTGTTTTTAAAGCTCCCACTTAATGAGCCTGATCTGTGGTGGTGGCGCAGAGGATAAAGTGTCGACCTGGAATGCTGAGGTCACCGGTTCGAAACCCTGGGCTTGCCTGGTCAAGGCACATATGGGGATTGATGCTTCCTGCTCCTCCCTCCTTTCTCTCTCTCTCTCTCACTCTCACTCTCTCTCCTGTCTCTCTAAAACTGAATAAAAAAAAAAAAGTCCCACTGAATGAATGCCATCTCCAAATAGAGAGACACAAGAAGAAATTAAGTTTTTTATCATGCAGATTTATTATTCAAATGGCCTGACAACATTCAAAGTGACTGGGAAGGAGGTGCAGGAACCACTCTGCCCGTCAGCCCCCCCCAGCCTCACTGTCCGGGGGGAGGGTCGCTGGCTCCCTGAGCGGCGTGTATGTCACTCAGAGCCCCGTCCCTGTGACCACACAGTCCTCCCCAGCCCCCAGAGAGGGCCGGGACGTCGCGCTGCAGGATGAGGGACAGCACCAGTCCTCGGTCCGCGTCCTTTATCCCGGGCGCTGGTCTGGCGAGTGTGTGGCCTGCCTGGGCATGGGTGCCCGCGGCCACCTCCAAGAGCGGGCCCCATCCTGGAGTCCAGTGGAGCAGGAACGGAGGAAAGGGCTCCTGGAGAGCAGAGCCCCCCGGAGAGGAGCAGCTGGCCCCTGAAACAGGAAGGACAGGAGTGTCAGGAGGAAGGGCCCAGAGCTCCCAGCCGCAGCCGAGTGGTCCCGGGGCCCCAGGACAGCGCTCCCCCGTTCTTCCACAGGGCCGCAGTGACGTGGACAAGCCCCTTCCTTCCCTCTGCCTCAGCTTCCTCACCTAGCACCTGCCGTCCTAGACAGAAAGTATGATGGAGACGCCGGGCCCTCGGGGTGTCAGGCTGATCTCCCCTCTTTTCCTGCCTTCCTTTCCTCCGTTCCTTCTCGAAACAGCCCCCTCCACACTCCATCCACCCCCCCCCATTCTATTTCTCCTGGCTAAAACCCGCCACAGACACCACCACACCCGGACAGAGGTAAATAAATAAAGGAAAAACAACCTCAACTGTGAAAAGCAGTCCACAGCTGAAATTCTTCCGGCCTGAGTTAATTACACTTTAAATTGGCATGTTTACTGATCAGGAATTTCAAGTTGCCAGAGACCCCCCCCCCCCCCACTGTTTGCACAGTAAGACTCGGCAGGCTGGCGGCCCCTCCAGGCCTTGGCAGGCCCCGCCGCCCCCGCCAGCAGCGGAGCACAGCAGAAACATCCATGTCTGAGTGTGAGGGAAAGCGAAGCTCCCCCAGATGACGGAGGCGGCATCCTAGCCAGCTTCCCACACCCAGGCTCTGTGCCCCTGCCCAACAGCGTCCTGCCCCCAGGAAGGCCAGGGGACCCTGGCGGCAGCCTCGGCGTTGAGTCCCCCACCCCCACCCACTGCAGCGCCGCCCTGTAAGGTAAGCAGGGAGCTCCGGGCTGGGTCAGAGGCCCTGTGTCAGTTGTTCCCTCTACAGATGCTGTTTGGAGCCCAGAGGAGCCACACAGGGTCAGGTGGCATCAACCCTAAGAACTGGTCTGGCTCTCCCCTACAGCCTTTGTGTCCCGGACAAATCCCGCTTCTGCTCCAGGCCCCATGGTAGGTGACTAGCGGTCCTCCTAACGGGCACTTACCGGAGCTAGGGAAGACGCGGGGTTAGGCTGGGTCCCAGCCCACATCTCTCTAGGCACAAGGACTCCGGTCCAGCCTTTGGCTCAAGGCTGGGATCAAGCAAAGGCTCCACCCATGGGATGTCCCTGTACTGGGCTCCTGCTGTCTGGTCCAGTGTGCCTGCACAGAGAAGACAAGGCCAGCAAATGTGGCACAGCGCCTTCCTGGGCTAGGTTCTGCCCCCGGCCCGGGAGCTCCATGGTGACCCAGTGAGAAACAGCCCCCACCTCTGTGGAGCCTGCAGGCTGGGCAAGAACATGGACACCTGTTGATCAAAGGGTCAGAGGGTGGACATCTGATTGCAGATTGAGGTTATTTGCGTGTATGGCGGTAGATCAGGGAAGACTTCCTGTAGGAGGTGACACTAGAGCAGAGTATTGGAGGATAAGGAGGGATGGGCAGTCCAGGTAGGGGTGCAGCTTGAGCAAAGGCATGGCAATAGGTGTGACAACTGTAGCAGCAAGGACACAGCTGGGCTTGCAGATGACCCACTGCTTTGGCGTCATGCCAGGGGAATGCAGAGCCCCATTTGGGTCCTGCAGCCATAATGGCAGCCAAGTCCTGCCCAGGCTGGTCGTATGGCCCTGTGTGGCCCCTTTCTTGTCCGCCGCCCCCGCCACGACTTCAGGATGACTCGCCCGGCAGGCCTGCCCTTCCCCAGGCCTTCCTGCACCCTCAGCCCTGCCCCGTCACCATGACGGGTGGTGCGGCAGCAGACACGCGGGACCCCCTCGCGATGCCGGAAAATGGGGAGATGAAGCATGAGCCTCCACCGTGCCCTGGCTTCCTGGCCCTCAAGCCCGCCCGCTGGTGACAAACGGCACCTCTTCTTCCTCAGGGTCTTTTCTGGACTGCAGAGTGATGGTGGCACTTGGGGGCGATTTACGTCCACCTGCCCCAAATTCTTCTTTGTCTGTCTCTCTGCTGCTTTATTCCCTCCAGGAGCAGGCTTTTGTCCCCTCGTCCCACAGACGTCCGTCCTCCCAGGCCTCCCAAGCTTCCTCTCCACGACCGAGAGATCCGACTCAATACGCCCTCGCACTCGAACCCCTGGTGCCGGTGCTGTGGCCAGCTTTGAGCTGCCATTAGCTGCATCCCTACTGTGAGCTGGGCATTAGCTGCATCCCTACTGTGAGCTGCCATTAGCTGCGTCCCTACTGTGAGCCAGGCAGTAGCTGCGTCCCTACTGTGAGCCGGGCATTAGCTGCGTCCCTGCTGTGAGCCGGGCATTAGCTGCATCCCTGCTGTGAGCCGGGCATTAGCTGCGTCCCTGCTGTGAGCCGGGCATTAGCTGCGTCCCTACTGTGAGCCGGGCATTAGCTGTGTCCCTACTGTGAGCTGGCATTAGCTGCATCCCTGCTGTGAGCCGGGCATTAGCTGCGTCCCTACTGTGAGCCGGGCATTAGCTGCGTCCCTGCTGTGAGCTGGGCATTAGCTGTGTCCCTACTGTGAGCTGGCATTAGCTGCATCCCTGCTGTGAGCCGGGCATTAGCTGCGTCCCTGCTGTGAGCCGGGCATTAGCTGTGTCCCTACTGTGAGCTGGCATTAGCTGCATCCCTGCTGTGAGCCGGGCATTAGCTGCGTCCCTGCTGTGAGCTGGGCATTAGCTGTGTCCCTACTGTGAGCTGGCATTAGCTGCATCCCTGCTGTGAGCCGGGCATTAGCTGCGTCCCTACTGTGAGCTGGCATTAGCTGCGTCCCTACTGCGAGTCTGCCGGGCAGTCAGAGCCTGGGCTCCTCGCAGCTCTGCGCAGGGTCGTGTTGAGGGTTCGGGCAGCGAACCCCGCCTACCGTCTAGAAGCAGCCCTGGGCTAACCGCTCACCCCCCACACCCCGTCTCCCCAAGGGAGGAAACCTCCTGCATGGCAGAGGCAGGTCTCAACCCCAATGTTTGAGACAACCCTCAGCAAAAAGGCCGCAGTAAAGCGGGCTACCCTCTCCGACCTCAAATTTTTGAGGGTGTGAGCAAAGGGGCGGGACAAGCGGGGGAAACGCTGGGCCCCACGCAGCCCTGACACAAGGGGGTTCTCCATATCCCTCGCGAACGCGTCAGGATGGCACCAGCCCCTGAGCCTGTGCAGGGAGGGGTATGTGCAAGGGAGAGGTGACAGCAGAGAGGAGAGGGTGGGGGGTGCCGTGCCCCACCCTGCATCGTTCAGCGTCTGGGCTGAGCTCTCCGCAAAAGGCCGAGGTCAGCATGGGGCGCTGGTGTTCAGGGATCTTCTGACAGAGCTGACAGCCCTCTTCCCAGGCCAGACAGCAGCCACCGGCCACAAGAACTGCGCCCAACTGAAAGCACCCCGCGTGGTGAGTGACGGCATCAAGGTGGAGACACCCCCAAAGCTGTAGAGAGTATGGCAAGCTCTGAGTGTTGGGAAAAGCACGCCTAGCTCATCATGCAGAGAGAGTTGGAGGGCCTCGTTCAACGGGCCTGCCTTCTCCGAGAACACGCGTGCCGTGGCTCGCAGGGGGCAGAGCGACTCAGAACAAGCAGCCCTGCTTCCCAGCTGGGTGATCTTCGACGAGTCACTCGACCTCTCTGTGTCTCATCTGCTCACCTATAAATCAGACCTGCGCCCCAGGGTGGAGGGGAAACAGCGAGTGAGCCCCCAAGAGTGGAGACAGGCCCAGGGCCAAGGCCAGAGCCCGTTCCGTTCGAGACAGCTTCTCATTATTGTTTCCTTCTTGCCTCCCCTTGAAAGCGGTAAGGCGACAGAAACAGAGGTCCGATTTGTCCAACAACTTCCCAATTTTAAAAGCAGCTCTGGGGACTCACCTCCAAGGGACCCAGTTTGGGGGAGACGGGGCCTTCCTCAGGCAGGCGCCAGGAAAGGGGCCCAGGCAGCGCCCAGGAGACGCGCCCGTCCCTGGTCTCTGCGCCTCCCTCGCGTCGGGTGGGTCCCCAGCCAGCGACTTCCATCCTGGCCACTGTGAGGAGACATTTTTCATTCGGCGCCTCAGATGAGACAGGCCCTTTGTTTATTTTCCCTTCTCCTCAAACAATAGATAAACCAGTAATTTGGCTTTTAATGAAATTCTGCGCTGAGCAGTATGGGGTCACCATCTCTGGGTCTAAAATGAGTTTGGGACATGCACGCTGCCGAGCGCCTGGTCCCTGAGGCTGACATCTGTCTCAAGTGGTGGCCGATGTACCCAATGCTTCTCCCAGGTGGTGGCCTGGGAGCCGCGGGAGGGTGGCATGCTTATTAATCTTGTGGTGTGGGGATGGTTACATTGGAGCTATTAAACCAGGCTAATGTTGTGTCCCACCGCCCCCCACACACATGCGTTTAATCTATTCCAGAGATGTGTGGATGCATTAACAGCAATTTTCTTCTCCAAATGTCCCCATTTAGTCAGTTCCATGCATAAAATATTAGCTCTGACAGCAGCTCCAGCCTGTTGCAGATGGAGCCCCCCGGAGTACCTGGTGCAGAGTGCTGTAGAATCTGCTGGAAGTTTGGGGGCCCCGTTGGTACCTGCAGAGTTATACTGCGGCTTGTTGCTCCTTTGGGGGTCCCCTGGAGAGTGGAGAGCCAGCCCAGTCCCAGCTGACTGGTCCCCCAACGCGGTAAACCTTGGGCTTTCAAAGGACGTCCTGGAAGGGGCAGGGCAAGCGGACAACCAAACCACCTGTCACAGACGGGAAGCGATTCTGAACCCCGACGACCATGTTCATGTGCTCCTCCCACGTCTCCTCGAGCGACCCCCCTGTGCCGGGCACTTTCCCGGGGACGAACGTGACGAGGTCCCGGGGTTCATCAGTCAGTCAGCAAACACTCAAGTTCCTCTACCAGGGGCCTGCGCCCCACAGCAGGGGACTCAGCAAGGAACAAGATAAAGAAACTTCCTGCCCTGAGAAATCTTATAGTCTCGTGGGGAGAGAGAAAGTAGACATTAACGTCAGGTCACCTGGGGTGCCGATAAGCGAGGAACAAAAAGGGTAACGGGGCAAATGACCGAGGTGACGAGTGGTGGTGGCAGCGGGGGGACTGGGTGATCAAGGACATGTCATCCCTCCAGAATCCAGAACCCCTGCTCTAGAAAGGGGCAGCCACTGGGCGGGTGGGGGGTGCAGAGGAGGCGTGCTAAGTGTCCTGACATTGGCTAAGCGAGGACGGGCCCAGAGGGACCCCGCCTGAGGAGGAACCCCCCAGCGGGAAGGCAAGCCAAGCGCTGAGCGGAGACCTCCCATGGGGATGAGGCCGCCCCGCTCAGAAAGGACTCCGCGGGGCCCGGGGGCCGTGAACGAATACCAAATGGCCTGGCTCGCTTGTCCTTTGGAGGTGCTCCTGGAGTTCCCCTTTCCCGAACCCTTCCTACCACCAGGGGACCCTGACGTGGTCTGGGCAGGGCAGGGTGCCCGGTGCCGGGGGTCACCAGGGGCCTGGATGTCCGAAAGCAGGGCCTCTGGAACCGGGAGGCTGCCGGGGGTCACCAGGGGCCTGGATGTCCGGAAGCAGGGACTCTGGAACTGGGAGGCTGCGCCGTGTGCTTTCAGAAGCTCTGGGGGCGGAACGGAGCTGGAGAATTAATAGGCCAGGTGGCCTGGGTCCCCCCGCAAGGTCTCCCGACGTAGAGGCTTCTGCCACCTGGGGTCAGCACCCCAAGTGAAGGTCGTCCCTGGTGGGTTCCCCACCGGAAAGAGGCTGACTGTAGAAAGTGACTGTATAGAAAGCGGACAGCTCACAAAGCAACCTCCTCAGGCAGCACGGCACAGCGCGCGATCCAGACAGATGCTCAGCGCGCGATCCAGACAGATGCTCCTTTCTCACATACAACCCTGCCACCCGGCCACCCACCTGCCCACCCACCCGGCTCCACAGATGCGGGTGGGCACATGCTGGGTCTTCCTGGGCCGGCGGGCGGGCGTGCAGGGCGCATGCGAGGCGGGATCGGACACTGAAGAGAGGTCGACCGTGTATTGTGCGGCAAGACGGATGCGAACGCGCACGGGCGACCTCTCCTCAGGTGCCACACGGAGCAGCGCGCACAGCGGGCAGCCCTCGGGCTCTTCCCTCAGGAGGCCGTCCTGCCTCGGGGTCTCCCGGCACGGGGGTGTGCGGGGAAGCGGCTTGGACACCCCTCCTCCCCCCAGGCGCGGGCCATGCAGAGGGGCCAGTGCCCGCTCCAACGGGGGCCACCCCAGGAAGCCCTCTGACTGATGGCGGCACGGGGCACGGAAGACAGGCTGAGCATGCGTCACTTGTCACACACGAAGCAAACGCTGCCTGACCAGACGCCACAATGCAGCCGCCCTCAGCTCTCTTCCCAGGCCAGGGAGCCCTCTGGGGAGCTCTCTCCTGGGACGGAGCGGGTGTGCAGGGTCCGTGGAGAGGCGAGCGAGGTCACACCCGCAGCCCATGCATCACATACCCAGGAGGTGGCCAGCCCCAGGCCCGGCCCTGCGCCCAAGTCGTAGGTGGTACTGAAAACAGGCCATCTGTGTTATATTCGGCATTAATAAAGCGAACTCATCACAGACAACCTCTCCTCAGGTACCCAGACTGACTCCAATTCCAGGACCACAGCTGCTGCAGCCACGCCGGCTGGTCGCCTCCAGGAGCCGCCCTGAGGTGGATCAGAGGCCACAGGTAAGAGGACAAGGGACAGGCAGCGCGTGCCCCGCCCTCCCTGGTGGCCACGCCTCCCTGGGGCCCTCTGGGCAGACACCGAAGCCCCGCCCCCACCCCACCCCACCCCGCCCAGGGCTTCATCTCCGAGAGGTCTCCTCCAAGGTGACATTTGATACTGAGAAAAGATCAACCATGTATTATTCGAAGTCAAGAAAGCGAATATAACACGGTCGATCTCCCTTCAGGTACCAGCGGCGGTGCTGACGGAGGAGCGCGGCGTGGCCCCGGCTGCGGTGGATACGGACGGCTAGTGGACCAGGTGAAGTACATTAGAAACAATTACTTTCCAACTGGTCGACCATCCGTCCTGTACCCCAGAGCGGCGCTGGAACCGGCGGTCTTCCCCGAGGTGCCGCGGCCCCCGAGGCGGCCTCTCGGGTGCAATGTGATACCGAAGAGGGGTTCACCAAGCAACATTCGTCGTCCAGATGCAAAGTTGCTCGGGTAACCTCTCCCCGAGTACCATGGAGAGCCTCGGACGCTTGGACTAATAATAAGGTGGATGCTTCCAAGTGGCTGTGCTTCTAGAAGATTCTCCCCCAGGGGTGCCTGAGTCCTGGGCATCCGGGCTGGAACTTCACCTTCCACAGGGACACCCCCACCACCACTAGGCGCCATCATCTCCCCCAAATGAACTGAATCTGGAGACCCTATACTGAGTCCACACTGAGTGGGAGCCTACACTGAGGGAGGATGTCCCAGGGGAACCCCCGTGGGCACCTGAGGTGCCCTTTCTGCCCAACTATCCTTTCCAAGGGCAGTCCAGGTGGGTCAGGCCCTGAAGCAGAGTCGCCAGAGAAAAGCCTTGCGTGTGCCCACCTTTTCATCTCAGAGCCCGGGGGCGGGGCCTCTAGGGCCCCCGCAGGCTCAGGCCTCCCTCAGGAAGGAGCGGCTGCTCCCGCCCGACTGCACTCGCCGCCGCCCCACCAACACACTGCTAGCCTCATACACGCATCTCCGCCCCGGACTGGCTCCTAAGGGTGATCTAACATGCACACATAAATGGTGGGCCATTTGGTCAGCTTCATAAACAAAGCAGGTGAAACCCCAAAAATAAAGCGGGGGAAAGAGAAGGAAAAAGCAAAGATCTGCAGATGACTGCTCTTCAAAATAATAATAATAATAATAATATAGTAATAAGTCAAGCTGCCCTGATGCGAGAACTCTGGCCTTTCCCAGAGTGGACACCACATCCAGGAAGCGCACCCCACAGCGGCCTGGCCAGCGAGGTCGGCGCCGACGAGGCACGCCATAGGCAGTGTCCGGATTCTGTGCCCACCACCCATTTTGCGAACTTTGGAGTGGGACCGACAGCAGAATCCTCTCCCTGCCATTGGCATGAGTTCAGAAAGCTCTCCAGGCCTCGCCAGGATCGCAGCAGGAGGCCAACCACCTATGGGTCTGTCCTAAAGACCGCACGCGACAGACCGCTGCCCTTCCGGAACCGCAGATACTGACCTGCGGCGCACACTGTCCCCAAACTGTCACCATCTCCGGAAGGCTCATGAGAACGGGCTGGGGGCGCCAGCTAGCGGGCCAGGCCACACACATCGTCAACACCTGGGTCCTGTCCTGGGGGGCCGCACCTGTGCACCTACCTTGGGGGTGGGGTCTCCACCTGCTGGCCACCTCCCGAAGGGGCGTGGCTCCCGGAGGGGGCGTGGCTCCCGGAAGTCCTCCACGGCGAGGGCTGATGTAGAAAGAGACCACTACGCACTGTTCCTGCCAGCAGAGGACAAGCTCTTTCCTCCTCCCCAGCTGCGGCCTGAGCCCACAAGCTCCCGCTCCAGGACCACCTCCCAAACAAGGCTCGGCCTTCACGCCCCAGTGGGGGTCGGCATGATCCCCGAGAGGTGCCAACACAGGGTCAAGAAAAGAAAACACGCAGGAGTGTCCCAGCTCTCCTGTGTGCTCAACAGGCCCCGACCGCCACCCAGGCTTCTGTCTCCCTCTAAATCAGCATGTCACCCGGACCCCACAGAGAACAGACGGGCGCCAAGAGGGAGCCGACTGAGGGACGCCCGTCCCCGAGGTGGCGCATGCTCTTCCGCGTCTGATACGCACCCACATGGCTGGTGTGTCTGTTGCCCCTGATGTGAGCATGCCCGTCCAGGAGCCTCTCTGGGAAGATCTGGGACAGAACGACAAGGCCAGCTGCATCAAAGACACTTGTTTCCACTGGCCCCACTCCTAACCCTATGAATGTAGAACCATCTTAGTAAGAATCAAGCCAGCATTGATTTTCATAAAGATGTGTTTTTCAGAGTGAATTCCATTTACACTAAATGCAATTCCCTGATTAGTTGTCCTGACTGTGCGCTGTTGAGCTGTTTCCATTTCTTTTATTTCCCCTGTTATTTCCCCCAAATCATTTTCATTAGAATCAATTCTTTTCCACTGAAAAACCCGAATGCAGATTTGATTCTTCCGTGAGCTGCTGTCTACATCTAATATCGCGCCGTCCAGAGCCGCTGCGGCGTCAGCGGCCTCCCGCGGCCGCCGTATCTGTCCCTTCCATTTCCCCAGGTCAGACGTGGCGGCTGAAATGTTGTCAGGAAAATTGGATTCTTCTGCCAATTTGTAGTCAATTGAACATGTTTTTACTCTGTGCCGTTTCATTTGTTTTTAGTTTTGTGTAGTGTTGATTATTTTTATCACTGTAATTTAATACAAATGAGATGAAATACTGATAGCTTCTATTCATTTCATAACCCACAAGAAAATTGAAAATGCTATTTGGCAGGGGTAGAGAAAGACAGAGAGAGAGAGAGAGAGAGAAGGAGAGAGAGAGAGAGAGAGAGAGGAGGAGAGGCAGAGGGAAAAAGCCCAGAGACCCACAGAGAGAACCTAAGAGAGGCAGGAGACGGGTGGGGGTGTGGCCGCAGGGACGGGCGAGAAGCAGAGAACTGAGAAGCTGCAGTCTTTTAAAATGGTTGAATTCAAACCTTGTACTTATCCACAAGGTCAAAATACCTTCCCGGGAAAAGGTGGTGCAGGCAGACTGTCTTTGTGATCATTGGTCACAGTGGAGACGGAAAGAGGGTCCCAGGTAGTAAGTGAAGCTGGTTCAGCACGACACCATCCTCACGTGCCCTGGGTGACCCACATCACGAGGCCAGCTTGTGTCCTCCGCTCCACCTCCGTCCTTGTCCACTGGAGACGTGCAGACACCCACGTCTACGTCATGGGGTCTTGGCTCATGGGAGAGGTGTAGACCCTGAGCTTGCTGTGGGGTCCTGGAAGCCATCCCAGCAGGATTTGATACTCAAACAAAAGTTGCCTTTGTGTGATTCAACATAAATAAAGCGAATTCACCAAGGGCAACCTCTGCTCAAGGATCAAACATCAGCACAGGCAAGAACAGCAAGAAGCCTCTTCACCAAGGGCGGCATCGCCTCCGGGGTCTGGCTGTGCGCCCCCCGCCCCCGTTGGTGTGGACACCAACTCCTGTCTCTCTCGCGCAGTCTGGAGAGATTGGCGCTGTGTCTGAGGGGCCCCCCGCGTGAGCAGGACACAGCTTGTCGTGTGTGAGAGGCGGTTATCATGCACCAGCTCACACAGCACTGGGGCCGCCCCCTGAGCTGGCTCTAGCCGGGCGTGGTGAGTGGGCGAGGCCATGGCGTGGTGAGTGGGCGAGGCCGTGAGCACATGCAGCACCCGTCAGGTCCATGCTTGAGGCAGTGCCTGGTCACTTACCCTACAGGGGCACAGACACCGGGGTCCTGTGCAAAGCTGGATTCTTCTCCAGGAAAGCCCTGAGCTGGGACTTAACACAGAGAAGGGGTCAGCCGCTTAACATTCTCCATAAGTGTTGTGACCACAGGGGGTCCATCCAGCTGAAAGCCTGCGGGGTCCCTGACTCCAGGACTTACCACGCCCCCTGCAGGGTGGGCAGGACCCTGAGGGGCAGTGAACTGGGGGAGCACAGGCTCACTCCCATCCTTCTGGGGGACCTCAAGGGGGACACTCAATAAAGAAGGTGGGTCAGCCAGCTATTAACACATCCACTCCACAGCACACCCACTGTGCACAAGGAGGGACACGCAGGAGGCAGAACAAAGACTTGGCCCTCAGGGAGCTTGCGGTCAAGTGGGCAAGATGACAACAACTCAACAGTAACGGTCACCGTAAGGGCCAATGCTTATTCAGCTTCACGCGGTGCCCAACAGCTGTCTAAACAATCGGCATCCGTATCTCATGAGGTTCAACCCCATTTTACAGATGAATAAACCGAGACACAGAGAGGTGGCAGATGAAGTGGCTTGCCCAAGGCCACACAACAAGTGGGCAGAAGATTAGAAGCATCACTATGAATGAACCTTATTTCGCACCAGGAATAAATAAATCGTGCCATAGAACCTGTCATCAGATACTTTCGATTCGCACTGCTGAGGGGTCCCCCTTCCTCGACCCCTTCGCCTTCTTTGCTTCATTTCCCATGGTCACCCAGAAGAGGAGACACTGGGGGACAGGGCAGTAACATGTTGCATAAATACAGCATGTGTCTTCAAACTGTTGGAATGACACAAAGCCTGTCCCCCTAAAATGCGTCTCCCATCCAAGATGATTTCACCCTAAAAAGAGGTGTGCCACCAAACACTTGGTTCATCCATGAGTCTTCAAGGAGGGGGGGGATGACTAGAAAACCAGTCTCACCTAAAAAGTCAGCATCCTTCTGGGGAATTCTGGGCCAGTGCCCCGCACCCCACATCAAAGCACTCATCACAAGGTAACCGACCACTTCCTTACCCTGGGCAGGTGCTGCTGAAACTTCCCCGGTGAAGTATTCCCCAGAAGAATTTAGTACTGAAAGGAGATTGGCCATGCAATACTCATCATAAATAAAATGAACACACCATGGACAACCTCCATTCAAGTACCTGACTAGGGTGCAGGCATCTGGCATCCCTGACCACGGACCTAAGGACAGAGGGGACACTGAGTGAGGATGCTGGCAGCACACACCGGCAGCAAAACACAAGCCCTGCAGCCCAGCCCCCTCCAGTCAAGCCCCCCCAGTAAAGTGCAACCCCAGGGTCCCGCACCACGAGTAGCCCTCCCAGGAAGTCATTCGGGGAGCAACAGGCTGCCACCGAGGTGGACGGATCATCGCCCATCACATGCAGAGAGAGAGAGGTGGGGGTGACTCGTGTCAATCACGTCGTGGGCTACAGTGAAAATACTGCCACCTCAGGGAGACTGACACCAGGGACAAGCGACCAGCCTCGGACAACACACAAGGGGGTGGGCACAAGTCACATCCACGGGGAACATGCACACATTCCGCTTGACCATCTGTTCACGTGGGGGGACCCAGCTCTCGTTCCGGACGTCGGTATCGCCCCAGGATACTTTAAGGCCAGATTGATACTTGAAAAAAGGTCAACCATGTATGATTCATCGATAGATACAGTGAATGCATCATGGAAGACCTCTCTTCAAGGACCACAAAGTAGCTCTGGTCACAAAAGCACTTCTTCCCCTGAGTTGGCACCACGTCCAGAAATCTTCCTTTCCTGTGGGTGGCACAGGGCACCAGGAAAGCACGTGCCCGGCGAGGGGAGGGAGGCGGTGGGTGGTCCTTCTGCTTACCCTGGGGAGAAGCTGCTACTATGGTCCCGCCCCGCAAGTGGGACCCTGCCCCCGGAAGCCTGCCAGGCAGGATTTGGTACTGAAAAGTAGGTCAGCTGTGAACGACCTGTCACAGCTAAAGGGAAGGCAACACAGATAACCCAGCTTTGCCAATCAGCAGCGACCCAGTGCCAGCGCCTCTTCTCCAAAGCTGGCCTCCTCCGGAAGCCCTGCTGAGGAAGCCGTGAACACTGGGCTTGCATGGCCGACAGGACAGGGTGTGTTCCACGCCCCATCCTAGACCTTGTCATAGCCTAGACGTTAAAACCCCCTTGGCTGCGTTTGGCAGGGCACCAAAGAAGCGCTTCCAGGGGGTTTTAATGTGGAGAGGTCAGGTGCATAAGAATTCATTATTCTGATCATAGGAGGAACATTTCTTCCTTTCACATTAGGTCTAAGAGCTGACAGCTTCCTGGGCATACGAGCTGTGTGCCCAGGAAGCCTTCCAAAGCTGGGCTTTGTCCCAAAGATGTTGACTTTGCACCTCTAATCATAAAGAAAATCAGAAAATTCAATGCAAATGTTATTATCTCATGGTTTGGTACTGACCTTGGTATTGTGGCCTCATCTCCAAAGGTGTGTACAACTTCCAAGAAGTCTCCCTAAGGATGAATGGCATACTTGGGGTCAATCATCCCGTCGACATATGGTCAAAAACTAAACCCGCCACTGTTAAAGGTAAATTCACATACCTAGCAAATGGTACTGCCTCCACGTCCACACGGGAAGTTGGCACAGTGAGGAGGCATCTTGCCAAGGGGGAAGGTGATTCTGAGAAGGGGCATCTGGGTGTGACTCTTTTCAAATAGATAGATGAAGATTGCGAAGGACAGCAGAGACACATCCAGATAAAGAGAGCAGCGAGGGGCCAGGCCACAGACTGGCTTTCTCCTCTCTTCCAGGATACAGTGACATAGTCAATGTTCATGTGACTCAAGAAAAGATCAACGCACAGAGAAAAGTACTCATAGAAATGATAGAAGACATCCTGGACACAAAGAAACAATACACTTTACTAATCAAGAAGGCACAATATGATTCAGATAAACTGATTAAAAAAAATTAGTGACTGAGTCAGATCCTGGTATAGCGCTAACGGAGGACCGTCTCCACAAAGGCAGAGGCGTGATGGGTGGACGCGGAAGCCAGGTGGTAAGTAAGTGCACAGCTGAAAGGCATGGAAGAGAGGAAAACCTCTGGCTGCTAATAAAGAAAGAATTTAACTCAGAGCAACAAGTTTACAGCCTGACAACAGGAGACCTAAGGGACTCTGCACTGGAGACTCAAAAGGGTCTAGAGCAGTGGTGGTCAACCTGCTCCCTACTGCCCCCTAGGGGGCGTTCCAGCTTTCATGGTGGGTGGTAGCGGAGCAACCAAAGTATAAATAAAAAGATAGATTTAACTATAGTAAGTTGTTTTATAAAGATTTATTCTGCCAAACAGTGAAAATCTGACATAAAGTACTTGGTAAGTTATTATTATATGCTTTAATTTGCTGTAACTCTGCTTTATATATTTTATAAAGTAAAATTACTTATAAATCACCATGACTGTGGAACTGGTGGGTGGTCGGAAAATTTTACTACTAACAGAGATACCAAAATGGGCGGTAGGTATAAAAAGGTTGACTGCCCCTGGTCTATAGTCATAATATCCAAGCAGGAACTAAAGATGTGACCTTGGACCCAAGAGAGGTGGGGACCTGGAACGGAAAGGGGAGGCCAAGAACTCTATGCAGGTCCAGAGAAGTGACAAGGGAGTCTGTCTCTGCCTAAGCTCTGGGTAGAAGGAGTCCTCCCGCCAGAAACAAAGCTACAGGAAGGTGGGGTAAGGGTTTACAACAACCATAGGGTATGGGAATCTTAAGCCAACAAATGAGTAAGGAAACTGGTCCCAGCTGGTGAAAGCATGGGTGCCAGACAGCACCAAATGTAGAACCATCATGTCAAGGCTCTTTTTCACAGGGAGAAAAGCTAAACAGAAACAAATTAATCCTTCTGATGATAAACCACATTGAAAAGTTACAAAATCCACGGAGAAAAAAACAATCTCGAGTCAAAAGACTCAACAAAGTGAAAGACTTGTCCCAAAACTAAGAAAAATGATCTAATAAGTCTCTTTAAAGTGACTAAAAAGATTAAAAAGAACTAGAGACCTTAGGGTTGAATAGAATAGTGTGGGGGAAAAAACTGGCAGATGATAAAGGTGTACAAGCAAGGGTCAGAAATCCTCAGCAAATAAAGACCTCATAGAATATAGTGCCCCAAAGTCTTTCTAACAAAGACTATAAAAGACCTGCCAGATAATATGGTCCAGATTAGTAAGAGCTATGTAGAGAAGCCATATGAAAAAAAGCTGATGAAATACTAAATGGAGAACACCGTGGAGCATAATCTGCACAGTTCTAAGGGGGGAAAAAGGCAAGATGAGAATTTTATACCTAGCTAAGGTATCCCTTATGTATAAAAAAGTGAGACAGATATTGTCCAGTGGACAAGGACCGAGGGAAAGTGTCTAAGAGCCATTCAAGAACAGACAATGATAAAATCCATTCCACTGAGAGAGGAATTAAAATAAACAAAAAGTCAGAAATAGAGAAGGCTTAGTTTAAGGAAAGAAAACTGGTGGTTAGTAATGACTTCATTTAAATACACAACTGTAGTGAAACAACTGCAAGAATTGTGGTTATAGAACAAAAGGCAAATATTTAGCATGGAAATTAAATCGTATGAGTAAAAATCAAGCACGAGGTGGGGCACAATTTAAGCATCCAGATATTCTCACATTTCAGAGCTAGCAGTGAAATTAAACAGTTAAAGAAACATAATGCTACCAATCACTGAGTATTTTACACAATCTTATAGGAATCTTTTAGGAATTAATATTTCTTATGGCAGAACAAGAACAGTTATCAAATCCTGCAATCTTCTTCAGATTATTCTTTACATCAAGTTCAAATAAAATTACAGTTAACATTTTTAATAAAAAGATTAGGTACATTGTGATCTCATATTTGTAAAATATTTTCCTTTCTCTTTATCTAACCTTTCCATTTGCATATATATCAGACAGGTATTTGAAATTTCTAAGACTCTAAAGGTTATTTCAAGAGTGCATTTTCTCCCTTTTTATTTACATTTTTTCCACATTGTTTGAATTTTTACTATGAGCATGTCTCATTTTTACAACTATGATGATAAGGTAAAAACAGTCCTTCTTCTTGAAAAGAAAAAACAAGACGTTGAAAATTGAACTGACCTCTGTCCTCAAATTTGGTATGGCTTGCAGGTCAACAGATATATGTATCTGTTCATTCATTCATTTCATCCAGAAAACTTGCTGATACCATGTCACTCCCCAACTCTGCTAATATCTACCTAAGATGTCCTCCCTCCAAGATAAGATTTAATATACCTTTAATAACGAAAGGGAAGGGAACTATCTATTGTTTTTTTAAAAACAACAACAACAACAGAACCCCGAAAGCATCGTGGACATCCTTACTTCCTTAATCACTTAGAGCCTTACAGCTAGGTCTCATGCTTCTTCACCCCAAAGGGCAGTATCTTCCACACCCTGAATGAGGAGCAGCACTAGCGACACCATTAGTTCCAGGGCCAACCACAAACTCAAGTACACTGGCATGGAACCAACACTGAATGTGGCTTCCCTGAAACAGGCCTCGGCCCCAGGAAGATGACTGGCGAGCTGTGATACCGAAAAGAGATCGACCGTGTATTGGGCATCATTAAATAATGCGAACTCACCACGGACAACCTCCCTCCAAGTACCATGAAGTGGCACTGCTCACAGCATCCCTGCTTCCACGAAGTCTGGGCAGCTTGGCAGTGGCCTCTGAGGGTGGACGGGACACTGAGGATGAGTGGACCCGCTGGCTCAATCCCTACATCAAAGCCATGCTCTCCGGCCAACCCCTGGTTCACCAACCCAGAATTAGTGTGCACAAGAATGCTACTTCTTGTACTTGACTGGTCATGCAAGCAAACTCGGTATGCAAAGAAGTCAGCCATCTGTGAGTCATTCTAAACGAAGCAAAGAGTTTTTGAAAGCCCACAAGGTGGCAAGAACAGGTTAAACACTGCCTCCCTGGCAGACCTGGGATGGCCCCAGGAGTTCCCGGGAGGGTGCGGGGCCGCTACAGGCTAGTAAACCAGGGGTCGCACAGGCCCTGTCTCCTTCACTCTCCTAGATCCCCAGAGCTGACTTAAAAAAAAAGGTTGGCTTTGATAGCAACAAGTTAGCCATGTACATATCAACGTTAATATCCTTAGAGTTAAGGCATCCCCACAACCTGTCTAGCTTGTGCTAACGTTGGCAGCACCGCAGGAAGTTGCCGGAGGGTCAGTGTGGACACTGGGTTAGTGCGTCAGTAGCGTGCATCCTCAGGAAAGCGCGCGATGAGAGCTCAGCCAGCCGGGCACCTACCTGGGCGTCAGGTAGCCCTCTGAGGCGGAATATGACACTAAGAGAGAGGAGAGCCGTGTATGACTCGCTTTGATGAATCGAATTCATCACGGCCAGCCTCTCTCCAAGTACCATAAGTGAAGGCTGGTGAGCAGTCCACCGTCTCTCCCGCAAAGGCGCCGCCTTCTCCGGAGCCCTGCAAAGAAGGGTTGGAACAATATTGGGTAGTGGGCCGAGTGACATACTACCACATTAATCGCATGCTCACCCGAGACGCACTTACCCTAAGTGTGGTGGGTGCAGTGTGTCCTCCTCGCCAACAGGGGCACCGTTTGACAGCCGCCATAAAGTCGGCACGTCATGGTAGCCCTTTGGCTCTTAAGATTCAACATGGCCACTTCCTGTGGAGACAGGGGATGCAGGGGGTTAGTGAACCGGGGGCGCCACACCTAATAAATAAAGCACGTGCTCTGTGAACAGTCACACACCATGGAGAGGAACTGGCCCGCTCGCTTCAGGTTCCTCGTCAGAAGGCAACGTCCTGTCCCAGGAACACGTCAAGGAGGCTGTGATAGTGACAATGATGACATGCCTACCAAAGATGACTCATCACATTTTAAGTGAACACACCCTCCCAGCCACAGCTGCCCAGCCCCACCAAGCAGCTACTGCCACAAGCCCACCGCGGCGTGCCCCAGCTTGGCAGGACCTCCACAAAGTCTTCCTGGCGGGCGGGGGGGGGGGGGGTGCTGAGGGTTGGTGACTGGGTGGCCCACAGGGTGAACAGAATGCTTGCCCCTCTGGTCGACCAGTCACACACCCTGGACAGTGCTGGCACCAGCATCTCCTCTGGAAGATGGCCTTGGGCCCAGGAAGCCTCTCTTCAAAGTCTTGTAGGTGACTCTGTTGACAGAACCGTAGCTATTTCCCCTGAGTGGGCACGGCCCCAGGGAAAGCCTCCTACGGATGGAGCGAATGCTCGGGTCACCAGTGACTTACAGCTGGGTCGAGCACCACATCCCTGGACAAGCATCCATTCCTGTCTTCTCCACGGGGCTGACAACAGGAAAATGTCTTCCTGACGTTGGCATTGCGTCCGGGCAGTCCTTAGAGGTAGCATTTGGTACTGAAAAAAGTGTTGTCCGTGAATGATTCGTCATAAGTAAAGCGAATCCACCACGAACAACTTCTCTTCAAGTACCACAGAAAAGCAGAGACCAGACAGACAAGGGTCCCCTTCCACTTCCCTGAGGGGCATGGGCTCCAACCGCTGTCCTGCGGGCAGAGGGGACAGTGTTAGTGTGATGGCGGATACGTGTCCCAAGGGCGCCCAGGAGTCTAGGGGTCATCCACTCACCTCTTTCGGAATGGAGCTGCCACAGCCCCCTGCCCTGGAGTTGGAGCTGTTCCTGAGGCATCAGAGGCAGGGTTTAGAAATGAGAAGAGGGAGGCCATTGTTGTCCTTCACAACATGAACGTGTCACAGGCGTTCTCCACATGCATGGACCCAAGGGTTTCTGAATGGGGACCTTGGATTTCTCAACAGAGCACACTCGGTTATCCATCAAACACATGGAGGCACTAACCAGCTCCTCAGTGACTTCCAGGATCCACTGAACTGGGGGAACTCCAGAGAGAGCCCCTTGGCCACTGACGGTGCTCCCGGAGAGTCCTCCCAGCAAGATCTGCGGGAGGATCACTAAGCTCTTCACCACCCTGGGAGACCCCCAGTCCCTTCCCATTCTTTCTGCTCTAACACCCGTCTCACCCCAGTGAACCACCCAAGAAAGCAATTTCAAGAAGAATGCCACCAGAAGTCAATGACCCACCTTTTCCTAAGTTTGGACCAGTCAGACCAGGCTCCACCTGCTGAACTCACCATTGCAAGAACCCAGTCTTCATGTCCAAAGGAGAACCTGTCTCCCCACCTTGCCTCCACGCCCCCAGAACTCTTACACAGCCCATCGGGAGCTGTGCCTGTCACCAGGCAATTCCCTCATGTCCTCACTTCTTCGCTCACACATGGCACCTTCCACCCATGGACGGCCATCTGTCCTCCCATTCCATTAAAAGTTCCAGCTCGCTCTCAGCACTTATATCTGACCTCACTGCCCACCTCATGGATAATGGCTGCCCACAGCCGCCCTGATAGTCTCTGAGTCTCCATCTCCCTCCCTTGAACACTTCCCAATTTTTATCTCGGCATGAGCATGCATCAGTGCTGCACACAGCTCCCCTGCTCTGCCCTGGCGACCTCCTCACTTCCAGCTACCTCTCCCTCCCTCTCCCCTGTCCCTTCTGTGCCGGGGTCGCGCCGCAGCTTGACTCCAGGCCATGCTGGTAATAGCTCGCACCTTCTCCAGGGCTTCTTTGGCTCCCCACTGATGTGTTCTAACACCCTACTCGGCAACAATCACACATTTAGAACCTCTGGTCTTCCCCTCCACCACCCCTCGCCGTGGAGACCTGAGTGGGCACAGCCCATCACCCGTGGCCTTTCACTTCACAACATGCCACGTGTTCCATGCCCCACACTGCAGTGGGGGCTCCTGTCCTCCTGCCAGCTCCCATCAGCTCTCCCCTAGGTCTTGTAACAAGTCACCCTTGTGATCAGAGTGATCTTTTTAACAGAGACCGGGATCCCTCCCTGCTGAGACCCCTCCCATAGTCTCCCTCTCACTCGGAATAAAAGCCGAGTGTGTCCGGTGCCTGTCACCACCTCGCTCCAGCGAGTCCCCCATGCCTCAGTTCAACCCAACTGGCCTTCTCTCTCGCCCTCCCTCAAAGATGCCATGGAGCTTTCCATGTGCCACACCCTCTTTCTGAAACACTCCTCCCCTAGGTCTCCATCTTTCCTACTCCAACTCTGTTACTATCACCCTTCCCCGGAGACCTTTCCTGACCCCTACATCCAACACAAACATCCAGCCGCCTGTGCCTCTTCCTGGCACCTCACTCTGCTTCTCTTCCCTCCGTAAAACTCCCTATGGGAGTCCTGTCTCAGAGCCTGTGCTTTATTGTCCGCCTTTCCCACTGGACTGTGCAAGCCACACGAGCTAGGGCGTCCTCTGGTTCAGACCATCGAGAACGCCAGTGCCTACCCGGCCGTGGCCTATGGCACTCCGGGGTCATTCTTTGTCCACGGGCCCAAGCGCAGACCGTGCAGTCATGCTGACCCTGCACAGACAGCACCGACTGAGAAAAGCATCCCACGCCCAAGCAGGCATCCCGCCCAAAGCAGTGATAAGACCAGGCTGGGTCTGCAGGAGAGTGAAGCAGTGAGACCCGTCAGGAGCAAAGGGTAGCTCAGCTCACCCTAACTCTCAATTACGCCACGAGGATGTGAAGCCAACGTGTGGGCACTGCTCTCAGAAGGCCTTCCTGGGCAAGAGTTGATGTTCAAAGAGTCTTCCCTTGAGCCAATGCGGCAGGCGCGACCAATCAGGTGTCAGACAACATCCCTGCCACATGCACACGCTGGCGTGGTCTCCAGGAGCTCATCTCATGGAAGGACTGGTTGCACAGGTGGTTGGCGTGAGTGGAATCCTCACTGGTCAAGCTCCCGTGGTGGTTAGCTGCTGAAACCAGCGCCCCTTCCAGAAGCTCACAGCCCTCTGCGGCAGCCACCTCTGCACGGGTTAGATCCTGGTCATGGGCGCGCCAAGGGCCATGCATCGTTAGGAAGCGTGTGCGCTGAGCTCCGCCGTCCACGTACATACCTTGGGTAGGTACAGAAGCCCAGACCTCCTGCCTGAAGGCGTGCACACTGTCCAGGAAGCCCTCCAAAGCAGTATTTGATACTGAAAAACTGGATGTCCCTGTATGATTCGTCATAAACACAGCGAACACAGCAGGGATAACCACTCCTCAAGTACCGAAGGCTCACGCCGGGGAGCCGTGTCTTCGCCGGGTCGGCCTTGCCTGCAGCTAGTCCTCCTAGAGACGGAGCAGGGGCTGAGGATTAGGAGCCCTGAGTGCAGCACACGGTGCGCACAGCCCGCGGCTCGGGCTGGCATGCGGTCCTGTCCCCGGGAAGTTGCCGCGGCCGACAGCTCTTCCCAGGACGCTGCCCAGGCAAGGTCCGTCCTCAAGCTATCTCCCTCGTGTGACGCAGCGCAAATCGAGCCAACCCAGCACGGAGAAGGTCTTTTCAAGAGCCAGGTACTAGCACAGACAAGGTAAGGACACCTCTTCTCGCGGAGTCTGTCCTGAGAAGTCACTGGATAGGCAGGGACTGTGGATCAGTTGACATACATCATTGATAAAATGTATGTTCTCTGATCAACCATCCACTCCCCTATCATGGACAACAACGCCCTGCTCTCCGGCGGGAGTCCTGTCGGGGCACATCCAGGTGGGAGTCGGTCCTGAAAAACAGCAGCTCGGATGTCATTAGCCACAAACACGTGAAGTCCCAGCCCTCAACCCGACACAGCTCAGCCCAGAGGCCCGGCACCCACGGCTGCCATGCTACAGCTTGTGGGACCACCTGGCTTAATCCTAATTACGGCACGGGCTCTGTGAGGGACTCTCTCTCTTCAAGTACTGGGGGAGGCAATCCTCCCTGAAGCTGAATTACACCCAGGAAGGCTGCCACACCGCATCCCATTGATAACAGCGGGGACACAGAGTGACCCTGATGTGACCAGCGCCCATTGGGAGGGTGTGGCCGGGTGGGAGACCCCCAGCCTCTTCTTGTAAGAGGGTCAAAGGCCACGTCAGTCTGCCCTAGACCTTCACTTTTCCTTGGAAAAGAGATGCCCTTTCATTCCAGGAGGTCGCCATGGTTAGAATGGGACACTGAGAACAGAAAGACCATATCATGTAATGAGTGCTGCCATCCACACAGACCACAGCTCTCTCTGAGGGAGCTGGTGGGGCCAAGCACCAGCTGGCCGGGCGCCCGGACGTCCCCTAGAGATGGACTGTGCTCTTCAGGCCCACGGACCCTCACGTGCTGACCCCCACCCCCACCCCATGTACCGTGGCATGGAGCTGACATCAATTCCCTCCCTGAAGGTGGGACCCTCCACACCGTCTTCCATGGCACCAGAGTGAGGCTGACTGTGTGACATCTGTCCTGTCACCAACAATGACACCGCACCCAGACAGCCCCTCATCAAGCCTCGTGCGCTGGCACTGACAAGAACACCAGCGTCCCGTGTCCAACGCTGGTGTCTCTGCTGGGCTTCTCCTGGGGGAGGAGAGAATTCTGCAGGTCAGTGGACCGGGAAGCGCATTCCTCAGTGCCGTGCCCGGCCCGGGGTCAACCCTGCATGCACGTACCTGAGGGCGAGGCGGATAGATCCCTAACCATGAAGCTGGTGTCCCCAGCAGGCACCTGTCCCGAGCTGACTCCACGAAGGGACTCAGCCGTGCTGGGCGTTGCAAATTGGGTCAAGTCATGAAGACAGGAAGCGGCAGGGCTTTGAAGTAGCTACAGGGTGTCGCCCTCAATACAGGGGACAGCCTACAGGTGCTGAGCACAGGGAACACCTACTGTCTACCGATTCAGGGGCTGGGCCAGCCGCCCTGCCCCACGAGCAGGGGGCACTCTGAAGCCAGGGTTCTGGGCCCCGGGTAAGTGCTGGGCAGCTGTGGAGGCAAAGGGCCATCGGCTCCGCCGTCTTCATCAGGAATGCGTGAAAGGGATGCAGCTCCAAGCCCGTCGCTCCAGGACCACGTGGTGGGACAGGAAACCTCGCCACTCCTGCCGACGCTGCCTCTGGGAACTCCACCTGAAGAGGAAGTGGACACCAGGGCAGACCTCAGGGAGAAGCATGAGGGGAGAGCCGAAGTCACCCTGCCTGTCACACACCTGCGGGGGTGGTGGTGGAGCATCAAGGGAGCCGTCCTGCGTGGACCTCACCCCTCGAACACAGGCTGTCCTCGGAGTCTGGGAGCAGGACGCACGCTCTCCTGCAGTGTCCTGGTGGGACCGCAGCCACTTCCTCCCCAGCGGGCCTGCAGCACTGCTGGGGGCCACCCTGCAAAGGACCAGTCTGGAGGATCCGTGCGGGGTGACCTCCCCTCCCCCGGGGCAAGCCCACAGGCCGGCCCTGAAGCAACCAGGACACAGAAGTCCTTCTCTGGAGCTGCCCCTGCCTCACACCCTCAGGCAGGTTCAGCACTGACGAGCGGGTGACTTTGCACAAATGGTAAAACAACAACAACAAAAAAAACACCACCACCAAATTCACTGCAAAAAACACTGCAAAAACACGGCAAAGCAACCCCAGGCCCGTCCCACGCCGCCCTCCCCGCCAGGAAGCACACCTTCCACAGCTGGGGACCAGCCCCGGGCTCACAGCTCACACAAGGCGCATGCGCTCACGTCTCTTGTGCGGGTGGCCCTCGAGGCAGAGTCCGATATTCAAAAAGAGGTTATCCATGTATTATTCATGATGAATGAAGCGAACAGAACACGGATAACCTCTCCTCAAATATCCTCTAGTATTCTGAAAGGAAAACCATGGCCTCTTCCCCACCGTTGTCGCTGCCTCCGGAAGGTTCTTCTCAGGAGGAGCCGGGTCCCAGGGGCCAGGCGGCCGGGAGCGCACGTCCTGCACAGAGAGAGCGCGTGTGTGGGCACCAGGCACCTGCCCTCGCTGCCCCGACACCAAAGTCCACATCCCCAGATTAGAACCATGCTCAGAAAGACTTCCAAAGCAGGTTCAACCCTCCTAGTAAAACAAAATAAAATAAGCCTCCTCCAGGGATGGATTTGATCACAAGAACTATACTCTTGAAACCTACATAATCTTACTAACCAATGTCACTGCAATACAATTCATTTTTTAAAAATGGTACCAAAGTAAATAAATGAGAAAGAACGAAGAAAGAAAGAAAGAAAGAAAGAAAGAAAAAAAGAAAGAGAAAGAAGAAAGGAAGGAAGAAACTAGCAGATAAATGCGTGTCGTAAGATAAGCAAAGCCATCATAGAAAATACCTCTTCTGATGAAACGGAGTGTCATAGGACCCGTCCCCAAGACAGGGTCTCTATGGCAATACGGCCTTGGTTCCAGGAACGCTGCCTTCGGACTAACTGGAAACGGAGGGGTACAGAGTTAGACAAACAAGTCATCAGTAACGCTGTCGACCCAGCACCGGTCACGCCTGGCACGGAGCTGACACTAGTGGCCTTCCCCACAGAGAGCTTGGTGTCTGGGAAGCCCCTCTGGGGCACGATTTGATTCCGGGGAAGAAGAATCTGTGGCATTCACACATAAAGTGAGCCCGTCCCCCGATAACCGTTGTTCACGGACGACAGAGCAACATGTGGATTCTGGGAAGTCCTCCCATGACAGATGGCCCAGGGAGGGTGGGACTAGGGGACACAGGTCACAAACAAAGCACAGTTCTCCAAGAGCTCCTTCCCCGAACTATTCCAAGTGTCGTCCACTGACCGGCAGCATTAGCATCACTTGGAAACTTGCTAAAAATGCAGAATCTTTGTCCCTGATTCAGAATCTGCCTTTTAACAAGATCCCTAGGTGATGAAAATCTTAGAAGCATTTTAGAGGTTGAGAAACACGGCTCTAGCAACAATTCATACATGTGCGTACACACACGCACGCACGCACACAGGCACACACCCTCCCCCCAGAGGTGCCGTTGACCAGTGTCCTATCACTAAAGTTTGTGTCCCATGGGAGAATCCCTAAGATAAAGTGGAACTAAATAAAAGAAGGCACTTGGCTGTGCCACATCCATCAAAGATAAATGGACCCCTCAGCAGACGGCTGCTCAGAAGCTCAAGCAGGAAACGTACTGTTTCCTTCACCTTTGCCTCTCGCCTGGGAAGCCTTCTGTGCTCTGAATACATGCCAAAGGTTGGCAGAAGAAGGGACCAGATGCCCTGGCCCACCATCTAGCTGCCTAAAGAGATGTTTGACACCAGTACCTCAAGGAACTCCTCGTGGCTAAGATTTAACACAAGAAGAGAAAGGCAGATGACGGATGATCGACATCTCCCAGTCGGCCCCCAACTGTACCTCCACCCCGAGCTGGGGTCAGTGCCCGGGGAGCGACCGGAGGCTCGCCTCTGGGCTCACGGGTGTGTCACTACCGATCTTCAAGCAAGCGTGCCCCGCGGTGGGGTGGGCGCCGAGGTCCTCCTGCTGAAGTCGTCACAGGGCTTGAAAAAAACCTCTGAAGCAAATTTGGATACTAAAACAATGGTTGTCCGATATTAATCACCGTAAATATAGAGACCATACTACGGACAGCCATTCTTTAAGCACCAAAGATCTGCGCCATCCAGAAGAGCTTGGCATCTTCTCCAAAGTCTGTCCCTTCCAGAACTGTCTTCTCAAGTGCTCCAGGCAATGAGGGTTAGCAGGTCAGCCACACACCCGAGAGAAGGCTGTGCTTGGGGGACCAGCCACACCCCCGGGTGGCGGGGGGTGGGCCCACACCACCAGGGACCTATCCCTCAAGTTGGCTTCCCATCTAAGAAGTGCCTTCAAGAAGCAGGATGGATGAACTGTGAATGCCACTGTCACCCGTAACACATACCCATGACCAACGCAGGTCGGCGGCAGCGCCAAGGGGCCCACTGGTCCCTCGCCCGCCTCAGCCTCACCTACAGGGTCCCGAAGGCTAGAGCACCAAGTGCCCAGCCGCAGGCTGGCTGCCCACGCTCTCTCCCCAGCCCTGCAGGAGCCCCGGGGGGTGAAGGGCGCTCACATCTCTTTACAGAACTTGCCATAGAGCCCAGGAAGTCCGCCGAGGCAGGATTTAATACTCAAAAAGAAATTGTCCTTGTATGATTCTTCACAAGCAAAGCAAACACACCAAGGATAATTTCTCCTCAAGTAGGAAACAGTGGCACGGACAGGAGCCCCGGCACCTCCGGGTCTGTGGCTCCCATTGAACAGTGATGGAGACTCCGCAAACCCCAGGTCCACACACGCGTGCACACACACACACACACCACACACACACGTGCACACACGTGCACACACACGTGCACACACACACGCCACACACACACAGTGCAGGCACCAGCGAGGCGAGCCGCCACAGAACCTGCCCCTCGCTCTGCTTAGCACCTGTGCCCAACAGTAAGTACTTCAGAGAGTGGATGGTGGCTGAGGTCAAGAGTCCAAGGACTGTGCCTCCCATGCGGAGCCTGTGATCTTGGTTTTCCAAATGCTGTCACAGGAGGGCTTAGCGGCCACACCGCGAGAGCCTTGGCTGCACCCACTGGAAAGGCGGCGTGAACTCTGGGCTTAGTATTAGTACTCCATCCACATACCTGAGGTGGGTCTGACGTCCACTCTCGACATGGCTCCAAAACACCAAGGACAGAGTTTAAAACTACCTCCACCACCACCAGCGGCTCCAGAGAACACAGTGTCCTAGCTACTATCCCGGAAGTGCCCAGCGGCCGGGCTCGGCCTTCAGCCCTGGACGCGTCCTAACTCAATCACCCCGCCCCCCTCCAGCGCCCGTGGGACACGCGACAGCAGGCACCGCGCAATGAGGTCCTGGCCCAAGGTTGCCCGGTTAGTAAGTGTCAGAGGCGGGATCCAAACACGGGACATCGAACTCTACAGTCTGCGCTCTTGATACTGAAAAAGTGGATGACCCTGTACGATTCGACATGAGTAAAACGAACAGGACAGGGATAACCACTCTCCAAGTACCAAAGGTTAGCACGGCAAAGAGAGCCACTGCCTGGGAGGACTTGGCATGTCTTCAAGGCGCAGTCCTGGGGACGAATTAGACGCGGAGGGTTAGTGGACCGGGCCGCGCACCACGAGCACAAGCATGCAGACTCAAGAACAAACACCACAACGACAGCACAACCACCACCCCACGCCACGTGGACCTGGCGGCTCCGACCCAGACCACACGGACAGCGCATGCCGACTCGCCGCGCCCCCCCAGCCCCCACGCAGAACCAGGACAAGGGGATGACCCTCAGGCCACACTGCCTTCCCTAAAGTCAGCCACACACCAAATGGACACACTGTCATGCACACACATACCGCATCCCTCGCTGAGTGTGCACTGTGTCCAGGGTTTGATACTCACAGAGAGCTTGCCCTTGTATATTCTATGTCAAAAACCCGAATATACAAAGGGCAACCTCGCTTTAAGTACCAAACAATAGCATTGGGCAGGTCCATCGCTACCGATCACGGGGCTGGCCTCGGCTCCCGCGGCTGGTCCTAGGGAGGGGGTGGGAGATGCAGGAGCCACAGACCAAGAGGCACACGCCTCCTGCCAAGTGTGTGCCCGCGGGTCAGCTCTCCATCCCTTGGAGCCCGGGGAGGGGCCGATGCACCAGTGACCCTTTACTGAAACTGCCATCATCTCTGGGAATCTCGTCCAAATCAGGACTTGTTCCTGAAGAGGAGATCAACCCCATCAACCCCATGTCACGGGGTGCAAGCACAGACCTCAGGAGACCAACCCCATGTCGTGGGGGTGCAAGCACAGACCTCAGCTTCTCGATTTCCGCCCAGCAACGCCGGGGGTGGAACCAGCCCGGGAACCTCCTCCAGGAAGTTCTCCCGGCAGTGCATGGGCACCGAGGGCACAGAGACAGGGCGAATTTACATACGACAGAAGCAAAGTGGTAAATGTTCGACAGCCCCTCTCACAGAGCCGTGGACACCCGCTCCCCAGCATCCGTCCCCCACTCCCCCGAAGCCGTGCTAGGACAGGATATTGAAAAGAAGTCAGACCCCGCGTGCCACATGCCAATGAAGAGAGCAGGCTCGGGACCAATTCCCCATGGTGGCCTCCCCAAAGGGCCCGTATCCCGCAGGAGGAGCACAAAACTGAAGGCTACAGGTAAGCAGGTGGCCTGACACCCTCTCCCAACCCTTGCAACCCCCGTGAGGTACTCACCTATCTCAGACGACATCCACTCTCCTTGAGGGGACGTTGCAACACTCGCCCCCTGATGCTGGCCTCAGGGCCAGATGACCCCCTTTGGGAGTCAGGGTGTGCAGAGCAGACCAAAGCTGACCCAGAGCCCCCTTCCTGGCCAGTATCCTAGAGGTGAGGAGATACAGGAGGTCAGAGGGCCAGAGGACGAACATTGAGACAAAAGCACTTCCTTTGACCTTCCAACATCCACGTACCTGGTCAAGGAAGATGGCTCCCTGAGCTTTTTTTCCCAGAGCATTGCAGTTCCTGTGGAGGACACTGTCTCCAGGTGGGACTCGATCACTAACAGAAATAGCTCTTACAGATTCATCTCAGGGGCCACAAGAAGGAGAATGTCCGCCAGACACCAACAAGGAACAATGATGAGCAAATCTCGGCCTCCTCCCAAAGATGGACGCCACCTCCAGGAAGTCCTCCAGGATGGATTCATGGGAATTAGTCATTCAGGCTTGAACCATGATAAATAGAGCTGGAGCTCTGGGGTCCACTGTCACCCAGGTATTACCCTTGAAAGTGTCTGACATCAAGGTCTATCTCACAGAGCTTGACGTGAAGAAGCCTCCTAGATGTGACTTGACGCTGACAAAAGGCAGGTCCACACATGGTTTATCTTTAAAAAGTAAAAACACAATTAAACTCAGTACAGACAATAGGCTGCCCAGAAGGCACAGCCTCTGGGGAGTGCCTGAGGAGGTCCTGGGTGCCATCGTAACTGACGACACCCCGTTTGGGCCTGGGAAGCCAGGACATACCTGACAGGAGTTGACAGCAGCATCCCTGTCCTGAAGATGCTTTCCAGGTCGGAGTTTGATGCGCAAACGAGAGTCTCCCCTGTATAGTCGCCGTTAATAAAGTGAACATACAGAGGGAACCCTCTCTCCAAGCACCACAGAGCAGCTCCGGTGGGGACCGCACCGTTGTCATCCTCAGAGGGCGCTCCTGCGGGTCTGGGACGAAGGGGAGGGGCTGGTGACAACCTTGCACCCTACACGCCATGACCCAGCCCTGAAGTGGGCTGTACTTCCCAGCATCTCTCCAAGATAAGACTGTCTCCCCAAAGACAGGCCGATCCTGCAGGACTTGACGTCAAGGAGAGGTAAAGGAGTCCTGTGTGACGTTCCCACAGGGCCTGCGAAACCACCTGCCCAAAGCCACTGCCCCCAGGAAGCCCACCTGACATGACACACTGGCCGCTGGGCATTAGAAGACGCAACAGCATGCATCACTCAAGAGGAAAGCCAAGAAAGAAAACCAACCCGCTCCATGCTCGCCCATGTTTATACATCACGTAGCTATACTAAGTCAGGCGTCCTTTCTCTGGAACTTGGCATTGTGACCAGAAAGCCACCTGAGCAGTTACTCAAAGGCACTCATTTTGTGCAAGATTCATCAAGGGGAAAAGGAAGGGCCCGTGGGCCAACTCTCTCTAACTAAACAGAAAATGGCATCAGTCATCCTAGAGTCTTTCCATCGCAATTGGCAACAATGACAAATACCCACAGTCAAGAGCATACGGGGGCTTCCCAGTCCCAGTGCCAAGTCTCACAAACACGGCACTTTGGGCACCAACACCTATCTCCTCCTACAAATGGACATTAAGACCCAGACGCCAGCCCAAGGATAAGGTGGGTGTGGAGGGGTGGGTTGACCAAATAACCCAAATTTAAATGAGCCCCTGACTTTGCCATTAACCATTGTTTCCCGCGTCTGGGCGAGGAGCTGGCCCTGAGGTGACTTCCCAGGGCTTGGTGCCATGCCTGGGGGGGGCGTGAGGAGCAGCTCACAGATGCCATTCAGGAGGCCCACGGAGGGAGGCAGTGCCTTCTAAACGGAACAGCAGCTATGACCAGAAAACCCCTGCATCGTATAAAGCCATCCCTTCTTCCAGAAAGCTCTCTGGAGGCGGCCCGGGGTGTGAGGCAGCAGGAGAGAGAAGCGCATGCCCTGCGGTCAGCCATGCCCTCGCGTACCCGGAGCGGTGCTGGGCCTCTGCGGGTCCCTGACGTCAGCCTCTGCTTCCCGGACGCCGCCCCAGGCAGGCACTGCTCCTCGGCAAGAGCTTGTCCCTTTGTGCTTCAGGACAAACAGCACACACGGGAAGGGTGGCCCGTCTTCAAGGAGCCAATGATGCCGCCGGTGGGCAGCCACCATCCTGGGACACGGTCGGGACACTGTCATGTGCTCACAGCTCCTGGCGTGAGCCTCGGGCAAACAGGCTGGTATGCAGGGCTCGTGGGCAGGCCGCACGTGCTCAGTGCGGCTGTGCCTGGCGGGGAGGCACGCCTCCCTTCCTTCCACGTCCCCCGGAGTGGTGCCCCGACCAGCGGCGCCCCTTCTGCAACTGGGCAGCCTACCTAGGTATCATTCCCTGAGGTTACTGCCCAAGAGGTTGGTTCCCAATAATGCGCTACGCGCGTGGTGAACAGACAGAGAACAAAATGCATTGCAGGCAGTGAAGCAATACAGAGGGTGCAGCCTCTTTCACAACACAGGGCACGCGGAGGCAGAGCCAGCCGCCCTGTGGCCCAGCCCGGCCCGGCCAGAGGGAGCTGTCCCACGGCCCGGGCGGCTTCGGACCCCAGGCACGCTTCCTCGATGGCGACTTCCACGTCCTTGGAGGTGTCCCAGCCGCGTTTGATACTGAAAACGTGGATTTTCCTCTATGATTAATCATAAATAATGTACTCATAGAAGGAGAATCTACCTTTTAAATACCAAAGAAAGATTCTGTCTTGGAGAGCGCAGATGTGTGTGCCTGCCTCGTGGGAGGGGAGGGTCCCAGAGGCAGGGCAGACCAGCCTCCACGGGGAGCTGGGACAGGGGGCCCACAGCGGGCATCTTCGCCAGGCCGGCTCTTCGGCAAGACACGGCTTATACACTGCGGGCGACGCTCGGGAATAACGTCCTCAGTATATAAGATTCGACGTGCGGGGCACACAGTCCTTTTGCCCACCCTGGCCAGGGCGGCCGGGGGTGGGGCATCGTCCTACAGTCCCTTCCGGAAATATTTCCAAAGCAGCATTTGATACTGAAAACATGGATTTTCCTCTATGATTATCTATGAATCACGTAAACATAGAAGGAATATCCACCTTTTAAATACCAAAGAAAGATCGGGTTCCGGAAAGGCCGCATCTGGGCGTGGCTCCTCGGGAACGGAGAGCAGGGCAGAGCAGAGCAGGTGTGTGGGTCCCGCGGCTGAGCCGGGACCGCGCGCGCCGCAGCCTCCGCCCAGCTGGCTCCTCAGCGACAGGGGGCTTTCTAAAGGTGATGGTCGGCAGACATATGGCCCGAATGAAGCACATGTTCCGCCGTCCACCACCTTTGCACTTACCCGGAGGGGCTGGGCCCGGCCCTCCCGCGCCTGACCCCTTGGCGTCCACACAGGAAACGTTCCCAGAGCAGCATTTGATACTGAAAACGTGGATTTTCCTCTATGACTAACCATCAATCACGTAATCATAAAAGGAAAATCTACCTTTTAAATACCAAAGAAGACGAGTTCCGAAGCGCGTGGCCTTCTCCGCACGATCCATCTCGAAAGAGAGAGCGACATCACGCAGGACAGACCGTGTAGCTGCCGTGGAGACACCGTGAGGCCAGACTCCGTCTTCTCCTCTAGACAGGTGGGTGGTCCGCCGCCACGGCAGGAAACAAGGCCCCTGTGCTCGCGGGCCCACCGTCCTCCCACTCACCCCGCAGGGCTGGGACCCCACCTGGCCTCCCTGACGGTGGTTCTCATGCACGAGTGTTGCCAAGAAGCGTTTGATACTGAAAATGTGGAATTTCCTCTATGTTTAATCATAAAGAACATAAACATAGAAGGACTATCCACCTTTTAAATACCAAAGGAGGATTTAGTCCCAGGAAGCATGACCGTAGGAAGCCTAAGCCGTCCAGAGTGAGGGGCCCGTCAGACAGGAACACTGGGCGCAGCCCCCAGGGGCTGGCGGCAGATGTGGGGGCTCTGGGGGGGACTTGCCCCATCGCTGATGGAACACAGGTTTGGGACTACCTTCCACCCACTCCCTTGTGCAGGGCAGGGGGGGCGTTCACCTTCCTCTCTCTTCCCCGAGGGGGGATTCTGTGTTCAGAAACATGTTTTGAGAGCAACTGTAGGTACTGAAAATGTGGGTTTTCCTCTATGGTTAACCTTAAATCCTATAAACACAGAAGGAAAACCCACCTTTTGAATACCAACAATGGAGCAGCCCTGGGAAGCACAAACCTGAACACCATGCGTCAGGAATAAACACCCCGGGGGCTGGGCACTGCTACGGTTGGTGACAATGGAGCCCAGCCTCCTCACGTCCCAGCGGTGGGCCTGGAGGAAAGGCACACTCCATGCCTCAAGAATAAACACCCCGGGGGGCTGGGCACTGTGTCGGTGACGTCAGAGCCCAGCCTCCTCGCATCCCAGCGGCGGCCTGGAGGAAAGGCACACTCCATGCCTCAAGAATAAACACCCCAGGGGGCTGGGCACTTTCTAGGGTCCGTTGGTGACGTGGAGCCCAGCCTCCTCACATCCCAGCGGCAGGCCTGGAGGAAAGCCACACTCCATGGGTCTGATCTGCTGTCACTCCCCAAGGGGAACTCCAATATCTCTTCCCCAACGGGGGTTTCATGGCCAGCAGTATCCCCAAGGCAGGGGTCTGATTCTTAAACAAAAGTAGATGAGCTTCTAAGTTTTACCATAAATAACATAAGCACAATAGGAACGACCATCCTTCAGGTTCCAAAAAATATCTCAGAAAAACAAAAAACTACCAAAACCGTAGTCAGTGTCGATGCCATGAAGCCTTCCAGAGAGGCACCTGATGACCAAGGTCCTATAAAAGTGTGTACAGGAGAAGTGAGCATCTTTTCATACCTTGGGGAGATGAGGACATCAAAGAACCTTCCAGAAAGTAGAACTTATGTCCTCAGGCTCCCGTAGGCAGGATTCAATGTGTCAACATGATAGGCTATTAGGAGTTACGTTAGACAAACAGATCACCAACAATATCACTCCAAACACAGCTGAGCGGTAGCAAAGTACTATGTCCACCCTCTCCCCTGAAAAACTGCACAACATCCAGAAAAAGCATTTCTCAGGTGGGTTGGATGCAGAGACTTACCAAAGTAGATGCTGTGAATCCCTGGTAAACAGTGCCTCCAAAAGCAAAAATCAGAGCGTCCATAATCGCAGACTCAGTCCTTGTGCCTTAAGGTTGCCACCACCTCCAGGAAGTCCTCCTAAATGTAAATTCAATATTGAAAACAACCAATACTGCTTTTCTAAAGTTGGAATTGGTTCCAAAAAGTGTCAGACTTAGAAAGCACTGTCTGTCGCAAGGGTGAGGTTAGGCGTTCGTCCTGGGGAGAAATGGCCATTGAGGGTAAGGGGACCGGGTAACACCCACCACCTACAAAGGGCCAGAGCTCCTCCCCAGGACCTACAGCTTGTTCAGAAGCCCCCCCAGACACGATCTGTCACCAGTAAAGCCAACACACAGCCAGGTATTCCTCACATACCATTGGGAGCGACGCCAGGCGCCACAGGACGGTGTCACCTCCAGGAAGCCCTGTCAAGAAGGAACGAGACATGCTGGTTAGGGGATCAGACAGTCTACGTAAGGTGTATACAAATAAAATACCCTCCATGGCAAACACCATGCCTGTCGCCAGGAGGGGTTCTTGCAAGCAGAGTCACGAATCAGGAGGGCGTGCCACTGAGGAGTAATTCTCCTTCGGATTATTTTTTTTTATACATATTAAACTGAAATGCACGCAGCCAGGCAAGATCTGGGCTTAGAGGTAGTGACTAGCCACGGAACTCGCCAGGTGTCCTGTGAGCCCAGTGTCAACCCACCTGCTGTCTCTTCCAAGAAGCTGGCATTCCTCTTCGTGTGTCTTGCTGAGGGTTAATGTGCCAGCGGGTGCGTTGGGGCCAGTCAGCCGACAGACGTGTTCGCTCGCCATGCTGCGTTTGCCCCTGCCCCCAGCCTGCCTCCCCCTCCCTCCCTCCCCCCGGAATGGCCTTCCCTGAGACCCCTTCTGGAATAAACCACTTGCCCACAAACCTTGAGAAGCTCCCTCCCAGTTTAAGAAAAAAAGCACATGTGAACAACAGCAGCGTGGCCTCCAGGGGGCCGCAGGAGGAGAAATGACTTTATTATGCCCAGGGCGTACATGACAATCAGGGGACAGAAGAGAAGGGAGTACATTTGAAGAGCATGCAGAGGCCTCCTAAGTCCCTCTCTCTGCTCAGCATCTGGACACACACTGGCTCGTGCCTTTAAAAGTCAGGTATTACAGTCAGCTTATATTAACACCAGTCTCTGTTACACGTACACCTGCCACACATTTACAAAACTTGCCCAAGATCATCTCTTACTTGTTCTTTTCATTTTACTCGAGGATACATCCGTGTCTTATCTATTCTTTTAGAGGTTAAGCTTTGGAAACCAAAGGAACTGCATACTGCACACTGTCTATTGCCCCCACCCCCACCCCATAAAGGTTCCTAAGATGCCTGAAAACTGGGTTAAATACGGCTTTGTTTACATTTCTTTGTCAACTTTTTTTTTTTTTAACAAGTATGGGAGCTCCAGAACCTCATCATTCACATTTACAGATTTACCTTAAAAAGAAAAACAGGATGATTCATTCAATAAATTCTCCACTCTCAGACTAAAAAAAGTTAAACACCTGCCATCTGGTCAGCCATCGGCTCCCTGCCCGCGCCCGCGCCCCCGCCCCGCCCCCAGAGAAAGCCCGACACTCACACCCCGCCCATTCTTGACCAGCGAGGCGTGTCCTTCAAGAAGGCATTTGATGAGGAAAAGAGATCAACCGTGCAATATCTGCCGCAAACAAAGCAAATACATCACGGACAACCTCCTTTCGAACATCTCAGACCAGTCTCTGTGACCCTGCTTCTCCTTCGGCCGCCAAGGTGTCCTCCTGCAAAGCAATGGGGGCGGGGCGGGGCGGGGCCACAGTGCATGCACGGAGAAGAGACGCCCCCCCCCCAAGAGGCCATGCGCCTTCGGGTCCCTCCTCTGAGGTACCTGGGGGCGGAGAGGACCCCCCCACCCCGCCCCGTGAGCCATGGGGGTAATCAGAAGCCCTCCACCTGGCCGGGGAGGCTCCATTCTGAAAGAGAACTGTACCCTTCATTGTGCCCTCAAGTAGAGAACCCGGGGACAAGTGCTCTTCACACTGCACAGGGGACTCAAAAATCTGAATCCCCCCATGAGGACCTCTGGGTTGAAGAGGTTTTTCCAAGGGTCCACAGGCCCGGGGGCATGTGTCCTGCTGCCTACCTTTCGGTTACAACCCTGGGCAGTGCCCTGTAGCTGTGCCCAGCCTGCCTACCCTCCGGGCCACCCCTCGCCCGGGAGGTGTTGTCGAGCTAGTCAAACAGGTCGCCGCGTCTGCCGCGGCTGCATCGCCCGTCCTGAGGGACAGCGGACAAGCCCGACGCCAGACAGTTGTTGCTTCCCCAAAGGGGCTTTCTCCTCCAGGAGGGTCCCTGATGGGAGGACAGGTCCCAGAGGATGAGTGGCAGAGATGTCAACCTGAAGATGAGGCCAGCATTGCCCGCAGGCGACAGTGAGGCTGCCGTCAAGCTTTCTGTCCAGATGTTGGTGGTGGGTCTCAAGCGATGGTGTGTGATACTCAAACAGAGGTGCACCGTATTTCTCATGGCCAACAGTGAAGAAACACGGATACCCTCTTTTCCAGTACCAGAACACAGCCCCAGGAGGAATCCCACGCCTGTCCCGGCTGCCACAGCTCCCGAGCCCCTCCTAGGGAAGAGGGAAGCTGAGCGTCAGGGGACCGCGATGGTGACTTGCACAATCCCCAGACAAGGAACCACCACTTACCCCAGAGCGTGCCGGCGCCTCTGAGTCTCAGCTCAAACAGCCTTTCCTCGGAGCCAGAGGTGATATCGAAAAGAAGTTGGCCAAGAATGATTCGTCGCAGATAAAACGAATCCACCTGGGAACACCTCTCTTTCGTGTACCACAGAGCAGAACCGTCCACGGAGCCCCACGGCACGTCCACCGGGAAGGGGGCCTAAGGACGGACGGACGGACGCGGAGGCTGAAAAACCCCACTGACTGTGGTATCTTTCTTGAGTCACGTCCGTTCGCGGGTCCTGACTTGGGGCTGACCACACCCATGTCCCATCTCCATTGATGGCCCTGAGGGGCACATTCCTCAAGGCAGGACTGGAATGTGGAAGGAGCCAGGCTGGGGTGGGGAGGTTAATCCCGTGACATGACTATTCTGGGAGAACTTCTCTCCCAGGATCTCAGGGACCACTGGCCTCTGCCGTAGCTGGTGTCCCCAGTCAAGTCTACTGTGCGTGTCCGGCCACCACCCACGTCCACCCCAGGAGCGACCTGAAGAGATGCTATTCACCGTGTACTCATTTCTGTGCTCATGTCCACGACAGCTCAGTTCTGGCATGTTTTTGGCTACTCTCATCTGAACCCTGTAAAGGTTAGGGGAATTCACCTCCGTGGGAGCTGAAAACACGTCTTCCCAGCCTCCCTTGCAGTGGGAGCTGGCACGAGACCGGTCTTGTCAGCTGTGCCTATGCTTAGAGTGACCCGGCCTGCAGCCGGGCGGAGGACGGCCGGACAGTGTGTGTCCCCGAGCCCATCAGCACACAGTGGGCGAGGGCGATCGCCCCATGTACACACCGAGAGAGGCAGTGACACCAGGGACCCTTCTCCCACTCCCCCGGGGCCAGAAAGCTCTTCGAGGTGACATTTGATACCGAAAAAGAAGTGCACCATGTTTGTTTCGTCACGTATCACGCGAAAATAACACGGGCAACGTCTTTTCAGGTACCAGGGGTTAGCGGACAGGCACTGTCTGTGCTGGCTCACCTCTCAGGAGTGCATTGGGGTGTGAAGGCACGCTGAGGTCGGGGCACAGGGCGGGGCCGAGACAGCAGAGCGGGGCAGCTGGTCCCCCTGGAGGAGGAGGCAGACGCCCCGCGCTGCAGGCAGGGCAGCGCGTCGGGAGGCCGTCCCTGGTGGGGCCGATCCTAGGGCGGGCTGTGGTCCTCACCATACATAAAGCCAGCCAGTCCCAGACTGCCTCTGCTTCGGGGCCCAGCATGCCTTGGGCAGAATTCAGTCATCAGGGCAGTCTGGCATCAAGTCCACAAGTGTTCATGAAGAGCATCATTTCACAAAAGAACGGGAGTCTCAGACCCTAAAATGACTTCTCCTGTGAGTCAGGGAGGTCCGTCCTGAGCTGGGAAACCAAGGTGCAGCATGAGGTCCCTCGAGCCACGAAGGCAGCACTGGGTCTCAGTGGCCCGTCCTCTGTGCGCCCCATGTGGCCCTGATGCCCAGCATCCCTCCCTACCGCCCTCCTGGTTCCTTCCAGGCATGGTTTGGTTTTCAAACCCCGGCAGTCCAGCCGGACTCGTGACGAACGCAGCAAACCCATCACAGGACAGCAAAGACCGGCAGGAACAGGGAATGCCACCCTAGCCCAGGTCAGCACCACTTCCAGAAAGTCCTCCCAGGGAGACAGGGGCTCTGAGCTCGGAACAGGTCACGGAACTTACTGTGGAGTCGGGTCTCCCAGAGAGGGGCCTCGCCAACGACATGACCCTGGACACAAAACACATCAAACACGGATTACTTGAAATTCATAAATTCAACCCCTTAAGACAATACTTTTGACGTACAAAGTAAAATCCACAAGAAAAAGTCACTTTTCACCGGGGACCCACATTCAATACGATACCAAGGACAGCGTAACAAGAAACACACATCACTGGAAACAATGTAGGTTTTCCAGTTACACAGCAGGGCGGTACCACCTGCTCATATCCCGAGTAAGATAACACCCAACTCAAAGTGGCTTAAAAATAATAATAATTAAAGGATGTATAGGTTTGTACAACTTAAAAGCTCAGAGTCAGGACAAGGGTCAGGCAGGGTTTGATCCAGGGGTTCAAACATCACCCAGTCCTTACGCCACTCTTAAACTCCCCCGCATGCCTTCTACGGTGCAGGCGTCCCTCTCCGGGCGTGTCCGGTCCCCTCAGGCCATGTCCCGGGCTCTGTCCTCTTGGTCTTTCAGTGGCTATGAAAGCTTCAAGGCTCATGTCATCAGGTCGCGTGGCTAAGGGCACATGGAGGGTCTGCTCTGGCCATTGTCCCTGGAGAGAGAGAGATACTTCCACTCCCAGACGCTGCAGCACACATCTCCTTGATGTCACTGGCTCAGTGGAGGTAGGGGGCCATCTTTAAATCAATCACCAGCAGCAAACAGGAAGGGATAGAGCAACTCACTTAACCCTGGGCATGTGTGTGTGCTCATGGGTGTGTGCGTGTGTGAGGTCAGTGCAACCCAAGCCATGGGGTGGGGAGAGGGGAGCTTTCATGAGAGACAGCAGGGGAAACTGAGGAAGGGAGAAAGGATACAGGGTGGCGAAACACTTGACCAGAATGCAGCAGCACCAACGCGCCCTCCTTGAGGTTGGCACTGGCACCAAGACGTCTTGAGGGCAGAAGTGGATACCGAGGGAGAAGTGCACCGCGAATGTTTCGTCACCAACACAGCGAAATAGACACGGGCTACTTCCCACTAAGTACCACAGGTCAAGCGGAGAGGTCCCCTGCTTCTGGGGGGGGGGGGGCGGTGGGGTCACTGCGGCAGACTTCCTGAGGGCAGACGGTCCCCGAGAGTGTGGACTTCCTGAGGGCAGACGGTCCCCGAGAGTGTGGACTTCCTGAGGGCAGGCGGTCCCCGAGAGTGTGGAATTCCTGAGGGCAGGCGGTCCCCGAGAGTGTGGACTTCCTGAGGGCAGGCGGTCCCCGAGAGTGTGGACTTCCTGAGGGCAGACGGTCCCCGAGAGTGTGGACTTCCTGAGGGCAGACGGTCCCCGAGAGTGTGGACTTCCTGAGGGCAGGCGGTCCCCGAGAGTGTGGAATTCCTGAGGGCAGGCGGTCCCCGAGAGTGTGGACTTCCTGAGGGCAGGCGGTCCCCGAGAGTGTGGACTTCCTGAGGGCAGACGGTCCCCGAGAGTGTGGACTTCCTGAGGGCAGACGGTCCCCGAGAGTGTGCCCCAGGGACCATGCCTGCACAGCGGGGCGGCAGAAACATGCCTGTGCCTTAGACACCCGGCAGGTGGTAAGTGGGCAACTCAGCTGCCAACTAAAGGGACTGACCCTGGGCCCTGGTGGTGACGCCACGCTGGTCCAGCTCTGCGCACCAGAAATCTGGAGGTCAATGAGTTCTGAGTGAAGAGTGAACGAACTCGAAGTTCTCAGTGGCCCGTGTGGATAAATGACCTGTGGCTCTTCATCCTCACCCACCGCCAAGTCCGCACCCTGGCCACGCCCTCCCCGTGGGTGGCGTCCACCTCCCTTCCCTTGTTGTTGGACTTGGCCATGAAACTTAAGCCACGAGCAGAAGAAATTTCACGCTCAGCGGCCTCTCACTCTCCACTTACTTTCTCGTGCGCCTGTATCGCCATGAGAACAGTGTGCCGTCCATTCCAGCCCAAGAGGAAGGTCCCGCCGAGGCCGAGTCCCACTGTCGCCTCCCCCTGGGGAGGTCTCCTCTGCAGAAGTCATCCTAGGTGTGGAAGGTCATCGGGTGTGAGTGGACAGGAGACACACACACTGGCTGAACAGAATGTGCGCTCTGAGGGAACTGTCCGCACTCACCTTCACTGAGGACGGCGCCCAAGTTCCTTCCCGGAACTTGCTGTCACACCCAGAGTGCATCCTGGGCAGGAGCTGAGCCCTGACAAGCACCCAGTCCGTTCGGGTCCTCATAGGTCCAGCAGAGCTGGGCTACAGACACAGAGATGACAGAAAGTCTCTTTCCCCAAGTAATGCTCGTGGACTTGAAACCGGCCCCGGGAGCAAGTGGCTGGATTCTCCGTGGAAATGGCGCAAACGGGGAAGCTGAAACCATGCACTGCGTTCCCTCACCGGTAGCGTTGCAGAAGCCAGCGGCCCATGTCACATCCGGGAGATCCCCTAGGGCGGTATAACCTTGAAAAGAAATGGGCCTTATAACGTTCATCACACACAGCGAGCTCGTCACAGCCTCTGTCCCGGTGCCGCGGACCAGCGCTGGCGTCACACACAGGTGCGCCTCTGTTAGCAGCACTGCACATGCATGTGCACACACACACACTCCTAAGGACTGACTGAACCACGGGATACACAGCCTGCACTTAGCACTTGTTGTGGGGTGGACCTTCCCTGGGGGGGCACTGCTTCGGGGGCCCTTTCCCCTGGCATTTTACACGGCCAGGCTAACAGTCCTTCTGGGCAGGATTTGACACGGAAGTGAGATTATTCGCTGATCATTGTTTCTATTTGTTTTTTAAAAAGAGAGCAAAGGGAGTCCCCTCATGGCAACCCTTCTTTAAACACTGTCAATTCACACTGGCCCCAAATTCTCCTCCCTCTCCAAACTTGCCGCATACACCAAGCTGTCATTTCCACAGACGGACTGGGCGCTGATGGATAGTCAAACAGGCGACCTACATCATCAATGAAGTGCATGTCACCAGTCTACCATCCCCTCAGCTACCCTGCAGAGCGGGTGGCACAACTACGACTCCCCTTCAGTGATTCTGCTGGTGAGTCCAGAAAGCCACCCATGTGGGACCTCTCCAGGAAGACCCACCTCCTGCCAGGCGCCTGTCAGACACTACAGTGAGAACCCTCCCCCACCGTGCCAACACGGGTCCTTCCCAAACTTGGCTTCCCTTCCCAGGAGCTGCCTGTGGGAGCGGCAGGCTCATGAGGGCCACACTACCCCCGGCCTTGCCCTGTGCCATCTGTCAGCCCACCTTCCTCACAGCCACTCAGAGCTGGCCACGTCCCCTCCCTGAAGGCCGCGTCGGACACAGAAAGTGCCTCCAGGGTGGGATTTGATACTAAAAAAGAGGTTTCCCATGTATGTTTCATCATAAATAAAGAGAAGACAACGTGGACAACCTCTCCTTCGAGTATCGAAGATTAGCACTGACGGGGGCGGGTAAGACAAAAACAACAACGAAACTGCTGCATCTTCACAGATGTTCAAGTCATCTCCAAGCTGTCCTGAGTCTACAACTACCAGGCAGACTAGATGCCCCGAGTCTGATTCAAGGGTCCTGGCGGGTTTCTGGAGGCCAGTCAACAAGCCTTTTAAGACGGACACTGAGAAGCGGTCCCCAGTGAACTTTTCCCACCAGCACAGAGAACAGTCGGTGCGCAGTCTCTCTCTGGGGAGGAGCTTTGCTGAGGGTGGAACCTGGTCTGCTTCCGGAAGTGCCCCCGCGGTGGTTTCTGCCCCGAGGTCCATGAGTCCAGTGAGTGCTCACCCATGAATCCTCCGTTCTCTGGTTAGGATGCAGGCGGTGCTGTCTGCTATGGGCTGACCTCCAGGGCCCTGCCCGGACTGGGCCACGGGTCCGAGCGAGCATCCTTCCAGGCGAGGGGTGATTCTAAAATCAGATGGCTGGTATCAGGTAAGTCACAGGTACAGTGAGTGTCCACTGCATCTTCCTGCTGAGGTCGGGGAAGCTGCAAACAAGGCCAGGGCCCCGCTCTCCGGATGAGACAGCCCCTTACCCCCTCACACAGCCTGCCACGCAGCTCAGCGGAATGAAGGAGCGCAGACACACTTCTTCTGAAGTCAGCTCACCCATGTTTGTGCCGACAGAGCTGCCTCTCTGCTTCGCTGTGTAACCCCCCTGACACAATGACTTCGTCGTGAGGGAACATGGAAATGGCCGGACTCTTTTACATGTCAGGAGGGAGGCGGGCCAGCCCCAGCAGGACCGAGGGAGAGGGGTCAAAATCAAGGGCAAGGAAACCCTCCGGTAAGCCCTGTGCCCACCGCCGTGCCGGGCTCCGGGGCAAGGGCCCAAGAATCCCTGAGCGGGCTGCCTCCCTCACCCCCCCTCCTCTCCCCTGGCTCCCGCTCACCCACCAGAGTGCCCGCCCTGTGTGAAGTCAGCGGCACGATGGCATGCCCACCGCGGTCACGGGTCCTCACTGTCTCCTGTTCCCGCAGGGCTCTTTCTGGATGGAGGCGCTGATGTCTGGGTACCAGCGGTTCCGGAGATCGGCCGTGCCGATGGGTGCTGCCGCCGCGTCTGGTGGACTCTCACCCAGACAGAGTGGGCGAGAAAGAGCCCAGAACGTCACGAGAGAACCCAGAACCCAGGGTGAGGGCCTACCGCCATCAGGACCAATGTATGGCCAACCCTGCCTCTGCGCCTCGCCATCGAGCTGGCTAGGGAGTGTGCCCTTCCCGGAGGCGGGCGTCACCGCAGGGTGTCTTCCTGAGAAGGGGCGGCGGGAGCTTCGGGTCAGACACACCGTGCGGGGAGGGGAGGGAGACGTATACATACCTCAGCTCCCTCACCGTGGACTGGGGCTGTCTGACCGTCTCTGTCCTGTCCGGGAAGTCTTCCAAGCAGGGTTTTGATACGAAGAGGGGTCTGCCGAAATGACGTGTCATAAAAGAAGTAAATACACCCAAGGAAAGCTGTCCTCGAGGACCACAGAGCAGGATGACCGACACAAGCACGGCCTCGTTCCTCAGGAGGGGCTGGGGGCAGCCGTCCGGGGGCCAGGAGTGTCCTGCTCAAGCATGGGGCCCGTCACCAGGCATCTGCTCACCTCTCCTAAACCAGGGCTGATGAAAAGCATTTCTCCCACTGGGCACAACTACATCCACTCCAGAATTCTTGTTAGAAATAAGCAGGTCCCACTCCAGACCAATTCGAAGGACACACCCAAGGTCTCCCATCTCGATCTCAGAACCAGCACTCTTCCCAGAGATGTCCTTGTGTCCAGAACACCCTTTTCGAGTGACGTGGAGGCTGAGGGCAGGGCTCCATGCAGCGGGCGTTCACCCAGCACAGGTTGGGCGGAGTCCAAATCCATCACTGCAGGTTGCAAAGACCAGCCATCAAGACAAAGTGGGACTGAACACGGAATGAGGCTGGCTGTGTATTATTTCATTCATCAGAAGCAGGATAAATGTTCAGCCGGATAACCCACCTCCATGTTCTGGGGCACGGAGCTACCACAGGACCACCGTTGACCTCCAGGCAGGCGTCAGCTTGGGAAGTCCTCCTACGAATGGAGCAGACAGTGAGGGTTAGTGGAATAGGTAAAAGCAAAGCCCGGAATACAGGACAGGCTCTGTGACCAACATTTATTCACATTAGTCGTGCCCCCTCTCTCCCTGATGCTGGGGCCTAGATCAGAGGGCCTCCCACGGGGGGAGGGGAGGGCATCTGATACAAGGAAAGAATTTGCCTCATTAAAGAAATAGAAACCCAGAAAACCTCTCTCTAGATTCTACCAATTAACACGAACAGGAACCCAACTAATTCTTCCCCAGACTTGACATTCAGCCCTGAAAGTCCTGCCACCTTGGACTGGACGCTGTTGTGAGTACGACAGGTGACGTTCGTCACAAACACAAGGCGCAGGTTCTGTGGCCCGCCACTTATTTCCGCCTGCCGGATGGCAGCCGACAGTCAGACCCACACCCGGCGCCGGGACCCGGACCCAAGGGCCTTCCAGGTGGGCTCTGGTGCGGAAAAGAGGTCACCCAGGTGTGTTTCACCCTCAGTAAAGAAACGGAAACCCAGAAAGCTTCTCTTCAGGTACCACTGATGAAGACAGACAAGAACACCACGGACTCTTCCCCGGACTTGACAATCAGTCCCGGATATCCTGTCCGTGTGAATTGGACACTGCGCATTCACTACCTGTGCAAGCACCCGCCACGGGCAGGCAGACCCCACTGACATCCTGAACCTCCTGAAGGTGGCATCGTGGCCAGAAGGTAGTGATGCTATAGAGATGCTGGTCACAAGAGCGATCACACTGGTTAACAGCCCCCCTCCCCAGGGGAAACCTTTCTCAGATGCTCCAAGCCGAGGCTGTCTCCCCAAAAGGTCCCCCTCCCAAGGACTCCCTGGGCCCCGCAGCAGGTGAGCCCAGGGCCCAGTGTCATCACGCAGCGCACATGCTGGTCACTGCAGCCACTCCGGGGTGGTGCAGGCAGCAGGCCCCGTCCCTGGAACTGGACAGCCTCACATCCAGGAAGCCCTCGTCACACACCAAGGAAAGAGGTCCTACTGGCAATAAGTCCAAGTTTGCCACACCGCGCCCGTGTGCAGCAAACGCCTAGCAGATGATGCTCTTTCTTCTGAGTCTAGCGGAGCCCGGCTGGGCCTGGGTCAGGGTCTCTCTGCCCAGAGCTGGCACTTGCTCCGAAGTTCTCCCAGGGGGATTAGATACTGAGGGTTAGTGGACCAGGTCACAAACGGCACAAATGAAGCGTGTGCTCTCTGGTCAACCATCTCGTGTATCCAGGCACGTGCTGATGCCATCCTCCTCGTCCACAAGCGACCCTGCCCTTGAAGCCGCCAAGCCAGAGAGGTGCGCTGAGAAGAAGGCCGCCACACGTGAGTCAGCATCACACAGGTCAGACAGGCCACAGCCCAACGAGCTGCCCGAGAGCAGCCCGAGGGCCCCACCCCGCGGCTGATGTTAGCTCCAGGAAAGCTTGCGAGGCGGGATTAGATACTGCAAAGAGGTCGACCGTGTAATGTGCGCCATAAATAAAGCGAACGCGCCACGGACCACCTCTCTCCAAGTACCAAGCAGCAGCGGTCCTGACACCAGGACAGTGGCTCTTCCTCAAAGCTGACACCACCTCCTGGAAGTCTTCCGAGGCGAGAAGTGATATTGAGAAGAAGCAGACCATGTGTCCTACGTCATAAATAAAGCGTACACACCATGGTCAACCGCATCTTCAAATACCATGCAGTGACGCAGACCCTGGCCCTGACCCTCTTCCTTTAATTTGGTCTCACCTCCAAAAGGCCCTTGCAATGGGCACTGCAAATTATCAGCAATCGGCAAATGTGACAATGACCACAAACCCATGTCCAAGGCCACTATCACCTCCAGGATGCCTGTAAGGCTGGGACTAGGTATTAAGTATCAGTTGGGGGACCAAATGGCCAATGTCATGAATAAGAAGAGCACATGGTCCCCTGCCAGTCAGCTGTGACGTGTGACGGACACTGCCTACCACAGGCCCAAGCTCTCAAGCTGGCATGGCCTCCAGGGAACCCCGGAAGGCTGATGACGCTGAGGATGAGCGGACTACGTTACATGCGTCACCAACAGCGTGTAGGCTGTACAGTTCCCCATGGCACCACATACTGTGACTGGGCGCTGAAGCCAGACCGATGGGTCTCCCACAGAGTTAGCTTTGCCTCTCTGGGCAGCCCTCCGTGACCGAATTTGATACTGAGAAGACGTGGACCATATTACGTACAGCCTGGAGACAGCGCATGTGCTATGGTCAACCGTCTTTTCAGGTACCCTGGGCAAGGGCTGATGTCAGAACCGGTGTCGCTGTCCTCTCTCACTAGCATCCCCTTCAGGAAGCCCTTGGAGGCTAGATGCAGTATTGAGAAGAGGCCACCATGCAAAGTCTGCGATAGACGGAGCGGACGCGGCACAGAGAAACCCCTCCAAGACCCGGAGCGGCGGTGCGGCCAGGCGAGCGCTCTGCCTGAGACTGAGTAGGGTCGCGGGGAAGCCCCGCAAGGTGCGTCTGCTGCCACGGGCAAGTGGCCAGAGTAACATGCGTTGTCAGTAAAACGTATGAAGCATGGCCAACTTCCACTGAGTATCTCCAAGCAGTACCAAATACCTCATTCTCCAGAGGCCGACGTGACCTCCCTGGGAGACCTTCCCCGCGAGTCTGATGACGACAAGAAGCAGACCATGGTCCACACGTGGTTCATAAGATGCACGCAGTGTGGTCCAACCCTTTCCAGGTACCGGGAGGTGGGTGTCGACGCCAGAACCAGTGCTCTGACTGGACTCTGAGGCCGGCGGCATCTTCAGCAAGTTCCCCGAGGCCGGACTGGAGGTAAGGAGGGAGGGGGCCGAGGGCTGTGCATCTCCTGTGGGCACACACGGCGGAGCCCGCGCCTCTTCGTGTGGGGTCAAGGAGGCGTCCGGTGCCGGCATCTTCCTTGAGAGGACCAGGCTTGAGGCGGAAAAGAGAGACGGCACACGCGTCGTCAGTGAGAAAGGCGAGCCGGGAGCCCTGGAGACCTGGGCCGGCACAGCCTCCTGCGCACCCACGGCTGCCCTCCAGGGCACGTGGGCTCGGGGCCCTCGGAGGCTGGCTTGGAGGACGCCGCGAGGCAGCACGTGGAAATTCCTCCTGCACGAGCGTTCGCAGCCCCGATGACCGCCTCTTCTCTGATGACCATTCTGGCGGGGGGAGGTGTCCATGTGGAAAGCAGCACACCTTCCTCGAGGTTGCCACTGTCCTGAGGAAGCCCCTTGGAGGCGTTTGACACTGAGGAGAAGACCATGTGGCAAGCATTACAGGTTAAGCACACATGTAACAGTCTACCATTCCGCCGAGCACCGGGGAGCTGAGGCCGCGTCGCATCTGACTTCAGGCGCTCTGCAGGGTGGTGGTTTGGACGGCTGGGCTGGATACCAAGAAGCGGTTTACCGTCCCACATACATACTCAAAATGTATGTGGGACGGTAAACCATTTCTTCAAGTACCGCACGGTGGAGGTGAAGGCGGGAAGAAGGCTCGCGTCCACAAAAGCTGTCTCTGGGGACGTCTTCAAGGCAGCGTTTGATGCTGAGAAGAAGCAGGTCGCGGTGGATACTAGACAAGAGTTGTGGAGTCAACCATGTCATTGAATGCCATAGAGCAGCACCGATCCCAGAAAGAATCAAGATCTCCTCCCCAGAGATTGGCGAGATTTCCCGAGGCAGGACTTGGTACAGGAAGAGCGAGAGTGTCATTTGGCATCATGCAGGAAAGAGCATGCCCTACAGAAAACCGGCTCTTCGAGCGTCACGGAGAGGCGGGTCTCACGCCGGGTCCAGCGGCTCCTCCCCGACGACGACGGCGCCGCTTCCGGGAGCCTCGAGGATGGATTTGATACTGAGGGTTAGTGGACCGTGTTACATACGTCACAGATAAAGCGTACGCTATACGGTCTACTATCTCTCCAAGTACCACACAGGGACGCCGAGGACAGAGGTTGAGGACACGTCCAGAACAGCCTTCCAGAGCTGGGGGGAATCAGAGGCAGTCGAGCACAACACATGCACCATGCGACAAGCACAACACAGGCTAGGAGTCTTGTCTCCACCGTCAGGAGCTGGTGCTGACGCTGGAACTGGTGGCTTATCCCCAAAGTTGGCAACTCCTCCAGGAAGCCCTCCAAGGCTGCACGTCCCACTGAGCAGAAGTGGACTTATGGATTTCATCACTCCAGAAATAGTGGTTAAGAGCCTATCATGTGCCGGGCACCCTGGCAGATGTGAGGGGATGAGTAGGTGGGCATGCCATGTGGCTCACTAACAAAACTGCGTGGGAAGTAGGGGGTAAGACGACAACTAGAGATGGCCTGTGTGCAACCAAAAAGAACACCTGTGTAGTCATCCTGAGCAGGTCAGCAAGTAGTCTCAGGGCATGTGAAGCCCAGGGTGTGAGCCCTAGTCTTGGGCACTAAGATATATATATATATATATATATATATATATATATATATATATATATATATATATAGTGCCATAAGAAATGACTGACGGCCATCTCTGCCTCAAAGTCAGAGGCCTTTCCAGGAAGACCTCTCAGGCTGGACGGGACATGAGCAGTCACCACCGTGCCATCTTCACAAAACAAAGCAGATGTCGCTTTTGGTCAACTGACTCCCTAGGTTGGAACCTCCATCTTATCTTAATCTTGGCTCTGCCTCCAGGAGACCCTCTGAGACTGAATTTAGTGTCAATCAGAGGTGGGCGTCAGTACCAACCCAGGAACTTCAGCCTGAGGAATTATCTCTTCACTGGCACAGAACGTGATGGAGGCTGGACTGGCAGGTCCCCTGAAGGTGGCATCGGTTCCAGAGTGGCCAGGCTACGGGGCAGTGGTGAACCATGTCCCAGAAATCTCTCCGTGTGCATGTGCCACTTGGCACACCATGTCTTCAAGCGCCATGGCTGAGGCTGGAACCGGCGTCTTTGCCCACAGGTTGTCACACACCTCCAGAACCCCCTAGAGGATGCCTTTCACGGGGCTTGTTGCATTATTCAGACATCAAACAGAGGCAACAGGAATTCCCCCGGAGCAGTGTTGGAGCTAACCCAGTGTTCTCTTCCCTCACGTTGGCAAACACCTCCGGGGTGCCCTCCGAGGACGGATTGGATACTGAGAGTTAGTGGACCATGTTACATAGGTCAAAAATCACAAAGCCTACGTTCCATAGTCTACCATCTCTTCAGGAACCATGGAGTGGTGCTGACCCCAGAACCAAGGTTTGTCCCTGAAGTTGGTGCCACTTCCAGAGAGCTTTCTGAGGCCTGACTGGGCCTTGGAGAGCAGCCCCATGTGACCACTGACTCCTCAAGTGTAGGGAGCAGTGCCGACGGGGAGGGGCACCTCCCCCTGACGCAGCCTCTCCCCAGGGAAGGCCGTGCCAGCTCGGAAAGATGGAGAAGAGGCAAGCCGTGCGCCATGGTCCATGCTTTGGCCATTACATGGCCAACTATCCTTTAATCCAAATGCAGGACAGTGGATTGCTCTGTGTGGCGGAAGGGGAAGCTCTAAGGACAGAGTTCAGAAGTGAAAGAAGGCCCCTCAAGTTCTGGGAAACAACCTGCCCGAGCTCACCCAAGCTATGACAATGACAGTCCTCGCCGTATGACGCGCCACCGTTGCAGTCTCCAACCCTAGAGCTGAGTGGGCAGTCGCTCCTCCAGTTCTATCTCAGCATCTGCGCCTCCTCCAGGAGGTCTTCTTGGGTCTCCCCACTCCCTCTCATAGCCCACTCGTCCATACCACCGTCTCCTAAATGGATGGGATGCACGGCCAAGGGATGAGCTGGTCTCCGAGGGAAGGGTAAAGGAGGCTCCCGGGCAGCCTGGTGGGAGGGCACGATTATCCTCTCAAGTCTTGGAGCCCAGGGCACAGCATGTCATCTTCCTGGTCACAATACAGTTGCAAAAGGCCAAATTCCTTAGGATGACACTCAAGGTGTCAGCCCTCGCCCCCCATCCTCTTCCCTGCTCCCTTAGCCCGGACACCACCTCGGCCAGTTCCGGCCTTTGCACCCCGACCCTCCACAGCTCCCTGCCCAAGCCTCGTCTCCAGCCCGGTCCCACGGTCCATGCAGTCAGTCACGGAAATCAGCTCATGCTCATTCAACACCCAGGAGGTGCTGCAGCTAGAGAAAAGGATGAAGCAGTCTCTGCCCCCTGCAGCTTGTAGGGTGTCAGGAGAATCCACATGTTAAGAGTTACGACAGAGCCCTGATTTCACGATGAAAAGAGGCCAAAGTTTTGTGAAGGAGAAGAGAACATTAAATAAGAAGATCTGACCAATCTGGGGAGGAGGGGGTTTGTAGGGGGGAAAAAAAGGAATGAGGATGCCAGGTTAAGAAAAGAAGGCAAGGGACAAGAGTAGACAATACAGAATGGTAGCACAGGATTGGATGGAGCGTGAAACAAATGAAATATGGACCAGAAGAGCATGGGAAAGAATGAAGAGTGGACTAGATGGAGTGTGAACCAGACAGATGACTCATGGACCAGAAGAATGGCTCACGGACCAGACAGATGGCTCACGGACCAGAAGAATGGCTCACGGACTAGACAGATGGCTCACGGACCAGACAGATGGCTCAGGGACCAGAAGAATGGCTCACGGACCAGAGAGATGGCTCACAGACCAGAAGAATGGCTCACGGACCAGATAGATGGCTCAGGGACCAGAAGAATGGCTCACGGACCAGACAGATGGCTCAGGGACCAGAAGAATGGCTCACGGACCAGACAGATGGCTCACGGACCAGACAGATGGCTCACGGACCAGAAGAATGGCTCACGGACCAGATAGATGGCTCAGGGACCAGAAGAATGGCTCACGGACCAGACAGATGGCTCAGGGACCAGAAGAATGGCTCACGGACCAGACAGATGGCTCACGGACCAGAAAAATGGCTCACGGACCAGATAGATGGCTCAGGGACCAAAGAAGCAGAATGTGGTCTGAACGGAGCATGGTAACCAAAAGGACATCCCTGTGAGTGGAGAGCTAAACCCATGTCAACAATGAGGCTGAGGAGCTAGGTGGAGGGTAGACCATTCAGACCGTTATAACAAAGGCTACAGAAAGATTAATGACTCTTCTTTCAATCCAAAGGAGACTCCTTATTATCTGATAAAGAACATGAGCTCCATGTTTTTATGATTTCTCTTATTGATGTGAAAAGGAGAGTTCTGCAGAGAACAAGAGTCTAGGAGTACAAGAAAGGGGGAACGGTACTCAGGACAGGGCGATGGGGCAGGTGGGCAGGTCTGGGAACGGTACTCAGGACAGGGCGATGGGGCAGGTGGGCAGGTCTGGGAACGGTACTCAGGACAGGGCGATGGGGCAGGTGGGCAGGTCTGGGAACGGTACTCAGGACAGGGCGATGGGGCAGGTGGGCAGGTCTGGGAACGGTACTCAGGACAGGGCGATGGGGCAGGTGGGCAGGTCTGGGAACGGTCCTCAGGACAGGGCGATGGGGCAGGTGGGCAGGTCTGGGAACGGTACTCAGGACAGGGCGATGGGGCAGGTGGGCAGGTCTGGGAACGGTACTCAGGACAGGGCGATGGGGCAGGTGGGCAGGTCTGGGGATAGTGAGAAGAAGAACGTGAGAGACTTGGCCATGCCCCAGATGTGGGTGAGGAGCTGTGAGCAGTAAGAAAATGTCCAGGACACTTGCAGGTGTCTGACATGGAAGCCAGAAGACAGTGGGACCACCGCCTTCTGAGCTGAGCCACACCAAGAGAATGAGGGACAAGTGCTGGTGGGTGGGGTGCAGGAACTCAGCTCTGAGTGCAGCAACTTCAAAGTGCTGGTGAGAATCCCTGTGGAGGAGACGCTAAGGTCCCCGGGGACCTTCATGAACGCTCTTCGGGCACAGCGGTAAGGTCAAAAGCTAAATAAAGGAGAAATGGAGAAAGAAGCCACCAGAGAGTGGTAGCTAGAGGGAGGCGGTGGATTCCTGAGGTTTTCAGATTAAAGGGACTACAGCATGCTAAGGGCCACAGAGAAGTTCTCTGACACGCAGTCGACATGTCAGTGAAGACTTCTGAGACAAGCCTGAGCTCAGGTGGCAGTATGCGGCTTCCTCCCCGGTCATCAAGGAGGCAGACACACCGGGACAGTGCTCACTAACGGTGACAGGCTGGGGGAGCGCGTGTTGATGGCTGTTACTTTCTCTGTATCCGTGACTGAAGAGGAAGTCACAACTGTCTCCCCTTGGGACCAGAATGCCTCTGGGTAGGAAGGGGTCCCACTGGCCTCACCTTGGTATCCTCAGTCCCAAGAACCAGGTATTCTACAGGATAATAAGGAATGAGAGTAAGGACAACTCAGAATAGAAGAGGTTGGCCCAAAAAATTGTCCTTGTCACCCTGGATAAAGCGGCACGTGTCCCCAGTCATTTCCAGGATGTCTAGAGAGTTGGGCAAACCCACCTTCTCCACTCAACCTCCCAACACTCAAGACACGCCCCTTGGGCTGAACACCTCCAAACCTCAGCAGCCCAGTGGCTTCGTGGACCTTTTCACTTTCTCAGGCCCGGGCCCTGCCCACTGCCTTACCTGTCCATCAGCTCCACCGTTCTTTCAACGGCTCACCAACTCACCCCCTTGACCACGCACCCTTCACCATCCCATGGTCATGCCTTCGTGCACTCGGCCTCACAGCCCTGCGCTGACGCCCCCGCACACCCTCACCCACACAGCCGGGACCACATCTGCTGGCCTCTACCCTGCTCAGGGGCCAAAGACACCCTGCACAGAGCCCCTGCCTTCCAGGTGCTCACAGTCGAGGGAGATGGGAATCAAGACACTCAACCCACACGCTGATAGGAGATCACAGAAGTGTACGAACTGGTGGGCTCTCAGGCTCACGATCTATAGTCCAGAAATAGAAGTTCCAGCTCTTGCAGAAGAGTCTGGACCAAATAAAGCAAAGGGCGGCGATTCTCATCTCTCCAAGATGGAGGGCAGGGTGGGGAGGTAAGTAGAGGAGACAGTGATAAAACCGACTCACCCCTTATTATTTGGAAGGGTGCAAGCAGGGGAAATGGGCAGAAACACACACATACTCGGTAATTACACATAAGGCGAAGTCAGGAGAATACTACTTCACTTTCTTTTACCATAAAGAGATAGAGATGTAACTCTGGTTTTAAAAACGCAAACCACTAAAATGTAAGTACTAAAGGAATTAGAAGCTGGTTGTACACCTTCTGAATCACCCAAGTAAAATGTTTAAAAAGAAAACTGTAGTCTATATAATAAATGATAGCAGGAAAGGAAGAATAAACACTCAAGCGTTAAGTATAATTTTTAAGTCCAAATGAGAGAATCAAGGGGAAAATGCAAATAGGCTATCCATCCTTAGAAGGGAAATTTCCCATTCAAGTCAAAACCCCCAAACTCACACTATATGTTGTCTATTTGGAGACACACTTCAAAAATAACAAACACTTCAGTCCTAAGGGATGGGGCACAGACGAAAAGGAAGGTCTCCTTTGTCATGCATTTGACTCTCAGGCAAGCACACGATCATGCACTGACATCTTAGAGCCACAGAATTCACAGCAGCTGGCTGCCAGCAATGAACTCTCTCTCAGTGGCACCACAAATGTCGCATATAAAGCAACTGGTTCAGTTTGCTGGGTGCAATTGCTTCCATATCCCTGCAGAGACTTTCATAGGGTATTCCAAGGGGCACTTGCCCCCCCCCATGTCTCTGGTAGAAGGGTGGCCTCAGCATGAGGTTACTGCCCAGCTCTAAATGGGACAGCTTTGATTTGATCTATTTAGTGGGCTGCTGGGTAATATTTGGCCTGAATAAAGGGCTTGGCTGGGTCAAAATCCCAGTATTTAATTATATTTTGCTCATCTTGTTTTATAAAAATAAGTGGAAATGGAAAAACAAAATTGCTGATATCTGTGGTAAGAGCATAGATCTCATATGTACTTAAGAAATTAAGGCAAAGATGGAAATCATTAGGTGGACCCAATGTAGCCAATCTTCAGCCTCAATAATTGAATTTAAGGCAATCAACTATTTGTTTGGAAAGAAGAAAACTAGAGAACATCTGTGGAATGCTAGAAACAGTCTGGAAACGTGCAGGAGATCGAGCTCTCGAGGAGCAGAATTCTCTGGAACGTGCACTGTCTGTCTCAACTTTCAAATCACACTTTGCCTTAAAACAGGCTTTCCAGAAACAATTACATATGAAAGTCAAGTTAACTAAGTCAGGGACACAGGAATAAAGCAGAGGTAGGTCCACAATTTCAAGTAATCAAGAGCAAAATCATTAAGCAGGTTAATGAAAACCAACTCTCAGAGGAGGAAAGTACAACCACAATCATGTAACAGTCACAGACATTTGCATTAAGATTAAAACAGGATCCAAAACGAGGGAAACATATCAAAACAGTTTCCAAAGCCCTCTCAATCTTAAAAACATCAAACAGACAAAAGAGTAAATGACAAACATACCTCAAATCTAGAGGCAAACCATATCATAGTTAACAGAATATGAGAAATAAAGAAAAGATGCTTATGTCATAAATATTAGGTTATACTGTCCACAACACTCTAACCAATATAATGAAACAAAAAGATATTACAAACTACAAGAAGAGATTAAAATTATGATTAATTATAGAATGATTAATTCTTTACAAAGAAAATCCAGAAAGAACCAACGGAAAACCTAGTAAAAACCACATGGATACATATCAACATCAGTACCTAATAAACAGATGTAAACCTCATGGATACATATCAACATCAGTACCCTAATAAACAGATGTAAACCTTATTTTAAAGGCTCGTCAAACATTTACAAGATTGATTATATAAGACATAAATCCCCCCAATAGAATATTTATGTCCACATTCTCAATCCACAATGAAATATAACCACAATTCAACAGGAGAGTATAAGCAACAACACACACACCCAAATGAATCAGAACTTAATTTAAAAATAAGCTCTACTTATACACATTTAATTCAGGTAATCATTTCTCTTATGAGAAAGAAGAAATGAAAAGCATACTTACAAATATTTTTAAATATTGAAAAGACTACATAATAAAATTTAAGACATGCAGTCAAAATTGCAATCAGAGGCAAATTCATAGCATAAAATGTTTTCATTATTAAAGGAGAATAACAAAAGAGATATATGGACAGATCCATAAAACAAGCTTAAGAACAACAGAAAGAGGTAATCAATAAAGATAAAGGCAGATATTGCTGAATTTGAACACACACACAGAGAAACAGTTGAATTGATAATTTCAAGAACTGATTCTTTGAAAAACTTCTAAAATAGACACTCTTCTAGGTCATCTAGTAAAAGAGATAAAGTACAGATATTAAAAAGAATAAAAAATATTATATAACCATAGAAATAAGATTAAAATTTATTATTAAATTAATATTTATAACTTTATGCTAAGAATTTTTAAATTGCAGAAAAATAAATTATTTTCCAGAATTAATAGTTATAGGAACTCATTGAGCACTTACTGTACCCAACACAGTGCAAGGTACTTTATCTCTTTAACCCTCACAGTGGTCCTAGTAGCTACAGACTCTCATTTCATTTACCATTTCACAAATAAAGAAACTAAGAATTAAGGAGAAGGCATAGTTTTCCTGAGGTCACATGGAAAATGACAGAGAAAGAATTTAAATCCAAATTGTCTGATTCCAATGCCTGCACATTTAAACACTGAACTATATTAGCAGAGGAATAAATAAGTCTAAAGATGTAGAAAATATAAAGAACCCAACAAATACAGAAGAATTCAGAAAGAATTATCTCAAAAAAGTTATATGGGCAAGTTCTTTCAAGCTTTCATGAAGATCATTTCAATGACATATATATGGTACAGAATATAGAAAAAGATGGAATATGTCCTAATTATTTTACAAAGCCAGCATAACTTTTGATACCAAAATCAAGAAAAAAACAGATTAGAAAATTCCTACATGAAACACCAGCAAAGCAAATCAGCAGGTAGGATTTAATCCAAAAATGTTTCAAAGTTATGAAACATTATTATAATTCACTGCATCAAGTCCACAGAGTAAAACAACATAAGTATCTTCATTGATATCAAAAAGTATTTCATAAAATTCTACATTAATTTCTGACTTTAGTCATATATTAACTAGAAATAAATACTTAATAAGCATTGTAAAAATGTATAGCCTAAATTTATTTGTTATCACATTTGACAGTGAATCAGAAATGAGACAAAGATGTCTATTATGAGCAATGTAATGTTTTGGAAAATCTAGCCAATGCTATAAGACAAGAAAGAAAAATAAAAGAGATAAAATTTTGAAAAAAGGCAAAATTTGTATTATATAGATGTGCATGGTTCTTTACCTAGAAATTCCAAAACGTTTGACTAAAAACTTGTAGAACAAATGAGAGAATTCAATGTGACAACCAATAAGTATATAATCTCTTCCCTGCATACCAGTAATTACCAGTTAGAAAACAGAAGAAAAGGGATAAATTCACAATAAAAGCAATACTTAATTCCTTGAATTTAGATAATGACAAATAATTTGTCAAACATTAAACTGTAAAATATGCAAAGCCCAACTATCAAAAATATAAATTCTCTTTAATTTACAATTTCATAAAATACCACAGAAAATCTGTAACAAAGTTTTTAACTTCATAATATCACTAAAATTCATCTGGAAGTATCAGCGAGATGAATCAAAATAATCTTGAAAAATAAGAATGAAGGAAGACTATCTCTACCAAATAACAACACACATTATAACAATACCATATATTAAAACAAAGCAATAGTGCTGTAAGAATAGACAGATTAATGGAATAATAGAACGCCACAAGAAATAAAACTATAAAAATATCTTGCATGTAGTAAATGTGGAAATGGAAATATAGTCATTCTCACAACAATTAAATTAATGGACTGAAGATTCAAATATTAAAGATGAAATCATGAAAAAACTATAAAGAAAAGTGACTATATGAACTCAGGGTGAGAAAGGTCTTTCTAAGCAAGAAGAAGCTATAAAAACTACTTGTGATAGATTATTTTTATCACAATTTTTAAAACTTTGTGAATAAAATAGAATGACAAGTGAAATAGGGGGAAAACATTGGTAGTATATGATAGAAAAAAGTTACTATTCTACTATTAAAAGGTCTTACAAAATAAAAATAAGAGATAAACACATCAATAGAGAAAAATAGGTAAATAACCTCACAATAGGTAAATATGGTGAGATGAATACAGATGTCAACCTGCCTCTGCACCCCATGGAACTGCTAAGTGGGCATGGAGAGATTTTCATTTTGAGTGTAAGTACACAGGGACAAAGTTACGAAGATAAGCACCGTACTTATTCAGAGCTGGGGATCCTAAATTGGCAGTGAGGAAAATGGAAATAAAGTCCAGCATATTCCAGGAACGCACAGAAGTCTCAGGAATTGACAGCACCAGGTACCTCATGTGGTGGGAAAATCTGGGCCTAATTGAGATGAATTGGCTGAAGGTCTGTTTAAAAAAGAAGAGGTCCCCCCAACCCTTACCTACAGTGAAATGTCTTCCTTAACCTTGAAAGGAGACTAAAAATGTGTTACATGAAGAAAGTAAAAATGTGTTACATTTAGTGGTGACTAAAACAGAGACATACTTCTATCATCTGTACTTTAATCTACTTATCTATATTATCAAAGAGTTAAGAAACATATGAAATATGAAGAAAAAAGAAAACCTTAAAGAATCTGTAGAATGAAGAAAATGCCAGAAAACCTATTAATATTATCAATAATATCAAAGAAGCAAATTGCATCCATGAAACAAAATACTATAAAATGATAGAATATAACAAAGAATCTTGAAAATTAGAAACTAAAGAAATGAAAATAAGTCAAAAGATGAAGAAAGAAAAATCTCTCAGGATGGGAACAAAGAAATTGAGTTGACAATTAGATGAAATATACGGGAATATTAGAAACCAGTCAGAAAGATCCAACATTCATTCAGACAATACAAGTTCTAAAAAAGTAAATAGATGGGAGGTCATTATCCAAGGTAAAAATTCTGTAACTGAAGGACACAAATTTTCAGATCAAAAGGGCTTGGCAAAATGGGATATACAGAGGTTCACCTCAGAACATATACACATGAAATTTAAAACACTAGAAGATAATGAAAAAATCCTACAAGTATCAGAAAAGAAGGAGGTATGTTCATATACAAGGGATAAGGAATCACTAAGGCTTCTCAACAGCACTAAAAGTCAGAAGACAATTATTTATGCTTTCTAAAATCTGAGGGGAGAAAAGATGACCAACTAGAATCCAATACCCAGCCAAACTATCCATGTCAGTGGGGAACTAGACATTTTCCTATTCAGATGTGAAAACATTTACCTCCATGAACCCTTTCTCACTTGGCTAGAGGATGCACTGTAGCAAAACAGGGGAGTAAACCAAAAAGGAGGGTAACATGGGGTTTATGACATCAGGGATCCAACTAAGGAGAAAGGATCAAAGGAATCCCTGGAAAGAGAATGAGGGGAGCGCCCAAGATGAAGGAAGAAAGCCCAAAGATCGACCAATCAAGAACAGAACAAGCAAGAAGGCTCCAGGAAGAGAAACCTTCAAATGACAAGGCATGAAGGAAAAACACAAACACTAGTGTGTTTGAATGTATTCAGAACTTAAGATAAATTTGTAATGAGTTCATTAAAAACCAATCAAAGAGTAAGGAAAAGAAACAAACAAAAATCAAGAGAATCATCAACTCCAGAGAAAACAGAAAGTCATGGAGAAAAAGAGTATCATCATACATTACATTTTCCCATTGTCAAGAGTCTTGACATTGTTATGATAATGTCAATACTGACATTGATCACACCATAACTGAACTAAACATCTTGAAAAGAAGGGGTAGAGAGTCGTGCTTCTGTGTGGTGAAGGCAAGGGGTTTGTGAGATTTAAACTCGCATCTTCAAGTCAATGCCTAAGCCCCCTCAAAAAAAATCAAGAAGAAAAATAAGACTATTACTTAAAATTTTTGATGTAAATGTCAAGAGAATCAGTTTAAAAAGTTCAAAGCTGTTGCTTCTGTGGAGCAAAATATTGAAAGGAATTGGGAGGGCTGGTGGGCTGGTGCTTCTAAAACCAGCCTTGTAGAACTATTTATTTGACTCTCAATGTGATGCATGTGCATGACTTCAAAAAAAAAAAAACTAAATAGAAAATGAAAAATGCAAAGAATCTAAACTGGCAATTCCAACAAAAAGAATCCATGAAGATGTGGGGGAAATGTTCTTATCAAAGGTAACTAAAGAACTGAAAATGAAGAGAAAAAACCATGTTTTGACAAACTACCAGATGTTGAAAACCTTCCTCATTCCCAGAGAAAACAGGCACTTCTTACAGTAATTCTGAGAATGTTTAAGTTGTTACAAAGTTTAAGGAGGTCACCCTGGGCATCAAACGGTCACTCCTCTTGACATGCTCATGTCCCTTGTAAATGACAGTGCAGGAAACAAGTCAGAGGCGTGTGGGCAGATGCATGAACTAGGAGGCTGACCCCAACATATACAAGCCAATTTTTACCATTATTGAAATATCCGATAGGAGTGGATCAATGAAACCAGTTATGAACTAGTCATTTGCTAGGATACTATGTAAGAATTAAAAAAAAAAAATCACACACAAAAAAAATCACAAAACAGGAAATTACTTAATGGCATAGGAAAACATTAAGAAGAACAAGTTGGATGAAAAGCTAAGATGACAATGATGGCCCCAATTAAAACTATGCATACATACATACGTGTATGCTCGCACACATACGCACGTGCGCACGCGCGCGCGCACACACACAGACTTATGCGACTGATGGGCGAACACTGGGCGGGAGGCTGGCCCTCCCAGGGCTGGCAGCAGTCATCTTTGAGCAGCGGGATCAGGTCACCCTTTTTTTTTTAGCATTATACAAGCTTTTACACTGGAGATGTTATTTCATTTATGGCATTTCTTTTTTTAATCAGAAAAAAAATTATTTTTTAGAATTACGGTCAACAAATTTCAGTTGTTCACTTAGGGTCCTTTATGGGGACAACCTCAAATGGCTGCCATTTCCTGCCTTCTCCATTGCGGCCACAAGTACATGAAATACAGTGGCCGGGATAATTTTGAAGAGACTCACTTGGAGCTGGAGAGTGAAGGGAACCCTTAGTCCCCAAATCAAGTGGCCAAGAAAAGACTCTGCGTGTGGCCAGCTGCTCAGTTAACATGGAGGACCCCCCACGTGGGTGGGGCCAGGGATAAGGAGGGACAGCCACGAGGGTCGAGCTCCTCCTGACCCGGTCCTCTCCCTAGAGGGATCTTGGGCAACTTTTAAGCAGCTCCTCTGACTGGCCCTGTCGTCCACTCAGAGAAGCAGCTGCCAGAACTGGCCCAGCCTCCGCCAGCCCTCCTCCAGGTGGGCCCTTGTGCAGAGGCCCCTGTGCGTTGTAGAGGGTAACCAGGAGACGCAGAACTCACCCTGGAAGTGGCCGCTCCATCATCAGAGCCGTCCTCTCCGGGCGGGGCAGGGGGCTTGTGCTCAGGAAACCACACCTCCAGGGCTCTGTGCGCACAACCTTCCAAGACAAGAGGGCCACATCACAACCAAACCCGCTGTCTGAACACACATCTGACCCCCAGGGGACAGGGGACACGTACCCACTCCTGGAAGGGGTACTTTGGAAAGAGCAAGGCCCAGCACAGGGACAGGACACTGGTAATTCCAGGAGCAATGGCAGCTATGGAATTAACACGGGACTTCTGTGTGGTGTAGGCCTTGAGTGGCTGCGAAGTGGGGGAGACCTTCCCACAGTGGCAGAGCGGACAGGAGGTGTCAATTGGGGAATCATGAGACACTTGGGCTGGAGCAAGGAGGTTTCGGGTCTAGCTGAGGATTTACGTAATTAAAACACGGGTGAAGATTCCCCATTGGGTCGGTTGAGCAGACCAGCATCCTCAGACTTCAACTTGTCCAGTTTTGCTATTGTTACTATCACTACTGGTATCTGCAAGCCCACATATACTCAGAACTCAGTGGGTCACAGTCTTCAGTCCATGACACCAGCCATCATGGTCCATGAAGGCTCTTTTATTTTGTTTCTCTTAATTCAGCCTTCAAGGATTGAATGTCCATCCATAAACCCACCATAACTCGAATCCGGAGCTAATGCGCTAACTGTATAACACGCGCTCCCTGCACTGGGTGGTCCTGCAGCTCCCTGCCAGCACTGAAGACAGAGGCTGAGGCTGCCCTGACCACACCCCTGACTCCGGATTGGGAGCCGGGCTTCGGTATTTACTCCCGGTTCTCCTGAGTGCGGGTCCAGCCCTGGCCTGGAGAGAGGCTCGGTCTGATTAAAGAAATGGGCCGGACTGAAGGTCAGACAGAAGCTGGGCACCCCCTGTGGAACTCCCCGAGGTCAGGGAAGTGGGAGTCTGGGGGAGGTGGCTCGGGGCAAGTCCACGGCCGGCCAAAGGTGGCCCTGCGCCACGGCCCTGGAGGCCCAGCCCGAAGCAAGGCCCTGGGCTCCGCAGTCTGTGTGTTCGTGTTACTTTGACACAGGCCGTTTAGGGGACTGGCAGAAGCAAAAAGGGAGTTTTCCAGATCCTTTCCTACAGGGTTTCCGTCAAAGGTCACCGAATGGGTGGATGCAGCCAGGAGTTTAGTCCGTCCCTTTGTCCTAATGAGCCAACCATGAACATGTGCTTCTAGGCCCCGAGGACCGGAACCCCTCCTTCCGTGCCCAAGGATGCTGTGATCGTCACAGGAGGAAACTACCGGCATCTGGGGGCCGTGCACACAGCCGCCCTGGGGCGGCGCGGGCCGCACTGCGCATGCGCTGAGAGGGCCAGGGCGGGGCGTGGGACACGCTCAGGACTTGGGGCAGAGCAGGCTCGCTGTGCTCATCTGAGCCTCAACTTCCTTCTCTGTACAAGGACTGATGATGACGTAGCCCCTACAGAGACTTCAGTGAGGTGGCAAATATAGCAGCACCCACCGACTCAGCCACGTCTTGGGGGGAAGGGGGAAGGGATAGAGGAGAGGCAGCTTCCTGTGGGCCAAGCAGAGCCAGGCAAGGGTCCAAGAAGGGCCTCTCCTCCCTCTTTTCTCCAACATCTATCTGCCCGGTGCTCTCTGGCTCAGAGCCCTTCTGCTTTACATCCCACTGCACCGCAGGGAACGGCTCCCTGTAGTGAGGCCGCGTCGCCCAGCTGACCCAGCCCCAGGTCACATCCCCTTCTGCCTCATCCAAGGAGGGACAGCCAGGAGACAGAGCCCTCCAAGGAGAAGCTCAGAGACATGAACGCGAACTCTGCTACCTTTGGAGACCTCCCTCATGCTGGAAGTGTGTCTTCTCCAAGCCCAGGGAGCACCAAGCAGCTGCGTTGGCGGGTGAACCACGGCCTGTGCGCCCACGCCCCCCAGAGCACCCCGTTTTTGGATATGTGACCCTCAGAGCGGTGGGCTTTGGGGGGGAGGCAGAGGAGTAGTTCAAAGGGCACTGATAGAAAGGATGGACACAAAGGAGAGGGAACAAGAGCAAGGATGCAGCAGGTGGACCCCAGGGAGCGGGAGTCAGACAAAGGGCCCTTCCACAAGTCTTAACTGTGGCCAGGTTCCCCCACAGAACTCCCCAGGAGGACCCACCCACTCCACAGGACAGACCTGTACACAGAGCCACCCTCACTGCAGAACAAATGCAGGAAATTTACTTCCCTTTTATACACGAGGGCCTGGAACTCAGAGGGTGCTGCTGACTTCCAGAGGCACAGACTGCTACCTTCCTCGGTAGAGAAAAGAAAAAGAAGTCACAAAAGGGCAAGCATCATTGGTACCTCCCTGACCTAGGAGCCAGTTCAGAGCCAGTGTCTGCTCACCAAGGAGAGCAGGGACAGTGGGCAGCCAGTCCCAAGAGCTCAAACGCTGAGAACTGGTCTCCAAAGCTCTCTAATGTGGCGCCCCATCCCTCGGTGGACAGCTGTGGCCCTGGAGCTCTGGGCTCAGCCACTGCTCGAGCAGGAGAAGCCTGGGGAGGACCCTGGGCGGGCAGCGCAGGCTTGCTTGGGACCAGAGACACAGCGCTGCTTCCCCAATGCCTCAGGGCTGGGAAGGACACTGGGCAGGCAGCGAGGGCTTGCTCGGGACCAGAGGCACAGCACGGCTTCCCCAACACCTCAGGGCTGGGAAGGACGCTGGGCGGGCAGCGAGGGCTTGCTCGGGACCAGAGACACAGCGCTGCTTCCCCAACGCCTCAGGGTCCTTGTCTCCAAGATGAGGAACTGATGTCACCCATCTCCAGATAAAATTAAAAGCTGGGTGGCAAAAAGCATAATGTATTATTATTATGTGCTAATATGTAATGTTATCATTCTCCCTCCTCAATGTCCGGGACCAAGCACCAGCCCCATCGACAGTACTCAGACACTTGTCCCATCGATGTCAGGACCAGCTCATACCCCTCTGGCTCCAGGAGAGCCCGAGGCCTCCATCGACAGCTCAGAGGAAGAGCTAACGGGAATGATCCGGCTCACTCCAGTTTCATTGGGGCCGCAAACCAAGCCGTGGGATTCCACTCGCAAACCCTCCGCCTGCTCAGTGACAGCTGCCGGATGTTTGTTTTCAGTCTTTCCCTTTTCCGAAAGGAGCCCCCGTGACCACCCCCCACCTCCAACCCAGACTCGGCTCTGGCCAGTGGCCATGGGTTTCAAATTTTGAAAACAGGCCTTTTGCAAAATGTTCAGTTTCAAGCCCTTGGTCCAACTGCCCACATCCTGTCTAAACTTCCTGGGGGAGTGAAATTTATTTAAGGAAGGAATAAAATCCCCACGTTGGTGCCACGGACTGAAAACCTGTTCCATCCTGGGCAATTTCGGGGATTACGGTTACATATCTCTTAATGAGCCACAGGCGGAGGCCAAGTGGAGCTGGCTCAACCTGGAGGGCGGGCCTCGGGAGAGAGGGGGTGCTGCTCCTCAGGGCCAGGGGCCCCGCTCTGGGCCAGGGACATGCTTTGTCCCTCAGCATGGCCTTTCAATCCTTGGGGCGCTCATTCATTCTGTCCTTCAGCCTGCATTCTCATGGCTCAATCAGACACAGCACAGGTGCTGGACCTGACCCCCCCGCCAAAGACTGAGCACCCATTGTTGGGGGGCAGAAAGTCTGACTGGGGAGGTAGATACCTACATAGCTCATGGCCACACAATAAGAGAGTTTCTGAACAGAAGTCCAGTTTTCTTTCCCGGGAACCGCAACGCCTGGCCACCCAACAGCCAGCAGCTGCAGAAACTCCCAAATCTGCTCATTTCCCTTTCGTCCAAGGATGTCCCCATGGACCTGACCCCACCGTGATAGCCTGGTCTTGTTTCAGTGTCCTCCAAAGCACAGAAGACCAGCTGGAGCTCCTCGCCGGAATCCTAACTGGCCCAGTCCTGGGGCGATGAAGCCCCTGGCTCCTGGTCTGCACGTCATTCTGCCGTAAGTGTTCGTCTAAATCCATCTCCCATCCAAGGCATGGGGCTCCGTTCGGGCCGAAATGGAATAGGTCTCATTTCTCGCTATCTACCACCCAGCCTCTGGCCACACAGAAAGAGCCCAACGTTTTCTGAATAAATGAAAGAATGAATGGTCTATTCAGTGAGCGCGTCCCGATGCCGACACTTTCTGGTGGCTACAATGACACAAAAAGACCTGTACTCCAGCATTCCACAGTCCTTTGGGAACAGCTGACATTAACAGGTGGCAATTAGCACGTGGTAATTAACAGTGCTCTCTATCAGGGTGTGGATGAGGGAGGAATGAGGAAGAAATGCAAATTTGAACGCAGGGATGCGGGCAGTCCCAGGACAGGGTAAAGGACTGTGCAAGGCAGGTGACACCTGTGTCGGCTCAGGCACAACACTGAGCAGCAGGTGGGATACACCAGGCTGGAATTAAACAGAAGGTGTGGCCTGCTGCATTGACGCGGGAATTCTCGGGAATGTGAGAACCGAACTCCTGTCTCCTGGACCTGGACACTTGGCAGTCATGTCTTAGATTCCAGCCCAAACACCCTGATCCAGACTGGCTGCCCCACCCCCAGCATGCAGAGGGCCCACCTGTTACCATGGTCTGAACTCCTGGAAAGAGGGGCTGAGCATGCCCAGATGGGAGACAGCCAACCTAGAAGACTCAAAATTACAGTCCCAGAGGCCTTCAGTTAAAATATGGGGGGGGGGGGGGGTGTCTACCTGATTCAGTCTGAAGCAGAAGGGCCTTTAGGTTTGCACTGAAATCAAATCCTCATGAAGGGGAGGGCTGTATTCCAAGGCAGATGACCAAATATGAGCTCCAAGTCCAAAATAAGGATGCAAGACTGGAGTGGGAGGTGAGACCCAGGGTCGGGAGCCAGCCAGGACAAGAGAGAGCGAGGTGTGGTCAGTGTCAGGCCCCGAGCGGATGCTGAAGATAAAACTGCTGAAAGGAGGGGCGCAGGGGGCAGGCAGGAGAGAGGAAGAGGGAAAGAGGTCGGAGAGGGTCTTGGGCACAGGCTCCACATAGAACAAAGTTGTTTTGGACCCACCTTTCTTACTGCCCACCCCTGACAGAAGGGCATGGAATGCTGTCTTCAAGGAGCGTGGTCTTGGTGGCCTGTTCCATTCAAAGTGGCATTCTTGTAGAACTTAGTTGAATGTGCCATTCTTTCGGGACAGGGGACTTTAGGTATCACATCCATTTGGAGACCTTTAAATAAATGCAACTGAAATCACCCATTTTAGCTACTTAAGGTCATTTCTGAGGCGCCTCTTCCCTCCCAGGTGATATATTATGACCAGGACATGTATCACATAAAGGCCTGACAATGAGCTCTTGTTAGACAAGTTTAATCCTCACAACAATCCAGCTGACGGGCGTCATGATCCCCCCCCAAGTGGACGAAGCCGAGGCTAGGTCTGGGGGTACTTCGTATCTAACCCAAAGTCCTACAGCGATTGTAGAACCAAGCCAGGAGGCAAGGAGCGGCCTGCTCATCACAGGCATAGAAACAAGACTGGGTTATTTTCTATCGCCTGCCTTGGCAGAGGCAGGGGTAGCTTTCGGGAAAACCCAGGGCTCCCGCTCCACCGGGCCAAGCCAGTGTTGCCCAAGGATGGGCCCGTGTCCAGGGCAGTCAGAACGGCCAGTATCCTGTCTCGCTGTCTGGCACTGGGCACAGAAAGCTGGACCCTAGGGAGCATCTGGGCTCACGCAGGAGACACCGCGAACCATCTGACACGGGGCATGCTTCCCCATGGCTCAGCTCCCCGGCCTTTCTGAGAAGGGCCTTCTGCTGAGCAGTAACTCACGGGTGCCCCCTAGGCTCAGGGCCGGGCAGACGCTGAGGACACAGAGAAAAATCTGACTCAGTTCCTGGCTCTCAGGGCACATCAGTTTAGTGAGGACAGGTACACAAACACCCCTGACAGAGCAGGGCTGGTGACCCAGGTGAGGTAGTGACAATGTGCTGTGGGGCTGGGGGGATGGGGGAGGAGTCCCGTGGTGAGGTCACTCATTCATTTGCTGCCTCACACGCGGATCACTAGCTCATCCACCCTCCCTGACTGACTCACTCACTCAATAAATCGCAGGTTCACTCCTTCAATCACAGAGCATTTATTTCATTTAATTTAGGATTACATACTCATTGACTCACTCACTAATTCATTCTCTGATTCTTTCCCTCTAATATAGTCATTCCTCCACTCACGTGTTGACCCATCCCTCATTAATTCGTTTCATCCGTTGACTTACTCATTAGTTAAATTATTCCACTTTTTCTTACTGATTTATTCATGCACTTGCTTTTTGACAAATTATTAGTCAATTAAGCCATCTGGCTCTCACCGGCTCCTTTGCTCAGTCACTCCTTGATTCGTTCCCTCACTGACTCACCAGTTCATTTATTCCCTCATTACGAATACCTTTTCACTTACACATTAGTTCATAAACTCACTCAGAGACTCACTTCTTTTATTCACTCATCCGTTTGTGTACTCGTCTTTCACTCACTGACAAGTTGACCTACTTCCCTTCATTCAGACTGACTCCCTTTCTGAAATTTTTACTTGCAGATCAAACGCATCCATTCACTGATGCCTCGTGTACGCATGCAACTCAGTGAATTTGTTACTTGGCTCCCTGCGGATCCACTCACCCCTTGGTGTGCTCCTTCACACTTTCATTCATTTTTCTCACGCCCTTGTTTGTACTCAGAGACTCATTCCTTCACCAGCTCACTGCTTCATTCATTCTTGATTTCATTCAACCACTCATTCAATGGATGTTTATGGCACATGTTCCACATGCAAGGCACCAGGGGAAGACAAGTATGGCTCCTGACTTCGTGAAGCTTGTAACCTCGTGAGCTTGTCACTGGCTAAGGCATCATCTGTCCCATAAAGAGTCTGGGTAACTACGATGAAGCTGAGGGCCCATCTTCAGTGCTTCTGGAATGCCCACCTACTTACCCTATTAGATTGAGTTGTTACGTTTATAAGTAGGTCTCCCACTAATCCCAAAGAGCTCCTCAATGGCTGGAACTGGTGGGATTCAGCTATGAATGCCATTGCTAACATATAGCCTTACATGGATTCAGTCACGCCTGTTGAACCGAAATTAATACCTTAGTATCAGTTATTCTAGCAGCCTCTCAGATAACAAAGTGCCATAAAAAATTTAAATAGGGAATATAAAGGCCTCCTGCCTTCATCCCAAATAAATCAGGTCACTAGTTTTTCTGCCTGAGTTAGGGGGGAATATTAACCCAGGTAGGAAGAGCATAAAAATATCCAAATCATTTCAGTACAACATACAGAGTGGTGCTATAGACTATGCACTATTAGAAAAACATATAAAAAAGAACAAATGTTTTGTATCATAAGTGTCAATCGTGGAGACCTACAATAACTATAATCCTTGTTTTGAAACTGATTTTCATCACTGGTCCATGATTTTGCCTTGTATAATTTAGTTCTTCATAAATTGACTTACTAAATAATAACTACAATAGTAATTGTAACAACAACATCCATAAACTCACCAAAATACCAGAACAAAAACAATGTTTTAACATCTATCTCTGTCCTCATTATACACAGAGGTAGCAAATTGAATATTTTTTTGGTTAAGTGGATCTCATAGAAGCAAAATTGAGTTGATCATAATTCTCATTTTGTAAAATTTTATCATTGGAAAACTCTTGGTCATTTTAATTTTCTTTATATGTGAAGTATTCCTTGTTTATTATATCGGTTAGTTGCTTGTTTCTAAAAGTTAACAGCAGAGAATCTATGTCCAAACAACTGGAAACAATTTAACTATTATTTAAATTTCTCTATGTACTTCTTACAAAGAATGGTATAATACTTCACCCCAAGTTAAATAAATTCTTGTTTCATAAATACTGTATCGACCATCAGTGGGTACAGTAATTTTACTAGTATATTTACTTATTTGTTTTATAAAGGAAAGAAACACATATCTATCCAAAAATAAGATCTTTGATCAAGACTAGAATGTGTCGGGTGATGGGTATGCAACATAATTGAACGACAAAATAACCTGGACTTGTTATCTTTGAATATATGTATCCTGATTTATTGATGTCGCCCCATTAAAAAAATAATTAAAAAAAAAAAAGACTAGAATGTGTCTGTAACTTCTTAATCTAAAAGGTGGTAGCCTACACCTGTTTTTCTAATGGACCTTGGTTTTACAAAATGAGTCAACAATAAGCCTCATAAATATAAATTCTTATCATTGGTCCATGCCAAGTGGTCTTCCTTGATTTGACTTTGTGACTGTACAGGCTATTTGTTCTTTTTGATAACTATAGTCAGAATCCATAAACAAAATGACCAAACCAAGAATAAAAACTTATTTCTTACCCCGATCTATGCTCTCCTTGGCAACATACGTAAAAGTCAAGATCTTCATCACTAAACAGTGAGGGAGAAATGGCCACGGTGCAGCCACTCTGGGATACAAAACAAATATAAAAATAAAGGAAATATTCTCATCTTCGGTTTGTACTTTGCACTGATTAATTTCACTCACTATTTGTTTAATTTTAACTTTTGTTTTCCTTCACAAACCAAACATCTAGGAACCCACAGCAAACTAAGAGCTGAGCCTTGACTATTAAATACCTCTACTAGCTACTTCTTCCACAAAGGAGTAGCAACTTTCATTTTTTTCATAATGGACCAATGTTTTTTGGAACTGAATTAATAATATATCCAATATCCTCAAATTTGACCCATGTTTTAACCACTTTTCTTTACTTATAAATACATTTTTACTGATCCATTCATCTATTCACTAATAAGATAAAGTAACTATCTCAATTAAATTCGAAACTTCCTGAGATCATGCCCCAAAAAGTCATATTCTAATTCTCTTTTTGCAGTGGACCTCAGTGATTCAAATGATTGATCATAATTTCTATTCAGATGCATTCCACTTACATCATTGGTCCGTGAGTGGCCCTTCGGAATTTAACTTAAACAAGTTTTAGATGTGGCCGTGAAACGACCATGAACCACTCTCTCAACTTGGCAGCTAGAACACCAGTTCCCTCATGTAACACCCATAGTCAGCACTGATCCAATCTATACTTTTCTTTATTCATGTCTACAGTTTTTATTTAAAAAATCATTAATTCACCAATAATAATTTTAAAACCCACTTATTCACGAAAAGCCAAGAATGGCCCTGAAATCCCTATTCTGTATATAGAATTATTTTCTCATCAATATATCTTTCTTTAAACATCCCACATTTTTATGTTTCATATCAATTCAGTAGTTATTAATGTACTACAGTATAAGGAACTTTTCAGTAATGTGTTGAATACCACCCGACAAAGAATCAGTGGAACCCAGACAAGGCCTTTGACTAGCTGTTTCAAAAACTGACCTCAAGGTTACATAGACACATTAATCAACAGAATGTTTCAGATCCATAATACTTAATATTACGGAATTTTTCCTTCTTTAGTTGTATTTAACATTTTGAATAATACAGTGAATACCCTTAAACAAGCCGCTCAAGCTACGATATTGACACTGACTCACGTGGGTCTCCATGCTCCCACACACCGGTGCAACCCGAGAGCTCGTGCCCATGGAAGGTTCTTACGTCAGCCGGAATTTCTCCATTCTGAGAAGTACAGAGCAGAGCATGTGAAACTAACATGAGAAACGCTTTGCACGAAGAGGAAGACACCGCCTTTTCTGGGTCGGACCTCAGAGTTTCAGGCACATAGTAGTCATCATCTGTGACTCAAACGCCGGCAGGAATCATCATTGATCCAGAAAACCACTTTGTCTTCGCTCATCTCTACACTGTCTACTGATTAATTCACTCAAGTTCACTAATTATTTAAAAACCTACTATTAAAAAAAAACCAAAATAAACCAACAAGACCTTAATGTTTTTATTACGCAACTAGGATCATTCTCACAACAAAATCCCCATTATTAATTATGCTCAGTGTCTTGTATAGGTATTGATCAAAACAATACTTCGTATTAATGGCTGTAATTGTTACTAGAATACAGTTCACCTTCTTTGGTTATATTTCATACTTTTTATTAATACTGTGACTATCCTTAGACAAAATCCCAGAAAAAAGATCTCCATTATTACTCACATGGTCTCCAGGCGTCTACAGCACGGACGCAGTCCTGTGGCTGCCTGCTCCCCGTCAAGGAAGATCCCGTAAAGCAGGCTGAATGTGTCCGTTCTGAAGAATTAAGAGCAGAGAAGATGACAGAAAAGGAAGTGAGGCATTCTCTCCTCTCATCATTGCTTTTCATCTTTGATTTAGCAAACATTTAGGCAGTCACCAACTTGGTGTGTACTTTTTTTTAATCTCAGGAAAACAAACAAGGTTGAACTTGCCACTGACCCAGTGGCTTACACCTTTTATGTCATCCTTAACTGTCGAGTTACAGTCATGTGCCATTTACTTTTAACTGAATATCTGAGTTATCACAATATAGAAAATACTATTTATGGCATAATTACATACCTTTATAATTAAACCGTACTTCCCTACATTAATTTTATTTATGTATTTGTCTATAGATTCTCTCATTTATCCAATTATAATAATAGAAAGGAAATGTATGAACACTAAGACCAAAAAGAAAACCTTCAAATATTCTTGACATGAGGATCCCGTCAAATCACTGGTGTGGACGAGAGTCCTTCCGTGTGGACGTCCGAGTTACAGCCATGCTGTCCTCCTATAAACACACGTGCCATCACAGTTGTCGCGCTAATATCCTGCACTTTCTTCCTTCCTAATTGTCTATTGATTAAATCTCTAATTAACTGATAATATCTGTGATTCACCAAAACCAAGAAGAGTTATTACGGCCCTAATCTGCACACATATTATTTTCACATCAATGTATCTCTTTGATTAATTGTTCTGTTTTTCATACAGGGATTAATCAATATAATGATTCATATACCTCATATTTATCACTGAGATACATTCCTTCTTTAATTATATTTTATAATTTTTAATAATGCAGTGAATTGCCTTAAAAAAAATAACACTTAACAAAGAAAATAAAATTTCGACTATCATCCCCTCCCATTAATCTCCCCCCTCCTGTTACACAGAGACAACCGGAGAGCGCGTGAGCTGGGGCCGCGGAAGGGGCGGGAGCATGTCTAAGCTGAGGGCTGCAGAGCAGAGCAAGGGATCCAGAAACATAAGACCTAATCGACGTTAATCCTTGCTGACCACATTTCAGACTCGAGATTTAGATATTTCTGCTTTTATCTTTCTGTGTGTATGTATGTGTGTAACTATTATATTCTTAACTTCTATCTGTAGACTGCCAACATAAGTTGTATGTCTTCCATTAGTCAATCCCAATGTTACATCAATTAATCAAGATCATGTTTTGTATTATATTTTTTATTGGGCAATACATACCTTTCTGATAATATTTATTAATTTTAGTAATACCCTAAATATTCTTAAACAATGACCCAAACCTACACAAGACCTTGACTTTTACTCACGTTAGTCTCTTTCCTAATACAAAGGCGACATAACAGTCTTGGTCACAGCAGTGGACGAAAATTAGCTTGATTCCTGTTCTAAAGAGACCAAGTGGAGAAGTTGATAAAAATCTTCAGTGATTCATGGTTTTCAACATTCATGATAATATTTACAGTATTTATTTCCAATTTAATAAACTTCAAACCTGTAACTGACTCAGCCCATAATAGACTATTGCATTTCATTGTTTTTCTCAACCTTAGGTAGAGACATAACATACTTGGTGCATTTATTATTCATTCTAATGGATATTAATATCTTACTACCTTGCTATATATTTATCAAAGGATATACATTTATACATTTATTACTTTTTCTGCCAATGATACTTTGTAAATATTTTTAAAACCATGAACCCAAAGAACAGCATCTGTAATGGGATCCTTGGCCACGAGGAGAATGAACTAGCTAATTTCCGTGTGGCTCTCAGACCTCCACACAGACACAGGATTCACTGCCCACCAGTCATCAGGGTGGACCATGATTGTCCTTTCTATTCTCATAAACATTTGTTTATTGAGTCATTAATAAAGAAATAAACGTTAACTTAAAAACCGAGGGGGATCCTTTGACATCCCCCTACCATCAATCTGTAGAATCATTTCCACAGAGACTAAATCTCTTTTATTAGCTGACCTCACTGTGACATTTATGGGTTAGTCAATAAAATGCTTCTTTCAATCAGATATTTAACATTGACCTGTTTTCACCTTCTTTGACTGCATTTAATATTTCTGAATAATACAGTGAATACCTTCAAATAAACCATTCAAACTAAGACAGTAAGTTTAACTGTTACTCACATGGTCTCCATGCTCAGTCATAGGTACAACCAGAGAGCTCGGGACCATGGAAGAATGTTACAATCAGCTTGAGTGCATCCATTCTGAGGAGTAGACAGCAGAGCAGATTATGAAAACAGAGACTTCCTTCCATTGATCCTAATCTTACATCTTTCATGGAGGCATTTGGGCATTTATTATAGGATTATATTTACGTCATTGTCTTTTACAAAAACAAACTACTTTGACCTTTCCACTGACCCAGAACATAAACATTGTATAAATCATCCTTCGCTTAAGATAGGTTACATTCCTGTGTCATTTATTTCTCTTTGGACTTCACTATTTTCAAATTATATTAACAAAATTTATTGCTTCCCCACATATGTTTTAAATTGGACAACATAACTACCATTCAGCTTTATTTTTATCTATTTCTTCAATGGTAAATCATTGTTCTAATTATAATAAGGAATGAAAATGCATAAAGAGAAAGACCCCATTTTTTCTGTTGGACCTCATTGATCTTTATTTACTAATAAATGTATAAAGTCTCACACTTCCCTAATTATGATAGAACGAAAATATATGAAGTCTAAGACCAAAAACAAGACCCTTATATATTCCTGACATGTGTCTAAAGGATCCCTTTATTGGACTAAATTTCTTTTGTGTTGGACATCAGAGTTAGAATCAGAGTTAGAACTGATATCCAACACAATCATCATCGATTCGATATCGTTTCTCTTTTTCTTCAGTCATTTCTACAAGTGTATTGATTAAATCATGAACCTACTACTAATCATCCCTAAACACTGATAATAGTAAACCCTAGAAGGGTTTATATCCTTTATATCCTTACTCTGTACAGAGATTTTTCTCACATGAATGTAACCCTTTCAGTAATTATCCTCAGTTTTCCACTGGATTAATCAATATAATGATTCAAATATTTCATATTTATATTTCTCACTGAGATGCAGTTGAATTCTTTAATTATATTTTAGATTTTCTAATAATACAGTGAATTATCTTTTTAATCTCATGGAAACCAAGAAAAGAATTTTCACTATTACTCACATTAACCTGTGACTTCTTCTTATATGGAGGAAACCACATAGATCATGACCATGGAAGATGCTTCAATTAGCTCAAGCTGATTCTATTCTCAGGAATACAGAACAGAAATTGATTTTTTTTTTAATTAGACCTAATCACTACTGAGAGCTGCTTCCCACATTTCATATATTCAGTATTGATTCATTTTTCTTTAAATATATATATTTATCTTACAAAAGGAAAACTCAATTTTCAATACCAAGAATAACAAAACTGACTCTTTCTTATCAGAGTATTAATGACTTCAGTCAAAGAGGTGAGACCTATATCCATTTATCTCTTAAGAGGCATCACCATACACTTTAAAAGTTGGATAATGCCTCACCTTCTTATTTTTTAAATACTTATTTAAATTTGCTTAATGGTTCCATCATTAATAACAAGTCTACATCTATGAAAGTCATACAAGAATATGACTATTGTATATTCGTGACACTTCCCTATAGAACTACTTCCTACTCACTGTAAATGTTTTATTAATTAAATTAAATTAATTATTTTCCTATATAAATTAATTGATATAATGCTTCATATTAAGCCTTAATTTATTACCGGGTCACCATTATGATCTTTGTTTTTATATCTTACTTTTAATAATGCAATGAAACCCTTTTAAAACAACCAAAAATTGAAGTAAACAATTTTGGCTATTACTAACGTTGGTCTCCATGCTTTTAACATAGATGCAAACATAGAACTCCTGACCAAGGACAATGCTGAAACCACCCAAATGTGACCAAGTGATGGAGAAGTATAAGACAGAAGAGATAATAAAAAAAGGTTAAGACATTATGTCATTGGTCACTGCATTCTACCTTTCTAAATGAACAATGATTTATGTAATTAACAGGAACACTGACTACTACTACTTATCAATATCTATATCACCCTTGGTCAAACAATAATGACCTTGTATTATACAATCTCTTATCAATATCAGTGTGGTAAATATACATTAATACTACTCCTTGCCTAACCACATATTTTTATAATTAAATATTTTAACACCTTTATCTTTAGTTTATGTTTGTTTTTTATCTCATTGGCCCAATTATAAAAATATACTAATTTCTTTTGTGTTGGACTTTGAGCTCCAGACACAGTCACAGTACATGACTCCTACAACACCAACAGTCATCACTGATCCAATGTTGTCTTTTTCTTCATTCAACATTGTTTATTAACTGATTTAATTTACTAATAATAATTTAAAATTCTATTATTCACAAAACCCAAGAAGAACCATGACATCCTTAATCTGTACATAGAATGACTCTCACATAAATATGTTTTTCTTTCTTAATTATCTTAAATTTCACGTATATAGTAATCAATATAACATCTCATTAATTCAATAGCTGTAACTGGGCTGTAGTTCACAAATTTTGACTCTGTATGGCACTTTTATAAAATACAGTAAATATCCTTTAAAAGTATGGTTGAACCCAAGACAAGACTTTTGACCATTACTCACATTATTCTCTGTTTCCAACAGAGATGCAATCACAGGGCTTACCACCATGGGAAAAGCTCACTCAGCTTGAGGGTGACCATTCTGAGAAGGACAGAGCACAGTTCATGATAAAAAAAAGTTAAGACCTGATCTCCATTAATCCTTGTTTTCGACATTTCACTTACTCATTTAGGTATTTATAAATTTTCCATGACGTAAATGTATTTTTCTCTTAAGCAAAGTTAACAACCTCGACACTGACACTGCCCCTGGAAAAATAAATGACTCTTTCTTATCTATGTCTACATGAGCCAAGGAGCTAATAACACTCTTGTTCTGTTTATTTCTTAATGGACATAAGCATTTTTAATTTCATTATTTCTTGCCTCACCATATGTTCATAGTTAAATAATACTTCACCCTTTTTTCTTTACCTAGTATTTATATATCTTTACTGATTCCACCATTGATCTATTTATAACAAAACTTAACCCATAAACTCAAAATAAGGACATAATCTTTGAATCATTCTAACATCTGCTTACTGGATCAAATACAACAGGTGGAATAGACTATTACTGTTGGACCTCAGATATCCAGACACAAACTATTCACTGTCGCTGACTTATCCTCCATCAGTTGTTATCACTGGTCCATTAAGGGCCCAATTTTTCTTCATCTGTATCAACTAAATCACTAATCCATTAAAAATAATAAATATATAATTTCAAGACACTAAAGAATAAGGTGTGCTTTGAATATCCCGAATTTCTGCTATAGAATCTTTGCCAACCTAAGTTAGATGTCTTTCATTAATCTATCTCAAATGTTACATATTAAATTAATTAACGTTTTATGTTATATTTACCCCATAGGCTATAGCTGACTTTGCAATTACTTATCAATTTTTAATAATACCATAAATACACGTAAACAAATGACCCAAACCAAAACAAAACTGTGACCATCACTCACCTAGAGAAAGAGAGCATGACCATCGTGATCACAACACAAGATGAAATAACTCGAGCATGTGTTCTGCAGATCCTTAAAAAGAGAAGATGACACAGAGGTTGAGACTCTCTTCTTCACTGGTGCATACATAAATCCATCATCATTTACACAGTCACTTAGGCATGCAATAACTTATGGAAATATTTATGTTTTTATCTTAAAAATAAAAAACCTTACATCTGAGTCAGGTGAACACTGACTACACTACATTCCATTGTCTATAACAATCTTGGTCATAGATGGGATATAAATTTTGTCTTTTTATATCCATTCTGAAGTATATTATACTTTTCCCTTACTGCATATCAATCCATTATAGTTCCTTTCACTCATCTGCAGTTGTATATTTACTAATTCATTGATTCACAAATAATTTCAAGTGTTATCATTCACAAAAACTCAGAAAGAGCTTGTATGTCCCTAATGTGTACATAGAGACCACATCAAGTGATCTCTTTCATTAATTATCTCAGGCTTCCATACATAGATTAGTCAGCATAATGGTTCATATAGCCTATATCTATCACTGAGATACATTGCCTCATTTAATTATATTTTATACTTTTTAATAATTCACTGAATTATCTTAGAAAACACTTAAACCAAGAAAATAACTTACTGCTACTCACATTAATCTCTGTCCTCTTAATGTAGAGAGAGAGGCCACCACAGAGCTTGTGACCATGGAAGATGATGAAATCAGCTCAAATGCAACCATTCTAAGAAGTACAAGACAAAGAAGATGGCACAAAAGATTGAGATGCCATGTTCACTGGTCCTCTTATTCCACTTTTCATTTAACACTGTCTGAACATCCTGAGCTAAAAGATGACACTCTTACACCATTTCTTTCCTAATGGATCTCAGTCATTCCAATGTATAGTAATATATTACTATATTACAGCAATTGTTGCCTAATTACATTTTCATAATTGGACAAGATTTCCTATTCCTCATTTTGAATTATGTACACATTTTTATACTGGTTATTTCATTGATACAATTATAAATATAGGAGGAAAAAAAGAATATACACAGAATGACCAATACCCATGTCTTTGTATAATTCCTGACCTTTGCCTACGATATCACTCCAAACAGGAACTAAATTTGATTTGCAGTAGACCTCAGAGTTCAACATATAGTCATCGTATATGACTCATACGACACCAAATGTCATCATTGATCCGACTGCATCTCTTTTCCTCACTCATATCTGATTATTGATCAATTAATAATTCAGTAATTATAGTTTTAATTATCCACAGAAACCCATGGAGAATCTAGACATCTTTAATATAAATTTAGAATATCTCTCATTATTTTCCATTTTTACTATGTACATTAATCATTATAATGTTTCACAATAATCCCATGGTTTTCGGTGGACTATTATTTGGATTTCATTGATTGTATTCCACAGTTTTCAATAACACTGTGAAATCCTTAAAGTACTGAAACTAAGACCAGAACTATGATTGTTACTCACATGGTCTCCATGCTCCTAACACACGAATGCCACTAGAGAGCTCGTGACCATGCAAGAATCCTTAAATCAGTTTGGGAGCGTCCATTCTACAGTACAGGGCAGAGCAGAAGACAAAAAAATTCAGACTTTATCTCCACTAATCCTTGTTTTCTGCATTTTATTTATGCTTTAGACAGTCATATGTTTCATAACATAGCCTGTGTTCCCTTAACAAAAAGAAAATCTTAAACTTAAGACAGACCCAGAGCAATGATATTGAGTCTTATCCATCAGTGTCTAAATGGTTCTTAGGCAAAAATGCAAATGCTTCCTCTGTTTATTGTTTAATAAGTGTGATTTTAATTTTATTTAAAATATGTCCTGTCTCACTGCATATGTTCCTAGCTAGACACTGTTGTACTCTCTTCTTTTTAGCTGTTTATTACATTCTTAATAGTTTGATTACTGATTCATTAATAACAGTATATCTCAGCCTACTAACTCAAAATAAGAATGTGATCTTTTTATGTTCCTAACATTGGCAATGGGGTCATTGACAACAGAAGAGGCACTAGATTCTGCTTTTTGTGGTCTTGGGAGTTATAGACATCTAGTGTTCAGTGTAGATGATGACTCCTATGCCATGAGGCATCATCACTGGTCCATTCGGGGGGACTCTTTTCCTTCACGTTTGTAATTATTAAATCATTAATTCACTGATAATAAAAAGAAATACATGATTCATAAAATCACAGGAAAAACCCTTGAACAAATGTTTCTGTGTCACAGAGCTTGTATCCTTTTCATTAATTGATCTCAGTGGTGCACATTACCAACTAATCAACATATTTCATAGCATAGGTCACTGATCCATCATTAAATTATATTTATTATTTTATAATAGAACCATGAATGCTTTTTAAAAACAAAACAAAACAAAAAACATCCAAACCAAGGTAAAATAAGTAAGTGTGATTCACCTTGGTCTCTTTTCTAACACAGGGGTAACGTAATGTCTACCGTAGCAGATGCTGAAATCAGTGTTGTGCGTTCACTGTGAAAAGTATAAGCAGAAAGCGCAATGAAAGGCACTGATTTAACTTTACAATTTAATGTAAATACACTCATTGAAATTTAAAGAGATCTTGTGCCAGAATAGAATTAGAATGAATATATTTTTAATTAGTGGAGAAAATAGTTAAATTAGGACACTAACAAACATAGCTAATCCAAAGTAAATCCAGGGAGGGGAACAAAAAGAAAAAACAACAGAGAGGAAGGAAAAGAGTTCAGGTAGAAGTGCATAAATACACACACAGAGATTGGTCAGCACAAAAAGGTGAGACAACAGGTTATCCGGATATGTCATAAAGAATAATCAGAATGTATTTTTTAAAATTCAACTAAATGATATTTAACAAAACAAGATTGAGAAATTTTCTCCATTGTACCAGATTATCCACTCTTCATTTATAGAGTCATCTGAGCACTTACTAATTTACAGTAATATTTATTTATCTTCCTCTTCAAACGCCTGACTGAGGGCAACAGTGATGACCTGTCAGTGTGTGCTAGCCTTCAGCAAACACATACTACACTTGGCCCTTTTCTAACCTCTCCCACTTACAACGATATTCATTTTTATTATTACATATTTTATTAATGAACAAAGCTTTGCTCTCGTCATTTTTATTCATTTGTACATATGTCTATTTATTCTGCCTAAATCTTTAATAAAAGTATTTGCAAAGTTCACAACCTCAAAGACCAAGATTAAATCCTTTTATATCCCACCATCTGCCCATAGGTGCCCACCATACAGGTGAAGGCATTAGACCCCACTGGTGTGGCACCTCAGAGTTCCAGACAGCTGTGCAGCTTCTATGCCCCCCACAGCACCCGTGATCACTGTTGGTCCAGGACTGGACTTCAGTGTCTATTATCATCTACCTTTGTTCATTGTTTAACTCATTAATAAAGAAATACACATAAATCACAAAAAAACAAAATAAAAATTTTGAGTTTCTATAATCCATCTATTTATTCGTTTTTCACTACATGTATACAGATAAATGTCTACAGGATAATTTCCCTTGTAACCCCGATTTTCATTAATCAATGTTAGTGTTGCACGAATCCACTGAGAAACATATGTCCTACACGAACCCCCTAGTGGGCCATGGTTAACTTCTTTGATTATACTTAACACATTTTTTTTAACTAGACAGTGAATGTTCTTAAACAAGTCACCATACCAAGACTGGAGCATTGACTAGGACTCACATTGGAGGCCGCACTCCTCACACAGAGTTCTTGGCCCCAGCAGAAGCACTGCATCAACTTGGGGCATTCATTCTGAGTAGAAGCAATACAGATAAGACAACATTGAGACATTCTTGCTATAAATCCATGCGGTTCTCATTTCATTTTCATAGCCATCTAGGTACATGCTTTGTAGTCTGATTATTTCTTATTCTCTAAAATAAATGAGCCACTCAAAATCACCACTGTCTCAAAGAATAGAGACTACTCCACATCGCCATCTTTGCCATTCCTACCCAGAAATGTCATCCCTTGGTCCATTTCTTGTTGACTGAACTCCAGTGGTTCCATGTTACATTAATAACAATTTGTGCCTCCCCACATAGTTTCATAGTTTGACTTGCTTCCTGCTTTCATCCTTCTGCACTATTTGTTTATCCTCTCATTTATTCACTTACGATAAGAAAATTAATATCCAAGAATCACCAAGGGCTGAGACATAACCCTTAAATATTACTGAAATCTACTCATAGTCTCATTCCTACAGATATAAAAACTTAAATCCCTTTTCATAATGGACCTCAAAAGGTCATAGATATTTTGATCATAGAATATAATTCAGAATGCATTCCATTCACATCATTGGTCCACAGACAGCCTTCTGCATATAATCTGTATGTCCTTCCTATATATAAAATGAGGCAGTACTCACATCTCCTGCAGCCTCCCTTCCTCATAGTGAGAACAGAGTATGCCTTTATCAATAAAGGAAATCTATGGAAAACCTAAAATAGAAATTTAAAGAGCTATAAAACATTGAGTGATATGTTTTTAAAAACCTCCTAAACAATATTAAATCAAATTAATCCTAAACTTGGCTTCCTCATTATTAGTACAAGCCTGTTCTTGTTTGACTGTATTCATGTATACAGCCATTTACTCGTTTTAAATCCGTATGTCTAAACTAGAGGTTGCCTAGACATCTTGGCCACTTCAGAATACTTAAGTTCTGGTGCACTCATTTTGTGGAGTATAAAGATGACGTTAAGATAATGAGATATTTTCTCTGCTGAACTATGCTTTGCCCCTTTCAGATATTAATTAATATAGGCGTTACTTTGTTTTCTTTAATACAATAAACAACCTAGAAGCCACCTCTGATCTAGAGGAAGGGCATTAACTACTATCACTTATATCTGACTATATCAAAATGCTGTTTAAATGTAGATGCTTGGACCCCATGCCAATCCTACCAAATAACTCATGCTGAGGTTGGTGGTGGGAGGAGTGAGGGGAGTGGAGGGAATCCATATTTTAAGCAACTCTCCAGGGATTCTGATACTCAAGTTTGAGGACCACTGCCCTATGTATACCCTGACCCAAAAAGGTCACATCATTGAACGTTGGCTTCTTACTACATGGCACTGGTTCAGAATCATACAAAAAGTAACTTGTCTCACAATGGTTTTTCTTAATTTAGCCAGCTTTACTTTTTCTATCTACTCATCAGCTATCTATCTCTTTAATCTGTCTAATGATTTGTTTCATTTATTCCCTTAGAATAATGTAATAAATCCCTAGGATCCCTTAAACACCCAATTAAGATTCTTCGAAATTATTAAAATCTAGCTCAAGGCTTATTCCTGCAAGTGTAAGATACCAAATCTTTTCTTAACAGGAACTTCAGTAATACAAAAAGGAACTCATCACAAGACATGTTCAGAATGCATTCCATTCACATCACGGATCCTTACGCGGCGCTTTTACATTGAACTTAGATGTTCTTTAAAGATATAAGAAAGAACAGCCTTGTCCCCACTGCCCACACTCCGCATCTAAACACTGTCTCTATCTAGTATCTTCCAATGGATTACTTCATTGAATTAACAGCTTAGATTCATTTTTTCCCTCAGAGAAATGTTTATAAACTGTGATACACACCTAATAAGAATAATAAGTAGCTTTAAAAGTGAATGTAACATCCACAAACTTTTAAAAAATTGTACTGAAACTGATGACTGCATAAACCATGCTGACATAGCCTATCTCAATCACAGATCTGTATTTAGTCTTCTTTGATTTTATTTATGTACCTGGTGATTTATTAGTATTTAAGTCCCTTTCATCCACTCTATAATTCATAAAAAACTGGACAAACTATTCATTTTTTAAACAAAATGAAAATTATTTAACTTCCTAGAAACCCAGAAGAGAAATGCCATCATGTCTCTCTAATTTTCCTTCCTCAAACTGGGAACAGAAAATATTTTTTTTTCTCAGTAGGGACATAATATGAGCAGAGCTGACGAGTGATATTTCAACACATACCCACTCACTGGTCACTCAATGATTAACCTAGGTATTAATTGTGACGCTGAAAATCAAGACAGTAATACTGGTGGACCAGTAACTGTTCTGTTGTTCCCTACCATGAGGATCAGAGAACTATATACTTTTTAACCAACTTTACTGAGGAGTAATTGACAAATATAGTTGTCTATCTTTAAGGTGCACAACATGATGATTTGACTTTCACTGTGGACTGATTACCCGTGGGGCACAATGAAGCCAACTGGACGGGTGGTAACAGTCATATGGCACATTTTGAAACTAGTCCATGCTCTGTTCTATTAAATGTAGTTAGTTGATTAAAGTATATTATCTATTTCTTATTTATTAATAAAAGAAAAAAAAACACCTGTGACACACAGAACATGAACAACATAGGCAATTATACACATCTCTCCCTCTGTCCCTTATGCTAAGGTATAAAAGCCTTTCTATATCTTTAATGAACTTTTAGTTCTTTGGAAATGCATTGGTGATGGTTGTTTCATGACATATGCCACAGTGCCTCCACATTGGGCCCTATTTTTCCTTCATTTGCTTATACATGTGCACAGTTATTATTGCATTAACATTTCATAAGCCATCAAATCTGTTTTGCACTGAGCCTCAGAGTTCCAGGTAAGCCTTCTTCATCCACGACACATCTGCCACCAGTCCTCAGGTTTCACCCTCTTGTTCTCTATTTATTGTAATTTCACTAGGAAATAAATCATTCATTCTCTAATAATACATATGCATCCATGAATTGTGTAAAAGTAGCTCTAATATCCCTCAATATTTGACATAAAATCGTTTTCTGCAGAGCAAAGAGCCTAGATCTGCTTTGTTAATCAACCTCAGTGTTGAATATGTGAATGAAAGGACACACCGGCTTCATTTTAACCTCTTTATCATTAATCCATGATTGGCAGGGACTAATCTCTACCATCTGTCTATAGAATTATTTCCCTCGGCAACTGATCCCTTTCATTAAATGACCTCGGTGTTTCATATATGAATTAACAAATGTAATGCTTTGTATTAACTATAATTTTACAGCCACGGTTGACAGTGACTGATTATATTTCACACTTTTAAGTAATAGAAGAGTGAACAGGCTTAACCCACCCAAACTGAGACAAGAACACTAATATTACTCACATGGCCTCCATGCTCTCACACATACATGAAATGATGGATCATGAAGTGATCATGGAAGAATCTCGAAATCAGCTCGAGTGCATCTGTTCTGAGGAGCACAGAGCACGGCAGACGACTGAAAAAGGTTGAGGTTTAATACCTATTGATACTGGCATTTACCTTTAGTCATTTACTAATACTTGTATTTGCTGAATGTCATTTAGGAAACTAGCCATTTGGGGAAAATGTTTAAATTCTCCAAAGTAAACACATAATGGCAACTTGGCCATAAACACAAAATATGAATATTTCCTATTACTCAACACTACCTAGACATCCCTTCGCCAAAGAGGTAACACCTCTGCACCATTTATTTCCTAATGGGTAGAAGTGTTTTCAGGATATATAAAGAGTGTTTTTGTCTCACTATATCTTTTTCTATTTAGACAATGCTTCATGACCTGCATCATTGCTTATTTATGTTATTTTTTTTTATTATTTCACTGATCCAATTATAAATAGAATACACAATGCATGAACACGAAACTCAAGAACCCTGAATTTTCCTGACATCTATCTAGAGGACCCTTTCAAACAGAGCAGTGGATCGAACTTCTTTTGTGTTGGACCTCAAGAGTTCTAAACACATGTTCGTCGTGCGTGATTCATACGCCACCAGGAGTCACCATTGATCCATCTTGTCCTTCTTCAATCTTTTCTGAATTGTCTCCTGAGTCATTCACTCATTATTTAATAGAGTTATTAGATTCTATTATTCTGAAAAACTCAAGAAAAGCCTTAATATCCCTAAATGTATATATAGAAACACTCTCCCATAAATCTCTTATTAATTATCTTATTTTTTCATACACATTAATCAACAGAATGGAGTTGGCCTTATTTGATTATATTTTACATTTTTTAGATGATACAGTGAATATACCCTTAAAACAAAAACCGCTGGAACTACGACAAGAATTTTGACTACTACTCACGTGGGACTCCTCCATGCTCCAAAAACATCAAGGCAGCCAGAGGGCTCGTGACTGTGAAGGTGCTTTGTCAGCTTGCAGGCTTCCATTCTGAGGAGCACAGAGCAGAGTGCAGGACACGGAAAGTCAAGACTTACTCTCCACTCAACCCTGACTCACCCACTTCATTCTCCTAGTCCTTCCAGTATTTGTTGATTAACGGTAATATTTACTTGTTTATCTCTTAACAAATTAAACATCTGAGTTGTAAGTGACTCAGAGCAGTAACTATTACTTATCCTTAAATATATCATTCTTAGCCAAAGATGTAATACACTTGATCCACTTAACATTGATTGCAATATACATATTAGTATTATTTTCCTTACTTATACATTTTAACAATGAACAGTATTTCACCTTCATTCTATTTATTTTTGCATTTATTTTTTATAATAATATTTTATAAAATTTATGAACACAAAACTAAGAATGAGAGCCTCGAATATCTCTGACATCGGTCTATACAATCATGTCCAACATAGAGAAGGGACTAGAGTTCTTTGTGTCAGACCTCAGAGTTCCAAACACATAAGTATTCACCGTATATGAGGATATAGGTTGGGACGCATCTGCTTCATTCTCATCTGTATCTGTTTACTGATCACTTCATCAAGTCACTATTAATAATAATAGTAATAATAAATATCTGTGAATCATACTCAGTGACAAGATCCTTCATATCTCTAATATCTATCTAGAGAACCATTTGCATCAATAAATACGCCTCTTTTTTTAGTCAACTTCATTGAGGCAAATATCTATCAACTGACATCAAGTTTCATGTCAACTTCATTATTGATGCTGGGAATATGACTAGTTTTAAAATATGGTTAGTACTGTTTTCAACACGACAGAGAAGACTTTGACTGGTACTCACATGCACCTGTGCAAAGGGACGACCAGCAGAGCTCCCAATCCCGGCCAAGGGCTTCCTCGGCTCGTGCGTATCCGTCCTGAGGGATACGAGCAGAGGTGCCGACAACAAGATTGAGAGACAATCTACTGATGCACGCCTCTCACCTTTCATTCAGTCACTCACTCGGGGACACAGTGTATATGCATTAATTTTCTCTGCCCAGACCAAACAACCACACTTGACACAGACCAAACACAAGCACTTGAACCTTTGTGGAAGCCCCATATCGTTCTTACCCAAAAAGGGAAGACACTTGAGCCGTTTCTATTTTTCTTAAGGAAGGGCAGTATTGTCAATAAATGTACATATTTCTTTAGGGTCTCACCCTCTTCACCTTAACTTATTCACACTTATACATTGATTTTTTGGAGCTGTTTATTACAGTAGAATCAAAATTCATGAAAATGAACAACAACAAAAAATGGCCCTTTCGCTTTTCCTAACATCTATTGGGTCACTTCCAACAGAGGCACTAGACAGTGTTTCTCTCTTTAATGGACCTCAGTTCAGACACTTCATATTCATCGTTTAAAACTAATACCCCACCACCAGTCATCATTGGTCCATGGTGTGGCCTCTTTTTCTTTATTCTCATGTACGCTAATTCATTAATTAACTCCTCAACTTATTAATTTTTAAAACCCTATAATTAACAAAAAAACTAAAGAATGAAAGCAATAAATAGCCCCCATCTGCCTATGGGATGATTTGCCATATTGTTTTCTCTCTTTCATTAATTATATTTTATATGAGCTTTAGTAAATGTAATGCTTCATAATATCCCGTTTATGATTTTCCACTGTTGGTGTTCAGATTATGTTTCACACTTTTAGCAATACCCTATTAAAAGAACTTCTTAAACAAATACAAGAACTTTAACCTTTACTCACATTCATCTCTAAGCTTTACACAGAGGAAACTATAGATCTTGTTACCATGGGAGAGACTTAACTCAGCTTGACTGTGTTGATTCTGAGGAGTACAAGACAGAGCAGATAATTAAAAATCGAAACCTTTTCTCCATTAGTCATTTTCCTCCTCATTTTATTTTTCCAGTTATTTAGGTATTTATTATACATACAAGATATAAATACATATATTAAAAAATTAACAGCCTCAACTCAAGACTAACACAGGTTTACAAAACTCAGTATGACTTATCAGTGCCGATGTCTGTATCATCCTTAGAAAAAGAGGTAAGGCCCTCGGTCCATTTATTTCTTTAATATCAGTTTCTTCAGTTATATTAATAGAATTTCTTGCCTCATCTCATACACACACACACACACACACAGATTGTAAGGCTTCATCCTTGTTCTATCATTGATTCATTTATATTAATAGTAATATATTAGAAATCCATGAATCCAAAACTACAAGAACAGTCTCCTTGCCTATTCCTAACATCAATCCATAGGATCATTTGCAGGACAAGAAACAGATGAAATTTTGTTTTGTTCTGGACCTCAGACTTCCAGACACACAGCAATCATCATGTATTACTCATACGCCACCAGTCATCATCATTGGTCCAGGTTTGGGTGTCTTGTTCCTCATTCTCACCTACATTTATTTATACATTAACTCATCACTCTACTAGTTAGTAATTAAACACATCTGTGAGTTACAAAAATGAGAGGACAAGAGCCTTTGGGAATGCTATCACCCTTCTTTAGGACCAAGGCCTCACCGATTTTACCCCTTCCATTAATCACCTTCATTATTCCAAAGATAGATCAGTCAACAGAATGCTTCATACATTTACAACTTAGTCACTGGGCCCTGGTAGGGTCTCTTCTTCTACTGAGTACTTTTTTTTGTTGTTGTTGTTGTTTTTGTTTTTTTTTTGTTTTTTGCATTTTTTCTGAAGCTGGAAACAGGGAGAGACAGTCAGACAGACTCCCGCATGCGCCCAACCGGGATCCACCCGGCACGCCCACCATGGGGCGAGGCTCTGCCCACCAGGGGGCGATGCTCTGCCCATCCTGGGCGTTGCCATGTTGCGACCAGAGCCACTCTAGCGCCTGAGGCCTAGGCCACAGAGCCATCCCCAGCGCCCGGGCCATCTCTGCTCCAATGGAGCCTCGGCTGCGGGAGGGGAATAGAGAGACAGAGAGGAAAGCGCAGCGGAGGGGTGGAGAAGCAAATGGGCGCTTCTCCTGTGTGCCCTGGCCGGGAATCGAACCCGGGTCCTCCGCACGCTAGGCCGACGCTCTACCGCTGAGCCAACCGGCCAGGGCTCTACTGAGTACTTTTTAAATGACTACAGCAATACCCTAAACACACCCCCCTAACCATGACAAGAACTTTATCTACTCACACTGGCTTTTGTGCTCCCACACAGACCTCCTGGACACAAGAGATGCTTAAACCCCTCCAGATGTTTTTGTTCTGGGAAGTACAAAGCAGAGATGACAAAACAAGACTGAGATATCATCTCCACCTTGCATTTAGTCGATCACTGAGAATATAGTAATGTGGGATACTCCGAATATCAGACTTGCTAGTGACCCAGAAGGACAACGTCTCTAAGAGGTAAGGCACTGGGACCATTTATTTTTTCGTAGAGAAATTCAGTCTTTTCAATACATTTGAGTAGTTTTTCCTGCCTCACATAGGCTCTTCATCTCTGCTGTTTTATATTTGTACATTGGTTCTAAGACTGATCCACTGAGAGTCAAAGATTCCGGTTCCATGAAAACTAAGAAGACCGTTCCTTTATCTCCTAAAGTCCATCTATTGGTCACCAAAAGCAGAGGCAACAAACGATATTTCTTTTTGTGTTGGACCTCAGAGTTCCAGACACGTAATACTCATCATCACGGCTCCTATGACAGAAGCCTTCATCACCAGTGCAGATTTTGACCTCCTTTTCTCCATCCTCTTGCACATTATTTCATTAGTTAATTCTTTAATTCACTAGTATTAATTTTTTTCTTTTTTAAAATTTTTTTATTAATTTTAATGGGGTGACATTGATCAATCAGGGTACATAGGTTTAGAGACTAGTATTAATTTTTAAAACCCCACATTCCACAAAAGATTAAATAAATAAAAGATAAGAAATTTGAGTAAGCCCTGGCCGGTTGGCTCAGCGGTAGAGCGTCGGCCTAGCGTGCAGAGGACCCGGGTTCGATTCCCGGCCAGGGCACATAGGAGAAGCGCCCATTTGCTTCTCCACCCCTCCGCCGCACTTTCCCTCTCTGTCTCTCTCTTCCCCTCCCGCAGCCAAGGCTCCATTGGAGCAAAGATGGCCCGGGCGCTGGGCATGGCTCTGTGGCCTCTGCCTCAGGCGCTAGAGTGGCTCTGGTCGCAACATGGCGACGCCCAGGATGGGCAGAGCATCGCCCCCTGGTGGGCAGAGCGTCACCCCTGGTGGGCGTGCCGGGTGGATCCCGGTCGGGCGCATGCGGGAGTCTGTCTGACTCTCTCTCCCTGTTTCCAACTTCAGAAAAATGAAAAAAAATAAAAAATAAAAAAAAAAGAAATTTGAGTAATCTATATTTATCCATAGAATCCTTTATCACATTGAAATATTAATTATCCTTAATCTATCATAAACAGATCAATAAGTACGACGCTTGACAATAATGCTACATTTATCGTTAGCCACGGTTGGTCTTTTGAATTATAGTCACATTTTTATAATACAGCAAATATCCATTAAAAAAAAAAGACACCTATTAAATGAAGACAAGCACTTTAAGATTCACACCAGTCTTTATGCACCTAAGACGTAGAGGCAACCACAGAGGTGGTGACTGCTTAAGAACTCTTCAATCCCAAAGAGTACAGAGCAGAGCTGATTGTGGAAAAAACAAAACTGAGACCTTGTCTGAACGGCCCCTGCTTTTCCACACGTCATTTGTTAAGTCACTTAGGTGTTTATTAATTTTCATCATGTAGATTATTTTCTTCTTATCAAAATGGAGGAACAAGCTCAAATTTGAAACTGACCTGGAGAATGAAATCGAGTCTTACTTATCAGTCTCTATGATCCTTAGGGGAAAGGTGACACTCTTGATTCATCTTTTTTCTTTTATTTTTTAATTAAATTTAAGGTGCATTAGTGTTTTTAATTTTTAGTAATTGAATTCGGTAGTTTCAATTTATAGTAATAATTCTTGCCTCACCACATATATTGACAGCTAGACCATGTTTCACTTTTTTTAAAATCTATTTATACTATTTATTCCTCCCTTATCTGCAAGGAATATTGCTCAAGACCCACAGAGGAGGCCTGAAACCATACCCTATATATGCTATGTGTTTTCCTATACAAATGTTATCTATGATAAAGTTTAATTTATAAATTAGGCACAGTAAGAAGTTAACAGTAACTAATTATGAAAGAACAATTTTAACAATACACTGTAATAAAAGTTACGTGAATGTGGTCTCTCAAAATATCGTTTTGTGCTATTCTCATACTTTTTGTGATGATGTCAGATGATAATACAGCGCATCCGTGATGAGACAAAGTTAGGTGAATGACGCAGGCACTGTGACATCGTGTTAGGCTACTTCTGACCTTCGGACAATAATTCAGAAGGAGGATCACCTACTTCAGGGGATTCAGAATCATTCAGCAATGACGATGTCAATGGCTACATGTCTGGAGCCAACAATGTTGATGACTGGGGAAATTTGTCATTTGTGGACCACGGTTACCCATGGGTACCAATACCACAAAAAGTTAAATCATGAGTGGGGGAGGGGGTCTACTACTGTATTTCCTTAAGAGTTCTACCATTCATCAATTAATAACAAATATAAATCAATAAATCTAAGGTAAGAAAATGATCTTAGCATATTTCTAATATCAGTCTACAGGACCATTTCCAAAAGAAGAATCTAATTATGTTTTGTGTTGAACCTTAGAATTCTAGACATATATTATTCATCAATCATGACTCATACGCCACCATTATTGCCACTGGTTCAGGTTTGGGTCTCTTTTTCTTTATTTCTTTCTACATTTGTATCAAACAAATCATTAATTTATTAATAATAATTAAATGAACACGATTCACAAAATCCAAGGACAAGATCCTCGAATATAGCTCTCACACTTAAATGTTACACATTATTGGTTAATCAACATAATGTTTTTATACCATATTTATGATTGAGCCTTAGTTAACTTTTTCATGTTTAATACTTTTTAAGTAATCCAATTAATACCTTTAAACAAATGACCCAATATAAGACAATCATTTAGTGAACTTCAGTATTTTTAATTAATCTTTTTAATTCATCTTTTTCATCATACTCATCTGCATAAGCTCATTAATTCATTGATTCACTAATATTAATTTTTAAAACTGTATGATTCATAAAAAAACAAGAATAAGAGAAATATTTTATATCTGCATATAATATCATTTGCCACATTGATATAACTCTTACTAATTATCATCAATGTTTCATACATGGATTGATAGAGACAATGCTTTACACCAATTCCATATTTACCAATCATGATTGTTGGGGTCTTGGATTATATTTCACATACTCTTAACTATACAGTGAATATTTGAGAAAAGAAACTCTCAAAAACATGAACTTTTTTCAATGTATTACTCACACTGGTCTCTATGAGCACTAGAAAGAGACAGCCATACAGCACGTGACCACAGACGATACTTCAGTCCGCTTGAGTGGTCCGTTCTGAGGAGTACAGAACAGAGCAGAGGATGAAAAACTTGAGACCTTCTCTAAATTGGTCCTCCCCCTCCCTTATTTCATTTACTTAGTCATAAGGAATTTATTACATTTCATAGTTTATACACACATAAGCATAAATATAATGATATGACTCCTTAGAAAAAAGAGAATGCGCTTAGTCCATTTACTTCTTAATATCAGTTTCTGCAGTTTCTATTAATAGTATTTCTTGCCTCACCATGTGTATTCACAGTTGATAAGGTTTCAATGTTGTTTATTTAGTTATATACTTGTTTATTGTTTCTATCATGGATTCATTTATGTTAATAACAGTATATATATCCCCATGAATCCAAAATTAAAAGAACAATAGGCTCATTTGCAGGAGAGGAAACTAGATTTTGTTTTGTTTTGGACCTCAGACTTCCAGACACATAGCAATCATTGTATATGACTCATACGCCACCAGTCATCATCATTGGTCCAGGCTTGGCATTTTTTTTATCCACTCTCATTTACATTTATTTATTAATTAATTAATCAGCTCATCTGATCATAATAAAATAAGTAACTATGAATCGCAACAAAACCTAGAACATGATTCTTGAGTAGTCCTACATCTGTCTATAGAATCATTTGCTACATCAATTTATCTCTATCACTAATCACCCTCAAAGTTTCATGCAAAGATTAATCAATATAATGTTACACATAAATTCTACACTTATCAATGGACCACAGTTGGCTTTCTCTGGTGGTTTCACACTTTCCAAATACAGACTATATATACATAAAACTCACTTTTGTTTCTATGCACCAAACACACAGACAACCAGACATCTGGTGACCACGGAAAAATCCTTAACTCAGTTCCAGTGCATCCACCTGAGAACAAAACACAGATGGAGATGAAACACTGAGACCTTATCTGCACTAACTTTGCTCTCTGTATTTCATTTCCTCAGCCATGACTGACCATGCTTCACACTTACTTTACTTATTGCTCTATGTGTTTATTAATGCTTTCACTAATCTATGCTAATAGAATCATTATCCATGAACACGAAAACCAAGACCATAATCTCTGTGTGTCCCCAACACCAGTCACCACGGTCACTTCCAACAGAGGAAATAGACCAGATGTCTTACATTATTGGACCTCAGAGTTCCCGACACAGCACAGTATTCATTATCCAGGACTCATATGCCGCCAGTCATCATCACTGGTCCACACTGGGCCCTCTTCTTCTCCACTAATTTCTAAGTTTGATTATTGATTAATTCATTCTTTCACTAATAATTAAATAAATAACTGGACCACAAAAGCTTAGAAACAATATCTTTAAAAGTATCCTTCTTCTATCTTTATAGCTTATCTATGTGATCATTTCTCACTGTGATTTTACCTTTTGTTAACCATTCTTAATTTTGCAAATACTGACTAATCAACTCAGTGTTCACAAGTCATGTTAATATGACAATGTCGTGTTTATCACTGGGCTACGGTTGGCCTTCTTTTTTTTTTTTTTTTTTTTTTTTTTCTTTTTTCTGAAGCTGGAAACAGGGAGAGACAGTCAGACAGACTCCCGCATGCACCTGACCGGGATCCACCCGGCACGCCCACCAGGGGCGGTGCTCTGCCCCCCAGGGGGCGATGCTCTGCCCATCCTGGGCGTCGCCATATTGCGACCAGAGCCACTCTAGCGCCTGAGGCAGAGGCCACAGAGCCATGCCCAGCGCCCGGGCCATCTTTGCTCCAATGGAGCCTTGGCTGCGGGAGGGGAAGAGAGAGACAGAGAGGAAAGCGCGGCGGAGGGGTGGAGAAGCAAATGGGCGCTTCTCCTATGTGCCCTGGCCGGGAATCGAACCCGGGTCCTCCGCACGCTAGGCCGACGCTCTACCACTGAGCCAACCGGCCAGGGCCTGGTTGGCCTTCTTGGATTCTTCCTAAGATACAGTGAGTATCATTTAAAAACTACCCAAACCAAGACAAAGACTTCGACTAGACTCACATTGGACTCCATGCTTCTAATGCATAGAGACAGCCAGAGAGCTGGCGGCCACAGAAGACACTAAGTCAGCTGGGAGAGGTCATTCTGAGAACACAAGCAGAATGAATGAGAAAAGGGTTGAAATATCCTCTCAATTTATCTTGACTTCTTCCTATCATTTTATTAGCCTATATTAAATGATTTTTTTTTCTTGAGAACACAAACAACAACGAAAAAGGCACTAATCAAACAAGACCATGGACTGGTACTTGTAGTGTACATATCACTACTTAAAGAAGTAATACCTTTAAAATATTTGTTTCTTAATGGACTTCAGTGTTTTTAATGGATATAAATATTTCTGGACTAGGAATATATTTTATAACTGCACAATGCTTCACCTTCTTTACCTTGAGTATCTCTAATATTTCTCTATAGAATTATTTCCCACTGACAATATAGAAATATCTGTATCAATTTATATCTATCTATATTGTCAATGGAAAGTAATTCTGTAGCACATATATATATAACTAATAGATCCATATGTTTGTTATATAAATTAATGTAATACTTTACATTAAGCCCATTTTACTATCTGAATGTGACTAAACTGTGTCTCTGTAAAAGTAGGCCTAAATCAACTGAGTCAGAATTAAAATTGAATAATACATTTTACATTAATTAATTGAATAGTTAACTGTGAACATGAGTAAATGGTCTAGCTTTTTTCTCCTTAATTGACCACAGATGTGTGGACCTCACCCACACATGACCTTCATTCATTTTATTTGTATATGTAGCTATTTATAACCTTTCAATAAGAGTTAACACCCATGACAAACCACCAAACCAGAAGCAATTCCTTTGTTACTTACTTAAGTTTTTATAGTCCTTTAATTGAATCACTGTACATCCATTCTGTAGAGTACCAAACAAATATAAAAATAGACTGAATTAGATAGATAGATAGATCAGCCTAGATTCAGATTTTAAAACTGATCCAAGTCAACAATAATTAATTAGGAATAAACTTTAGTGTTTGTTCTATATTAAAATTCTAAATGGATTATTGATTGATTCGAGTATTAAATTTCACTGATATAATGAACATCTTTGAAACCAACACCAGACAAAAGAATAAGAATTATGAGTATTACACATATTTATTTATATGCCCCCTACTCAGCCAGGTAAGAGCTATTATTTTCTTTCTAAATGAATTTTGCTTAGAAAGATTTAGATGGTCTATACTTTTCCCACTTTAATATATGTATGTATGTATATGATCACACATGAAGTCATTTATCTTCTATCTTTTAAAGAAATCACCCCAACAAGTCAGAAAGAGAAACTCTATCTAAATAATATATTCACTATTGCGAAAATATAAGACCCTAGGTCTGTTTTCTTTGACTGGAAAGCAAGTGTGTAGAACTGTATCAATCACCTTCCTTGTTTCATAACAAATGCATCTCATTAGTCCATGCTTTGCCTTCTTTCAAATTATTGAGTAAAATATTACTTTATATATTGATAATAATTTTAATGTATGTGATTCCACAGAAGCAAGGCAATATTAATGTTCATTAGGCACAAAAAAAGATCAGAGAACCTTTTCTTTTTTTAAAAAAATTAAACAGTAGTAAAGATCATCAAATTAATCATTAACTGGTCATGTGACACATTCAACATAGGGCCATGTGCAAGCCCTCTCAATTATGCACTGATTTAATCAATAATCAATTAGAGTTGATGTTTTGCCCTTTTCTACATAAAACAAAAACCAACAAACCAATCCACAAATACAACATGGGCTCTCATGTCCATTTCTCAATGCTCTTTACCCGTAAGGGTCAGCTGTAATCAATTTATTTATTTTACTGGAACTCAGTGCTTCAGAAATGTATTAACAATGATTTTTGTGCTATATATATTACATACTTTTTAATTTGAACCAGGAATAACACATATTGTCTTTATTCATTTATATGTTTCTTAATTTATTCCTTCATTGATTTAGTGAAAACACAATACTCGGCAACCCAAGAAGAAACTCCTGCCTATTCCTAATTCCCAGCATAAGCTCATGTGCCATACAGATCACGAGGATGAATCTTTTGATAACGGACCTCAGAGTTAAAGGGTTTAATCAAAATCCTTGATTTCAGACACCCCAGGGTACTCATCATTGATCCAGGCTAAACAATTTTCTTCATTTATGCCTTTGTTTATTGATCCATTCATTGCTCCACTAACAGTAATAAAATCAATGTTCATAATTTTTTATAAAAGCAAAGAACAAGATCCATGGATATAACCATGATCTGTTTATAGGCACTTTCCCCGTAAACTCAATCTTTTATCAATCGACTACATCTTTTTTTACAGTGGCCATCAGTGAGATATGTATGGATCAATTAACATCCTTGCTTCATACACAGACTATTCCAACTACAATCTATCTCCATATGCATATCTCCTTTACTGGGGAGCAGTCCCACAGAACATTGCGTGATAATATGAATGTGCTATGTACTATAATTGGGTTCTACAACATGGTCACCATTAGCCACATCTAGCTAAGGACTTGAAATGTGGCTCCTGCAACTGAGAAACTGAATTTAACAATCATTTGATTTTAATTATTTTAAATAGGTTACAAGTAGCTAGCAGCAACCACATTGGACAGTGCAGCCCTAGACTTTATCACTGAATAAATGTTTATATCAACTGTAGTGAAAAAATAAGATGAGCTATTAATTGGCTTTGAAAATAAGTAACTGCCCTCTATATTATTTTAAACCACAATTGTATTGAATTGGATTAACCTTATTTCATAACACATTCATATTACTGGCCTATGTATGGCTTAATTTAAATAGTTCACTGAACACAAACAAAAAATGCACCCCAAATGACAAGATCTTTTGACTGTTATTTACTTGTAGTCTTTAGTTTCTTACCCTAACAGCCAAGATCTTCATCCACAGAGACTGATTCCATCACCCATAGTCTACAATCTGTAAAGTCATATAAATGCCAATGTTCAAAATAACCAACAGTCCAGATTTACATTGATTTAAAGAACATTAGTTTGTGGTACTACTTTAGTCATGAAGTTGATTCAAGTCTAATTTTTATCACTGAAAAATTCAATCTCTATCCATCAAGTGTCTATGCCCATGACCAAGATACTTGAATACTCTCAACTTCTGCTATCAGATTATTTCCATGAAGGAGAAAAGGGTGCCATTTGTAATAACAGAGCTGGGAGTTACAGATGGCTTTAACTGATATTTTTAGTTCAGATACCCTCCAATCTCATCATTGGTCCAAGCATGGACCTCTTTTTTTTAATTCTTTTTCCCATGAATCACAACCTCCAAAGAACAAGATCCATGATGTAACTCTAATCCAACTCTAGACTGATCTCTCACAGAGCTTTCAGACTAGAGCCCAGCGTAAACCTGGCTTCATATTGTGGCACCACTAAAATAGCCCCTGATTTGGGCCATGTCCATTTAGTTTGGCCAATGGAAAGCATGATGTCATATAGACAACCCAAAACCACAATGGTATCCCACATCTAGGACACAGACAATATGTTCCACCTTCTAAGAGCTTCTTCTAAACAATTAACAGCCTGGATTTCTACCAATATGGAAATGCTCAAATCAACGGTAGTGCAGAAATAAGAAGGAAGAGCAAGCAGTTGTGAGAACTCATGAAATGACTTCCATCGTCTGAAAAAATGCATCTCAGTCGTGCTAAAATAGGACAATTCTGCTTTTAGGCCCATAACACATTCCAATTTTGGATCCATTCTTGATATTCTTGGACTTTATTTGTTTATTTAGTGACCATACAGGGCCAAACCAACCAGCCAAGAACAGAAACTGTTACTTACACTGCCTCCTTCCCACAGAGGTAACAGCCAAGAGCGTCATCACTGGACAGGAACTGAATCCAAGGTGGAGCGTTCATTCAGTAAGAAAGGCAGATTTTTAAGAGAATGAAAACGTTAAGTTTAGATTTTTAAATAGAAGTTAACTGTCCATTACTACACTAATCATAAACATGGGCTGGTATCACATTTTTTTCATCAATCCAACCGCGGTAGCCTTTTCATCTTTTGACTTACTGATTTTTAGTGTGAAATAATGTAATGAAGACCTTTCAATCTATAACCCAACAGAAAAACTGTAACTATTACTAATACCTGTATAACATACCCCTACCAAGTAGCAAAAGGGACACTACCTCTTTCATGGGGAAAAATTTTACAAAATAAAATTGTTTTACAAGACAATCTGACCAATGGGCCACCCTGTGCTTTCTTTCATTTATTCATTAACTTATCTTATTCATTGATTTATTTAATAACTCTAAGGTAATTTAACAAACTATTCCTTTTTATCCTAAAGAAAACCCAAAATGTTAACACAATATGATACCGAAAACTAAATACTGTTACATGCAACTTTCTATCTCAGCACCACCTGCACTGATGGGACTTTCTGCTGTGATAAAGAAGTTCTTTATTAGCACTGCTTAATATGGTAGCCAACTGGCCACATATGGCTAAAGTGTAGCTAGTGTTAATGAGAAATTGAATTTCTATTTTTAATTAATTTTAATTTAAATGTTAATAACAAGATGTATTTAGAAAGTGGGGGGCTTGGATCTTTTTGATTAAAGTGACATCAAGAGTTAAAAACAGGATTAATTATACCCTTGCATACATCACATATGCTTTTACAGCCCCACAGTTTATGCTTTTATAAATAATGGATTGATATATAAATTTATCTTTAACTCACTTATATTAATAGTACCAATATTGATGAACCCTAAGGACAACTGACAAGAACACTGAGTGAAGCTAAATCTATCCGTTGGCTTATTACTCACAGAAATCAACAAAATGCATTTACATTTTTCTTTTTAAGTAAAAAAAAAATCAATGAACACAAGGGCATTAGATATCACTATATTCACATTTTCAATGTTCATGATTAGATTTTTTCTGTGTGTCAATAACTATCTTATCATTTGTATTTTATTTTTAGCATTGATTACATTAAAGTGATTATACATTGAAATAATTTTTACTAATGTTTATAGTGACTTGATATTGTTACTAAGTTTATTATATAAGTATTATTGATTATTATGCAGTTATGTAAGTTTCTGTCCCTTTTTAAAAATAAGACATGTTACCAGAAAATCACTACCAGCCCAGCAAAGCACTGATGTTCTCATCTAGCTATCTGCGTGCTCCCAAAGGAGGGGCAGCCTCAGGTCTACTTCATTTCACTGAAAATTTCAGAACTGTATTAACAATAACCCTTGTTTCATTAGAGCATTTCCTAATTAGATAAGGTCTAGTGCTCCTCTTTATTTATCCTTTATTTGGGCATTGATTTACTGATGATAATATCATCCATATTCATGAACAAGAAAAGATCAAGAACACATTTCTGAGTTTCCTAACTTCCTCTGTAAGCACATTTCCCATTGATGCAGTGGACCTCAGAGTTATAGACCAGGTTTAATCAAAATGTTTTATTCAGATGCGCCAGGCCCATTCATCATTGATCCAGACTTGGTATTCTGTGCCTTCATTTAATATGTTGTTCTTGACTTATTCATTGGTTCATTAATAATAATACAATCAATGGTCCATGAATTAGGAAAATCAAACCAAGACCATTGAAGAATGAGTATGTCTGTGAAACAACTTCCCACTGAGCTGAATGACTAGCCCTTTTTGGGCAATGCTCCCCAGCACTGCCAATAGGCACTGCTCCACATCCCTGTATCGTATCTGTTCCTTATTGGTCACTGTTCCATGCTTGGGCCTCTTCCATTTAATAATTATATTTTTAAGATGGTATAATGAACTTGCATTGTATACAAAACTAAGAAAAAATTTCCATTTTCTTATGTTCCCCCCCCCCCAATTGATTCACAGTCTATGACAGTGTCAGTGGAGAAGTGTTGTAATCCACTGGGGTACAAAATGAAGTGGAATAGTAAGAAGTTCTAAAAAGGACAAAAATGCTTTTCATCTTTTGGTCTTCATGAATTCAGTTGTGCTAAAATGGATTAATCATAATTCTGAATTCATAACACATTTTAACCACTGGTCAACGCATGACCACCTCTGAACAGTTTGTGTATGTAGCCATTTCTTCCCTCAGAACATCTCAGTGAATGTAGGAACATGAACTCTGATTATTACTCACACTGATCTCTCTTTACCCAAAGAGGTAAAAAGAAAGATCGTCACAAGATAATTATCAAATCTGACAAAGTATGCTCATTCTGTGGAGTAAAAAGCAAATTTTAAAAAGCATCAGTCTACATTTAGCTATTTTAAGTGACCAGTAATCAAGTAACCGTAAGCATTACATGTCATCACCAACATTTGGAACGAGAGCACTACCTTGTATTCATTACCATGTGCCACTCTGTCTATTCAGTAACATAATGAGCATCAGTGCATCTAGTGGTACACAGAAAAATAACTGTAATTATTAGGAATATTTGTCTGTACTTTCTGCTCATGTAGGTAAGAGCCAAGATCACCTCTTTTGTTAAACTTTATGCAGAATTGGATACATGGGTTATTCAATTCATGGCATAATCTCACCAATGGCCCAAGCTTAACCTTACTTACTATATGTATTCATTCACTTGTTTTAATTACTCTAGGTAAAAAAAATCATCCTTTCGTTTTTCTAAAAGAATTCCAAAAAGTATAAATAACCATCAAAACAGAACTGAAACACTATTATTTGCCAACTCTCTCTGCGCCACTGGAAAGGCTGAGCATTCTCTGTCTTCCTATGGATACCAGTTGTATAAAATATGATGAGTCATGATGTTTACACCCAACTGCATGCTTTCCCCTGCTGTATGGTTGGCTGTTCTAAATATAAATATATACATTTGTTCCCTATAATTATACTTCAATGTATGTGAGCCCACCCACACTGGATAAGTACCTTAAATAATATTTACATACACCCTTAGGTCATTAGCCAAGAGAATAGCAAACTGGTTCCTTTAACGTATGTTTGCTTACACAAAATTGCATTAAAAGACTGCATTAATCATTACTGTGTTTGTATTAAACAGTCTCATCACTGCTCTACACTCTCCCACTCAATTACATAGTTTATTCAATCAACTATTTATGTAAATGTATTTCCCTTTCCTTAATAAAATGACCAATTGGCAATCTGCCTCAACACAGAACCAAAACATCAACTCTTAACAGATGACCATATGCTCTCTACTAAGGTGATAAGAACCTTGACTATTAATTAATTGGGACTGAGATTCTCAAAACTGTCTTAATAATATTCCGTGTTTCATTAAATGTGTTAAAATTAGTGTACACACGTCTCTCTTACTTTTCATTCATTGGTCTATTTCTGTATTTGTGGGCTAACTTTAATATAATAGTGCAATTCATATTCCAAACCACAAAGCCCAAGAAAAAGGTTCTGTAGGTTTGTTAGAGGATAATGAGATAATGAGGCGACTCCCTGTAAGGGACCTCAGAGTTTCAAATGAATTTAATCAAAGTTCTTGCTTCAGAAAGCCCAGGCCATTCATCACTGGTCCATATTGGGGATTTTTTTTTAATTTATTGATTAATTTCCCAATTCACAAATAATAATGCATTTATAAAATTCCAAAACAAGATCCTTGAATTTAACGCTCTTGTCCCATAGAACTAATAAACTACATCTCTCATATAACGGCATTCAGGCTGCACGTGTGAGTGGGACAACATCCTTGCATTGTGTACTCAGCACTCTTCTTGTGTGGCCCTCTTTCATTTAATGTGTCCTTATGTCAAAGATGTTTCAGTGAAAAATAATAAAACCATCCTCTGCAGTCACTGTCCCCAAAGAGTTACCCGCCAGCTCGACGCATATGAGAATGTTTGCGTCGACCATGATTATATTAAGCTGCTCTGAGAATGAATTATATAACTTCTACCTTTTCTTTTAAATTGCCTCAGTTGTACTGATTTAGAGTAAACATAATTTTTGGTTTATACCACATTCCCATCATTGGCCCACACTTGGAGTGTTTTATTTATTTCATGTATGTATTACAGAATGATTACTTTAGAATTCTTAAGATAACACCCGTGAACAAACATTCCAAACAGAGAATGTAAACTAAGGGACTTCCTTATATTAGCTCTTATGCTCCTTGCTCATGATGACAATTCAGCCGTACACTGGAGAGGAACAAGCAGATTTAGACTAGATTTAGAATTTTTAATGGCTGTTAGTCATGCAGAACTGGAGAACAGTAATCTTCGGCTCAAAAATGCAAATGTTATTAATCCACTATTGAATTCTTAGCTTTAAGTAATATAATAAATGCTTTCAAGTCTACCACCTATCCCAGGATTAAGATCTACAATGATTACAAATCTCCAACTATATGAACATCTATTAATTAGATGGTTATTTAAGGAAGTACTGAGGCAAAAGCATTCCCTTTTTTTACATATAACAAAAATAATATCCAACAAACTACAAAAACTCAAAACACTGCTTCTTAACTGAAGGTACTAATTTGTTTCATGTGAAAGAGGATTAGAGACTAAACCTGTTCATTTTACCTCAAAATTGCATTAATATTACTAGGTATTTTGTTGCGCTCTCCTAATTGTTCTGAGTAAGCCTCTTAGTCTTTCATATATATATATTGCCTTACTTACGCATTGATTCACCTGAAAAAATATAATCTATATCCATGAATCACAAAAGCCCAGAAACAAGTTTATTGAATTTTATTAACTCCTACTCTTAGCTAATTTCTACTGGAAATATTGACTGGTTCTCTTTCCATAATGGCACTCCAAGTCACGGCAGAGGGCTTAATCAAAGGTGTGTGTTGATGCAGATACCTCCACCGATACCCACCATTGATCCAGGCATTGTTCTCTCTGTAGCTTCACTCATGTATGCCTTTTTGACCTGATTCATTCATTCATGGATTCATGAATAATAATTATATAATCAATACATTCTAATGACACAAAACTGGGAATGAAACCCTTAAATGCGGCCAAGATCTGTTTCTTGTCCTTATTCACATGGAGCAAACAGACTCAAGCCCTACTCACAAGAAACCTCTGCTTTATTTATACTGGGGTTTAATTGGCAACATCCTTCGTATCAGTCCTTACTTATGATCAGTGTCCATCTGCTCCTCTCACTGGACTTGTCCATATTAAAGTTGGTGTAATCAATAACTGTAGACCTGTCAGCTTAGCCCACAAATGACAAAACTGGCATCTGCCACCTCTGAAGGTACTCTAGCCACAAAGAGTTAACAACTGAGGTCTTTTTCAACGAATGACTACATTAGGCAAAGGTGACAAGAACATGAATGGGAACTTAAACTGCTTTGAAAATATGTGAAATACCCTCCATCACTTTCGTGATGGTCCTTAGTTGGGCTGAATCGAATTAATCATAAATTTTAGTTCGTGACACATTCGAATCATGAGCTCACGACTGATATTCCTTAATTCCACATATTATTTAACTATTGATTTTATCGAAATAATTTTGTGGGAGCCAAAAGAAACCTCCTCTCAGCTGAGAACTGATGTTTACTTACATCAGTCTTGATGCTCCTTAGACCCAGAAGAGACAGCCAGGGTCCTCACAATCAGAAAATGATGAAATCTGTGTTGTTCATTCTATAAAAGAAAAAAATCGCCACTATTTTAAAATGGAGAGCTAGCTTTTTAAATTAAAATTTGTCAGAAATACTAGATTAATCATAAACTCTATCTCACATCATATTCTCATCATTTTCCCAAGAATGGCAATCTTGTATTCACTTACTGAAATTTTACTATTAAGTAACATGAACACCATTGAATTCACTGCTCAATACAAAATAAAAACCATATATAACAATTAAAGACATCTGACTGGACTTGCTACCTACAGAGGGGGAGCCAAGATCATCACTCTATTGTACTTATTCATACAGAATTGGACATATTTAATCTGTTTCATGATACAATCTTATCAGTCCTCCATGATATGTATTTATTGATTCATTCACTGATTTATCTTATTATTCAGGGAACAATAAGTAACATCACGTCCTCGTTTTTCTAAAGACCCCAAATGGTTAAACACCAACCCAGAATGAAAATTGCTATAGCCTGGAAAGGTTCAGGTACATCTTTCAAAAAATAGAAGTGCCTAAAATATTTCCTAAAATATGTGTTGGAAAACAAGATGAATCAGTGTGAATCAGTATCCTCATATCAAAACATGCGTTCCTCATTGGTCTGTGGTTTGCAGGATGTTTAAAAATAGATTAAGATATAAAATTATACCTCCTTTCTCTTATACAAAGACAACAGTATCTGTGACCTGTGATCTTATTTACCAGGCAAAAGCACAGAACACTGCCATCGCGAATAACAGACTTGCCTCTGTTTTAGTAAAAATCAGTAAAAAGATTAATTAAGTGTTGTCATATAAAATATTCTCATCATCAGTTTCTGCTTGGCTTTCAATTATGTGGTTATTCAACCAACTATTTATATGAGTAAATGTGTTTCCATTTCCTTAATAAAACAGTCACTCAGCAACCCACCAACACAGAACAAAAACTCTGACTGTTAATGTACAAATGACCATATACTCCTTTCCAGAGCAGAAAGAGCCTTTACTTCTAATTCTCTGGAGGTCAAGGCTCAGTCAACTTTTAATAATAATCCATGTTTCATTAAATCCCTTAATAATAGGTGAGTGACCTGTCCTCACAGTATACATCAATACTTTTTAGTTATTTTAGGGTCAATTTTATAATAAAAATTACAATACATCCCACCAAAGATTCACAAAGCCCAAGCACAAGATACCATGGGCTCATTTCCCACAGAGGGCATAACTATCTTTTGTAGTGGACCTCAGAGTTACATATGGGTTTAATCAAAACTCCCGTTTCAGATACCCCATGGTACTCATCATTGGTCCAGGCGTGTTTTTACTCCATTATGCTTTCATTCATTTACTTGTTCATCGATCCACGATAACAATACAATCATAAAATGCAGGAACAAGATCTTCCCATTAGTGGTTCTTTCCTCATGAAGTGAATGGACTAAATCTGCTTTAACAGCGGACCTCAGAGAACACCTGTGATCAATGAACATCCCGGCTTCGTAACAGACCCAGTTTCACCTTTGGTCTTTCTGTGCATTTCTTTTATTTAATTAGCCCCTGTTTTAAAAATGAAACCCATCTTTAATCTCTTCTCAAACACTACGCCTTCTGTTGGCTATAGGCGGCCATGTACATGGGTATCAGCCAGGACTCTATCAATATGCCAAAGTTTAAGTTGTTTGTGGAGGAAATTAAGTGTAATAATTAAATTGTTCTGAAAATAAATGAAAGGATCAATAGCTTTATTTTTTAATTCCCTCAGTTGTCCCAAATTAGATTACATATAATTTTTGATTCGGATCATCTTCCCATACTGGTCCATACTGGGGGGGGGCGCAATATTTCTTTTATAGGCATTGATTCTTTTGAAAAAAACCCACTAAACACTTGTGAATAAAACACTGCAACCAAGGGTGGGAACTTCGAGTCTTACCTACTCTGGTCTTTATCCACAGAGTTAACTGCCAAGATTTTGTTTCTTAGAAAATGAACAAGTCTGCTGTCCTGTAGTTACTCTGTGGAGGACAAAGTACAATTAACCTATATTTTAATGTAGTTTAATTATATGGAACTAAATAATGATAAACTTTGGTCATTTTTAATGAGTCCAGTATTTTACTTTAACTTTTAAGAAATATAATAGCCACTGTTGAATTTACATTAGAATATGAACACTATCTATCAAAAAGCCTTTATCATTTAACAGTTTTAACAGAATAAACCATTGTTTTAATGGATGTTAATTTTGCAGAATTGGGTATATTTAAATCCTTATTTCACATTCTAAATGTCTTGCACATGATTTTACTTTATAGGTTCATTTATTCATTCACTTAATCGCTTATTTAATTGCTAATGGAATGATTTACCCATGTAAATTACTCATTATATAAAAAAAGTCAAGCTGGGAAACCAACCAGTCATGCAGAACAGAAATACTATTAAATGCAATGATCTACATGTTCCCTCTCAAAAATAAAAGCAGGCCAGGAACTTTTCTTTCTATAAACATCAGTAGTGAAAATGCATTTAATAATTATCGTCATTTCATAAAATATGGTACTCATCAATCTGTGCTTTCTCTTATTTTAAATAATTATGCTGCAACTTCATTAATTATAACAATATCTCAGCAACTGTGAATGCAAAAGCACTAAATATAAATCCTGAACAATACTAATCTCTATTTATCTACTTGTTAGTCACAGAAATAACTGATTCAATTTTGGGGTTGTTAATGAAATTTAGGGAACATAATCTAACCAATCACAACATTTACCATATGATAGACTGTCAACATGTGACCATAACTGTTTCTCATTCAAAGAGATATATACTCAATAAAATAGACATTTCTATAAATATTTCCTGTTTCTTTTCCTTTAGAAAAACGGATGCAGCACAAGCAATGCTTAAGGGATTGTTATAGCATTGAAGACATATATTAGAAAAGAAGAACCAAGTGTCAGTTGACAAATGAATAGATAAAAAAAAATGTGCTATACACACAATGAAATATTATTCAACCTTAAAAAAGGAGTTTCTATCAATTGCAATAACATGTATAAACCTGGAAGGCATTATGCTAAGTGAAATAAGCCAGACACCGCAAGAAAAATAATGCATGACTTCGCTTATATGTGGAATCTAAAGAGTTGAATTCATTGAATCAGTCAGTAGAACAGAAGACAACAATATGGTGACTGCCAGAGGGAAAAGAGGGGAGGGAGGGGGGGTGGGGGTACACAGGGACAGACGGTGATGAGAGGAGACTTGACTTAGACTGGTGAACACACAGTACAATATACAGATGATGTATCATAGAACTGTACACGTGAACCCTACATAATTTTATTAACCAACGTCACCCCAATAAATTCAATTTAAAAATATTAACTTGTAAAGTATTTTATAAAAGAGATCATAGACCAAAGCGTTAAATGTAAAACAATAAAAGTTCAATAAGATAACATAGAAGGAAATCTAGATGACTTTGGGTTTGTTGATGACTTTGTAAATACAGTAAAGATGCAATACATGAAGAATAATTGATAAACTGAACTTAATTAAAATGAAGACTTTCTTCTCTGACAAAAAAAAAAAAACTATCAAGAGAACAAAAGAGAAGCCACAGACTGGGAAAAAATATTTGCAAAAGATACCTCTGATAAATGACTGATATTCAAAATCACAACAAAGAACTCTTAAAAATCAACAAAAAACAAACAACTCAATTAAAAAATGAGCTAAAGACCTCAACAGACACATCATCAGTGGTGATCCACAGGTGGCAAATCAGCATATGAAAAGACTTCACATTAGATGTCATCAAATTAAAACCACAATGAGATACTACTAGGTGTGTGGCAGTTTCTCACAAAACTAAACATACTTATCAAATGTGGTAACAATTGCACTCCTTGTTATTTACCCAAAAGGAATTAAAAACTTGTGTCCACACAAAAACCCGCACATGAACCTTTACAGCAGCTTTATTCATAATTGCCAATACTTTGAAGCAACACAGATATCCTTCATGAGGTGAACGTATATACTGTGTTACATCCGGGCAATGGAAGATTATTCAGCACTAAAAAGAAGTGAGCTCTCAAGCCATGAAAAGGTGTGGAGGAACCTGAAACACCTATTTCTATAAGTGAAAGAAGACAATGTGAAAGGGTTACAAACTGTGACTCCAATCACAGGACAACCGGGAAAAAACAATACTGGTGACAAAGGAAAAAGTAGAGGTGTCCAGAGGTTAGAGGGGAGAGAGGGATGAAGAGGCAGAGCACAGAGAATTTTTAGGGCAGTGAAATATTCTGTATGACACTGCAGTGATGGACACTTGTCGCAAGCCACTGAATTTACAAACAAGAGCAAATAGGAATGTAAACTATAGTGATAATGACATGTCATTGTAAGTTCATCTGTTGTAATGAATGTACCACTCTCGTGGGAGATAATGACAGTGGGGAAGGCTATCCATGTGTGGCGACAGGGGGATTATGGGAAATCTCTGGATGTCCTGTTCAATTTGGCTGTGAACTTAATTCTGCTCTAAAAAAGTATTTTTAAAAAGGAGGCAGCATCAAAAAATCTGCTTCTCATCAACAGCACCACTGACTCTTGAACACAATCGTCTCTTTCCGTTCCTTACCCAAAACTCTAAGGGACTCGCTCTATTGACATTACTGGAAAACTCCACATTTCCCAATTGTATTCATCTTATTTCTTATTCATTACATCCTCTCATAATTGGTCTAATCAAGACCCTCCTTAATGTACATATTCTATACTTTTATTCATGCCTTAATTTACTTGTAAAAGTAGAATCCATGCTCAAGAACTTTAAGAGACCAGAAACAAAGTCTGACACTTCCTAACTTCTGCTCTGCGCTCACTTCCCACAGAGATAATAGTGTAATTTTCCTGTTCTAATGGGTCTCACAGCTATCAGGCTTAATCAACATGCTTAACTCAGACACCCCAGGACACTAATCACTGGTTCGGGCTTGGCACTTTTTCTTCATTCATTTCCATATTGATTTATTGACTTATTCATTGATTCACTAACAATAACAAAATTGACACATAAAAATCCTCCAAATCCCAATAAGAACCTTGAAATTGCTAAGATCAATAGCTGAATCTCTGTCACGCAATACATGTTTAAATTCCTTGCTTCTCAGAAATCCTGTCCTCACTGCTGATCCATGCTTGATCTTTTTTGCTTACTTTGTCTATGTTTTAAATATGGTGCAACAATGACCCAGAACCTACCACCGTACCCCAGAACAAGATCCCTGACATTATCAACAATTCTCTTTCATGTTCCCCTTAAAGAGTCCATAGCCTAGGTCATGTATGAAGATTTAAATGAGCTGTCGGCAAAAACAAAATGGAGTAGTAATCAACTCTGAGTGATGGAAATGCCTGCCACCTTCTTATCCTAAACAGGCTTGCTTCTGTGGAATTGGAATAATCTGTTTTTCTTCAGAATACATTCTTATTTCAGTTTTTACTATTTATTTTTATTGAATTTATTGGGGTGACATTGGTTAATAAAATGATATAGGTTTTATAATACTTTCTTATCATCAGTTAATGAAAGGTGCCTTCTGTTTTCTTTAGATATGTGCCCATTAATTTTTCTGAAATATTAAAACCTATAGATAACCCTCAAAATCAAGCACATGAACATCCCAGAGCACCAGGCCGGCTGGCTCAGTTCCGAGTGTGCCGGTTCCAGCCCTGGTCAGGGCACGTATAGGGAGCAATCAGTGGGTACACAATGAAGTGGGGCAACAAGCTGATGCCTCTCTCTCTCTCTCTCTCTCTCTCTCTCTCTCACTTCCTCCCTCTCAAACAATAAAATAAAATAAACGAAACAGAAGCAGACTCATACATACACAGACGGATGGTTTCCAGGTAGGAAGAGTGTTGGGAGGCTGCATGGGAAAGATGAAAGGATTAGGAAGTACATACAGATTGGTCGTTACAAAACAGCCACAGGAATGTCAAGTGCAGCACAGGGAATAGAGTCAATACTATTGTATAACTATGTCAGGTGGGTAACTAGAATTTTATCAGGGGATCACTTCATATATTACATAAGGTCTACCGGAAAGTTCTGTCCGTTTCTATCACAACAAGTTTCGACACGTAAGCACGTTTATTTGGCACATGTGTGCCTCTCCATTTTTATCACTTAATGTATACATACTGACATAGCAAATTAACTAAAACAAAGTTTAGAAAAGAGGCCAGCGATGTTCAATAGGAAGAACATCATACTGCATCATAATAATGCCAGGCCACATGCTGCTTTGGGGACTCGTCAAAAAATTGCAGAACTAGGCTGGGAAATTTTGTCGCATCCACTATATTCCCCGGACTTAGCACCCTCCGACTATCACTTGTTTTTGTCCTTACAAAATTTTTTGAAGGGCAAAAAATTCAAAAATGAAGAAGATATCAAACAAGCACTGGTTCAATTTTTCGCATCAAGATAAAACATTTTTCAAAAATGGGATATACAAATTGCCCTCACACTGGCAAGAAATCATTAATAATAATGGAATTATATTATTTAATAAAGTTTATTGACAGCAAGAAAAATTTGTATTTTGTTTTATTCCAAAACGAACAGAACTTTCCGGTAGACCTTATATAATTGTATAATTTTCTAAATGCTATGCTACATACCTAAAACTCATAAAATAATAATGATATAAAATAATAATAATAACTGTAATTAAAAAATAAAATGTAAAAAAGAAGAAAAAAAACCCTAATTGCAGTATAGAACAATGTAACACAGATGGACCTAGATGGTATTATGTTAAGTGAAATAAGTCAGACAGGGAAAGACAAGTACTGTATGGTTTTACTTTTATGTGGAATCTATTGTAAAAATACATAACAATTAAAAAAAATCTGATTCATAGAAACAGAGACCAGAGGGCTGGTGGCTGCTGCCCGAGGGGAGGTGTCACAAACAGGTGATGAAGGTGAAGGGAACCAGTCAGCATGACTGTGCGTTGTTGGTGGGACTGAAGACTGGTGTGACCACTACAGAAAACATGAGGGAGTTGCCTCAAAAAGTTACAAATACAACTAACTTGACAGGTGATTACTAGAATTAATGTCAAATCACTATGTTGTGTATCTAAAACTAATAGAATATTGTATACCAACTATACTTGAATTAAAATAAAATATTTTAAGTGAGGGAAAGAGCCTAGTTTATTTTCTTGATCTGATCATCAGTAAGGTAGAACAGGATGAATAATTCAGTGTGGTTTTTTTAACACATACTCCTTAGTGGTCCATGCTTTATCCCCCATGGCTCTCCATGAGCACAATGTTGCCCCAGAGGACATTAATTAATGTTTGGAGACATTTTTGATTGCTGAACCCAGAAGAGGGGTGGCCAATGTCAGCATCCAGTGAGTAGAGTCCACTACAATTCCTCAACACCCTATACTGCACAGGACCGCCCCCATCCCAAAGAATTATCCAGCCCCAAGTGTCAATAGTGTGAGGCTGAGAAATCCTGCTCTATCCTGTTCAAAATCATTGTTTGAGAGATGAATGCCTATACATGCACTCATAATCTCATCAATATCCACAGACATACAAGGTGAATTAGATGTCTGAATGGTATGAATAGCTGTTCATGTGCTCATTGCTCTCAGAACTAACTAGATGACATTTTCTTGTTTTTAATAAGCAACCAGCACCTCGCAAACAATGAACAACAACACTGACTTCTAGTTACTTATTTCTATATGCTCCTTAGCCAAATAAGTATCCAACTTAATCAATTTATGTTGGAACTGAGTGCATCGGAAATATATTAATAGTGAATACACTACACACTCTCATAGTAAGGCCACAGGTGGCTCTCATCTTCATTTATTTATTTAACCATTTATAAATTCAGTTATAGTTTAATAGTCTTGACCTAAACACCTTAGTAGACTAAGAGCAAGTCCCAAATGTCACTAACTTCTGCTGTAAGCTTGTTTATCACACAGGCTTAACTAGGTCTCTGATCTCAGAGTTACAGGGTTTTATCAAAATCCTTGATTCAGGGACCACAGAATGTTCATCACTGGTCCAAACCCGGCACCCTTTTTTTCATTCATGTATACCTTTGTTTATTAATTACCTCATTAAGTCACTAATAATAACAATGTTAATATACACGAATCAAAAAACCTGAAAACAAAATCCCAGAGTATTACTTTATTAAACTATATCTATAGGCTTCTTTCTCATAAACCTAAGAAACTACCTCTTCTTCACAATGAAGCTTAGTGTCATACACATAGTTTATCAACTTTGCTTCACATCAATCCCATATTTATTCTCTGTCTACATTTACCCTTCTTTTATCTAATTTTCTGTGTTTTAAAGATGGTACATGGAGCAGCCAGCCTCCAAAATGGCTCCCAGCAATCCCCAACTGCTGGTATCCATAGCCTTGTGTCATTTCCTACATTAAATTGTGCCTGCCTCTGTTACCAACAGAATCCCAACGGCAGTGATGGTGTGTGACTGCTGCGTTCAGAATGTGAATAAAGATGCCCAGGCTTCCACCTTCCGCTCACTTGGAGTAACCGCTTGAGGGGAAGTCAGCTGACATGTTGTGAGGATACTCAAGCAGTTCTGAGGAGGGCCATGAGGGCATTGTGGCCTCCCACCAAAATCTGCACCATGTTTCCAGCCACATGAGTAGGCAGTGGAAGCAGAGCCTCCAGCCCCAAACTTTCCGGTGACTGCCGTTCAACCTGCCATTTTGTCTGCAACCACACAACAGACCCTCAGCCCAAAATGCCCAGTAACTTCTCCTGGATTTTTACCCCAAAGAAACTGTGACAGAGAACAAGTGTTTCCTGTTGTTTAAAACCACTACCTCATAGGGTAATTTGTTACACAGCTATAGATAACTAATACAATATGATGATCAGTCAACTACCATCATGTCTCACAATGTATTATTATCTTCCCTTTCCTCTCTGCTCTCCTTTGGAGGAGTAAATATAAATGTTTAAATTAACCACGGTACGAAATAAAATACTCTATTAGAAACAGACAATTGTTAAAAAGCCCTTCCTTCATTCTTTCTAAGAGACCTTGGTTGCACTGAATTGGATTGATCATAAACATTTCACTAATTGCCATTATTGGTCCCTGTGTGGCATCCTTGACTTTATTTACGTATTTAGTACTTATTCCTTTGACATAATATCACAAGGAACAAACCATCTAAACCAAGGATTTAATTTGAGTTTTCAGTATTATCTACTATACTCTCTAGGCTCCTTGCCACAGAAGTAAAACCTAAAAATTTTATTAGTATTGCATCAGCTATAATTTCCATTCTGTAAAGTAAAATGCACACTTTACAAATAATGAAGCAGGACACATGACTTTTTTCTAATGGACTGGAGCCATCAGGTAATATATTAATCTTAAGTTTTGTTCCCTATCATGTTCTCATTATTAGCTTGAGAATGACTACTTTTTATGCACTGACATATTTACTGCTTAATTGTTAATTAGTGTCATAAACACTGTTAAATAAACATAACTAGTACTATCCATCTGTGTACTTACTCCCTAACCACACTGCGCACAGCCTCATTAATCTTTTTTAAGGACCATGTTCACGAATTGCTTAGAGTGTGCCATGAAGGATTAGCCCAAGATTTACCTTAATTAATACATTTACTGACTCACTCATGTTTCTCTCATTTAATTATCCAAGGGATAATTTGATCATTTATTCATTTCTTTTTAACGAAAAAGAGTAAACCCTGCCAGCAATCCAGAATCGAAATACTATTTCATGCAACTGCTGACAAGCCCTTTGTCCAAACAGAGATAAGTCTATAGATTTCTTTTCCTTCATCTAAAATGATTTAATCATTATCTTTGCTCCAGGACACCTATCCTTCACTGACCCGTGTTCTGCCTTCATTTATTTCTTAAATCAAATGTATTGGGGTGACACTAGTTAATAAGATGATATAGTGTATAATTCGATGACACATCTGTACATGGCATCCTGTGCTCACCTCCTTATATTTGACCCTCCACCCCCAACCTCTCCCTTTGATAATGAGGTTTCTTTTTCTTGTTTGTTCTTTGTTTTCACAATTTTATATCCCACACGAGTGAAATCAACATGGGTTTTTACTTTTTCTGTCTGACTTCTATCGCTTAGCACATTATTCTCAAGATCTACATGGTGTCACGATTGGCAATACTTCATCTTTTCTTATAGTTGAGGAGTCTTCAATTGTATATATCTACCACATATTCATCCAAACATTTATTAAAAGATACTTCTTTTAAAGAACTGACCAGAATAGAAACTCCTTCATTCATTCATTCACTTTTTTTTTTTACAGAGACAGAGAGAGAATCAGAGAGAGAGAGAGAGATAGGAACAGACAAACGGACAGATGGGAAGCATCAATCATTAGTTTTTCGTTGAGACACCTTAGTTGTTCATTGATTGCTTTCTCATATGTGCCTTGACCATGGGCCTTCAGCAGACCGAGTAACCCCTTGCTCGAGCCAGCAACCTTGGGTCCAAGCTGGTGAGCTTTTGCTCAAACCAGATGAGCCCGTGCTCAAGCTGGGGACCTCAGGGTCTCGAACCTGGGTCCTCCACATCCCAGTCCGACGCTCTATCCACTGTGCCACTGCCTGGTCAGGCCATTCATTCACTTTTAATAATAAATTGAAAAGAAATGCAAGCCAAGACACACATTGACTAAGTCTAGTATCTGTCCATACGCTCACTGTCCACAGATACAACCTGCTAGAGCCATTTTTGTTTTTCAGTTATAGCCAGTAAACAGAACTGTTGGGTTCATACCTACCATCACATTCTTAACATTAGTCTATGCTTGGTCTTTCTTCCATTAGGCATTATTTAAACAATAATTTTTCATGTAAATGACTTGTTTCTTTTTTAAATAAAACCAAAAACCAGCAAACCACCACCAATCCAAAACACAGCCTCTCATGGAATAGGATATATCCTTTATGAGGAAACAGTAAGAGACTCAGTCGGTTTAGGTTCTGAAACTCGGTACTTCAGGAAACGAGAGAATTAATAATCAGCCTTGCTTCCCTGCAGACCTGCGTGACTGTCCATCACGCACCGACACGTCTTCACTCTTGCATTGCTTCGCTTGGGAGACATCTCACAAACACGGAGCACTGCAGCTGAGAACTAGATTTACTAGATTTTTACTACTCCTAACGTTTGCGGTCAGCCCCTCTCCCTCACAGGAAATAACTAAACCTTTTCTTAGACTGGAGCTGTGTTAGAGTTTAATCAAAACCTTTGGCTCATACATCTCAGAATATTTATCATTGGTCTAGACTGGACATCTTTTCTTCCCCTGTATTTATGCATTATTTATTCCTTTACTCATCAATTCACTAATAATACAATCAAATCTCATGAACCAAAAAGCCCAAGAACCATATGCTTAAATACCACGAATAGCTGTCCAAATGCCCATATCCCATCTCTGAATAGATGAGGGCACGTTTTGCAATGTGTAGGTGTGCACATGCACGTGTGTACGCATGCGTGGCATACCTTTTTGCACATATAAATCAACATCTTTGCTTCGTATCAACTCCATTGGCCCATGCTTTCATTTATAGGTGGCTCAATGAATAATAATTTTGTATCATAACCTTACTTCAAACTAGAACCCCAACAATTTTGTCTATCTTCCTCTAATTCCCTCAGGGAATTAGCCTAAATTTTTAATCAGAAGAGAAGCACTTAAAAGCACTTAAATAAAGCACAGCGTGAGGTAGGCCTAAAGATGAATGGGATATCTTTCATCTTTCTTACAGGATTTTAGTAGTATTGATTCAGATTAACCACAAATCCCAATTCGGGCCTATGCTGGTGTTATTTGGTTTTATTTACTAATATGTTCATTTATTGCTTTGAAAAATTGAAGTAACACCCAGAAACCAACCTCACAACCCAAGAACATAAATTCTGGTTACTTACATAAATCTCTTCTCTCCTTACCCAAGAACTTTATCACCAGAGAGTGATGAGGTCATTCGTGGTGTGTTCGCATGGAAAAAATGCAAAAGTGCAAGAGAAAGAAAGAGTCAGTAATTAGATATTTTTTGATGAAAGCTAGTCTTGCAGTATCAGGTCAGTTATAAACTTGGTTCATTCCATAATCTTGTCATACAGGCCGTATTTAATTGGCTTATTTAATTTTTATTTTTAAATAATACAATGGGCACCAACTTGAGAAGAAGAATCATTATCGGTCATAAGTATCTGTCTACATCAGTGGTAGTCAACCTGGTCCCTACCGCCCACTAGTGGGCGTTCCAGCTTTCATGGTGGGTGGTAGTGGAGCAACCAAAGTATAAATAAAAAGATAGATTTAACTATAGTAAGTTGTTTGATAAAGATTTATTCTGCCACACAGCGAAAATCTGACATAAAGTACTTGGTAAGTAATTATTATTATATGCTTTAACTTGCTGTAACTCTGCTTTATAAATTTTATAAAGTAAAGTTACTTCCCTACTTTATAAATCACCATGACTGTGGAACTGGTGGCGGTTAGAAAATTTTACTACCAACAGAGATACAAAGTGGGCAGTAGGTATAAAAAGGCTGCCTGTCCCTGGCCTACATACTCCCTATTCATAAAAGTCACAGCTCAGTGATTGCTTTTGTGAACCTCACTTGTGCAAAATTGAATAAATGTAAGTCTTTGATGGCATATTCTCCCCAACAATGCACAAATTTTTCTGAGTTATATGTCTAGTGATTATTTACTCGTGTATATAATTAGGCATGAAGTAAGTTAATTTTTCTAAAGAATTTCTCTGTGCAAGTTCCAATGTGTACTCTCACCAAAGCAGGGGCACACCTAGAAGGTCCATTTTCCTGAAAAACATTTGAGTAATCACCACCTTTGGTTCATAACATGTGTTCCTCATTGGTTCTTTTAATAACTAATCTATATAAAAATGCACTCCTTCATTCCATTATAACAGTGGTCGGCAAACTCATTAGTCAACAGAGCCAAATATCAATAGTACAATGACTGAAATTTCTTTCGAGAGCTTAATTTTTTTAAACTTAAACTATGTAGGTAGGTACATTCCTTACTGAGGTAGCGCCCGCATGTGGTATTTTGTGGAAGAGCCACACTCAAGGGGCCAAAGAGCCGCATGTGGCTCGTGAGCCACAGTTTGCCGACCAGGGCCCTATAACATATCAATGAAAACCAAGATATTGAACAAGAGCATTGGATACCCTGTCTACATGCTCATGGCCATATACATAACTGATCTGTTAATATTTTTAAGGAAAACTCAGTGAATAGGATTAGACTAATTGTAACACTTGTCATATAACACATTCTCAATACTGGTTCATATTTGGCCTTCTCTCAATAAGACAATTATTTAAGCAATTGTTTATTCATGTGAACTTATTTTTATCCTTTTGTAATAAAAACAATCCACCAAATAATCAAAGCAACAACACAGACTCTTAAGTATATCTGTCCATCTTGTGGACAAGGTTCAGAGCTTTGATATATTCGTCTATGAAGCCCAGTGTTTCAAACATGCACTAATTAAAATACCTAATTTCATATTAGTCCATGGGTGTTCCTCCCTATTTTCATTCATATACATATGTCTTTAATCGTTCATGTGCTCACTTCCCAAAGACTTGACCTTATCTCTCTGCAATAGTCTGCCTCACATTACCAGATAGGGGGATTAATCACAGTTTGGGATTCAGACCCAATCCCCACTCCAAGAGTCATCACTGACCCAAGTTTTGCATTCTTTTTTTTCAGTCCTTTATCTCTTTATTGATTCATCCACTGATTCAGTAAAAATATATTCAGTGCATATGAATCACAACATCTCAAAAATAAGATTCTTGAATATTACTAAGATCTATCCATATGCTCATTTCCCATGGAGTTTATACCTCAGATCCCTGTTTGCAATGTAAGTGCTCCCTGTCACTGAGACCTTCCAAAGAGAAAAATGTTGAAATCAACTGTATATAAATACGAAAGAGAACAGCAAACATCTCTGGAAACAGATGAAGTATCTTTCATCCTTTTATAAGGAGTCATCAGTTATGCAGAATTGACTTAATCATCATTAACTGGTCTAACCATCATTGTGGTTCATAAGCTATTCCCATTATTGTATAGCTTTCTTTAATTTATTAAGGATGTACAGCATTCTTTAATTTTATACTTTTATGTAGCTATTTATCCACTGAAATGTTTCAGTGAACACCCATCAACAAGTTCCCGGTTCCCCTAACCAAGTAAGTAAACTTCAAATGTTACTCTTCTCGGTATTTATGCTACTTAAACACAAAGCTGTCAGCCAAAATCTTCATCATTAGATTTGATTAAGTCAACTTTGCTGTGTATTTAACTCTAAGGAAAAATGCAGGCTTTAAAAATAATTTTTTAAAAAACCTAATTTTAAGAATTTTTAAAGGATAGGAAATGTAATAAATTAGACATAAAACTTACTTGATTTCATTAGTGCAAGAATATCACCACTTTTACTTACTAAATTATTTAATTTTAAACAATATACTGAACATCATTGAATCTACCACCTAATCCACAAGTCAGACTCTGACTATTGTAAGTATGTGCAAATGTATTAACATAGGTAATGTCTCAATTGTCTCTTTTAATGGATCTTGTATTGACTGGATAAAGGGAAATCCTTTTTTCATGGCATATGCTTAACAATGGCCTATACCTAACGCTATTTAATGTAGTCATTCATTCATTCACTCACACATTTAACCACCCAGCGAATAATTTTATCAATTGTTCATTACATAAAGAAGAGGCAAAATGGTGAAAGGGCAACAACCCAGAACTACAATGTGTACCATTATGTGCAGCTGTCTACATACACATTTTGCATAATGGAAAAACCCTGGGTTTTTAAAAAATATGGATGTCAGCTGTGTAAAACAAGCTAACCATTATCCTTATTTCAAAATAAGGCTCCTCGTGGCTATGTGCTTTTCATCTTTTAAATAAAATATGAATCGATTCATTCACTTATAATATATAATTATGTCATTATTATAATTATACATAATTGGACAAAAACTTTGATAGTCTTAGTGTGTGACCCTACGCTCACGGTAAGCCACCTTAAACTAACCATCCTTGTCATAGGACATATTCTCATCACTGGTCCATGATTGTTCTGTTTTTCAATTAGATAATTAACTATTTATTTATGCACACATTTTGCCCCTTTCTTAATAAAATAAACAACCAGCAACCCACCATCAATCCATAATAACAAAAACATTCAATCTCAGGCATACCCGTCTGTTCGCTCCCTTCTGAATGGGAGAAACCTTGACCTGCTCCTTTTCCCAGAATTCAGTACTTTCGAAATGTTTCAAAACATAGTTTTACAATTGAACAATGCATGACGTTCCTGGTATTCACTCACTCTTTCGTTTCTTTCCTTACTCACTATTTCATTTAGTATAAAAATAAAACCCATACTCAAAGAACATAAAGCCCAAGTAAAGGATCCTGAATTCCCCTTTCTTATAACACAAGCACGTTTACACAGAAGAAATAATCACGGATCATCTTGTAAGGACCTCAAAGCTAGAGAGTTTGGTTAAAATCCCTAATTCAAATACCTCCGGATACTCCTCATTTTTCCTTGGTGCCCTTCTGGGTTGCACATATTGACTGGTCAACAGCTGTGCTTCATCTCAACACCATGTTCATGGGACTTCGCTGGTCTCTTTCATATGTCCATGAACAAGTACCAGCCCTGGCCTTCCCTCACAACCGAAACAATGTAACTTTCTTACATCTTCCCAGGTTCTCCATCCCCAACAAGTAAACTACCTTCATCTTCACCAAGGAAGGAATGTCTAAATACTCTCTGGGGCCAAACTAGAATGACTACTTCGTGGCCCTAGAAGAGATGAACAGTGAACCTTGGTTCATAACATCTCCCCATCCTTGGTCAATGCTTGGTGTTTTTGACTTCAGATTTTTTTAATAAAAATATTATTGACCAAGGATGAGAATATGTTATGAACCAAGGTCTGAGATATATCTCCAGTTATTTAAAATAATTCCTTTAAAATCCATGAACAAACTCCCAAACTGAGAACACGAATGTAAGCAGTTATACTTATACTGGCCTCTAATCTATTTGCCCACAGAAGCAACAACTAAGGCCGGGACTATTAGAGAATGATTGACTTGGCGGCAGTGTGCTCATGCTGTAAAGGACGAAGCCAGTTGTAAACAGCTTGCCTTAGACGTTTCTGAAGGGATGTTGACTTTTGTCCTGCCAGGTCAATCATCAGCCTGGATCACACCACATTCTCATTAGTGGTGCAGAAAGGACCCACACTCCTTTTTAGTTATCAGCTTGTTGTATTTACTTCTTATTTCTTTCATTGAATTTATTGGGATACAGGTTCAGGTGCGCAACTCAATAAAACATCACTGCACACAGCACTGTGCGCCCACCATCCCTCGCCCCTCGCCTACCTCCACTGCACCTCAGCCCCCGCCTGCTGGCTACCCCTCGCTGTTGTCTGTGTCCACGTTTTACATATATATACACGTGCATGTATTGTTCTGCATCCAGTCCCCCAACCGCCCTCCCCTCTGACAGCTGTCAGTCTGGTCCATGTAGCCACGTCTCTGTTTCCGTTCTGTTGGTCACTTTATTGAGTTCATTAGATTCCACATATAAGTGAGATCATATGGTATTTGTCTTGCTCTGACTGGCTTACTTCACTTTCAGCTTATCTAATTTTTAGTTTTAAGTAACACAGTAAGGAAGCATCATTGAATTCAATCTTCAAATCAATGAATATGGTTTGTAACTCTCTACTCTTAGTTAATATCCTAATAATCATTTTCATGAAATTTATTTGTGCAAAATTAGAAAGATTCAAAAATCCAGTATGCTGGCGGCACATTCTCACCAGTAAAACTAGCTCTCCTTTGCTTTATGACTTTCTAAATTCTTTCATTTATTTAATTAGTAATGAAATAATTTGATTGTCTCTATTTCTAAAAATATGTATTATATAAAATTTGATATCTTTAGGGTGTGGCAAAAGTGGGCTTACAGTTTTAAGTACATGAAACAGTTTATTCTTGTCTTATTATTTATTAACTGTTGTATTATTTTCCATATGAACAACTGTAAACCTAACTTTTGCTCCACTCTGTATAACTTGGTCATCATTTTTCTAAAAATATATATTAAATAATAAATACAAAAGATACTATATAAAATTTAAATACACTATGTAATAAAATAGTATAAAATGTAAATAAAATAAAACTACATAAAAATAATAAAAAACCTCCTACTGTTCAATCACCTGAAACCTATGGACTCTTGTTGATCAATATTACCCCATTAAATTTAATTTTCTAAATTAAAAAAAGTCTCCAACTAAAACCCAGAACTTAAATAATACTATTACAAATGCATCTCTACAGACTTTACCCAAGTACAAAGAAAACGAGGTCCTACATTCTTCATATGAGCATCAGTGGGGGTAGCAGGATTAGTCAACCTTATTTCACAGTATATGCTCCATATTATCCATTGATTAACCTTTTAAGTAACTGAGAAATAATCATATTACTCAATAATTTATAACATATATTTACCGAAAATCTATAGACCCTGTACTTGAACACGGAAAATACTAACAATTGCTCACAGCCTTATTACCCACAGAAATACTTGACTATACCCCCTTTCAATTGTTTTGTTTTCTAAAATAAAGTCAGTGAACACAATCCTAACTGGTGTCATGTAACACATTCTCAGCTAGATTCGCAATGGTCTTGAACTTCCACTTTGAACTCTATTCTTAGCGGTCTCTTTCTAATGGATCTCAGAGTTTAGGGTTTAATCAACATTCCTGGTTCATCCATCACTAATCCGAGCTCAACATTTTTCTTCACCTATTTATTTATATTGTGTTTATTGATTATTTATTATTTCATTCATGGATTTAATAATAAAAAATTTATTCCAATGAGTCATAGAAACTCAAGAATAATATCCTTGAATATTACAGAGGGCTATTTATAGGTTTATTTCCCACAAAGCTAATAAATGAAATCTATTTTTAATTGGACCTCATTGTTGCAATAGGGATTAATAACCTTCCTTCATACCCATCCCATGAGTTTGACCATTCTCTGCCTGCTCACCTTTTTTTTTTTTTTTTTTTTTTTTTTTTTTTCCATTTTTCTGAAGCTGGAAACAGGGAGAGACAGTCAGACAGACTCCCGCATGCGCCCGACCGGGATCCACCCGGCACGCCCACTAGGGGCGACGCTCTGCCCACCAGGGGGCGATGCTCTGCCCATCCCGGGCGTCGCCATGTTGCGACCAGAGCCACTCTAGCGCCTGGGGCAGAGGCCACAGAGCCATCCCCAGCGCCCGGGCCATCTTTGCTCCAATGGAGCCTTGGCTGCGGGAGGGGACGAGAGAGACAGAGAGGAAAGCGCGGCGGAGGGGTGGAGAAGCAAATGGGCGCTTCTCCTGTGTGCCCTGGCCGGGAATCGAACCCGGGTCCTCCGCACGCTAGGCCGACGCTCTACCGCTGAGCCAACCGGCCAGGGCCTGCTCACCTTTTATTTAATTTCTTCTTATTTTAAAAATAGTGCCACGAACCTACCATCTTACCCCACAATTGGAGCACTAACAATACTTTCTATCTTTCTAGCTGTGCCCTCCATCAATGATTTAACAACCTAGATCATCATCAACAAAGAAATATTTTTAAACATGGAGCAAGAATAAAGTGGAATATTAAGCAACTTGGAAAATGAATGTAAAACCATCTGTTTTTAATATATCTCAGTTGTTCTAAAATGGACTACTCTTAAATGGTGGTTGATGCCATATCCCCAGTAGCAGCCCAAGGATGACAGTCTGACTTCATTCTCGTTTGCAGTAGCCATGCATTCTTTTGAAACAATTCATGGATCACATGACTAACCCCCTCCAAACCAAGAACAGGAACTCCGTTACTTACTGGGCCTCTCCCACAGAAGTGACAGCCGCGCTCTTCGGCACAGGATAATAACTGAGTAAGTCAGATGGGTGTCTGTGGAGTAAAAGGGAAGTTTTTAGAAAATGGAAGCAGTGTAGACTTCTTTAAGAGAACTTACTTAGCTCTGCTGTACTGGACTGATTGTAAACCTCTGTTTTTATCACATTCCATTATCCCAAGAATGGCCCTCTTTTCATTTTATTTAATTAATAATAAAGATAATCAGACGACAACTGCTGAATCTATATCCTAGTAGAAAAATTAAGAACTACGCTTATTCCAACTTCTGTCCATTAAATCCTACACACATAGGTAAGACAATCTTTTATGTGGGCCCTCCGTGATTAGAATTAGGTAAATTTACATTCTTGTTTGTTGACATATTCTCACCAATGATCCATGCTTAGCCCTGCTTTATAAAGTTACTCACTTATTTGTTTATACTTTGTTTACTCATGGAATGACTCGTTACTCTTTTCATTTTTTCATAACAAGTACAAACTGATCTAAAATATTATCACAAGTAACTGTTTCTGTGTTCTTTACCTAAAGTGGGCAGAACCCCAATGCCCTTTTATTTACATGAACTTCAGAACAGTAGAGTGTGATTAATAAACTTTTTTAATGTCATAGCATCCTCACTGTTTGCCCTCTTTTTAAAAAAATCCCTTCCTTCATTCACTTAGAACAAATATTATCATTTATGCCCTGGTCAGATAGCTCAGTTGGTTAGAGCATCATCTGGAAGTGCAGAGGTTTCTGGTTCAATCCCTGGTCAAGGCACATACAATACAGGAACAGATTGATGTTCCTGTCTTTCTCTCCCTCTCCCTTCCTCTCTCTTTAGAATCAGTCAATTAAAAAAAAATAGAAACAAAATAATATTATTCATAAACCTACATACCCAATGTGAGAGTCCTAAATAACACTAATATCGGTCCATAAACCCAGCACCCACGGGAAAACTACTACATGGGCTTCTCAGAAATGATACCGATTGAGAAGAACTGGTTTAATCATAATACATTCTTAACATTGTCCCTCCTCTCAGTCTTCTTTAATTAGGTAGTAGTTGATTGCTTATTCTGTCTCCCTTTTCTTAATAAAATTAACCACCGACCCAGGAGCAACGTTGAGTTTTACATACATCTGCCTATGTTTCCGTTCAACACGGGCAAAGCCTGGGACTCTTCACTTACTGGAACTCAGTGCCTCAGAAACCATTTAATGAAGATTTATATGTCATTATATCGTCTCATAATTAGGAAACATCTAGCGCTTTTTCTTTATTCATTGATATGTTTCTTTATTTACCCATGTACTGATACACTAATAAAAAAGACTCATACCTAAGATCTACTAAAGCCAAGAGCACGATGCCGGTATTCCCAGCATCAGCTACAAGTGCACGTCTCATCGGGCAGGCTATTAAGGTTTTAATAATGAACCTCAGGGCTACAGGGTTTAATCAAAGTCCTTGGTTCAAACACCCTAGGGTATTCATTATTGGCCTAGGCTTGGGACTGTTTTTCTTTATTAATTTATACATTTGCTTATTGATTTATTCATTGACTGAGTGAAAATTGCTTCATATCCATGAATCACCAACAAATCAAAAATAACATGTAAGAAGAATATTTCTAACATCTGTCATTTGCCTAATTTCTCCCAGAATTAATCAATAGGCTTTTTTCTACAGTGGACCTCACGACAGCACCAAGGGGGTCAGTCAATAGTCTGTATGCAAACCCATGTTCAATGGGGCCATGCTCGGCCCACTTTCTTTAGTATTCTTTTAATTTGGAAAAATTTAAATATGTAACAAAAATATCCAATAATTCCTCATTCTACTTCATTAACAATTTTTCATCTTCCTTTGTGTTTGCTCTCAATAGGTTGGGAACCTAAATCTTTTTTTTTTTTTTTTAATTATTTATTTATTTATTCATTTTTTAGAGAGGAGAGGGAGAGACAGAGAAAGAGAGAGAGAGAGGAGAGACAGAGAGAGAGAAGGGGGGAGGAGCTGGAAGCATCAACTCCCAAATGTGCCTTGACCAGGCAAGCCCAGGGTTTCGAACCGGCGACCTCAGCATTTCCAGGTCGACTTTATCCACTGCGCCACCACAGGTCAGGCGGGAACCTAAATCTTTATCACTCATGGAATGTATAAATCAACAGTGTTGAAAAACTAAATGAAATATTCAACAACTGTAAAATTAACAAAGCAGCCTCTTTCATCTTTTTTTAGTGGACCTATTCACTTATTAAAAGCTGGATTAATCTTACTTTCACATATCTCACCAGTGCTCATTCTTGACCCTCTTTATGTACTTATCTATCTGCTTATTTATTATTTAATTAGATCAGACATGGGTTCATTTAATCCTATAGTTCTATTTTATCATTTTATTAATTGATTTTAGAAAGACAGAGAGAGGAAGGCAGAGAGGGGAGAGAGAGAGAGAAACATTCATTTGTTGTTACACTTAGTTGTGCATTCACTGGTCACTTCCCGTATGTGCCCTGACTGAGGATCAAACCCGTAATCTTGGTGTTTCCAGACAATGCTTTACCAGTGGTCGGCAAACTCGTTAGTCAACAGAGCCAAATATCAACAGTACAACAATTGAAATTTCTTTTGAGCCAAATTTTTTAAACTTAAACTATATAAGTAGGTACATTATTATTAACTTAATTAGGGTACTCCTAAGCTGGCCTTTGCGCCTGCACTCAAGGGGCTAAAGAGGCATGTGGCTCACGAGCCACGGTTTGCCAACCACTGCTCTAACCAACCAAGCCAACCAGCCAGGGCCTAATCTTAAAATTTTTAGAAGGTAATTAACAAGAGTAAACCCACCAGCAGCCCAAACTGAATCTGCCTGTGAACCTTAAACAAATAGGCTGGAGCCTAGACTTGATATCCTTTATATGGACCAGCAACAAACTCTGAATTTATCCTCACAACTGCTTTCTAACTTATGTTCATCATGGGTCCATGATTTGCCTGCTTTTAACAGATTTACCGTGACAGTAACTTATTCATTCATTCCCTTACAATGTATAGGTTGGAATCCAAAGAAACTGGTCAAAAACTCTGAATACAACTACCACCTGTCAATCTGTTCACTTCTTATAGATTGTTACTGTCATTGCTTAATGAACACTATGAATAAATTAGATTAATCATTCTTATCATCCAACACAAACTCAATATTGGATCTCTTCAATTTCTTTATTTATGTAAATACTTCCCTTCCTAGAAACTAACATCCAAACTTTTTTAATGGACTTCATTGTTTTAAAAATATAATCAGAATAATTTTTGCTTTACTATATGCACTCACCATTGGATCATCACTGTAGAAACTTCTACTGGACAGTGTTAGGATATACTCTTTTCTCTTTGGTAAACAGCCCCACACTTTCTAATGAAGTCAAATTGGACTAATCATAATGTTTGATCATCGGTCCGTGCTGATTCCTTTTTGTTTTATTTGATCATTTCTAAAGGCATTTTAATGAGCAGCCATAAAGTCAAAGTCATACTCTACAAGTAGAACATTACCTCTCATCTTCTTTTGTGCTTCTCGCTCAAAGAATTAACAGCCTGGATCTTAATCCAGGGAGAGAGGTCTAAATAAACTATGTTCAGGGACACAAAGAAATACAGAGCAGCTGGTAAAAGGAATACAACAGGTTAGATTACTTTTCTGGAGGTCAAGAGCACAGAACTAAATTAACTCTAATCCTTTAATCCTTCAGTTGTTCTCATCACCAGTCTATGTTTTGGCCTTTCTTGTGTTTTATGCGTTCACGTAATTATTTGCCTTTAGTATTAACATCAACACCTAACACATCAATATACAAAAAAAACCCCCCAAGAATACTGACTGTTTACTCCTTGACCAGCACAATTTTTAAATAGACCTTGGATGTACAGAATTAGAATCATCTTAATTCTGGGATAATGAGCTATTGTCATTATTGACCCACATTTGCCCAATCTTGTTTTATTCATTAATTCATTCATTCATTCATTTACTTAGGAACACTTTGAAAAGCATTTCAGCCACAGATGTAAGGACATTGACCATTACTTACATTTTATTTACATACTTTATTTACCCAAGTAAGAGTCAAAATTCTCATGAATGTTCCATGATTAAATAAATGGCTGTGTGTCCATTTTGTGCAACAGAAAGCACATGCTTAAAAAATGAACACCCTGGATCATTTTTAGTGGTTCTTATGTGTGTAGAATTGAATTAATCACCTTAGTTTATGAAACATTGTCCTTATTGGTCTATGCTGAGCCTTTTTAAATTTTATGTATCCCTTTTTTAAAAAAAACATAAAAGAATACCTATGACTCTTATCCAACAAATAGAAAATCATCAGTACTTGTCAACTGTAATTGAAAAATAAAATAAAATAAAAAAGAAAACTACCAATACCTTATTGTCTCTATCTATACCTTATGCACCTCTCGCTGATTTAACGGTGTAAAGTTCATTACTTTGGGAAATGTTTATATAAATCATAGAGTATAAATGAATGGTATAACGCTATTAAGAAATGAAATAGCATACATATTTTTGTTTCAATGTCCCTCAAATTTGCGGAACTGTGTGTAATCATTAGTAGTCATGATGCATTGTCTTCATTTTTCCATTCTTGACCCTCTGATTTATGTATGCATCTACTTATTTTTAATAAATCAGTAAACATGCCGAATCCTCCACTCAACCCAAGAATGAGAAAAAGCAACAATTATATTTATACTAACAGATATAAGATTACATATATGTATAATATAGTTATCTATACATAAAGTTAATATAATGATATATGTATATAATTATTTCTTTTTATTTGCTCATTCCCTACATAGAGAATAGCCCAGTTATATTATTTTTTAATTTGGTGACAGTAATGACAAATGAGATTCATCACCCTTGCTTCAGGACAGTCTCACTGGCATGGAGACAAGTCTCAATGTCGGGCCTCTTTTGTTTTTCTTTGTGTCCATTCACGTTCAATAATGCGTATACACCCATCAACCAGCCACCCCCACCCATAAAGCAACACTAACCATCACTTACATTGGTTGGTCCACAGCTCATTCCCCACAGAGGTCACAGCCAAGATCCTCATCATTAGACCCTCTCTGGGGCTTCCGTTCTGTAGAACGCAAGGTAGATAATTTAGGATAAAATAACTTAGGTATTTGTGTTGGCCATCAGGTGAGTAGCAAGGGATTAACCACAGTCTTTAGTTCATGACACAAGCTCACCACTGGCCCAAGTGTAACTCTGATTGTAAATGTTTTTCCATCTAAAAATTTATTACAAGACACATGCACAAATTCACCACCCGAACCAAAAAAAGAACAACAATGAAAAGCATCTGTCTTTATGCTTCCTACAAAGTGACCACTGCAGTTCTTCCTCCCAATGGACAGATATGCAGGGGTGGAGTAATAATAACCTTTGACTCTTTGACTCCACAGATCACCTGATTATTGCATCTTACTTTTCATTTTTATTGCTTTTACTTATGTTTAAAATATAATAAACACCTATGGCCTTAGCACTAACCCAGAACAAAAATAGCAATTATTATTTCTACACCAATGCTTCTTTCATCACAGAGCTAAGAGCTTTGTTGTGTTCTGTTATTTTAAATTGTCCACAATTGTACCCTAAGTGGCTTAATCTTAATCCATAATTCAAGAAAACAATATCTTTGGTGGGCCATTCTTTAATTTTTTAAAGACTTTATTTATTCATTTTAGACAGGAGAGAGAGAGAGAATGAGAGAGAGAGAGAGAGAGAGAGAGAGAGAGAAGGGAGGAGCAGGAAGCATCAACTCCCAAATGTGCCTTGACCAGGCAAGCCCGAGGTTTCAAACCGGCAACCTCAGCATTCCAGGTCGACACTTTATCCACTGCGCCACCACAGGTCAGGCGTGGTGGGCCATTCTTGGCCCCCTTTCATTTGTTCATTTATTTTATTACTCATGTAATACATTTTTAGCTATAGAATAAATACACTTGAAGCTACCATTCAGCCCAACACCAATGGCTATTCCATCTCCTGGGCGGTATGCTTCCTACCCGCAGTCCTAACAGCCAGAAATTCGTTGGGTTTGGGGGTCGGGGTTGAACCAGATTACTCATAATCCTTGTTTAAAAGCCCATTCTCATCACTGGTCCATGCCTCGCCCTCTTTAATTCTATTTATGCGTGCACTCATTTCTAACTATTCAGCGAACACGCATTAGGACTTGCTCCTACCTGTCCACAGTGCCCTTCCCCAACACAAGCTTCCTCTGGAGGAGAAACGCCAGCGTGCCCATTCTATGGAACACAAAGCCCATTAGAAGGAGGAAAATCGCCTAGACCTTTTCAGGCGATTCATGTCAGGTTAGCAGTCCTGGATTCATCATTATCTTTTATCCAGAACACACAAACCACTCCGACCTTTTCTTTATATGCCTTGGTTGTGGAGAATTCACCACAGTCCTTGGTCCCCGACCTCCTCTCATCCTTCTTCCTGGCATGCTGTCACTAATTTGATTACTTGTTAAAACCAGTACCATAACCAGGCATGACCCCCCCCACCTCCATTTCTCCCCTTTTAACTCCTTGCTGCCAGCTACCTCAAACAATCACTCCTTATCTCCTGCGTACCCTTCCCCTTTTAGATGTATAAAACTTTATCACTTGTATGTATGCTTGAAAACATATTTTCCATGCGCCAGTGGCTTGCTGGGCCTCTGTCAAGGATGTTAATTAGGTGTATATAATTGACTTAAGAGCACATCCACCTGGGGGTGGTAAAGTACTTGAACCCAGACCCTTGGACTCCATACATGTGCTCACAGGCATGAGGGCAGTGTCCCCAATGGTCAGAGCAACTGACCTCTATGTACCTGTTTCCCCATCTGCGCGACAGTCGTGGCTCTAGTTCCTGAGCAAAATCAGCTATTATTTTCACGCCAAAGTCAGCCGGGTAAAGCCCCTCCCCACGCCGTCTCTAAGCCCCTCCCCCACATCCCTGTACCCTCTGCAGCAGCGACCGAGCTGAGGTGCTAGACAGACAGACAGACCAGGTTCCACCCCAGCAGGCACTCACGAGCTGTGTAACTGCAGAGACGTGACCTGGCCTCTCTGTCTTGTGCCCCGACTTGTGCGATTTGTAGGCTGAGGACGGCAACACCGTCGTGGCTCCAAGGTGAGGGGAATCGCGCAAGCAGCTCCCGCCGGCACCCACCCGGCCCTGTGTCCGCCCACACCGCCCACCGCGGTCCAGCCCCCCCTCCCCCCATCTGATTACAGAAAACTGTTGGAATCTGTTCTAGATTGGACCTGGCCTCAAAGCTTAAGCAAGGGCCCTGGAAAGAAGTCCGAATAAAGGGCTCATTTCACAGAATAGGGGCACTCCCAAGGCCCTCTATGATCCCTCATGTTCCAATGGCTTCCCAGAAACCAGAGAGCTCTACTATGAGCTTCCTGACAGTTGTCAGCCAGCTTCCTCCTTACCCACCCGGGCCAGCCCGGGCACTCCCAGTACAATGGCCCCAGAGCAACTCTGAGACGTGAAAAGTAAAATAAATGCATGACGTTTGACATTTAAAATGCACCCACACTATGTATGGGCCGCACATAGTGTGACAGCCTCATGAACACATCCACTGCGGGGGACTTTCTTAAGGGAGCCTTGGAAAGACTCCCCGGCTGAGAAGCAGGATGCAGCTCCGGGCTGGGCTCTGCCTTCTTCTCCCTGCAGGGGACCCATCCCCCCAGCCTGAGCCTCAGGTGGCACTCACCCACCCGTCCTCCCTCCCTCCCAGGTGGCAGGAAAATGAAAAGCATAAAGTTTAAGTGCAAGTTCCCTCTAAGCAGCAAAGGATCATTAATGCGGTACCTCTTGGACCCCGCACGCCGCGCTCCCAGCATGCCTCAGCATACATTATCTTGTTTGAGCCTCACAACATCAGTCCTGTGAATTAGACATAATAATCATAATTAGCCAATATTTATTGAATGCACACTCTCCACCAGGCGCCATGCTGCCTGCTTTGCAAACTTGACAGTCCTCTGTGGTGGGTACAATTAAACAGCAGCTCTTTTTTTCCCCCTAAAAAAAAAACTGTTGAGCATGCATTTTGTGCCAGGCCCTGGTCTAAGTGCCTCGGATACAACAATGAACAAAAACAGACAAGATCCAGGTAAGTAAGTACAACACGTCGGGTAGGAGATGGTGACAACAATGGTGGACTCCTGAGTAACACAGGCTTAAACTGTGCAAGTCCCCTTATCTAAAAAATTTTTTGATAAATACTGTAAATGTGTTTTCTCTTCCTTATTCTATTTTAATAACATTTTTCCCCTCTTAGCAGGAGGCTATTAATAGTTAAGTTTTGGGGGAGTCAAAGTTATATTGACTTTGTGGAGTGGGGTGATGGTCAGTACCCCTTAACCCTGTGTTGTCCAAGGGTCAACTAAATAGCAGGAAATGGGGTGGTAAAAATAACAAGAAAACCTCACTGCACGAAGACATTCTTCCCATTTCCACACAAGAAAACTGAGCCTCAGAGAAGTTAAGTGACCTGTAAGTGGTCGCACAGCTAGGAAGATGCTGAACTCCAAGGCTAACATGGCAGGTCTGGTTCTAGAGTCTTCCTTTGCCTACGTAGCCCCAGCGCCTCCTGTTTGCCGCTCCCCTGCTCTGATGCCCCGTCAGCCTGCAGGGTGAGCGTGTGAACGCATGGGTAGAGGAGGAGGGCTTGTCCACATGGGCAGCCCCTGGAGGTGCCCACCGGCCTGGATGAATGAATAAACTGCCTTTCTCGGAGCTGCGTTGGCAACAGTTCCCACGGGACTTGCACAGATCCTGGGGTCAGCTCTGCTGGGATCGCACCAACCCCGCATACCGCCCAGCGTGACTGCGCCAGAGTGCAGAGCCTATGTCCTGCCCGGTGGCTGTTAGGGCATCCCAATGTGCTCTCCCAGCAGGCCCACCCCCTCGGGCGGCCACACGCCGCCTCGACCTAAGTGACAAGTATTCTGCTCAGGAAGGCGAGGAGGTCACCCAGTCCTCCATGCCGCATGTGGTGGGACGCTCAGAGTCACTCAAACTGACCACTCTCTGAAGGGCAAGCAATGAAACATGATGAAGGCATCTACTTTCTTCCCTCAGCACCCCAAAGAGAGCAGGTAGAAAGGAAGTCTGAGGAGAGCACCCACGAGGATGTGGGGAACCTGCCCGTTGCTGCAAGAGGCCCCAAAAGTTGAATCCAGACAACCGAACAGTTCCTCCTGCCCGCGTCCTACTCAGACGCGCCTCCTCAGCTCCCGCCCGACCCCTCCGTCCCTCTCAGCGCCCCAAGGACACCCCTTCAGGGGAGAGGTCCACCTGTCTGGGGTGCATCCTTGTGTTTGCTGCACCATGCCACTGGGTGTGTCTGGCTCTTGTTTCCATAACTAAAACAAATATTCTCCATTCTTAAATTAAATGTGTGTTTCTAGACCATTGCCTCCTTCTGCACAGGCGGACACACGCACACGGGTCCCTGCTCAGCGCTGTGAAATCTGGGCACTGACCGCCTCCCTCAGAGATGGTCAATGCCACCTCAGTAAGAACAGCTGTAACAATTAGGACTGTACTTGTAACGGAGTGTGTGGGGCTCACCATATAGAAAAACAAAAAGCAGAAAACAAAACATTGTTTGCCTTTTATTTCTTATTCTTATCTGATTGCTGTGGCTAGGACTTCCAGAACTTTGTTGAATAGGAGTGCTCTTGCCTTGTTCCTGATCCTAAGGGGATTGCTTTTAATTTTTGCCCATTGAGTATGATGTTGGCCGTGGGTTTGTCATATAAAACAAAACATTGTTTCAAGCACTTCATATGTCTGTCTTACTCCGCCTTCAAGTACTCATTCATAAGGTACTCCTGGTATCACATGTTACAACCAAGGAAACTGAGGCACTGGGGTGAACCTCTTGGTCGGAACTCACGAAACAAGTCTGAAGCAGAGATGGGAGTGAACCCCGGGTGTCTGGGACGTGGGTGGCGGACGGGATCTGCTCAGTGGGAGGCAAGTCTTGAGGGTGGACGGGCTGGTTTGCCCCCAGCCCTCTGTCTGGCTCCCCCCCCCCCCCTTGTCCTGCACGCCCCCCACCACCGGCAGGCTCTGGGTGCATTTCTACAGCTGGTCGCCTCAGCATCGCTCAGGCATAATGTCAGCTGCCAGGGCTTTAGTCAGACCTGATTAACTGTTCTGCGGGATGCCTGTGATACGTCTGACCCTCAGAGGTGTGACTGCCACAGACAGGATAAGCTACAGAAGGTGTTATTTGAGAAATAAATTGAGTCCAGGGGATAGGAAGCCCAGCTCCCTGAAGGATGAGGAGGGTGAGTCCACCGTGGGTGAACCCCAGGAGCAGGGTTTGTTTTCAGGCACAATCACTAAGAGAAGGAACTAGGCAGAGGGCATGGGCTGCCAAGAAAAGCAAACTGGGGTTCAAATCCCGATTCTACATGTGCTGCTGGCGTGCGTTTGGGCGGGTCACCGATTGTGACCATGTGGGGCGGAGGGAAGTGCTATCATGGAGGTTGGCTGTGCTGATTCGGTGACTTGGACAGGGCCCAAGCGCGCAGTGAGGGTCGGCGTGTACTCATCCGCCGGGCGGGCGCGGTGGAAGGGGCTGCCTGCTGTCTCTCAGTGCGCTGTGCGAGCAGCCAGGGCTGAGCGCTGACGCAGAGCAGCTCCAGCGCCACAGCTGGGCCCTGGTCCCTGCGGGCTGGCAGCCCACCTGTTGTCCTAGAGCCACCTGAGCCAGTCAGTCCACTCAGAGGCAGAGCAGAGGCAGGAGGCTGCGCCGGCTCGCTCTTCTCAGAGGGGACCTCTGCTCACCGAACCAGAGCGCCTTCGATCTTGGTGAGAAACCAGCTTACCTCTCATCCACCCATCTCTCCATCCATGCTGCCCTCTACCCCTCCTGTCCTCTTCCCTCCATCCCGCACAGAAGGCAGACGGACCGGGGTTGGAATCTTGGATCCCGCTTCCTAGCCGAACTTGGGCAAGTCCCTCACCTCTGTGTTCTCATCTGTAAAATCAAGGACAGTGAGATGTCGGGGGGAGGGGGGGAGGATGTAAAGAGAGAGCAGACTTACAGGAGCAGTGCCTGACCTGAGCGAGTGACCCTTAAACATTCATTCCCTCTGCTTCTGACATCGAGCGGCGATTTCTGCAGAGACAGAATCGGGACGTCCCGAAAGACAGACTGAGGAAACTTTTTAGAAATTATCTGTCTTTTTTTTTTTTAATGTGCAGCCATTTATCCTGTTTTAGCAGCCCCCGGGGCTGCATGGTAGGCACAGCAGTTTGGGGTAGCGGTCCCCACTAGAGTCCCAGCAGAGAGTGCCATCTAGTGGATTGGCAATGGGTGGGGTGCCTTGGTGGGTCCTGGGTCGCACCGACTGCAGTCCGCTGTGGGGCAGCGGAGCGGTGAGCCAACCAACCCAGAGGTCCCAGCCCTAGACTGCAGGCTGCCCTCGTTGGGGTGTAGTGCATAGACCGCCTGGTGGGTGACAGCCAGTACTGCTCTGCCTACCCCACCCACTCTCCTTTAGAGATTTCCAGGAGAAAAAAAAAAAAAAAAAAGAATTCCAGCAGCTCGTTTGCCGAGTGTCTGTTATGTATCAGACACAACGCCGGGGCTGGGGTGCCGTGGCATCGTGCGCATTACCACAGATGCCCTCCGTGACCCTGGGAAAGACCCAAAAGCCTGTCCTGTTTTCTGTGAGCAAACTGGAAAAGGCTGAAGTTGAGTGACTCGCTCACGCGAAGGTAGATCCTCAGACCCCGGCAGCCGCTGTCGGGCTCGCCTCCTGTCAGCCCCGCGCCCCTGACAGCGCAGGCCGGACGCTGGACGCTGACGGGGATAAGGCAACCGCAAGAGAAACTTATAAGTCAGTCGGGGACATCTGAACGCTGAATAAATGTCGGAGTACATTTAAGGAAGGGGGCTCAATTTTTTAACGGAGATCATGACGTTGCCATTATGTTTTGGAAACACATGAGAGTTTTCCTTTTTAGAGATAACATTCTGACAGATGCTCAGAGGAGACGATGAGGGACTGGCTTCAGAACCGACCGGGTTGGGTGGGGCAGGTCCTGGAAACACAGTAAGGGGGTTCGGATGGAACAAGATGGGGACAGTGACCATAGCTGAGTGACAGCAATGTAAAAATGGGGCGACTTGTGCTGAAACTACGTACTATTTCTCTACCTTCGTGTTGTTTGCAGTAACTCATGATCAAAGGGTTTGAAAATCAACTAGTAAAAATAAGTGCAGGACTTGAGGCAGAGAAAGAGAGAGAGGGACTGGACGCAGGGTCTCAGCTGGACCTTGGACGGAACTGGAGAACTGACTAATTCACAGGGAACGAAGGTCTCCAAGTGTCAGAGGGGACTGAGAGAGGGGCCGGGACCTGTGGGAGCAAACCATTCTAACTAGGTTGGGTTGAGGAGGTAGTACAAGGGTGCCCGGTGGGCAAGATGCCCACCAGCTGCCCCAGGCCCTCTTCCTTCGTACCTCAGACCCCCCAGGTCCCTCTCTGGCCCTTTTGTCTACCTCCCCCAACTCAGGCCACCGTGCTGCCTCCCAGGGCCTCCGCCACACACCTCCCCCCAGGCCTCTCGGCCCCCCCATGCTCTGCCTAGGCTTCCAGCCCCCCACCCCCTGCCTCCTGTCCCTGCGACCTTTTCACTGGCTCTCAAAGGGCCTGAGAGCACCTCCCTTCCCAGGGCAGCGCCGGCCACCTGGTGAGTCCTTCTCTGAGCCCAGCAGCCAGACTGGGGCCGATTCAGCTGTGTGGCTTTCAAATGCCTTCTTTCTTTTTATGCTTTTTTTTTGGGGGGGGGTCGGGGGGACAAGTGCTCGTGCTTTGACCCTAAAATAGTGTACCAAGCTGCCCGCTGTCCGCCCCTCTACTCCTCCTCTCTCAGCCTCACTCTTCCCTCTCCCCGTTGGTGTATCGCTGCAGCCTGACTGACCCTGGAGCCCGGTCCCCAGCCCTCTCCCTAGACCCCTGCGACCCCCGCACCCTCCGCCTCCGCTCTCTTGCTGGCCCTTGGCAGCTGCTGGACCCTCTGCACCCTCGGTTTCCTGGGCTTCCCGCTCCCCACCATTCCTCACTTCCCACTTTGGAAAAGCGGCCACCGGACAGCTCGCCTTCCGGACCCTCCGGCCAGCCGCCTGCTGCATTGCAGTGCAGCTCTGCGCGGGAGGGAGGGAGGGGCACAGCCCGAGGCCACCCCGGGCGGGGCGGGCCATCCCTCCCGGGGCCCCCAGCCCAGGGCAGGCTGGCCCCCTCACGCTTTCTGACGCAGTTAAAAGCGCCACTACAAAAGTAAAAAACGCCAGTCCCTACTGACTGTCTCCCCCTCCTCACTTTCTGGGCTTAAAATGTGGCCCAGGCAGCCCCCTTGTGGCACTTGGGGGCGCCACAGACTCTAGGCTGGCACCTGAAGAGTTCAGACCTTCTGCTTCCACTGCACCGTGAGTTGGCACAAATCTTAAATGGCCCAAGCCTGCCTGATGCAGACCTCGGCTCAGCTGCCTGTCTGAGTGGGGGGTGGCAGGCCCTCCCTCCTCCCTCTCCGGGTCCACACATTCTCTCTTTCTTCCTTCTCGCTCTCTCCCTCCCTCCTTCCCTCTCTCTCCCCTGGAACTGAAACTCTCCTGTTGCACACTGCTCTGACAAGCAGACAGGTGTCTGGAGACTGTAGCAGGGTAGAGGTGGAGGGTGGGAGAGAGGCTGTGAGAACAGGGGCTTTTTTTTTTTTTTTTTTTTTTGCTATGACGTAGTTTCCATCTCTATCTCACAAATAGGGAAACTGAGTTGCAGAGGCTCATAGTGACCATCTGTGTTAGAAAAGGGGCTGGGGACCCTCCCCCTGAAAGTGCATTCTAGTGTGGGGCACTCCCCTGCAGACCTTGCCTCGGTGCCTGTCAGCCATCCAGCCCTCACCCACCCCACCTGGAGGCTGCTCTGGGGGGTCCCCTTCCAGGATGTGCTCCGTCCTCTCTAACTCACTGTCCACATAAACAAGCCCAGCCCTCGTCATCTCCATCTGCAATCTGCTTGGAGGTGGGCAGGGCCCTTTCCACATCAGGTTAATAATGCCATTTTCATAAGCCTATGCCCATAGGTGCTACCACCTAATTTTGAATCTGCCCTTCAAACGGATTGGGCCACAGAGGAGCTGGGATCTCAAGCACCGCTGGGAGGTGCTTATAACTAATCAATCCATCCCCTGCCTACCCCCCCCCCCAGTACTCAACACAGCCTCGCTGAGCAGTCTTAAGCAGCAGGGTGTGGTGGGGAGCCTCGGACAGCCTGGGGTTCCATCCTAGCCTGGCCTCACACCAGCTGAGAGACGGTGAGTGTGGAACTTCACTTTCCCCTGCCTCAGTTTCCTCGTCAGTCAAATGGGGAGTATGAGGCTGATGCTGAGTTTCTGCCTGCCAGGGGAAGAGTCCTATGCCCACCACCCCAGCTCAGGGCTTATACACTATATCGGGCTCCATACTAAATCTCAGCTGCAGTCACCCCCCCTCCTTGATCACTTGATTTACAGTGACTCACTCCTTGTCTCTTTCCTCAACCAGACTGAGCTTCGAGGACAGGAAGCCGACCGGCATCCAGCCTTCGTGTCCAGCCTTCGTGTCCAGCCTTCGTGTCCAGCCTTCACGTCCAGCCTCCAGCTCGGACCTGGGCCGAGAAGGTAGGTACACGATGGTGGCTGGGGGAAGAAGTGCCTGGTTGGGTGACTAGATCCCACAGTCTGTGGGATGTCTGGAACCCACCAGGCTGCTCTTTCCAGACGCCCCCTGTCTACCCTGGCCCTTCGAGGAAGTGGCAAGGAAAGACTGTTCTTTAAGCCTTAGCCCCGGGGGCCTCGGGCTGCTATATACAATGCAAATTCTTGCTTTATTAAATACAGATGTGGGTTTAAATGTCATTTCTACCATTTACTGCATCTACTGTGAGCTCACAGGCCTCAGGCTGCCTCTGGCTGACTTTTGTGTGTGGTTCAGCCAGCAAAGGGGTCTTTGCCAGGCCAGGTGCCCCTTTGCACCGAGAGCGGGGTCCCGAGGAGGCCAGAGCGGTTTTTTTCTGGCCACGCTCGCTCCGTGCGTGCGTGCCGCCCTCCCCAGTCCCTGCGTCTACTCTACAGTCAGTGGCGAAGTGTGTGCTGAGCCCGGCTGCCCTTATCTCCTCTGGTCTCACTTAAAAGCTGGTAGGGAGCCCCTCTCGTCTCCTTTCCAGAGGAAAAACCTAGGCTCACAATAGTGCAGGGCATTGCCGGAGTTGCAGCTAGGGACTGGGAGTCCAGCCGGGTCCGCCCGGCCCCGGAGACCCCCAGCCCCGCGGCGGCTGCCCGCTGGTGCGGACGCGGTTGCCGCCGCAGCTGCCGCCGCCGCCGCGGGCTGACCGGGGCTGCCGGAGGCTCCCGCGGAAGAGGCAGGGGGGTTGCATATAGAGAGCGCTTGCTCTCCCTGGCAACTGGCAAAAGGGCCATAAAAAATACTGAGAGGGCTGGAAAGCCGCTTCACAGGGGAGAGAGCCAGAGCAAGCGGACCCAGGCAGGGAGACCCGCGCCCTCCCCTGGGCTCTCTGCAGAACAGCAGGGCAAAGGGCTCCGTCCCAGCTCCCCACCTGCAGAGGCGGAGGTGTCCGGGACAGGTGTAGACGGCCGCGATCCTGCCGGGAACAGGGAGGGACCCCAAAGCTGACCCTCGCCAGGGGGCTCGTTCCACGGTCCGGGGAAGGAGAGGACCGAGAGGGAGCTATCTGCCTGCAAAGAGCTGAGGGCCGAGGGGGCGAGGGGGCTGCGCGAGCCACGGAGGCAAATGCAGAAAGCAGGGGAGGGCTCCGCGCACACCGAGTGCTGCGCGAGCCCTGAGCGGGCTGCTTGAGGAGAGAGGGAGCTCCCTGTTACAGGAGGCATCCGAGCAGAGAGAGGCAGGCCGACACTTGGCCGGGAGGCTGCAGCGCGGCTCCCTGCCCGGGCTGGTAGCCCGCACGTCTAGGCCTCTGAGCAGCTCCTACGGAGCTGCGTCCCGAGCGAGTGTGGCTGGCTGCGGAGGAGGCAGGCTGGGGTCAGAGCAAGGATGCGCAGACATTTCCCCTAGACCTTGCCCTGAGCTGAATGGCAAAGGCACCGATGGCTGGTGGAGCGCTTCTGTCACAATGAGAGAGTGAGGGAGAGGAGCGGAGAATGGGGGTGAGTGCTCCGGGGCCAGTGGGGGGTGGGGAAGAGGGGGACTGTCCTTCAATCAGCTCCCCTATCTCAAGGGCCTGGCCACCTGGAGAGGCCAAGTGCCAGCCCTGGCTCCCAGGTCCAGAACGGCTGGCTTAGGTCTGCCCTGGGGCAACAGACTGGTGTAAAGGGTGGGGGGCAGCCTTCCTGGGGGTTCTGCTGAGTGAAGGGGTCGCCGGTCATGGGTAAAAAGCAGGGCCCTTTCCCATCCGCTGGGCCACAGCCACCAATTCGGCTGGCTACTGAACCGTGACATGCTCTGGGGACTCCTGAAAGCCCCTCATCTGGGGCCGGGCTGAGGGGCCTGTATGTTGATGAATGAGGCCAACTCTGGAGCCCCGTGCTGGTTCTCCAGGCTCCTTTATGGGGACTTGATTCCCAGGAATCCGGGGGGGGGGGTGGGGCCTTTAACAGAGACCCCCTGCTATACTAGGCTCTCTTCTGCGGTTTCAAAAGGCGTTTTCTTGTCTTTGTTCCCTGTGCAGGCTGTGTTTGTGTGTGTGTGTGTCTGTGTGTGTGTGTGAGAGAGAGAGAGAGAGAGAGAGAGGTGTGTGTAACAGGCTCGCTGAGGGGGTCCCTAAAATGACCTAGCTCACCCTCAGGGGCTTAGAGGCGCGCCTCCATGGCGTAGAAACATAGGGTAGAAAAGATTCAGAGAGGTCAGAAGCACCAAGGACCCAGGGACAGAGTCCCTTGTCACTGCCACCTAATTGTCCCGCTCCTGACAACCCAGTCCGCCCGCCCAGGAGCTGTCAGTCTAGGGGTCCCAAGAGCTGCTCCGACCTGCCGTGGGGGGGCAGCATCGTGTTGCAGGTGGAGAGTGCGGGCTGGCTCCCGCAGACAGACAGACAGACTGCGGGCTGCCTGCTGAGGTGCTGCTCGGAGACTGTTTCTCCCCGTCTCGTTTTGTTGTTTGTCGTCATTGCTGTTGTTTTAATCTATTTTTTTAAAAAGTGAAATTTTGAAAATGTTTGGTAAAGTGAGATTTACATGTTCTAAATTATGGCCTCTGTAGCAGTACATGGGGGTCGGAGGGGGGGTTGGAAGAAAAAGTCATGCACCTAAGAAATTATGCAAAGAAAGGTTTTCTGGGCAGGGTAGCTGGTGGCTCAGAGGAGGACTCAGGATTGCCCCTGGTGTGGATTTGAAAAGTCACCTCCTCACACCCCTCACCAGCCACAGGCTACAGGGGCAACAGAACCTTCCCCTCCCGATGGGCAGCCGGGCTGGGGAGGGGTCCTGCGGAGGACGGGCACTGTCCCAGTCCCTACGGACCAGTGGCTGCCCGGGCTCCAGACACAAACGGCCCGTCCCGGCGTGCGAAGTCAGGACAGATGACGTAGTCTGGGCACGGAGTTGGGGCTGCAGAGGCACGGGCCACTCCTCAAACAGCCGTGGAGACACAGCCCCGGGTGAGGCGTGTGTCTCCCCAAGCCCCCGCTCCAGAGTGAATAGCCCCCAAGCTGAGAGAGAGGGGTCTTTGTGCCCCGTGGCCGAGGAAGTTCACTTCTGTGTAGAGAGCAGCACACAGCCGTGCCCCCACTAGGGCAGGCGGCACCGATGCACAGAAACCTCATTTAGGCTGGGCCGGGCCCAGGGGCATTTTCTGTGAAATTTAGGAGAAGTCGGGTTTAGCCAGAAGTTCTTCCAGGAATTATGAACCTCTGGAGACTGTAACCACTGTTCCTTCCGAGCCACCCCTGCCAAAGTCTATAAAATACGAGCCTGAAAAACCTGCCTGAAGAGCAGTCTGACATTTTATATATATTCATAAAAAATAAAATAAAATAAACTATAGCCAAACTTTTTAGGAGAACCCAATTAAAGCCGGCGGGGCAGCCCCTTCCGCGAGCCCCAGGTGTTGGGGCAAGGCCAGCGTTTCCCTTGGGGTGGGGGTCTGCGCCTGCACGGGGGGGGGGGGGGGGGGCACGGGCTTTCACGCCCTGCTCACATTGTCTCTGGGCCTTTTTGTCTTCCTCCGAGGGCTTCTGAATGGAGCTGCCTGTCTCAGGACGGAGGGCTAAGCTAAGCGTTTCGGGAGGGGATGAGATGGCACTGACTACTGATTTGGGTTGGGGGTGGTGTGCCAATGGCCGTGCTGCATGATTTATTTGCGCTGTTTTCTCTTGGAGCCCATGGGAGACTATGATTACTTTTTTTTAGTATCAGGAAACTGGGGCACAGAACATCTTGGGGACTTAAAAGGACACATAGTCCCATGTCTGGTGCGCAGCTGGGCTTGTGTTCAAGACGGCCTCCTGGGGTGCCATCTACTCACCCCGACCCCAGGAGGAAAGTAGGGGGAACAACATTTTGAACACACTGGTGACTTTTATTCCCCCCGAGGGCAGGTACATCCTCTACACCAAGGGTGATGTGGACTTGGCATCCTAACCCGTGACCCCCAAAGTCTGTGTTCTTTCTAGAACATGCCATTGCTCCTAAGGTAGAGGCACTGGTCTCAACCATGTCCTTTCCCCAGACCTGCCACCGTCACCCCAGCTGGTGGCCCTGTTGTCACATGCTAGGGCTTTCCTCTTTCTCATGTCCTGGGACCGGCCCATTTCTCTCTGGTGAGGAACAGGCCACAAAAGATGCAATCATCCATTTCCAAGCTGTCACCAAGGCCCCCAAACCCATCACAACCCTGAGATGCTACTACCTTCGACCTGGAGACCCCAGACTCTGGGTTCTGGGGTGCTGCACACACAGCAGGCAGCGGACACACCAGGCGTGTGCCCCCAAGAGGGCAGGACAGGGCAGTGTGGGGCAGCGGGGTGTCAGCCAGTATCAGGCATGTGTTTGCAATCTGACAGAATTCTGCAGACTCACCAGGGCTGCCGAGCACGCACCTCTGTCCTCTGACCCTGCCCGTCCTCCCAGGAAAGAATGTCAGGCGGGTTTCAGTGAGGGGACATCAGGTCCAAGCAAGACAGGAGCCTAAAGCCCTGAAAAGGGACAAAGGAAAAGGGGCTGATTAACATATGGGCAGTTTCAGGAATGCTAGAAAAATGCAAATCATTTTCTGGGGCTAGGAAGACGTGTCAATGAGGCGTCACAATTCTGGGAACTAAGTTTTGCCGAACTTTTGTCCGCTGTGTTGGTGGGGTGGGGAGCCTGTAGTTTGGTCTGGAAGGCTGAGAAAAAAGCCCAGAAGGAACTGGGGGAAGGAGGAGGGATGGCACGAGGTTAGGGAGCTTCCAGCCAGACCCTGAAGGGTCTTACGTGCCAGGCTAAGGCCCTTGGACCATGTCCCAGAAGTTCCAGGAAGTCACATGGAGGATTTAAAGCAAGACAGTGACACGGTCTAAACTGGCATTTTAGAAAAAAATCACTCAATGAAAATATAAATTTTTCCTAACTGTTTAATGCAGCTGCCCCACCTATAAGAACTGGGGGTTAAAGAATGGTTATTTAAAGAGTAAGCCACAGAGATGCTCACGGCAGGGTCATTAGCAATAATAGCACAGGACCACCTGAGATCACTTCAGGCTGGTGTCAGTGGGGCAGCGTCTTATTAATTCAAACCTTGGTTCGTAACGAGCCCTCCTCATTTATCTAGGCCAGGGACAAGTCTATTTCATGGGTCCACGCTTATTTATATTTTCTTACATCATGCAACAAGCCCCCACGAACCTGTCGGCCACCCCGACGACGGGGACTTTGACTGAAGCCACTACCGCACACGCACACACATGCACACTCACACACACAGTGCACGCACAGCTGGGGTTTTCGACAGGAGAGGAGGGTCTGATCAGCAGTGGTGTGCATATGTACCCCAGAATATTAAACAGCTCTTAGAGAATGAAAGAGCGGGACCGACTGTCTTCTAATGGATCCCAGTGTTCTGTGCAGAGCCGGGTTGATCACGATCTTTTGTTCTTAAACACTTTTCGCCTCACGGGTCCAGGCGTGAGGACCCGTCTGATTCTGCTAATGTATGCGTGCACATATTTATCCGGGACAATGCCAGGGGCACGTGGCAGCCCACTCCTCAAATCCAGACCCCGGCAATTACTTACACCTGCCTCCACGATCCGTCCCCATGGGGGGAGAACCCAGGGCTTTCGTGACAGTGAGAGGTGGTTAAAACAGGCGCCAGGGTGGACAGATTACAGGGTGCCAGGGTGTTGTTACAAGTAGTGGCGTGGACATTTACCACCTCCAAGCAGATCCCTGAGTGAGGAGAAACACGCTGTACAAAAGGGAGTGCAAAGAAAAAAAAAATCAACAAAATCGTAGACTTTAGGTCTGTTTCTACACCTATGCAAATGCACAGAAAAACATGTCTGACCCCCATAACAGCCGTGAATGTGTGGGGGTGGGCGTGCCAGGAGGACAGAGGGGTGGGAGCTGGCTTCTGCTTTTATCGGCAATGTTTCATTTTTTTAGTAACGACTGTATTAATTATCAATGCGCTTCTCGGATAATTAAACATTTTGTGAATTTCTTTTTTTTTAGTAACAAATACAAAAAGAAAAGAAGGGTATTTTGGTTGATGGAGTAAGAGTGGACACGTATGTCCAAAACAGGGGGTTTCTTTTATCCCAAAGCTGGAGCCGGGGGCCCCCCCGAGTGGCTGTCAGTGACACGAGGCCAGCAGGTGCCTGCCTGCTGGCTGTGACTTCAGCCCCCCCCCCGCCACTGCAGGCCTGCAATCCCCCCAGAGCCGCCCAGCGGGGGTCTTCCTTTTCGGTCTTTAAGAGGCCCCGCAAGCTAACACTCTGGCCCGTGTCCCCTCCGGGGATTAGCTGGCTGAAATGGGAATGTGACGTGAGAACAGTATGGGAGAAGGGGACAGGGGCCTCCGGGAACAGCAGCCACGCAGCTCACATGCATCGACAGCCGCGTGGCTTGCTGGCAAAGAGCCCACCTCGCTGTGTCCCCCGACAGCTCAGTCCCCACGCACAACCCACAGCTGCCCGGTTGTAACCATGCAGGTGTGGCGTGTGACTAAAGAACACAGCTATTTCTAACCTCTCTGCTTACGAGAGGGGGGGCACCAGGCAGGTCCTTGCCTGTCCTCTTCACACCCAAGGTAGCCCACCGCTCCCCACCTTCCTGCCAGAGCCCACCTGCACCCACTTCAGCTGTGTCAGGCGTCAGGACCCCTGACCCAGCATGGTGCTTGTAGATGACCCACTGTCATCTACAGATAAAGACACTGAGACACCCCCCCCCCCCCAGGGATACAACACTTAGCCAGTTTTGAACCCAAATGAGTCTGGACCCTCCTGCATCTGCACATGACGACTAATTGGTTAATCAGTTAGTCTCTCCTCCCACTGCGCTGACACAGATAAGGACCTTCTGGAACTTTCCTCCCCTCTGCCGGGAAGTGTCTGTGATGCTTTGCCAGCTGCAAAAATATATTTATGACAAACAAAAATAAAATGTAGTACCCAGATTGAAGTTACCTGCACCACCTCTGGGCTGGGTAGTTCACCATGAAAATGGTCACTCTTCCTTCGTAAATCCAGGCATTGTCAATAAAGCAATGTTGCTGATACAAGAGAACGCTCTCAGGAGCCAGGGCTGACCCTCCCTGCTCCCTTTCCCCTTGCTTACCCCTGGATTCCAGACAAAGAGAGGGGCTTTCAGAGGGACAGTTAGGGGACAGATCTCTCAAACTAAGAACGACTTTTACGTGTTGAGTACCTACTGCGTGACAGGCCTCTTACCTGTTACTTCAGTTAGAGTATCGAGCTCATGCTTGAAGAAACCTGCCCCCCCACACACACACAGGAGATGGGTGGGGAGACGTGCAGGCCCTGGCCCAGGCTCATCCACCTCCTCCCAGGGGGCTGTGCCCTCTCCGCCCTGAGCAGGCCCCTCGAGCCCCCGACAGAGATGGTCCAGTGGTCAGCACCCTTTCTGATCACGGTGTGACATTTGAATACCTTGATTACACATACAAGGCAGATGGGAGGAACTGCAAGATTCTGAATTTTAACTATATTGCTCTATTAAGACTGTAGAACGCCCAACTCCTCGAGGCCCCCACCTTTCCCCCCAAAAGCGGTCAGGGCAACGGAGCAGGCGTGCCTACCTGATCTGCTGCGAGGTCAGCCTAGGAGGGCCTATGCCTCTCTGAGCAGGTGTACCGTCCTAGGGTCTGGGCACAGCCGTCCCCGGCTTCAGGAACCCACTGACTCACTGCCCTCCAGGGGGCAGTGAGCCTCGGCTGTGGATACAAGGGCTCCAGTTAGTTCCACTCCAAGGGGTCCACGCATTTACAAATTGTTCAAATAGATAAATCAGAAAAAAAATAAATAAAAGATCCTTTTTCAGACCTTTGATTCCATCCCGGGCCAGGCATCAGCTCCTTTCCGGGGTGAAAGTCACCACCTCACCGCGGGCCACCTGGGAGGGAAGAAGAAACCTCTCACTGGTCCCAGCCGGGGCACAGCCCACCTGTCTGAGCTGCTGCCTGCAGCCCTACTGTGTGCTGAGGGAGGGCAGCAGTGCGTGCAGACTGGGCAAAACACTGCAGGGGTCCCAGTGGGTGCGAGTGGGGCTCCCAGGTGAGAGGGGGGCCCAGCCTGAGAAGATGCTACTTACAACCGCCTTGACGTCCAAGTTTGGGGGGCTGAGAGGTTCATGCAGGACTGCACAAGGGGCTGGGTCCAACTCACATCAAGTCTGAAGTGCAGCAGCTGGAGAGCAAAATGGGGGTCCAGCAAGAACGGGGGGGGCTGGACATGCGTGCCAGGGTGGCCCTCGGTTGGGTGGACATGTAGCCTGGGTCAGTGCCAGTTAAAGACGTGAGTGGCTTGGGGGTCTGTCCTTCCTGGGCCTTAGATTTCTCCTCTTGAAAATGGGGATAACAAAAGTAACACCGTCACAGGCTGTTACAAGAATTAAGAGAATTCAAACAGTGCCTGCCACATAGTCAATAGTCAAGCAATATCACCAAGGGACCTAAATGCAGCCATGTGAAAGAAAAAAAAAAGAAAATGGGCTCATGATGTAGTCACGTGAGCAAAACTTCACGTACTAGGATATTACTGTGGAAAATTTATGTTCGTCCCAGAGCCTGGACTTGCACAATAAAGACATTAATTTATTCAATAACTTTTTAGAAAGAAGCGACGTTCCAGTCGACAAGACCGGAGCAAATCCACTGAGTACTTGCATCCAAGGTAAGACTTGGGGCAGAGGTCCCATGCTGACCTCCCCCAAAGCGGGCTGAGGGGGGAGCAAATAACAAAAAATAATAATAATAAAAGGGGGTGGGGGGTGGCTTGGGCAAATAATGGGGTGGGCCGGCAACTGAAAAGAAAGGTTAAATGGTTCATTTGTCTGCAGAAAAGCCATGATGTGGGGTACTCAATACCTCTATTCAAATACTTGAGTGGCTATAATTAGCAGGTCCTGGGCCAGCTGTCCTGTCCCTTCATCGACAACCAAATTAGCCCAAATGAGCTGGGAATGACCCCATGATCTTTGCAGAGAAATGGAGGCAGACACGGAGACCCCCACTCCTCTGGTCCGGCCTCTCATTGGGCCATGAGGCTGACCATGTGGACCATGGGATAATACAGACTTCTCTGGCCTAAGGGTCCCTAAGGGTCCCTCCTTCCACCCTCCCACACCATGCTCCTGGCCTCCTGGCCTGCAGCTCTTGGCCTGTCCACTTAGCTACAGACCACCAGGGACATGACCCGATCCCACAGCCACCCTGCCCAGACGGTTGTCAAACCCGGACAGACACAAGGGGAAGCCACCCAGCTGGTGCTCCTGACAGTGGCTTAGCTGTTGAGACCTTTAATTACATTAAGCAGAAAACCCCCCAATTTCTAAGAACAGCCAATGGAACTGAGGCAGGATAAGGGGGTCCCTGAGCTCCACCTGCTTTGCCAAACTCCTCTCCCCTCACTGCTGTTCCCCAGGGTCACTCCTCAAACCCTTCTCAGGACCCCACAGTGACAGGGGCAAAGTGAGACCACCACCTAGCCGTCCTTGCACATCTGGGGAAACTGAGGGCCCAGGAGAGGAAGTTCACCCCGAATGGCAGCGTGGGGGCTGGCTGGCAGCTGGCTGGCTCCTTCCCTTACCCGCCTGCCTTGAAAGGCAAGAGCGGCAGCAGAAGCATCTGATTGGCCCAGCTGATTTGGGCAGCTCAGAGGACACGCTAGTCTGTGACCCCTCTCCCACCCCCCCACTCCCACTCAGACAGCACTCTCCCCCTCCCAGGGTTATTCTGGGCAGAGTGATCCAGCTGCCCCCTGGAGCTGCCAGTCAAGGCATGGGGGGTGGGGGAGCATGGCTGGGTCAGGGGCACTGCCCTTCACCTTGATGGCAGGGGGCGAAGTGAGGGTGTCCCGGGAACCTCTCCAGGAGGCGCCCTGCCCTGCCCAGTTTAGGGTGGGAAGAGAAGTCCTGGGAACAGACCCAGCTCTGCCGGGACTCAGTGTCTGTCTTGACTCGCGGTGACCCCTTCCAGAGACTCAGTTTCCCCAGTGACATCTGAGGCCTGGAAGGGCCTGACATTCACAGCCCGGGGAAGTAGAGGGGAGACAGGCTGCTCTGGGTCAAAGTGAACGAGCTCTCTCGCCTGTAAGAAACAGTGGTCTCTAGCTGCAAGGCCTGGAAATGAATGGAAGAGGCAGGGGCGGGGGCCACTGAGAGTCCCCTCCTGGGCCCCCAGGGAGCCACCCGCTCCTGACTAGGAAGCTCAATGACGAGTGACCACAGCACTGGACGGACCCCTAGCCTCAGCCTGCCCAGGACACGCCTTGACCCGGACGGTGGTTCAATGCAACATGTCTGACCACCGCCGGTGGCCCTCCCAGCGCTCCATGTGCCACCCCACTGCTCCGTGTGCCACCCCACTGCTCCGTGTGCCACCCACTGCTCCGTGTGCCACCCCACTGCTCCGTGTGCCACCCACTGCTCCGTGTGCCACCCCACTGCTCCGTGTGCCACCCCACTGCTCCGTGTGCCACCCACTGCTCCGTGTGCCACCCCACTGCTCCGTGTGCCACCCACTGCTCCGTGTGCCACCCCACTGCTCCATGTGCCACCCACTGCGAGGCGCTGCTCCCTCCGTGCCGGCCAGCAACAGGGCCAGGGCACTGGATGAAACAAATGGAGGATATTTATTTTGGGGTCACTTAGCCCCCTAAAACCTGACCTAGTTAGTGGCTGTGTCCCTCAAACCCAGATGGTTCTGAGGAGGTCCTGGAGGCCGGCCAAACAGGGTCTTCACCTGATGTTGGCCTCTCACGTGACAGCTGGCGTCTAAGAGGCCAGGAAAGGGGAGCACGAAATAGAAAACCCCACTGTCTCTCTGCTTCTTCCGCCCTCGTGCCCACCATTTCTACCTTTCTGCTCAGCAACTGGGGCCTCCCCTCCCCCCGCCCTCACCTCTCCCCTACTTCCTCCGCCCCCCACCCCAGGCTCGACTCTGCTCCTAACATCCTCTCAGCTCCTCTTCCAAGCTCTATTTTTAAAGTCAGCTTTCCTTTACTGTACCGGGGAGCTGACAGGGAGAGGTATTTGCTGAGGGATCGGCCCCCCCGAGCCCCCCCACAGCCGACCCTTCATAGACACACGTTGGCAGCCCTGACCCAATGGGCCACTTGCTCAGACGCAAGCGGGGAGCTGACCTGAGCTGACCGAGAAGGCTCGGGCACGGCCGGTGGCGAGGCCGGGTGTCTGTCTGCGGGCACTGGGGCAGAGGGCCGACTCCGAGACCCCAAACCAGGTGCGCCAAGTCCCGGTTTGGGAGAGGGGGGCTGTGAAGCGAGAACTTTCAAATCCGTAGATATTTCTGAAAGAAACTGACCCGAGGATCGGAGAGCCCCACTTTTATCAAGCGACATTTGTGGGACTAAGGAGCCCAGAAAAGAGGCAGGGGAAGCTGTGGGCGTGCAGGGGACGGAAGTCCCAGGAAGTACAGAGTGACAGAACAGAGTAAGAAGGGTGAGGACAGGGGCACCTCCACCTTCTGAACGGACGGCCCCAACAAGGCCCCAAGTCCTCACAGAGGGGCGGGCAGCAGAGCCCAGAGAGGCCTCCCGGGAGAGGAGGGCCAGAGGGAGCCCTTCCAGCCTCGACCCCCCAGAGCCCACGCTTACCTCCAGCATGGCGTGTAACTGCACAGGCGTGGTCCCCACCTCCTTACTGGTGACAGACGTCCAGCGGGGTGAGTCTGCCTCCATTTCTTTTCCCCCGGGGGTCCAGCACAGCACCTGCTCCGGAAAAAAAATCAGGACACGCTGCTGTTTGAATGAATGAACTATATACAGAGGTACCAGATTAAAAACATAAAGAGACCAGGGCACACTAAAATCTGGATGCATTTGGGGACAGGAAGGAAGAAACCCAGTCTTTTCAGGGGTGAAGTATGAGTAGGAGGGGAGACTACAGCCAGAAATTGGAGAGGGTAAAAAAATGTGGGTTTCATGAGAAGGAATCTAGGCTTTATAGCCTAAGTCATGAAGAGCCACATAAAGAATTTTTTTTTCCACTTTCACAAATATTTGGTGCAATTTCCCTTTCGCGTCCAGGCCTTGGAATGTTATGTTGTGGACATGAAATGTGGACGGTTTTAATCTGAGAGATGCCACGAGTCAATCTGGGCGCCGCGCTAAGACGTTGCGATTTCCCGTCAGTGACGGGAAGACATGGGAAGGTTTTAAGTGGGACTTTTGTGAATAGATTTGGGGGCTTAGGATGGGGAGACGGGAATCTGGACTTTATTTTGAGGAGCGACAGAATCGAACCTTTAAATCATGCTCAAGATTCTGAATTCCTGCCAAAGGGTTTTCAGAAATGTGATGGTGAGTTTTTTGGTTTTTTTTTTTGTTTTTGGGGGGTTTTTTTACTTGAGGGAGATCAGTCAGCAGGAAAACATGAAAAATGTACTTTAAGTCTAATGGCTTTGGACTTGACAACATTCTAGGCAATGAGAAAACCTTGAAAATGACAGAGAAAAGGAACAGCCCCAAGTTTAAGTATCGTACTAAAAGAACTGGGCTCTGCAGGTCGAGGGGATGCAAACACTGAACCCCGAAGCCTGCCAAGGAGGATGGACGATGTCGGCACCCAAGTTGGGAGACTTCAATGAGAGAACCTCCATGATCAACACTGGGAATGTGCAAAAAAAAAGAGCTTAATACTTCCAGGTGTTGACATGATCAGACTTTTACACACGCCTAGGAATATGATTTTAGCCAATAAAAAGTTCTAAGAAAGGGACCACATGAGATGTTTTTCATATTTAATGAATAGTATGCAGGGAAATTATAAAATAAAATTCACATTTTTATGTAAGAACTTGGCCTTTTATTCCATAATTCCACAGCTGAGAGAGAGTGTAAGAGTTTAAGGCAGAGTTACGGGATCAAATTTTATACACTGTGCTAGGAAGTGTGAATTTTATTTTAAGGGATGACAAAATCGAATTTTTATATCATGCTAATAAGTTTGGATTTAAGCCAATAAAGGCTTTAAAAGAATGACAGGGTGAGATTTAGGGTTTTTTTATAGACCAGTCTGAAGATAAATTACATGATAAAACGTTGCATTTTATGTTAAGTAGTTGGGACTTTTACGTTACAAGGCAATGAAGAAACCTTGGAAAGTTTTAAATTGAGTTACATGATCAAACTTATGCGTTTCGGCAGAGCTACAAAAGTGGATTTTTATGGTAAAGATAATACGATCAGATTTTTATAACATGCCAAGGAGATGAGATTTTATGTGAGAGTTGAAGGCATTTGAGCATTTCATTTTAGGGAGGGATATGATCTCATTTTTAAACCCTCAATGCAGAGGGGTTGGGATGTTAGCCAATAAAAGGGTTTTAAGGAGTGACTGATGAGAGTTTTGTCTCCAGGGGAATTAGCTGGTAAAACAAATTTTATGCTTTTGTGCTAAGGTGTCTGGATTGGATGAACCAGATAATAAATGAGCGTGGACAGCTCAGAGGAGGCACCCTTTGGCACAAGTGCATCCTGTCTGTACTTCACGCTGAGGAACTGGCTCACTCAAAGCGAGGAATAGATGGGCAGGGCAGGCTCACGCAGAGGTCATATGACCAAATTCACGTAGCATGAGAAGAAGTGTGGACACTAGTTGGAGGAAAGACAGGATCACACTTTTGTGCCTGCTAAGAGAGTCTGGATTTCAGCCACGAAGAGATTTTAAGGAAGAGACATGGTAAAAATTGTTCTGTGTTTGACAAGAACAGTGTGCAGCGCAATTATAGAGTAAGATGTATACTTTACACCAAGGAGTTCAGATCTTGTCTCCAAGGTGAATCAAAGATATTATAGGGGCTGCAGCAGAAGTTCCAGGATCAAAATTCATGTACCTAAAAAGGAAGTGTGACCTTTTATTTTTAAGGAATGACGTGGTCAGATTTTTTGTATCATTCTTAGAAGTCTGGAATTAAATCAGTAAAGGGCTTAAGAAGTAGCCAGGTAAGATTTGGGGTCCTATATCCATCAGTCTGCAAAATAATTACACAGTAAAAATTTTATTTTATGGTAAGTGATTGCAACCTTTGTAAGTTTTAAATAGAGAAGCTGTGAAAAAAAACTTTTATGCATCTTGCAAAAAGTTTGAACTTTGATGTTAAAAGGAGTATTAAGCGTCGACCTGGAAATGCTGAGGTCGCCGGTTCAAAACCCTGGGCTTGCCTGGTCAAGGCACATATGGGAGTTGATGCTTCCTGCCCCTCTCTCCTTTCTCTCTCTCTCTCTCTCTCTCTCTCTCTCTCTCTCTCTCTCTTCCCCCCCTCTCCTTTCTTAAATGAAAAAAAAAAACAAAAACAAAAAAAACCAAACAAACAAAAAAAGGAGTATTAAGATCGCGTTTTTTAAAACATGCCAAAGATATTAGATTTTAAGTAGAAGACAGGAATGCTGAAAGATTTAATCAGTTACATCATCCTATCTGTAATATACATTAATAATTGTACACTTTATCTTAAAAAGGGGTATAATCTAGTTTTCAAATCATCTTGCTAAGGAGTTTAAATTTTAGCCAACAGAGTTTTATAGACTTTAAGAGACATACTAAAACTTTACATTTTAATCAATTTCAATTTTTAAATATTAGCCAATAAAGGGTTTTAAGGGCCATACTGAGATCTTAAATTTAATCCCATTTTTCAATTTTAAATATTAGCCAGTAAACAGTTTTAAAAGGTTTTAATAAGATACTGGTATTTTAGCTTTTAGATTTTAACCAACTTAAATTTTTAAATTTTAAATTTTTGTCAATAAAGAAGAGTTTTAAGGGTTTCAAAAGACATACTGAGATTTTTAGTCTTAATTAGAAAAGTCTACAGATGAATTACTTAGTCACATTTTATATTTCAGTGAGAACTTTGTATCAGAGACTTAGAATGTTACAGCAATAATGCATACCCTATAGGATGTTTAGGAAGAGGAATTAAACTAAGTTAATTTAGGCAATGTGTTTTGTACATGCTGTTATTATGCGGGCACCAGTGGTGACGGGGACTCTAGTGGTGACAGGGATGCCGATGGCACTGAGGGGCTGAGGATGAGGATGTCACGTAATTTTCACTTTAGCTTTTTTTAAAAAATGTAATCTCTGACTCGAGAAGTGGCAAGATCAGAATTTTCTGTGATTCAAAGACCTTGACATTTTAGCCAGATAATGATTATGGTGAGTTTATGGATCAGGAATTTTTATGCTAAAAGATTTGAACTTAATATTGTCGACAGTAAATAAACAGCAAAAGGCTTTAATCAGAGGGCCTTGCGGGATCCATTTCTTTTCCTTGTTTATTTTTTCTTTGCTTTGCTGGATCAGATTTAACTGTTGTGCTAGCAACAGTTTACTAATTTGAGAAACGGCAGGTCAGAGTATGCTATCTTGTTTGTTGGAAGGTTTGGGTTTTAGCCAATGAAAGGTTTTACAGAAGGGCATGGATGTTTGTTTGTTTATAATGGGAAGGCCCACTGATTAAGGAGAACACCGAGAAGTAACAGAAGGTGTTATGTGTATAAAAACTGTAACCATCGAGCTTATCTATCCGAGTTTATCTATCCAATGACCAGAATTCAGGTGGCTGTGCTCCAGCAGGAAAGAAATATGCAAAAACCCCACCGACCAACATGGCTCTTTAAATTCAGTCTTGGCCCACCATAAACTGCCCATGATGAGATTTTTCCAAAATTCTGCTCCCAATCAGATGTCAGAGATACCTCCACCTCTACCCCTCACTCAATAGCCCAGCTTGACTTGGATACACCCCTATGTTGGCGGAAAACCAACCAGCAGCAGAGAGGCTGTCTGCTAGAGTGAAGGGGTCAGCCCCACCCAATAAGATTGGAGAGGCGGGTCAGTATGTTTGCGGGTGGGGAACTTAGGCCAAACTGTTGAAGTTCCTGAACCCCACAGACAAAGGGGGCAATCTTGGGGAAGTGGAGACTCTGGGGTGGGGGTGGGGGTGGGGTGGGCTGGGGAGAACAGAGCCGATTAAAGGGAGGAAGAAGAATCAGGGAGAAATTCCGAATCAGAATTACATCGCAATGTGCAAATCTCTGGCACACTGTCGTTGTGTAAATGTTTACGGGGGAAGAGAAAAAAAAAACCTGGAGTCAGAGCCCTACATCCAGCCCCCGCAATTATTACTTTGAATCTGGGGGAGGAAATAGAGCTATTTCGGGCTGCTGACCCAGCTGACGAACGGGACAGTGGCCAAGTGCCCGACTTCTCCAATGCCCCTGGACTTGTTAAATAGCAGGCGTCCTAGCTCGAGGTTCCCGCCTAGCAGAGGCTCCAAACTCACGCCAGGGCATCTCGCCTGCCAGGGCCGGCTTTGGACAGCACTGAGATGTGACCTCGGTGTCTTTCGGGTGACCACAGAAGGGAAGGGAGGATGGACCAGGCATGTGTGCCAGGATAAAATGAAGCAGCCAGTGCATCCTGCCAGGTGCCTGCCCGCCACAGTGCTCTGGGCCCTGTGCCCCACCAGATTTATGGGCTGTGAATTTCTCACAGCCATGGGGAAGTAGGCAGGCCAGACAGGCCCGAGGGAAGCCCAAGCCCGGGGGGGAAGGAAGCCTGGCAGAAGTAGGCGAGAGAAGGTCAGAGATCGATACATAGTCTCTCTTCTCTCCCTTGGGGACAGGCCAAGTGGGGCACAGAGGCTTCCCCAGTTTCTCTCTGTTCAGATGTGTTGGGCGTCCAATTTGTCTTGGGGAAGTTGACCCTGACCTCTGGAGACCCTAAACCACTGCCTTTCCTGCCCAACCCTGTCCCCTCCCAGGTTCTGATCACTGTGGTGGTCCCAGTCGCTGACTGGACGCATCGCCACCTTACCAGTCTTCAGAGAGCACTCCTTTCCATCCGACGAAATGATAGAACCCTCTGAAGACTCATTTGAGACGATGATGGAGCGTAAGAATCCATCATCAAAACAAATGGAGTCCTCCGAGGGCTCATCCAACACCACCGTGGAGACCGCAAGCAGCGGGGCGCAGGAGGAGGCGGGGCCGGCCAGCGGCCCAGCCCAGGAAATCGAAGAGCTGCCCATTGATCTCCTCCAAGACATGGAGGAGCCATCCAGTGGCCCACATAGGGAAATTAAGGATCCACCCAATGACCTACTCCAAGACCTGGAGGAGTCACGCAACGCCGCATGTCAGCAAGTGGGGGATCCAACCGGTGAGGCACCTGGTGAGATGAAAGAAGCATCCAACACCCCTTGGGGAGACCCAGACGAGGACGACTACGACACTGACCTGGCCGGGTGGGACGACGACGACGACGATTCCGCAGAGCCGAGCGAGGCTGAGGCCGCCGCCGCGGAGTTCATGGCCAAGTTCAGGTCCCTCGTCTCTCTGTACTTCCGGATGCAAGACCTCAAAGAACAGCAGAGAGTCGCAGAAGAGATCCTGATGGAAGGGATCAGCCTGGGCCAACTGCCCTCCCCGAAACGCTTCTCGGGCGACCGCAGAGAGTACCACGAGTTCATCGTGCTCTGCCAGCTGATCTTACAAAGCTACCCAAGAATGTTCTGCAGCGACCGCCTGAGAGTGGGGTACATCATCCGCCACCTCTCAGGCGTGGCCCTCGACTGGGCCAAAGGTCTGATACAGGAAAACAGCCCCCTGATCGACGACTTCCCAGCCTTCCTGGAGGCCATGTCAGAGGTGTTCGAGTACCGGCAGGCGCTACGCGTGGCGGAAGACGCCATGTTCAACCTGAGGCAAGGGGATCGCACCGCCACCGACTACATCAGCGAGTTCCAGAGCCTGGTACCCACCTTGGGCTGGCCAGACGAAGTCCTGCAGGCCCACCTGTGCCAGGGGCTCAAGGAAGAGATCAGGCACTATCTGTTCCGGGTCCCTCAGCCGGATTCGCTGGACAGCCTGATCGTGCTCGTCCTGCAGATAGAAGAGAAGCTGGCGGAGAGAAGGGCCATGCTCAGGCTGCCCCCTGAGGCCCGCCCTCGGAACCTGACCTGGATCGACTCACCTGCTCCGGAGCGCTGGATGGTCAGCAGCTGGCTGCCCTGCGAAGTCCACCCCGGCATTAACCGCAACCACCTCTTCCTGCTGCTGATGGTGCGGGTGAACCCTTACCACAGCGTCGCCGTCCGGGCCCTGGTCGACTCAGGGTCGGGCTCCAACTTCATGGATGAGAAGTTCGCCCAAGAGCACTACGTCGAGCTGTACGAGAAGCCCTACCCGCAGTCCATTGAAACCATGGACGGCTCGCTGATCGGCAACGAGCCGGTCTGGCTCTACACCGAGCCCCTGGTGTGCCTCCATCAGAACCACCAGGAGTCCATCGAATTCGACATCGTCCCTTCGCCCCACTTCTCCGTGATCTTGGGCATCGACTGGCTGCGCGTCCACACCCCCGACGTGGACTGGACCCGAGGCCGCTGCACCTTCCACTCGCCCTACTGCCTGCAGAACTGCTTCCGCCCGCCCCCGCCGTGCATCGCACTCGAGAAGCACGCTGTCAGCCTGCTGCCCGGCCTGCCGCCCCCGTATTCCGACCTGGCCGACGTGTTCAACCCGAAGGAGGCCGCAGATGAGGAGACTTCCGACCAGCCAAGCTCAGACGGATCCGATGATCTTTCTGAATCAGAGCCCTCTGAGCTTCAGCAGGCTGGAGACAGTGATCACAGCGAGACCATCCACGAGGGTCCCTCCTCGGCGGCGACCTGGGAACCTGCGGGTGCTGGGATGCAAGAGACAGCCAAGCCGCGCAATGAATCCTGGGAGCCGGATGCTGGGATGCAAGAGACAGCCAAGCCGCGCAATGAATCCTGGGAGCCGGATGCTGGGGCGCAAGAGACAGCCAAGCCGCGCGATGAATCCTGGGAGCTGCGGGACATGCTGAGCAACAGACAGGACTACGTGCAGATGATTCCGGAGCTGTTCGACCAGCTCCACGGAGCGACCTGGTTCACCAAGCTGGAGCTGCGGGGGACCATCGTGGAGGAAAGCATGAAAATACAGCAGACAGAGGACGTATGGAAAGCGGCGTTCGGTTTGGAGCCTCAGAAGATGGAGAGCTACCAGCCCTTCCTGATCTGCTCAGACCCTCTCATCCCTCAGAAAGTGATGCACTTTATCCTGAAAGACTTGCTAGGTTACTCCGTGCTCTCCTACGGGCACGATGTCCTGGTCTACTCCATGAGCCAGGAGGAGCACCTCCAACACGTCCGCCAAGTCCTGGTCCGCTTCCGGCACCACAACATCTACTGCTCCCTGGACAGGAGCCAGTTCCACCGGCACACTGCCGAATTCCTGGGATTCGTCCTGACCCCCAAAGGGGTGAAGCTGAACAAGGGCATCGTGACCACTATCACGGGATACCCCATCCCGGGCTCTAAGAAGTCCCTGCGACACCTGATCCAATTCATCTTCCCCTACCGCCACTTCGTGGAGCGCTTCAGCGTTATCACGGAGCCCCTGGTGCGCCAGCTGCTGAGCCCCGACCCATTCTATTGGGGTGATGAGGAGCAGGAGGCCTTCGAGTGCCTGAAGCGGGCTTTCCGCACGGCGCCCCTCCTCTACCACCCCAAGCCCCAGAACCCATTCTACTTGGAGACGGGCATCACCCAGACGGCCCTGCACGCCACCCTCATCCAGGTGGACGAACAGACCGGCAAGAGAGTCTCCTGCGCTTTCTACTCCCGACAAATCTCCCCTATCGAGGTGGACTACTCTCAGCTGGAGATGAAGGTCCTTCCGATCCGGGCTGCCTTCATGGTGTGGTGTCGCTACCTGGAGAACACCGAGGAGCCCATCATGATCCTTCTCAACACTGAGGACCTAGCCTCTCTGAATAATGACAGGCTCACCGTACTTCTCCCGGGGCACTGGGTCTATTTCTTCTCCCACTTCCACTTTGACATCATGGCACGTCCGGAACAAGATGGCGGCAGGCCCCTGCCCCCCGTGCGGAAACCCAAACGCAGGTCTTTGCAGGCCCGTGCTGCCACCCGGTCCCAAAGGCTTTTCGCCATGGGAGGATCCTTCAGGGATCTGCTCCCAGAGTCTGAGGAAGAGGAGAATGGAGATGCACCTCCCCAGGAGGACCTGAGTGAGCAAACCCTCCAGCACCACTACCTGACCCGGCTCTCTGTTGACCAACTACTTCACAACCTCCTCGCCCATCTCACCGTGGCCCAGATCAGGGCTGTCATTCTGCATTTCTTCCGAGGCCTGCTTTACTGGAAGAACACCCTGTCCACGGCGGCCCTGCTGGTGATGCTGCAGGCCAAGCAGCGCCTCCCGCTGCTGCCAGCACCCGCCCTGGAAGTGGTGCCCACCAGGCGCTCCCTGCGCCTCGTCCTGGACTCGTCCGTGCTCGCCAACCGTGACATCGCCACGGCCCTTACCCAGCTGCTGACCCAGATGCCCTCTGCAGTGGGCATCGACGCCACCGTCCTGGCTGAGGGGCAGGTCTTGCTACCGCAGGCCTCCCGGGCCCTGTCCCTCCCGCCCGAGTTCTGGATGATGCTGTGTGAGCACTTTGGTGTCAGAGTCACCCCGGGGGAAGGACCCCAGCCTCTCCTGCTCGGAAGCCACTCCCTGGAGCTGCACGTCGTCGGCGATGATGTCGTCTTGCGAGAAGCCCTGCAAGACGACCTGCAACGTTACCGTCAGTGTGGCCTGCATGACGGCCTGCAAGACACCTCGCAGGACGCGCAGGGGGACGACGTGCAGGAGAACAGCGTGCGAGGGGTTCCGGCGCAGGAGCCTGCAGCCACCGACCCCATCCCCGCCCCTCCGGTTGGCCAACTGGCCCCCCTTGGAATCGTCGGCTTTCTGTACAACCACTTGCGTGGAGCCCAAGAGCGACCCAACCTGGCCCTTGAAGACCCCGAGGCCGGGACCTTGGTCCGCTTTCTGGCCATGCTCTGCGCAGAGGCCACCGTTCCGCCCCGGGGCAGACAGGCCAGAGGAGGAGCAAGGCTGGACGAGCTCTCTGATGATGATGAAGACGTAGGCCATCACTGAAAGCTCCGCCCTCCCCAGCAGCAAGCCCTCCACTCTGCTCTGGACACCTCCCACAGACTCTCCTCCCAGCCTCCCCGTGCCTCTGCCTGCTTTGCTCAAACCCAGCGCTACTCCTGTCACTCCTAGCCCAAGGGGAACCCACTCAAGAAGGGCAATGATTTCTTCAACTCATCAACCAGCAACATTCTCAGTGCTAACAGACTAACTAGTCATAAGAGACCCAGAGCCAGCTCAGGGCGACACATTCCGTCTTAAAGTCTCCAGGTCCCAGGCCCCCCCAGTGTGAGTAAGATCCATAACAGGAGAAAGCAGTGACGAGCAGAAAATACCCCATGACCCCAGGCCAGGTGAGGTATCAGGCACAGCAGATGCAGCCAAGCAAGCAGATGCCAGAGACCCACCACCCTGGAGTGGCGCGTGGCCACCTTGTGCCATATCCTGGGACACTGACCTCGGGTGCTCCACTGACTTCTTCTACCTCCATCACGGTGCTCCTGCTCCCCTAAGCCCCCCTCCCCCAATCCCCACGTCTTCACGTGTGTTGTGGTGCCTCCCCCCACCCACACCACCCCCTGCAAAGCCAGCCACCCCCAGTCTGGTCCAGCCCACTCCACAGTGACTGCCTGGCCCTGACTCTGCCTCTTACCTGGACAGTGTGCTCCATGGAACGCCTCAACATACCAGTACTTACCGGACTCGCACCATCGAGAGTCCCCAGGACTCCACAGGACATGTGACCTCCCTACCCCACCCCCAGCATGGAAAGCACAAGGGGCTCTCAGGGACACTGAGGACGTCTGAGACCCCCAGCGGACCATGCCCAGTCCCTGCATGTTCCTGCCAGACCACTGCTTCTTGCCACGGGGAGGAGACCCTTCCCTGCACCTCTACCCTCTCACCTCCCCGCCCCTGCCCACAAATAAAGCAAAATAAAAGATTATTTGAGTCTGTGGTTTGTTCTGAAGGTGGAGGGAGGGGGCAGATAGGATGGAGAAGGGGGCACGTCGAGTGGGGAGGAGGAAGGAGGGATCGTGGGAGGGGCTGGGCCCCACCTGCCACACATGGGTGGAGGGGGACACTGGAGCTGCCTCTTATTGAGGGTCCAGAGTAGGGACCCCAGCAATTCAAGTCTGCCTCTGGCCTGGGCCTTCTTCCCACACAAGAAATGAGGGGAGGGCCTCTTAACTCAGGGTCTGAGCACCAAGGAACTCTGGCTTCACACTCTTCCCCCTCCCCCACCCCATCCCCACTCAGTGGAGAAGGCCAAGCTCACACTGCCTTAGAAGTGGCAAATAGCTTTCAAATGGCTTTCCTGAGGGTGCACTGTCCTGAGAAAGGGGAGGGGTCCCCAGGGAGTGAGGACAGCGGAAGGGTGGGGCTGGCTCACTCAGGGCTCACTCATGCCACCATCCCACACACACAGACCACAGCCCCCTGCCTGGCCTCAGGGTCCACCCATCCAGCAGCAGCCTCTAACCTCAGAGTATCCCTGCCCCCAACCTGCACAAGGACCACCCCTGGAGTGACTTGGAACTTCTTGGAACTTCAGCTGGGCCAGTGGGCCCAACACCCAGGTCTGTCTTCTCAGCACAGAACTCTTCCTCTGATGGTAGCCCCATGAGATCACCAAGCAGACCTCAGGCTGAAAGGTCAGGGGCTCTGCAGGGGCCTCACTTCCCAGCCCCGCCACAAGCCTGCCTTCCCCACCCATCCTAAGGAAAGCCACGTCTTCCACTGACTTCTATGCCCACTCCAGCTCCACGCCAGCCTCATGCCCTGTGCCCTTCCTGGTCCCCGGGGTGACTGGTCTTCACCCACCTATCCGTCTGTCGGAGGCATCTACCCCTGATGGCAGCACCACGAGGTCATGGTCAGGACCTCCAGGTTCAAAGCCAGGGGCTCAGCGATACATCAGGGCCTGTCACCACCCCACCCAGTCCCAGGCTGACTGGCTGCACAGCCCTCTCCCAGCCTCAGTTTACCTATCTGTCGCTAGGACCTGTCAGGATTGCTGTGACAATTGCAAGGGTCACTGGGCACAGCTGGTAGCTGGAGTTCCTGCCCTCCACCATCACCTCTGCATGGATTTCAAGTGCTCTTTTCTTCAAGGAAACTTGGGAAAACCCAAGTCCAAACAGGCAGTGACCTGATGGTGGGCAGGAAGGATCAGGAACACACCAGGGCTGGGGTCTTCCTGCTGGCTTCTGCCTTCCCACCCTGCACCATTCCACCCACCATACCCACACTGCACACTTATGGTCACAGGGCCCAGGGACCACCCCCACAAACAGCTGATGTCACGACAGCCCCAGAAGCCAAGGGCACCACATCTATCTGTATGTCCAACCCCTGACAACAGCCCCAAGAGGTCACAGGCAGGTCCCGTAGGTCAAGGTCAGGGGCTCAGCTGCAACAAGCCTGGCATGCCCCTTGGTGGCCCCAACACTGGCTGGCCGGGTGACCCTGACTAGTGGCTGTCCAGTCTCTGGGGCTATTTCCCCTTCGTCAAATGGGAAATGTAGCACGAAGGAAGGAGAGAGTTTCAGGGGTAGCAAGACACCATCTCCAATAGTCCTTGGTCCTTAAAACCCCATTTGTTCCCAGGTGACACTCTTACAGAACACCTGAATCCCTGAGTATGAACTCTCCTGGGCCAGAACCTGGGGTCATGGTAAGGAGGCCACTCCTAGCACTGGTCCCTTGTTCAGGCATTTCTGGGGGTTCCAGAGGCTGGACCCCAGAGTAAACGTAGGAGGCTGGCTGCTTGGCAGAAGCAGCCCTGGGTAACTGGCAGGGGGGAGGGGTAGAGGGGTGACCCCTCATGTCCCTACAGCCCAGGCCAGCACTGGTGGAAGGTCAACAGGACAACCTCTCAGCTAAGACCAAATGGAGAATTTGTCACCAAACAATCAGCCTTGTCATCAGTGGGGAGTCCAAACACCCACTAGGGTGCACACGTTCCCCACAGTGACATGAGCACACGCACACACACAGGTAGACCGTGGGGGTCACCAGCACGTCAATGGCTACTGCCTCCAGCACCAGCTGACAGGGACATCCTGGCCTCATTGGGTCCCCCACCCCAATCCAGCCAGAGAGGGTTTTATCCCCACTCAGAGAAGAGAGGCCGCCCAGAATGAGGACTCCTGACAAGGCAAAAACATTAAGTGAGGAGGTCCCCACCCACCTTCAAGAGAAAAAAAAAAAAAGCACAATACAAACCTTTTTTTCCTCCTACAAAAAAAGAAGGAAAGAAAGAAGAAAAGAAAAAGAAAATTAGTATTAAATGACGTGCTAGTTTATGACATCACAGGCCCCTCAAAAACTCAAGACAAGCATCCGGTTGTCCCCAGCGCACTGGTGTGTGGCCATGCCAGGCTACAACTGAACGTGCCAGGTCCCACCTCCCCCACCCTCAGACCCCTGTCTTCCACCAAGCTCTGACACTCTCCGAGGGGCCAGGGGGAGCCCAGGTTCCGCCCACAGGAGGCTGTTGACCTGTCTCCCACCCTCAGCCCACCTCTGCACATTCCCGCCTCCAGGCCGACTGGTTCCGGAACACGCAACAGAACGCACTCCCCGGCGGCTGGCGGTACTCACCACTCAGGTCCGGACGGGCCCATCCCTCCTGCAGGCCGCAGCGGGTCCATCAGGCTCTCCGGACCCAGGCCCCCCGGCGAGAGGCGCGGAACAGGAGCGAGGGGAGCTCGAAGCGCCCTCCCTGCCCCGCGCACTGGGGTTGCCCTGGCCTGCTCCCCAGAGGAGAAAGAGGAAGGCGACACACAGCCCATCTCTCATCCCCCACGACACCCTTCTGCTGGGCGATGGGCATCAACAAGAGGGGATATGGGCCCCAACCACCACCCTCATCCTGACCCCTGACCCCTGACCCCTGACCCCTGACCCCCGACAAGGCCCTGCGGAACAGAGGGTTTGTTTCGGAAATGCCTTCAGCCTATGAGTTCACACAGCTACCCAGACAGCCTAACCCAGGCCTCCACGGAAGGTCACCTTAGTTTGGCAAAAAGAAGCAGCCTTAGGAGAGAGGGGACGGTGGGGCGGGGCCAACCTTGAGGGGCGGGGGCAACCTCGAGGGGCGGGGCTCTCTGCCCATCCGGGCAGGAAGAGAGGCAGCCCTGGGTTCTGTTTTCCACCAAGCAGTTCCCTGGGCCTCCCCCACCAGAGGCCCCAAGAGAATTTGGGGAACAAGCAGGCTGGGCCTTGGCTCCGCCCTTCAGACCCAGGAGCCCTGGCGCCCTGGGGTCTGGAAAGCTGTCTACTACTGAGCTCTCCTGTACATCAAAGGGCATCCCCTACCTTGACGGGACCGCCATTCCCCCTTGTCACACACATCTTGCTCCAACCCACTCACCCAAGAAAGGCACACACAGCACTCAGCCACCGCTCCCTGACGTCGCCCGCCTTGGTTCAAGCTGCTCCCTCAGGAAGGCCTTCCTGATGCAGCAGACACCCCCTGATGCGGTGAAGAATAAGAGGTGCAATGGTGGGGGGTGCCAGGAGGGAGGGGCGAGGGGTGGGGGTGACAAGGGGGAGGGAGTGGGGAGGTGGGGGTGACAGGGTGGGGAGGTGGGGGGTGACAGGGTGGGGAGGTGTGGGTGACAGGGTGGGGAGGTGGGGGTGACAGGGTGGGGAGGTGGGGGGTGACAGGGGAGATGGGGTGGGGAGGTGGCAGGGGCGGGGATGGCGGAAGTGGGGAGGAAGCCATGGCCCCTCCTGCCCTATGCTAATGGCCCCTCCACCACCCCGCCTCCTCACATGTGCCTGGGCTGGCCGCACAGCTGGTTAGTGGGTTAATGAAGTCACTAACACGAGGAATTGCATGGGTCACCTCCCACCATGTACCTGAGTTAGTGAGGGACACAAAAGACAGAACCCATGGCCCAAGGGGGACACTGGTCTAGCCTCGTTAAAATAGGGCACTAGCTGACACCTTCAGGCTGAGGATGGGAGGACCAAGAAGGAGGGACCCTGGGGGAGCCGGGAATGTCTTCATTCTGGGTTCCAGGAGAGAGGAAGCAGCCGCCTGTGAGGGCCCTCAGCCTCCTGGTCATGAAAGAGTCCTGGGGAGAGGCTAAGGCCCCTCAAGGGGACCCTCCTCCTGTGGCAGCAAATGGTCGGCCTGCTGTGTCTGAGACCCACCCCCCACTCCTGGGAACAACGGGTACAGTACCCCCCACCTGCCCTTCTGTCCTGGGCACTGGGTCCCCTCAGAGGGCCCCTTCTGGGAGCACAGCACAACCCCATCAGTGGGAGAAGCCCCTGGCCGGGCCCTGACCCACGTCTGGCCTGTCTGCTCTTGGCCACCAAGTCAGAAGGTGGCCCTGGGCCCAGCCCTGGGGAGTGTCCCACTGCGGGGCATAGTTTTGCCCTCCAACGAGGGGGTCTCAGAGATGGCCCAGCCCCAGGCGCCGCCCCCCTCCAGGACCTCAGGGAGCTTCAGAAGACAGAGAAGAGCATGCTGGGAGAGGCTGGCGGGCAGCACAAGCTTGAGGACATGCCCCGGGCAGCCAGGGGTGCAGAGGAGGGTCCGGGGCTGCGCGGGTTGAAGGGGATGAAGAAAGGCATCATCTAGGCGCTGGGTAACTGGGCATCAACTCCTGGATGAAGCCGTTCTCACCCCCCACTTATTGACTGTGGCCGCGACCCTCCTCCAGGAAGCAAGCGCCGTGATGGTGGGTAAGACACCTGCTGCTAGCGGTTAGAGCAGCCACAGCAAGGGACAGCCAGCCCAGGCAGCACACCCCACTGCTGGGGACCTGCGTCCCAGTGGTGCTGCCCTCCTCACCCCCCTTGCCCTGCTGGTGCCTCCTATGGCCAGGGCCTGGGACTCCTCACACTGGGCTCCCCGAGAGGCCCAGGAGACTGGAGAGTGGCCAGGTCATGGAAGCAGGGGACATCGGGCAGGGGAGGCATGTCTGATGCAGGTTCGGGAGCTGTGAGTGACATCAGAGGTCTGATCCCACCCCGTCGACCTCACCTTCTGCGTCTGAAATGGCGCCCAGAAAGCACCCCTGGGATCCTGTGAGGAGTGACTGAGTCCACCAGGAGCCTAGTTTCCCCCAGACACACAGTAAATGAGGGTTTCCCCGGGTTAGGGGGAGGGACGAGGGCATGGGGGTGACAGCTAATGGCAGTGGCGTTTCCTTTCGGGTGATGAAAATGTTCTAAAATCAAACGTGTGCATGGTTACAGATACCTGCAGATACACTAAAAACCACTGACTTGGGCACTTTAGTTGGGTGGGTTGTAAATGTGTAGAGATCCCAATAAAATGTCTTAAAAAAAATAGCTTCCTTCCCCTGTTCCTGCCCATCTTTCCTGCCAACCATTGTGTCCACCTTCCTGCTGCAGGTCTCGCCGTAAACTCACCCACCAACAACACACGAACACAGCCTGGTACATGTCAGAGGTCAATAACTGTATCAAAGGTCCGATGGCCTTCGGGCACGGAAGGGGGAAAGAGTATGCAGACAGGAAGGGCTCCATGTGACACGAGTGGGGGACAGATGCAGTGCGCTCATGATGGGAGGAGAAATACATGCCACGCCCAATGTGATACCTAGTGAGGGGGTTCAGCTACACATGGGTGGAGGAGGGGCTAATGAGACATGTGAGGGGTCAGGGGAGTCAGGGAAGCCCATGAGTGCGGAGGGCTCAGTATGACACATGAGTGGGTAGGGGCTCAGTTTAAAACATGAGTGAGGGAAGGAGTATGTAACACGCGAGTGGAGGGGCTGGGCGTCACACGTGGGTGGAGGATGTGCCGTAGGTGATACAAGAATGGGGGAGGGGTTCCATGTGGCACATGAGAGAGGGAAGGCTCAATGTACCACATGGGTAGGGAAGGGGTTGCCTATGACGCATGAATGGAAAATTCAGTGTAACAACACATGTATGAATAAGAGCTCCATGTGGCACATGCCAAGGGGAGGAGCTCACGTAGCATTAGGATAGAAAATGGGTTCCATGTGACACACAGGGGAGGAATTCAGTGACAGACAAGTGGGGGGGTGACGCAGTGTGACATGTAATTGGGAGAAGGAGCTGAGTCTGATACACAAGTGGGGGAGAGGCTAAGTACCACACGCGAATGAAGAACAGCACACACCTGCTGTGCTACATGGCATGGGGGAGGGGCTCAGCGAGCAGGTCAGCAGGGCCAGGATTCTGCACGACATGACTGGGCAATCAGGGTTACACGTGGATGGGGGAGAGACTCAGCGTGTCACACTGGTGAGTGAGCTACGTGTGAGAAGCCACGGAGAGACTCCATGTAACACATGAGAAAGGGAGGGGCTCAGGGTGACACATGGGTAGAGGTTTGATGTGACATGAGTCACATGGACGAAGGACATGCTGCATGTGACATGTGAGTGAGGGATTCTGACATATGGGTATTCCAGGGGCTCTGTAGGACACATAGTAGGGGAAGGGACTCAGTGCAACACAAGAGTCAGGAAGGGTATCAGTGTGACACACGAAATAGGGAGCAGGTCAGTGTGACATGAGTGGAAGACAGGAAGACAGTCCCCATGTGACAAAGGAGTAAGAGAGGGGCTCAGAGTGACACAGTAGAGGACTCTGTGACACATGAATGAGTGAGGCACTCAGTGTGACACGTGGGTGGGGGAGAGACTAGATATGGCACATGGTGGGGGCACACACGTGATACGAGTGGAAGAGTGGTTCATTTTACTGGGATGCACGGGTGAGGTAGGTGCTCCGTGTAGCACATGGAATGAGGAAGAACTTCATGTGACAGGTGAGTAGGAGATGGGCTCAGTATGTATGACACATGGGATTGACAGGTGCTCAGTGTGACACATTAGTTTAACAGGGGCTCAGTGTGATATATGAGTAGTGGAGGGCTCTGGGTGACACATGGGTGTTGCAGGAGCTCAGTGTGACACATGGATAAGACAAGTGTAATGCTCGAATAGGAGAAGGGACTCTGTTACGCAGGTGGAGGAGGAACCCAACACGACACATTGCTGGGAGGACTTGGTATGACATGAGTGGGGGATGGGGTCCCCATGATGACGAAGAAGAGGGTCCATGTGACACATGAGTAGGGAAAACTCAGTGTGACACAAAAGTGGGAGAGAGACCCAGGGTGACACATGAATAGAGGAAAGATTCTATGTGACACATGAGCAAAGGAGGGGCTCACTGTTACACGTTAATGTGACAGGGGCTTAATGTGACACACAAATAAGAAACCGACTCAGTATGACACATGGGTGTGACAGGAGTCAATGTAACAAAGAAGTAGGGGAGGAGCTCAGTACGACACACGAATAAAAGAAGGCTCAGGGTGACCCAGGAGTAGGAGAGGGTCTCCGGGTGACACATGGGTGTCGCAGGGGCTCACTGAGATGCACAGGTGGGGAGGAGGAGCTCGGTGTGGTGCACGTGCAGAATGCCATCCTGAGACACATGAGTGGGCAGGGGCCCTGGCAGGACCTGTGAGTTCCCCCTGTGAGGGGGAACTTTGCAGCAACACGTGGGTGGAAAGGGGCCTCTAAGTGACATGAGTGGCGAAGAGGCTTGGTGACCCACAGGTGACTGGAAAGGCTCAATGTGACACAGGAATAAGGAGGAGATTCAGTGTAACACAAAGGCTGGGAAAGGTATCACAGTGACCCAGGAGTGAAGGGCTCAGTGTAACGTAACACATGGATGGAGGGAAGTGGTCTGTCTGACACGGGAGTGGAGGATGGACTCAGTGTTGCAGGTGGGAGAGGCTCAGTGTGTCACATGGGTGGGGGAAGTGGTCTGTCTGACACGGGAGTGGGGGACGGACTCAGTGTTACAGGTGGGAGAGGGCTCAGTGTGTCACATGGGTGGGGGAAGTGGTCTGTCTGACACGGGAGTGGGGGACGGACTCAGTGTTACAGGTGGGGGAGGGCTCAGTGTGTCACATGGGTGGGGGAAGTGGTCTGTCTGACACGGGAGTGAGGGACGGACTCAGTGTTACAGGTGGGAGAGGGCTCAGTGTGTCACATGGGTGGGGGAAGTGGTCTGTCTGACACGGGAGTGGGGGACGGACTCAGTGTTACAGGTAGGGGAGGCTCAGTGTGTCACATGGGTGGGGGAAGTGGTCTGTCTGACACGGGAGTGGGGGACGGACTCAGTGTTACAGGTGGGAGAGGGCTCAGTGTGTCACATGGGTGGGGGAAGTGGTCTGTCTGACACGGGAGTGGAGGATGGACTCAGTGTTGCAGGTGGGAGAGGCTCAGTGTGTCACATGAGTGGGGGAAGTGGTCTGTCTGACACGGGAGTGGGGGACGGACTCAGTGTTGCAGGTGGGAGAGGCTCAGTGTGTCACATGGGTGGGGGAAGTGGTCTGTCTGACACGGGAGTGGGGGACGGACTCAGTGTTGCACGTGGGAGAGGCTCAGTGTGTCACATGGGTGGGGGAAGTGGTCTGTCTGACACGGGAGTGGGGGACGGACTCAGTGTTACAGGTGGGAGAGGCTCAGTGTGTCACATGGGTGAGGGAAGTGGTCTGTCTGACACGGGAGTGGGGGACGGACTCAGTGTTGCAGGTGGGAGAGGGCTCAGTGTGTCACATGGGTGGGGGAAGTGGTCTGTCTGACACGGGAGTGGGGGACGGACTCAGTGTTACAGGTGGGAGAGGGCTCAGTGTGTCACATGAGTGGAGGGAAGTGGTCTGTCTGACACGGGAGTGGGGGACGGACTCAGTGTTACAGGTGGGAGAGGGCTCAGTGTGTCACATGGGTGGGGGAAGTGGTCTGTCTGACACGGGAGTGGGGGACGGACTCAGTGTTACAGGTGAGAGAGAGCTCAGTGTGTCACATGGGTGGGGGAAGTGGTCTGTCTGACACGGGAGTGGGGGACGGACTCAGTGTTGCAGGTGGGAGAGGGCTCAGTGTGTCACATGGGTGGGGGAAGTGGTCTGTCTGACACGGGAGTGGGGGATGGACTCAGTGTTGCAGGTGGGAGAGGCTCAGTGTGTCACATGGGTGAGGGAAGTGGTCTGTCTGACACGGGAGTGGGGGACGGACTCAGTGTTACAGGTGGGAGAGGCTCAGTGTGTCACATGGGTGAGGGAAGTGGTCTGTCTGACACGGGAGTGGGGGACGGACTCAGTGTTGCAGGTGGGAGAGGCTCAGTGTGTCACATGGGTGGGGGAAGTGGTCTGTCTGACACGGGAGTGGGGGACGGACTCAGTGTTGCAGGTGGGAGAGGCTCAGTGTGTCACATGGGTGGGGGAAGTGGTCTGTCTGACATGGGAGTGGGGGACGGACTCAGTGTTACAGGTGGGAGAGGCTCGGTGTGTCACATGGGTGAGGGAAGTGGTCTGTCTGACACGGGAGTGGGGGATGGACTCAGTGTTGCAGGTGGGGGAGAGGGATCAGTGTGTCACATGAGTGGGGAAAGGTCAGTGTGACGTATAGATAGAAAGGACTCACTGTGACTCACGAGTGGGAGGAGCGCCATGTGATATATGCCATGTGATATATGCCATATGAGAAGGGGAGGGGCTCAGTGTGACACACACATAGAGAAAGGAGCTCAAATACACGCGTCAGAGAGGGTCTCAATGTGGCGCATGAAAGAGGGAGGGGGTCAGTGTGACATAATGGAAGGAGCTCAGTGTGACACATGAATGGAGGGAGAAACTACAGATGATACATGAGTGCAGAGGAGCTCAGTGGAAAGTAAGAATAAGGGAGGGGCTGGCTGTGACACAGAACAGGGGCTCAGTGTGACACTTCAGTGATGTGTTCAGTGTCACATGTGGTGAAAGACAGGTACCATGTGACACGTGGGTAGAGGAGGGCTCAGCACTACACATGGGTAGGGGAGGTCTGTGTGACATGTAAATGCAGAATGGATTAAACTGTGACCCAGGAGAGGGGGGCTCAGTGTGACAAGCAGGTGGGGGCTCAGTGTGACACATGTGTGAGGGCTCAGTGTGATGCGCGGGTGGGAGTTCAGTGTGACAAGCGGGTGAGGTCTCAGTGTGACAGGTGGGTGGGGGCTCAGTGTGACGCGCGGGTGGAGGCTCAGTGTGACAAGCAGGTGGGGGCTCAGTGTGACACGCGGGTGGGGGCTCAGTGTGACATGTGGGTGGGGGCTCAGTGTGATAAGCAGGTGGGGGCTCAGTGTGACAAGCGGGTGAGGTCTCAGTGTGACGCGCGGGTAGAGGCTCAGTGTGACAAGCAGGTGGGGGCTCAGTGTGACACGCGGGTGAGGTCTCAGTGTGACACGTGGGTGGGGGCTCAGTGTGATAAGCAGGTGGGGGCTCAGTGTGACAAGCAGGTGGGGGCTCAGTGTGATGTGTGGGTGTGGGCTCAGTGTGACAAGCAGGTGGGGGCACAGTGTGACGCACGAGTGAGGGCTCAGTGTGACAGGTGGGTGGGGGCTCAGTGTGACGCGTGGTTGGGGGCTCAGTGTGACAAGCAGGTGGGGGTTCAGTGTGACACGCGGGTGGGGGCTCAGTGTGATAAGCAGGTGGGGACTCAGTGTGACAAGCAGGTGGGGGCTCAGTGTGATGTGTGGGTGTGGGCTCAGTGTGACAAGCAGGTGGGGGCTCAGTGTGACACGTGAGTAGGGAAAGGGGCTCAGGATGATGAATGGGTCGTATAAGAGCTCAGTGTGACACATGAACAGAAGGGCTCAGTATGACACGCTAGTGACAGGGACTCAATGTGACAGGTGAATAGAGAAGCCCCCAGTGTGACAAATGGGTTTTACAGGAGCTCACTGTGACATATTAGTGTGACAGAGGCTCAGTTTGACACGAGTAGGGGAGGGTTTCAGTGTGACACATAAGTAAAAGAGGGGCTTAGTATGACACATTAGTGTGACTAGGACTCATGTGACACATGAGTTGGCAAGAGGTCCAGTGTGACACATGAGAAGAAAAGGGGCTCACATGACAGATGAGATGAGGAGGGGCTCAGTGCAACACATTAGTGCCATGGGGCTCAGTGTGACACAGGAGAAGAGGACTTCAGTGTGACTTAGTGTGACAATGGCTCAGTGTGACACATGAGTAGGGGAGGGGCTCAGTGTAACACATGTCAGGAGAAGGAGCTCACTGTGACACACTAGTGAAACAAGACTATGGGACATAAACGTGTGGGAGGGGGTTAGTATGACACATGAGTGCAGCAGAAACTCAGTATGCCATATGCATTACAGGAACTAAGTGTGACACATGACAGGAGGAGGGGCTCATGCGACACATTAGTGTGACAGGGCTCAGTGTGACACATAAGTAACTCTCAAGGACTAACTGGGACACATTACTGTAACAGGATTCAATGTGACATTTGAAAGGGGCTTAGTGTGACACAGTGTGACAAGGGTACAGTGTGACAAATGACTAGAAGAAGAACTCATTGTGACACATATGATGAAGAGGGGCTCAGAGTGACAAATTAATGTGACAGGTTCAGTATGACACATGCGTAGAGGAAGGGTCCAGTATAACATAAATAAGGGAGGAGCTCACTGTGGCACATTAGTGTGACAGTGTGAAACGAGCTGGTGAGAGGTCCAGCATGACACATGAGAAAGAAGGGGCTCAGTGTGACATGAGAGGAAGAGGAGCTCAGTGTGACATGAGAGAAGGAGAGGCTCAGTGTGACACACAGGTAGGGGAGGGGCTGAGTGTGACGAAAGAACAGAGGAGAGACTCAGTGTGACACATCGGTAGAGGAGGGCTCAGTGTGACACATAGGGGAGGGCTCAGTGTGACACATAGGAGAGGGCTCAGTGTGACACAAGAGGAGGGGAGAAGCTCAGTGTGACACAAGAGGAGGGGAGGGGCTCAGTGTGACACATAGGGGAGGGCTGAGTGTGACACAAGAGGAGGGGAGAGCTCAGTGTGACACAAGAGGAGGGCTCAGTGTGACAAAAGAGGAGGGGAGGGGCTCAGTGTGACACATAGGGGAGGGCTCAGTGTGACACAAGAGGAGGGGAGAAGCTCAGTGTGACACAAGAGGAGGGCTCAGTGTGACAAAAGAGGAGGGGAGGGGCTCAGTGTGACACATAGGGGAGGGCTCAGTGTGACACAAGAGGAGGGGAGAAGCTCAGTGTGACACAAGAGGAGAACTCAGTGTGACACAAGAGGAGGGGAGGGGCTCAGTGTGACACATAAGGGAGGGCTGAGTGTGACACAAGAGGAGGGGAGGACTGAGTGTGACACAAGACGAGGGGAGGGGTTCAGTGTGACACAGGGGAGGGCTCAATATGACACAAGAGAAGGGGAGGGGCTCAGTGTGACACATAGGGGAGGGCTTAGTGTGACACAAGAGGAGGGCTCAGTGTGACATATAGGGAAGGGGCTCAGTGTGACACAAGAGGAGGGCCCAGTGTGACACATCAGTAGAGGAGGGGCTCAGTGTGACACAAGAGGAGGGCTCAGTGTGACACATAGGGGAGGGCTCAGTGTGACACAAGAGGAGGGGAGGGCTCAGTGTGACACATAGGGGAGGGGCTCAGTGTGACACAAGAGGAGGAAAGGGGCTCAGTGTGACACATGAGGAGAGGAGGGCTCAGTGTGACACATCAGTAGAGGAGGGCTCAGTATGACATATAGGGGAGGGCTCAGTGTGACACAAGAAGAGGGGAGGGCTCAGTGTGACACAAGAGGAGAGCTCAGTGTGACACAAGAGGAGGGCTCAGTGTGACACAAGAGTAGGGCTCAGTATAACACATCGGTAGAGGAGGGCTCAGTGTGACACATAGGGGAGGGCTCAGTGTGACACAAGAGGAGAGCTCAGTGTGACAGAAGAGAAGGGGAGGGCTCAGTGTGACACATAAGGGAGGGCTCAGTATGACACATAGGGGAGGGGCTCAGTGTAACACAAGAGGAGGGGAGGGCTCAGTGTGACACATAGGGGAGGGCTCAGTGTGACACAAGAGGAGGGCTCAGTGTGACACAAAAGGAGGGGAGGGCTCAGTGTGACACAAGAGGAGGGCTCAGTGTGACACAAGAGGAGGGCTCAGTGTGACACAAGAGGAGGGCTCAGTGTGACACAAGAGGAGGGGAGGGGCTCAGTGTGACACAAGAGGAGAGCTCAGTGTGACACAAGAGGAGGAGAGGGGCTCAGTGTGACACATAGGGGAGGGCTCAGTGTGACACATGAGGAGAGGAGGGGCTCAGTGTGACACAAGAGGAGAGCTCAGTGTGACACAAGAGGAGGAGAGGGGCTCAGTGTGACACATAGGGGAGGGCTCAGTGTGACACAAGAGGAGGGCTCAGTGGGACACATAAGGGAGGGCTCAGTATGACACATAGGGGAGGGGCTCAGTGTGACACAAGAGGAGGGCTCAGTGTGACACAAGAGGAGGGGAGGGCTTAGTGTGACACATAGGGCAGGGCTCAGTGTGACACAAGAGGAGGGCTCAGTGTGACACAGAGGAAGGGAGGGTCTCAGTGTGACACAAGAGGAGGGCACAGTGTGACACAGAGGAAGGGAGGGTATCAGTGTGACACAAGAGGAGGGGAGGGCTCAGTGTGACACAAGAGGAGGGCTCAGTGTGACACAAAAGGAGGAGAGGGGCTCAGTGTGACACAAGAGGAGGGCTCAGTGTGACACAAGAGGAGAGCTCAGTGTGACACATCGGTAGAAGAGGGGCTCATTGTGACACCAGAGGAGGGCTCAGTGTGACACAAGAGGAGGAAAGGGGATCAGTGTGACACAAGAGGAGGGCTCAGTGTGACACAAGAGGAGGGGAGTGGCTCAGTGTGACACATAGGGGAGGGCTCAGTGTGACACAAGAGGAGGGCTCAGTGTGACACAGAGGAAGGGAGGGTCTCAGTGTGACACAAGAGGAGGGGAGGGGTTCAGTGTGACACAAGAGGAGGGCACAGTGTGACACAGAGGAAGGGAGGGTATCAGTGTGACACAAGAGGAGGGGAGGGCTCAGTGTGACACAAGAGGAGGGCTCAGTGTGACACAAAAGGAGGAGAGGGGCTCAGTGTGACACAAGAGGAGGGCTCAGTGTGACACAAGAGGAGAGCTCAGTGTGACACATCGGTAGAAGAGGGGCTCATTGTGACACCAGAGGAGGGCTCAGTGTGACACAAGAGGAGGAAAGGGGATCAGTGTGACACAAGAGGAGGGCTCAGTGAGACACAAGAGGAGGGGACGGCTCAGTGTGACACATAGGGGAGAGGCTAAGTGTGACACAAGAGGAGGAGAGAGCTCAGTGTGACACAAGAGGAGGGCTCAGTGTGACACAAGAGGAGGGCTCAGTGTGACACATCGGTAGAGGAGGGGCTCATTGTGACACAAGAGGAGGGCTCAGTGTGACACAAGAGGAGGGCTCAGTGTGACACAAGAGGAGGGGAGGGCTCAGTGTGACACATAGGGGAGGGCTCAGTGTGACACATGAGGAGAGGAGGACTCAGTGTGACACAAGAGGAGGGGAGGGCTCAGTGTGACACATGAGGAGGGGAGGGCTCAGTGTGACACATCAGTAGAGGAGGGCTCAGTGTGACATATAGGGGAGGGCTCAGTGTGACACAAGAGGAGGGGAGGGCTCAGTGTGACACAAGAGGAGAGCTCAGTGTGACACAAGAGGAGGGCTCAGTGTGACACAAGAGTAGGGCTCAGTGTGACACATCGGTAGAGGAGGGGCTCAGTGTGACACATAGGGGAGGGGAGGGCTCAGTGTGACACAAGAGGAGAGCTCAGTGTGACACAAGAGGAGGGCTCAGTATGACACAAGAGGAGGGGAGGGCTCAGTGTGACACAAGAGGAGGGCTCAGTGTGACACATCGGTAGAGGAGGGGTTCAATGTGACACATAGGGGAATGCTCAGTGTGAAACAAGAGGAGGGGAGGGGCTCAATGTGACACAAGAGGAGGGTTCAGTGTGACAGAAGGGAGGGCTCAATGTGACACAAGACGAGGGGAGGGGCTCAGTGTGACACAAAAAGAGGGCTCAGTGTGACACATCGGTAGAGGATGGGTTCAATGTGACACATAGGGGAGGGGCTGAGTGTGACACAAGAGGAGGAGGGCTCAGTGTGAACATAGGTGAGGGGCTCAGTATGACACAGCAGAGGGCTCAATGTGACACAAGAGGAGGGCTCAGTGTGACACAAGAGGAGGGTTCAGTGTGACACAGGGGAGGGCTCAATGTGAAACAAGACGAGGGGAGGGGCTCAGTGTGACACAAGAAGAGGGCTCAGTGTGACACATCGGTACAGGAGGGGTTCAATGTGACACAAGAGTAGGGGAGGGGCTGAGTGTGACACAAGAGTAGGAGAGTGGCTGAGTGTGACACAAGAGCAGGGAGGGGCTCAGTGTGACACAAGAGAAGGGGAGGGGCTGAGTATGACACACGAGTACGAGAGGGGCTGAGTGTGACACAAGAACAGGGGAGGGGCTCAGTGTGACACAACAGTAGGGGAGGGGTCAGTGTGACACAAGAGTAGGGGAGGGGTCAGTGTGACAAGAGTAGGGAAGAAACTGAATGTGACACAAGAGTAGGAAAGGGACTTAGTATCACACAAGAGTAGGGAAGGTCTCAGTGTGACACACATGGGAGGAGCTCAGTGTGACACAAGAGTAGGGGAGGGGCTCAGTGTGAAACAATAGCAGAAGAAGGGCTCAGTGTGACACAAGAGTAGGGGAGGGGCTCAGTGACACAAGAGCAGGGGCGGGCTTAGTGTGAAACAAGAGCAGGGGAGGGGCTCAGTGATACAAGAGCAGGGGAGGGGCTCAGTGTGACACAAGAGCAGGGGAGGAGCTCAGTGTGACAAAAGAGTAGAGGAGGGGCTCAGTGTGACACAAAAGTAGAGGAGGGGCTCAGTGTGACACAAGAGTAGGGGAGGGGTTCAGTGTGACACAAGAGTAGGGGAGGGGCTCAGTGTGACACAAGAGTAGAGGAGGGGCTCAGTGTGACACAAGAGTAGCGGAGGGGCTCAGTGTGACACAAGAGTAGGGGAGGGGCTGAGTATGACACAAGAGTAGATGAAGGAGCTAAGTGTGACACAAGGGTAAAGGAAGGAGCTCAGTGTGACAAAAGAGTAGGGGAGAGGCTCAGTGTGACACAAGAGTAGAGGAAGGAGCTCAGTGTGACACAAGAGTAGGGGAGGGGCTCAGTGTGACACAAGAGTAGAGGAGGGGGTCAGTGTGACACAAGAGTAGGGGAGGGGCTCAGTGTGACACAAGACTAGAGAAGGGGCTGAGTGTGACACAAGAGTAGAGGAAGGGCTCAGTGTGACACAAGAGTAGAGGAAGGAGCTCACTGTGACAAAAGAGTAGGGGAGGGGCTCAGTGTGACACAAGAGTAGAAGAAGGAGCTCAGTGTGACACAAGAGTAGGGGAGGGGCTCAGTGTGACACAAGAGTAGAGGAAAAAGCTCAGTGTGACCCAAGAGTAGGGGAGGGGCTCAGTGTGACACAAGAGTAGAGGAAGGGCTTAGTGTGACACAAGAGTAGAAGAAGGAGCTCAGTGTGACACAAGAGTAGGGAAGGGGCTCAGTGTGACACAAGAGTAGAGGAAGGGCTCAGTGTGACACAAGAGTAGAGGAAGGGCTTAGTGTGACACAAGAGTAGAAGAAGGAGCTCAGTGTGACACAAGAGTAGGGAAGGGGCTCAGTGTGACACAAGAGTAGAGGAAAAAGCTCAGTGTGACCCAAGAGTAGGGGAGGGGCTCAGTGTGACACAAGAGTAGAGGAAGGGCTTAGTGTGACACAAGAGTAGAAGAAGGAGCTCAGTGTGACACAAGAGTAGGGAAGGGGCTCAGTGTGACAGAAGAGTAGAGGAAGGGCTCAGTGTGACACAAGAGTAGAGAAAGGGCTCACTGTGACACAAGAGTACAGGAAGGGTTCAGTGTGACACAAGAGGAGGGGCTCAGTGTGACACAAGAGTAGCGGAGGGGCTCAGTGTGACACAAGACTAGAGGAGGGGCTCAGTGTGACACAAGAGTAGCGGAGGGGCTCAGTGTGACACAAGAGTAGAGGAGGGGCTCAGTGTGACACAAGAGTAGCGGAGGGGCTCAGTGTGACACAAGAGTAGAGGAGGGGCTCAGTGTGACACAAGAGTAGGGGAGGGGCTCAGTGTGACACAAGAGAAGGGGAGTGGCTCAGTGTGACACAAGAGTAGAGGAGGGGCTCAGTGTGACACAAGAGTAGAGGAGGGGCTCAGTGTGACACAGGAGTAGGGAAGGGGCTCAGTGTGACACAAGAGCAGAGGAAGGACTTAGTGTGACACAAGAACAGAGGAAGGGCTTAGTGTGATACATTGGAAGGGGAGTGGCTCAGTGTGACACACATGGGAGGAGCTCAGTGTGACACAAGAGTAGGGGAGGGGCTCAGTGTGACACAAGAGTAGGGGAAGGCCTCAGTCTGACACAAGAGTAGGGGAGGGGCTCAGTGACACAAGAGTAGAGGAAGTAGCTCAGTGAGACACAGGATTAAAGGAAGGCTCAGTTTGTCACAAGAGTAGAGGAGGGGCTCAGTGTGACACAAGAGTAGGGGAGGGGCTCAGTGTGACACAAGAGTAGAGGAGGGGCTCAGTGTGACACAAGAGTAGCGGAGGGGCTCAGTGTGACACAAGAGTAGAGGAGGGGCTCAGTGTGACACAAGAGTAGCGGAGGGGCTCAGTGTGACACAAGAGTAGAGGAGGGGCTCAGTGTGACACAAGAGTAGCGGAGGGGCTCAGTGTGACACAAGAGTAGAGGAGGGGCTCAGTGTGACACAAGAGTAGGGGAGGGGCTCAGTGTGACACAAGAGAAGGGGAGTGGCTCAGTGTGACACAAGAGTAGAGGAGGGGCTCAGTGTGACACAAGAGCAGAGGAAGGACTCAGTGTGACACAAGAACAGAGGAAGGGCTTAGTGTGACACATTGGAAGGGGAGTGGCTCAGTGTGACACACATGGGAGGAGCTCAGTGTGACACAAGAGTAGGGGAGGGGCTCAGTGTGACACAAGAGTAGGGGAAGGCCTCAGTCTGACACAAGAGTAGGGGAGGGGCTCAGTGACACAAGAGTAGAGGAAGTAGCTCAGTGAGACACAGGATTAAAGGAAGGCTCAGTTTGTCACAAGAGTAGAGGAGGGGCTCAGTGTGACACAAGAGTAGGGGAGGGCTCAGTGTGACAAAAGACTAGAGGAGGGGTCAGTGTGACACAAGAGTACAGGAAGGGCTCAGTGTGACACAAGAGTAGAGGAGGGTCTCAGTGTGACACAAGAGTAGGGGAGGGGCTCAGTGTGACACAAGAGTAGAGGAGGAGGTCAGTGTGACACAAGAGTAGGGGAGGGGTCAGTGTGACAAGAGTAGGGAAGAAAGTAAATGTGACACAAGAGTAGAAAAGGGGCTTAGTGTCACACAAGAGAAGGAAAGGTATCAGTGTGACACACACAGGAGGAGCTCACTGTGAAACAAGAGTAGGGGAGGGACTCAGTGTGACACAAGAGTAGAGGAAGGGCTCAGTGTGACACAAGAGTAGAGGAGGGGCTCAGTGTGACAAAAGAGTAGAGGAAGGGCTTAGTGTGACACATGAGTAGAGGAGGGGCTCAGTGTGAAACAAGAACAGAGGAAGGGCTTAGTGTGACACATTGGAAGGGGAGTGGCTCAGTGTGACACACATGGGAGGAGCTCAGTGTGACACAAGATTAGGGGAGGGGCTCAGTGTGACACAAGAGTAGAGGAGGGGATCAGTGTGACAAAAGAGTAAGGGAGGGGTCAGTGTGACAAGAGTAGGGAAGAAAGTAAATGTGACACAAGAGTAGAAAAGGTGCTTAGTGTCTCACAAGAGTAGGGAAGGTCTCAGTGTGACACACATGGGAGGAGCTCACTGTGAAATAAGAGTAGGGGAGGGGCTCAGTGTGACACAAGAGTAGAGGAAGGGCTCAGTGTGACATAAGAGTAGGGGAGGGGCTCAGTGTGACACAAGAGTAGGGGAGGGGCTCAGTGTGACACAAGAGTAGAGTAGGGGCTCAGTGTGACACAAGAGTAGAGGAGGGGATCAGTGTGACACAAGAGTAGAGGAGGGGCTCAGTGTGACACAAGAGCAGGGGAAGCGCTTAGTGTAACACAAGAGTAGAGGAGGGGCTGAGTGTGACACAAGAGTAGAGGAGGGGCTCAGTGTGACACAAGAGTAGAGGAAGGGCTCAGTGTGTCACAAGAGTAGAGGAGGGGCTCAGTGTGACACAAGAGTAGGGAAGTAGGGAAGTTGCTGAGTGTGACAAAAAACTAGGGGAGAGGCTAAGTGTGACAAGAGTAGGGGAGAAAGTGAATGTGACACAAGAGTAGGAAAGGGTCTTAGTGTCACACAAGAGTAGGGAAGGTCTCAGTGTGACACACATAAGAGGAGCTCAGTGTGACACACATGGGAGGGGCTCAGTGTGACACAAGAGTAGGGGAGGGGCTCAGTGTGACACAAGAGTAGAGGAAGGGCTCAGTGTGTCACAAGAGTAGAGGAGGGGCTCAGTGTGACACAAGAGTAGGGAAGTAGGGAAGTTGCTGAGTGTGACAAAAAACTAGGGGAGAGGCTAAGTGTGACAAGAGTAGGGGAGAAAGTGAATGTGACACAAGAGTAGGAAAGGGTCTTAGTGTCACACAAGAGTAGGGAAGGTCTCAGTGTGACACACATAAGAGGAGCTCAGTGTGACACACATGGGAGGGGCTCAGTGTGACACAAGAGTAGGGGAGGGGCTCAGTGTGACACAATAGTAGGGGAGGGGCTCAGTGTGCCACAAGAGTAGAGGAGGGGCTCAGTGTGACACAAGAGTAGGGAAGTAGGGAAGTTGCTGAGTGTGACAAAAAACTAGGGGAGGGGCTAAGTGTGACAAGAGTAGGGGAGAAACTGAATGTGACACAAGGGTAGGAAAGGGTCTTAGTGTCACACAAGAGTAGGGAAGGTCTCAGTGTGACACACATGGGAGGAGCTCAGTGTGACACACACGGGAGTGGCTCAGTGTGACACAAAAGTAGAGGAAGGGCTCAGTGTGACACAAGAGTAGAGGGGCGGCTCAGTGTGAAACAAGAGTAGAGGAAGGGCTCAGTGTGACACAAGAGTAGAGGAAGGGCTCAGTGTGACACAAGAGTAGAGGGGGGGCTCAGTGTGACACAAGAGTAGAGGAAGGGCTCAGTGTGACACAAGAGTAGAGGGGAGGCTCAGTGTGACACAAGAGTAGAGGGGGGGCTCAGTGTGACACATGAGTAGAGGAAGGGCTCAGTGTGACACAAGAGTAGAGGAGGGGCTCACTGTGACACAAGAGTAGAGGAGGGGCTCAGTGTGACACAGGAGTAACGGAAGGGCTCAGTGTGACACAAGAGTAGAGTAAGTGCTTAGTGTGACACATTGTAAGGGGAGGGACTCAGTGTGACACAACAGTAGAGGAAGGAGCTCACTGTGACACAAGAGTAGAGGAAACGCTCAGTGTGACACAAGAGTAGAGGAAGGGCTTAGTATGACACATTGGAAGGAGAGGGGCTCAGTGTGACACAAGAGTAGGGGAGGGGCTCAGTGTGACACAGAGTAGGGGAGGGGATCAGTGTGACACAAGAGTAGGAGAAGGGATCAGTGTGACACAAGAGTAGGGGAGGGGCTCAGTGTGACACAAGAGTAGCGGAGGGGTTCAGTGTGACACAAGAGTAGGGGAGGGGCTCAGTGTGACACTGGGTTAAAGGAAGGCTCAGTTTGTCACAAGAGTATAGCAGGGGCTCAGTGTGACTGAATAATAAGGAAGGACTCAGTGTGACACATAGATAAGAAAGAGCTCAGTGTGACACAAGAGTAGGGGAGGGGTCAGTGTGACAAGAGTAGGGAAGAAAGTAAATGTGACACAAGAGTAGGAAAGGGGCTTAGTGTCACACAAGAGTAGGGAAGGTCTCAGTGTGACACACACGGGAGGAGCTCACTGTGACACAAGAGTAGGGGAGGGGCTCAGTGTGACACAAGAGTAGGGGAGGGGCTCAGTGTGACACAAGAGTAGGGGAGGGGCTCAGTGTGACACAAGATTAGAGGAGGGGATCAGTGTGACAGAAGAGCAGAGGAAGGGCTCAGTGTGACACAAGAATAGAGGAGCGGTTCAGTGTGACACAAGAGCAGAGGAGAGGCTCAGTGTGACACAAGAGTAGGAGAGGGGCTTAATGTGACACAAGAGTAGAGGAGGGGCTCAGTGTGACACAATAGTAGGGGAGGGGCTCAGTGTGCCACAAGAGTAGAGGAGGGGCTCAGTGTGACACAAGAGTAGGGAAGTAGGGAAGTTGCTGAGTGTGACAAAAAACTAGGGGAGGGGCTAAGTGTGACAAGAGTAGGGGAGAAACTGAATGTGACACAAGGGTAGGAAAGGGTCTTAGTGTCACACAAGAGTAGGGAAGGTCTCAGTGTGACACACATGGGAGGAGCTCAGTGTGACACACACGGGAGTGGCTCAGTGTGACACAAAAGTAGAGGAAGGGCTCAGTGTGACACAAGAGTAGAGGGGCGGCTCAGTGTGAAACAAGAGTAGAGGAAGGGCTCAGTGTGACACAAGAGTAGAGGAAGGGCTCAGTGTGACACAAGAGTAGAGGGGGGGCTCAGTGTGACACAAGAGTAGAGGAAGGGCTCAGTGTGACACAAGAGTAGAGGGGGGGCTCAGTGTGACACAAGAGTAGAGGGGTGGCTCAGTGTGACACAAGAGTAGAGGAAGGGCTCAGTGTGACACAAGAGTAGAGGAAGGGCTTAGTGTGACACAGTGTAAGGGGAGGGGCTCAGTGTGACACAAGAGTAGAGGAAGGAGCTCAGTGTGACACAAGAGTAGAGGAAACGCTCAGTGTGAAACAAGAGTAGAGTAAGTGCTTAGTGTGACACATTGGAAGGGTAGGGGCTCAGTGTGACACAAGAGTAGGTGAGGGGCTCAGTGTGACACAAGAGTAGGGGAGGGGCTCAGTGTGACACAAGAGAAGGGGAGGGGCTCAGTGTGACACAAGAGTAGAGGAAGGGCTCAGTGTGACACAAGAGTAGGAAAGGGGTTCAGTGTGACACAAGAGTAGGGGAGGGGCTCAGTATGACACTGGATTAAAGGAAGGCTCAGTTTGTCACAAGAGTATAGCAGGTGTTCAGTGTGACTGAATAATAGGGAAGGACTCAGTGTGACACATAGATAAAAAAGAGCTCAGTGTGACACAAGAGTAGGGGAGGGTCAGTTTGACAAGAGTAGGGAAGAAAGTAAATGTGACACAAGAGTAGGAAAGGGGCTTAGTGTCACACAAGAGTAGGGAAGGTCTCAGTGTGACACACACGGGAGGAGCTCACTGTGACACAGAGTAGGGGAGGGGCTCAGTGTGACACAAGAGTAGGGTGGGGCTCAGTGTGACACAAGATTAGAGGAGGGGATCAGTGTGACACAAGAGCAGAGGAAGGGCTCAGTGTGACACAAGAATAGAGGAGCGGGTCAGTGTGACACAAGAGCAGAGGTGAGGCTCAGTGTGACAAAAGAGTAGGGGAGGGGCTTAATGTGACAAAAGAGTAGAGGAGGGGCTCAGTGTGACACAATAGTAGGGGAGGGGCTCAGTGTGACACAATAGTAGGGGAGGGGCTCAGTGTGACACAAGAGTAGAGGAGGGGCTCAGTGTGACACAAGAGTAGGGAAGGGGCTCAGTGTGACACAATAGTAAGGGAGGGGCTCAGTGTGACACAAGAGTAGGCGAGGGGCTCAATGTGACACAAGAATAGAGGAGGGGCTCAGTGTGACACAAGAGTAGAGGAGGGGCTCAGTGTGACACAAGAGTAGAGGAGGGGCTCAGTGTGACACAAGAGTAGAGGAGGGGCTTAGTGTGACACAAGAGTAGGGTAGGGGCTCAGTGTGACACAAGAGTAGGGGAGGGGCTCAGTGTGACACAAGAGTAGGGGAGGGGCTTAGTGTGACACAAGAGTAGAGGAGGGGCTCAGTGTGACACAAGAGAGGAAGGGCTCACTGTGACACAAGAGTAGGGGAGGGGCTTAGTGTGACACAAGAGCAGAGGAAGGGCTTAGTGTGACACAAGAGTAGAGGAGGGGCTGAATGTGACACAAGATTAGAGGAGGGGCTCAGTGTGACACAAGAGCAAAGGAAGGGCTTAGTGTGACACAAGAATAGAGGATGGGCTCATTGTGACACAAGAGTTGGGGAGGGGCTCAGTGTGACACAAAAGCAGAGGAAGGGCTTAGTGTGACACAAGAGTAGGGGAGGGGATCAGTGTGACACAAGAGCAGAGGAGGGGCTCAGTGTGACACAAGAGTAGGGGAGGGGATCAGTGTGACACAAGAGTAGGGGAGGGGATCAGTGTGACACAGGAGTAGGGGAGGGGATCAGTGTGACAGAAGAATAGAGGAGGGGCTCAGTGTGACACAAGAGTAGGGGAGGGGATCAGTGTGACAGAAGAATAGAGGAGGGGCTCAGTGTGACACAAGAGCAGAGGAAGGGCTTAGTGTGACACAAGAGTAGAGGAGGGGCTCTGTGTGACACAAGAGCAGGGGAAGGGCTTAGTGTGACACATTAGAAGGGGAATGGCTCAGTGTCAAACAAGAGTTGGGGAAGGGCCGAGTGTGACACAGGATTTGAGGAGTGCTCAGTGTAACACAAGAGTAGGGGAGGGGCTCAGTGTGACACAAGAGTAGGGGAGGGGCTTAGTGTGACACAATAGTACGGGAGGCGCTCCATGTGACAGAAGAGTAGAGGAAGGGCTCAGTGTGAAAAAAGAGTAGGGGAGGGGCTCAGTGTGACACAAGAGCAGAGGAAGGCCTTAGTGTGATACAATAGTAGAGGAGGGGCTCAGTGTGACACAAGAGTAGGGGAGGGGCTCAGTGTGACAGAAGAGCAGAGGAAGGGCTTAGTGTGACACAAGAATAGAGGAGGGGCTCAGTGTGACACAAGAGTAGAGGAAGGGCTCACTGTGACACAAGAGTAGAGGAGGGGCTTAGTGTGACACAAGAGCAGAGGAAGGGCTCAGTGTGACACAAGAGCAGAAGAGGGGCTCAGTGTGACACAAGAGTAGGGGAGGGGATCAGTGTGACACAAGAATAGGGGAGGGCCTCAGTGTGACACAAGAGCAGAAGAAGGGCTTAGTGTGACACAAGAGTAGAGGTGGGGCTTAGTGTGACACAAGAGTAGAGGAGGGGCTCAGTGTGACACAAGACTAGGGGAGGGGATCAGTGTGACGCAAGAGCAGAGGAGGGGCTCTGTGTGACACAGAGTAGAGGAGGGGCTCAGTGTGACACAAGAGTAGGGGAGGGGCTCAGTGTGACACAAGAGTAGAGGAAGGGCTCAGTGTGACACAAGAGTAGAGGAGGGACTCAGTGTGACACAAGAGTAGAGGAGGGGCTCAGTGTGACACAAGAGTAGAGGAAGGGCTCAGTGTGACACAAGAGTAGGGGAGGGGCTCAGTGTGACACAAGAGTAGAGGAAGGGCTCAGTGTGACACCAGAGTAGAGGAGGGGCTCAGTGTGACACAAGAGTAGAGGAGGGGCTCAGTGTGACACAAGAGTAGAGGAAGGGCTCAATGTGACACAAGAGTAGAGGAGGAGCTCAGTGTGACACAAGAGCAGAGGAGGGGCTCAGTGTGACACCAGAGTAGGGGAAGGACTCAGTGTGACACAAGAGTAGAGGAGGGGCTCAGTGTGACACAAGAGTAGGGGAGGGGCTCAGTGTGACACAAGAATAGGGGAGTGGCTCAGTGTGACAAGAGTAGGGGAGAAACTGAATGTGACACAAGAGTAGGAAAGGGTCTTAGTGTCACACAAGAGTAGGGAAGGTCTCAGTGTGACACACACGGGAGGAGCTCAGTGTGACACAAGAGTAGGGGAGGGGCTCAGTGTGACACCAGAGTAGGGGAGGGACTCAGTGTGACACAAGAATAGGGGAGGGGCTCAATGTGACAGAAGATTAGGGGACAGGCTCAGTTTCACATAGGTAAGGGAGGGGTTCAGTGTGACACATAGGTAGGGGAGAGGCTCCGTGTGACCTACTGGTTTGTCGAGGCTGAATTTGGTACATAAGTAATGTAGGTGCTAAGGTGACACATGAGAGGAGGAGGGGTTAGTGTGACAGATGGGTGTTACAGAAACTCAGTGTGCCACATGAGTGGTGGAAAAGCACAGTGTGACCTAAGTGTAGGAGAGGTTCAATTGACACAAGAACCTAAGCATGGTTTTTAGCATCAGAACCATCCCAGAGGGAGTCACAGCCATGCTGGGGTGAAGGTGCGTCACCAAGGGGTTATCTCATCCCTACAAATCCCTAGGCAGTCTTCACACGTCACGTGAATTTTAATTCCTAATCAAATGGAAACAAGCAATTAAACAATTCTAAAAGTTACAGACGTTCATCTACTAAAGGCAGAATTCCAAATTAGCATCATGAGACATCTGAAACCACTTAGGCCCCTGAATATCAGTCCCCTGCAATCGTTGAAAGGGACTATTAAGACATGTGACTCACCATCAAGCCCCACAAACCCACGTCACCTCCCCCCATAACCTCCACAGGGTCTTCATGGTCCCAGATTCTCGCTCTTCAGGACCTAGAAACTCAAAATAGACATTTGATAACCAACTCTTGACCAAGCAAAGACATTAAAATCAGTAGACAGAACACCATCATGACCGCCATTATTTTAGAGAACAGAAGCACATTGTAACAGTCAAAAGTGGCAAGAACCTATCTCAGAATTTTACAATGCCGTCAATTTTCCATTACAAAGAATTCACTGCCTTGTCCACCACCTTCTGATCTTGCCCCAGAAGCATGGCCAGTGCCATCACAGCCTTTCCTGTCCCTCGCCACCCCCGTCTCGCCCCCTCCCACAAGGCACACGCCTGAGCAGGAGCCCCACCCTGACCCACCCCAAGGCTGCGCAGTGGGCAGCGAAGGCCCACCTCCCCCACCACGTCCTCACTCGGTCACTCATTCATTCTTTCATTTCAACTTGGGTGGAAAGATCACAAAACTCTCTCTCTGTCTGAGGTCTACCATGTGACTTTCAGGGAACACATCTGAGCATCAGTTTTACCATCTAAACCAAGGGCAGATGTGACCAACACAAAGGATCCAGGTGGGACTCCAACAATGTAGACAGCCAGAAGGCTGACCCAGAGAACGAGGTACTGCGTACAAGGAGCCTAGGCCCACAGAGGGCAGGAACTGGGCCAGGGGCCAGGGAGGGGTGCCCAGGAGAAAGCTGGGAGGGCCTGGACTCCGGGCTCCATTCCTGAGACGTCAGCTACTAGCGAGGAAGACAAAGGGTACCACCTCTCCTTACTGGACCCCCTCAGCCGGACCTTGGCAGAACCCCCGCTCCACAGAGAAGCCTGATTCGCCCTTGTCTGCACCCTCCCCCGAGCCACCCCAGCCCGGGCTGTCTGCCGTCCGCCGGCTCTTGTCCGTCTCCCCGAGGTACGCACTTTCAAGGGCAACGTCCGTTTACTCGATGCCTGGCACAGGGCCTGGCACACAGTAGACCTTCACCGAATGTGCAAACGAATGAATGAAAGCCTACCATGTACAAGGCCCTGGAGGCCAGAGGAGCCCGAAGCGAGGATGATGGAGATGAGGTAGATGATGGATGGGTGATGGCCAGGTCCACAGTGATGGAGATGAGGTGCTGTGCCCAGGATGGCAGAGGCCAGGTGAGGGGAGGGGTGGGGAGGGGGGGAGCCCGAGATGACCCACCCATGGCAGACCCGGAAGGTGCAGTGACAGTAAGCAGTGCTGGGGGAAAGGAGCCATGAGGATGGAGCCCAGGGTGGCAGACATGCATGAGATGATCCCCAGAAAGAGTCGAGCAGGAGGAGGAGGGATCCAGGCCCCACATGCTGGACCTGGGAACCTCTGAGGGTCAAAGCGGAACACAGAAAGGCTCTTGAAGGTCACAGCCCAGCCCAGCGTCCCTCTCAGCACCCCTGTCCTGCACCCTTGCGTTACCAGCTGACTCATCCTGTTCAAAGTTTGGGGACCAATCATCAAGCCCGAGAACCTTGGCAGTGAGGCACAGTGGGCCTCTTAGGACGGGGCAGGCAAACACCTTTGCTCTCACAACCCCCCACACGGGACTTGAAAAGTCCCCTATCTCCCTCTCCTGCAGCCCCTGGTTTTAGTTAGCAACGAAATTTTCACGCCAAAGTTCAAGAGTTGCAACGACATCGCCTCCTTCATACCATAGAACAGACGTGATGTGCATAGATATTTGTCAACCTCAGAGCTGCAAATAAAGCTCTTCTATTTGTCCACTCCGACACACCAGCAAACCAACCGGACCAAACAGACTTTGATCACGCAAAGTCTGATGCCATTTTGGGTACTTCTCCATCCAAGTCGGTGTGTGCCCAGGCATCACGGGGGCGGAGACTGCCCTCTGAGTTCTGTACCGCAGGTAGACGAGTTGCCAGAGTGACGAGGGGTGGTGCGCCGCGGCACAGGGTGGGAACTGACCTGGGTGGTGTAGCATCTGGGCAGCGTGCACTGGCGTCCTTCGGTCTGAGGCTCCGTTGAAGGTAGGGTGCCGCAGCCAGGCTCTGGTCCCAAGGTCCCTGGCCAGCGCCAACAGGTGGCAGACGCCACAGGCAGCGGCTAGGGAGGCTGGGGAGGCTGCGGAGGCTGGGCACAGGACCCAACCCTACCGTGCTCAACCCATTCTTGCCCCTCGATCCACGAGGTGGCTCAGTGTCCCTTGTGAGCTGCTCAGAAACTGAGGTCCAGGGGCTGGGGGAGAGGGAGGGGCCGGGGCAAAACCCCAGGCAATGGGGTAAGAGCCAGGGGAAGGTGGGCGCCCGGGACACAGGAGGGAGAAGCTCACTGGGTAGACTGGGCAGTGCTGGTGAGGGGAGGGTGGGCAGCTCATGGGGGCGAGGTCCCCACCTGTGGCAGCATTGCCAAGGAGCAGCAATGGGGGGAGAGGGCAGGGTCGGGGGGTGTGGGCTGAGGCTGCCCGTTCCTGCCCAGTGTAGAAAGAACTAGAAACACAAGTGGGCTGGTGGACAGAGCCCTGAGGGGCACGTGGGAGGGGGGACTGTGGACTGGGCTTCTGGGAAAAACGGACATGGAGTCCCACTGGGGTGGCTGGGGTTAGGGAGAGACCAAAGGTCTCACTTCCATTCACTCAACAACATCTCTCTCTCGTACACACGCATGCACACACAGGCACAGACCACACACGCATGCACACTCACATGTGCACACACAACCACACTCACATGCACACAGAAGCACAGACCACACACGCATGCACGTCTACACATGGGCACGCACACATGCATACACACCCATGTGTGCACACATGCACACATAAGCACTGACCACACGTGCACACACACTTACACACATATACACACACAGAGGCAGGCAAAGGCACACATTCACCCCCAGGCCAGGGTGCCCTGCACACTGAGCTGTCCCCTGGACCAGATAACACCTGAGCTTAATCTAGGGAAGTCACCCAACACCAATACGGGGTGCCCACCAGGTGGGAGGGTGCAGACTAATCCCTGAACCTGGGGTCCAGGTTGTAAACACCCCCTAAGAGAGCATGATGGCAGGTGACAGGCACTGGCTACCTGGGGGCTTCTGACTGAGGCCTGGCCTTGAGGTCACAGCAGTTCTAAGTGGAGGGAGGTGAGCTGCAGCCCCCAGTGATCTCAGGAGACCAGTTCTGGGGCTTGCCGGAGGCTTTCCTCCCAGCCCTGTGGCCTTCCGACTTCTGGGCACCAAGGTCCTAGGCTCTGCAGCAGGGGGAACCCCAGACTTCATGGACCAGTTCTGGGGCTTGCTGGAGGCTTTCCTCCCAGCCCTGTAGCCTTCCGACTTCTGGGCACCAAGGTCCTAGGCACCGCAGCAGGGGGAACCCCAGACTTCACAGACCTGTGAGCATACTGGAATGACCTCTGTCCCTCCCCAAGCGCAGGGCCCCACCCTGACCTGGGGGGAATGACAGGCAGCCAGCCCTCTGACAGGCACACTTCCACGCACTCCCTCCGCCAGCAGCCAACACCAAGCAGACAGATAAAGTGCTTTGTAAAGTGCAGGTATATAGGGAATATTCCACAACACCCTGCCAACCCCCACCCCGCCCTGCCCTGCCCCGCCCGGCCCACCCCAGGGCGATTCGGTGTCCAGGACGTGATGCCCATAGAGGCCCCTGCAAGGGAGCTGACAGAGACCACTGTGGGCCCTACGCTGAGACCACAGCACCTCCCCCCAGAACTTGGTCTTCCCCGCTATTGAACTGTCCTAATAAATGTGTCCCTGGGGTGGGAGGAGCCAGTAACCCCTGGCTTGGATGTGGCCTCACTCTCTGTGCCCACTGGCTGCTGCCATGCTCCCCCCTGCACTCCCATGCACACCCCACCCCCACTCCACCCACCCATGGGTGTGCCCAGCCTCCGGAGGGACTACCTTCTCCAAAGGCCCTACTGGACAGCTGAGTGGGAGGGTCCAGGGGAGAGCCCCAAGGGACCCCGAGAAGCACGAGGGGCACTGCCTCCCAGGTGGCTGCTGAGGACAGCCCTCCGCCGGGGGCTGGAGAGAAAGCTCGATGCCGGGCGCCTGCCTGTTGCACTCCAGCCCCCTGCACTGTAATGGTGGCCACCAGTAAGGATAAGAGAAAAATTGCATTCATATGGGAGGAAATTGCAGCGGAGGCATCTCTGCCCCTGCTTCCTCTAAATGCTGACTTGGAAGTGTCAGGAAAATGGGGGGCCCAGCTTGGTCCCTGCTGGGAAGAAAGAAGGTTATGACCCCTTTCTTCTCCCTCGGTCACCCCCCGCCTCCCGGCCACCGAGCCATTTAGCCAAGGGGCCATTACTCACAAAGCGTGAGTGGTGGGTGACTCCTGGCTGAGAACATGCCTCCCACCAGCAGGAGGACAAAGTGAGTGGTGGGGAAACTGAGGCTCTGAGGGGGAGTGTCGGAGACAAACTGTGGCTGGGCCTGGTTCCCTGGCCTCCCAGACGCGGCTCCGCCCAGGGCGTCTTCTTGTCCTCTGGTCTGGTCTTCTAGCTGGCACTGGGGCTGGGCTCCTGGCAAGCGGGTACCAGTGCAGTCACTTTGCCCAAGAGGGCGTGAGATGGGAGATGCGAAGGCAAGCCTTCCTGCTTCCGCGCTCTTGATGGGTGGTCGCAGACGATCTCTTCGGTCCTCTGGGCTCTTCCTGGATCTCAGGGAAATGGGAGGCAGTCCGGGATTGCGTCTAACGCCGTGGCCTCCAGAGAGAAGTCCGGTCTTGACAAACAGATAGTAACCAATCTGTCTCTCAGCCTCAGTGTCCTCATCTGTAAAATGGGGAGGCTGACTGGGAGAGACCACTATGTGGTGGGGACTGAATCACAGTCCTCCGCCCCCAGAGTCAACACAATGCCTAGCGCACTCCAGCCAACAGCTTAGAGCTTGACGGCGTTCCTGGGCGGGGCTTGTATAATAACCTCTGACCTAGCTGACTCAAGTCAGGGGGCACTGCCTGATGGTCAGGATTAGAAGCTCCATCCATCTTGACTGCCACGACGGCAACCCACTGTGAGTCTACCTCCCTGGAGCCCAGGACTTTAGGGAGCGGCTCTCATATGTTCTTCACAGACATTACAAGCCTGGCTCATCCGTTTTGCATTTGGCTTCAAAATCTGTTGTCGAGATTTCTAGGAAATCAGTAATGAGTGACTCTAATAAATTGTTTGTGCTTGGAATGCTCTTAAAAATAACTTAGGCCGATGGGGGCAGGGGATAGGGCGGAGCAGTCCTCTGAAACATTTCTCCTTCATTCTATCCAAAGCCTCGAATTCCAATTACTCATAAAAAAAAAAAGTTTCTATGTTCATCGTTCCAAATTCTAATGAATTTCCAGGAAATATCACGAAAATGATGTTGGCGTCGTTAAGATGTGTTTTTTGCTTTTTCTTTCTTTTTTTTTTTTTTTCCAAAAACTCTTACTAGCTGCTCCCTTTTCCTGCAGACTGCAAGTGCATAAAACATGTCCGTTTCTGGGATCTATTCTTGTGGGCGTGTCTGAATGTCATACTGATGGTACTGGACCCTCAAAACCACCACTTCTAGGGATCTCAGAGTCCACTTGGCCAGAACACTGAGCGGCCGCGCCCCCCAACGTTGACACTTCTCGTAGCTCCGTCTCTATCTGCCCAGAACGTTCTTATGGTTTCTCAGCAAGTCGATATTTTGGGCCCTATTTCTGTCATTGTCATCTCTCTCCAGCTTTGTAAAGAGTCTGATGTCAACCAAGTTCCTGAAGGGCCACAGCTACAGTCAAGGTCCAGGTGCTCAGGGCAGGGTCCCAGCCTCACATGCGGCTGCATCCGGAAAGCTGACATCTTGTCCCTGTGTATTTGAAGGCCCTCCTCTGATGCCCATGCCATTTCTGTGCCCATCATGACGGCCCAGCCTCCGTCCCAGTCCCAACCTCGATGAACTTCCATTGCTGGAAAGAGGCAACCGGCTCTGACCAGCCCGAGCCTGCGGCTTGCACGCCGAGCTGGCAAGTGGGTGTTTAGCACCTTCCCCTGGCAGAGGAGCTAAGCCACAGAAATGAGCTTGGGTTACATTCCAGGGGCCAGCCAACTTGGCAGCCCCGTGGGTCCAGGCTGATGAGTGGCCAGCTGTGAGTTCAGCACAACTAAAAGGCATAAAAGAGCCCTTTCCTGCAGAGACGCACACTCGTGGAGGGCATGTGGTGTGCCCCACCCACAGTCCATGACTTCTGCTATCACGCTCTTCCTCACATCCTTCTTTCTGCTAGGAGTCCCCACTCCACACATCTCCTCATGTGTCTGGAACCCAGCTTCTCACAGGTTGAAACGCTTCCTCTGATGTTTTAATGAGAAGGGTGGCGGGCCACAGCTGGAGAGAAGTCTCCTTTGACAACTCTAGTCTCAAGTCAGACCCCAGCCACATTTGCTCCTGCCCAGCAAGTCTACAGCTTTTGAGCCTTTCTCACCAGTTCTGCATGTCAGAGCTGCATTAGAGGCTGGAGCTAGGACGTCAGCTCTAGAACACCAACAGGAGCCCTCATCGTGGATATAGAAGCTTTAGTAGAGGCTGGAGTCTCAGCTCTAGAACATTAATATTGTGTGTGACTCCTCAACACAAATATTGATATATGAGTTTCATCAAAGGCTGTGCCTAGGGCCTTGGTTCTGAGACATCAGGTGGACTCCTTATTATGGACATGTGAGCTCCATCAAAGGCTGCAGCGGAGGTCCTGGCCCTGGGACATTAAGAGGACCCTTTGTCACGGACATCCGAGCTTCACTGCAGGCTGGAGCTGCAATCTTGACTCTGGAACATCAATCAGACCCTTCAATGAAGACATCAGAGCTTCATCAGAGGTCGGAGCCGGGACTCAGTTCTGGAACACCAAGAGGGCCACTCATTGAGGACATCAGAGCTTCATCGGAGGTCGGAGCTGGGACTCAGTTCTGGAACACCAAGAGGGCCACTCACTGAGGACATCAGAGCTTCATCGGAGGTCGGAGCTGGGACTCAGTTCTGGAACATCAAGAGGGCCACTCACTGAGGACATCAGAGCTTCATCAGAGGTCGGAGCTGGGTCTCAGTTCTGAAACACCAAGAGGGCCACTCACTGAGGACATCAGAGTTTTATCGGAGGCTGGAGCTGGGACTCAGTTCTGGAACATCAAGAGGGCCACTCACTGAGGACATCAGAGCTTCATCAGAGGCTGGAGCTGGGACTCAGTTCTGGAACATCGAGAGGGCCACTCATTGAGGACATCAGAGCTCCATCGGAGGCTGGAGCTGGGACTCAGTTCTGGAACACCAAGAGGGCCACTCATTGAGGACATCAGAGCTTTATCGGAGGTCAGAGCTGGGACTCAGTTCTGGAGCATCAAGAGGGCCACTCACTGAGGACATCAGAGTTTCATCGGAGGTCAGAGCCGGGACTCAGTTCTGGAACATCAAGAGGGCCACTCACTGAGGACATCAGAGCTCCATCGGAGGCTGGAGCCGGGACTCAGTTCTGGAGCATCAAGAGGGCCACTCACTGAGGACATCAGAGCTCCATCGGAGGCTGGAGCCGGGACTCAGTTCTGGAGCATCAAGAGGGCCACTCACTGAGGACATCAGAGCTCCATCAGAGGTCGGAGCTGGGACTCAGTTCTGGAACACCAAGAGGGCCACTCACTGAGGACATCAGAGCTCCATCAGAGGTCGGAGCTGGGTCTCAGTTCTGAAACACCAAGAGGGCCACTCACTGAGGACATCAGAGCTTCATCAGAGGTCGGAGCTGGGACTCAGTTCTGGAACACCAAGAGGGCCACTCACTGAGGACATCAGAGCTTCATCGGAGGTCGGAGCTGGGACTCAGTTCTGGAACACCAAGAGGACCACTCACTGAGGACATCAGAGCTCCATCAGAGGTCGGAGCTGGGACTCAGTTCTGAAACACCAAGAGGGCCACTCACTGAGGACATCAGAGCTCCATCAGAGGTCGGAGCTGGGACTCAGTTCTGAAACACCAAGAGGGCCACTCACTGAGGACATCAGAGCTCCATCAGAGGTCGGAGCTGGGACTCAGTTCTGGAACACCAAGAGGGCCATTCACTGAGGACATCAGTTTCATCAGAGGTCGGAGCTGGGACTCAGCTCTGGAACATCAAGAGGGCCACTCACTGAGGACATCAGAGCTCCATCGGAGGCTGGAGCTGGGACTCAGTTCTGGAACATCAAGAGGGCCACTCACTGAGGACATCAGAGCTTCATCAGAGGTCGGAGCTGGGACTCAGCTCTGGAACATCAAGAGGGCCACTCATTGAGGACATCAGAGCTCCATCAGAGGCTGGAGCTGGGGTCTCTAAGCTTTAGAAAATCAAGAGAATCTCATCATGGACCTCTAAGCTTCACTGGAGACTGGAGTTGGGGTCTCAGTTCTAGAACATCAACATGGCCGCTCATTATGGACATCAGAGCTTCATTGGAGGTGGAAGCTGGGGACTCGGTTCTGGAACATCAAGAGGGCCACTCGTCATAGACATCAGAGCTTCATCAGAGGCTGGAGCTGGGTCTCTGTTCTGGAACTTCAAGAGGGCCACTCATTATAGACATCAAAGGTTGGAGCTGGGGTCTCAGTTTTGAAACATCAAGAACTCATCATGGACATCAAAGCTTCATCAGAGGTTGGACCTGGGGACTCAGTTCTGAAACACCAAGAACTCATCATTGACATCAGAGCTTCATCAGAGGCTGGAACTGGGTCTCTGTTCCGGAACTTCAAGAGGGCCACTCATTATAGACATCGGAGGTTGGAGCCGGGGTTTCAGTTTTGAAACATCAAGAATTTATCATGTACATCAGAGCTTTATTGGAGGTTGGAACAGGGAGGTTGGAACGGGGGTCTTTGTTCTGGAACATCAAGAGGGCCACTCATAGACATCAGAGCTTCTTCAGAGGCTGGAGTTGGAGTCTCAGTTCTGGAACATCAAGAGGGCCCCTCATCATGGACATCAGAGCTTCATCAATGGCTAGAGATGGGGACTCAGTTCTGGAACATCTAGGATACCCTCATTCTGAATGACTCAGCTTCAGCAGAGACTGGGCTCAATCCCCAGAACACTGATAGACTGTCAGCCTTTCTTGGCCGGGCATGGACTCATCTGGGTGGGGTACACTCTGGAGGCCATCTGTTCTTGGATCACTGCTGCCTGGATCATCACTCAGCACCATCCACGTCTTCATCTCCAGCAGGGACTAGGGTCAGGTCTCCTTGGTTGGTCGTGGCCTTGGTCACCAAGTGGTTCTCTTTGAAAAGGAGCCATGTTCAGCCCCATGCACTCACTCATAGCTAGATTTGCTTGTATTTTTTTCTTGATTCACCTCGCTGGGCGTGGGGGCAGAAGGAGAGAAGAAAGAGAAGGAAGGAAAGGAGGTAGAGGAAGTGGGAAGGACAGGAAGGAGGAAGAGCTGGTGGTGGCGGTAGTGGTGGCTTTGGTTTTGATGTTGACACTCCCCATGAGGTGTGTGTCCAGCTCCTCTGCTCCAGCAGTGCCAGGTTGTGCCAGCCCCAGGACTCCGTGTGGACTTGGGTCCAAAGCTTTCCACCCTTGCTCCCTCTGCCTTCATCCAGCCCCAGCCACATGTCGCTGGCCACCAGCCTGATGGCTCTGAGCAAGGTTCAGGGCCCCTACTGCAGGGCAGAGGTGCGTCTGAGGCTTGGCCTCCGCAGCCCCCTCAAGGCCCTGCTCAGTAACTATCTTGGGGAATGAGTGTTGGCCCAGGGTCACCACCAGGCTGGACCTGCTTGGCCACCCACTCACCATCAGTTCAAGAAGGACAACTGCTTGGGTAGGCCCCCACTACGGCCCTGGAAATGTGCAAGGAGGGGAAGGAAGAGTCGGCACCCCTCCGGAGCTCCAGGAACCAGAAGAACAGTCAGCTCAGTTCAGACTCCCTCCACCACCTCCGTGCACTCCTTAACTGAAAGGCCCCTGGCCCCCTTACGGCCCTTAAAGAAAGGGGGACTGGCCAGCTTAGTTCCTACCAATGTGCATCAGTCTCAGGACCCCCACCAGGCCAGCCCTGCTTCAGGATATCCTATTACCATTGGGTGCTAGGTGGGGAGGGGCCAGGCAGGAACTGGAGCCGGCTCCCCTGCCCCTCCCATCCCATCCTACTGACCAATGGGAGGGGAGCCCCAGTGAGATGAGACCAATGGGAGGGGAGCCCTAGTGAGACGAGACCAATGGGAGGGGAGCCCTAGTGAGACGAGACCAATGGGAGGGGAGCCCCAGTGAGATGAGACCAATGGGAGGGGAGCCCCAGTGAGACGAGACCGCTGACACTCACCTCTCCTTATATTAGCAGCACGTTCATCACCGTTTGTTTAGGCAAAAAACACACACCCGTTTATTGAGAGCACAGTAGGGTGTGCTAAGCCCAAGGTTGAGTACTTTAAAACCACATCACAAGAGCCTCACAACAACCCTGTGAGGTAGGTGTCCGGGGCCCATTTCACAGATGCAGACAGGACAGGGGTAGTGGGTCTAACGAAGTCTCAGTGAGGTTCGGGAGGAGGGGGCGGGGCGGGGCGGGGCGGGGCAGGGGGGTCAAGGCCGTGGGGTCCGACCCTCAGGTCAGTGGAGTCCATCAGTCAAAGGGCAGGGGAGTTTGGGGGGGCACGCCCTTCCTCGCAGTGGGCAGCATGGGTCCAGAGTCTTTGGGGTCCAGCCTGTCCCGTGGGAATGTGTGCAGGGCGTCCCGTGGCTGTGGAGGCTGAGAGAGATACAGGTGCAGATGAGGGCCACCCGCTCGCGGTCGCACTGGCTGACAAGAGTTCTCATGCAGACAGGCAGGCCGGGAGCAAGGAGAGCAGAGGAGCCCATTCTGCTGAAGCGAGGCAGCCCCTGAGAGCCAGGACGATGCGGGAAAGGCCCCGGCTCCCAGCAGCCTTGGTGGGTGCGGGAGCACGCCCGTCTACCTAGTGCCCTTCAGCCTCCGGTCCCCTGCCCGTGGCCTGGGTCTCCTCCACCTGCACAGACTTCCAGAAGCATAACATTGGCCGTGGAAGCCTCCTGCACCGTCTACCTCTCCGGGTGCTCCCTCACTAACCCAGAACACAGAACTCTTAGCCTTTCTGAAGACTGCCCAGCTCTCCTGTCCAACCCATTACCAAGGTAATTGACTGTTTTCTGAAACGTCAGCCTCATCTGCCTCTGGGGAGATTCCAGGAATTCTCCTGGATCCTCCCATTTTGGCCTCCACACCACTTCCTCCCTAAACCTGTTAAATCTCTGTATTTAAAAGCAAACCTTTCCCTCCCTCACACTCTCCCCAGAGCTGGTAAAGTCCTTCTTTCATGCCCTCCATTTCTTCCAACAGTCCCCTGGGCGACGGAGTCCCAGGGAGCACAGGGCCTGTGGCCACTGCCCACAAAGCGCAGGGAACATGGCCAACCCCAGAGCCCCCCAGGAGGGTAAGGAGCGGAGGCATCTGTGTGCCCAGTAACTAGGCATTTATTTTCATGTAAATAACCTTACTGAATTAATAATCATGCCAAGTAGTATGACTGGTTCCTGGTGATTGGTGAGCAAGCTCACCCAGCCCCCCCCCATACACACACACAAACACACGCACCCAGGCAGCCTCGAACCCAGATCTTGACTCTTGAGAACCAGTATGTGGGGTACGGTGAGGCAGAGCCACCATTATCAAGTGTCTGCCAGCAACCCCTAGCTGACACCACCATGAGGTACCCAGTCTGCTTGGAGTGGTTCAAGTAACCTGTCCAAGACAACTAAGTTGACAAGTGGTGACCCCAGGAGCAGAAACTAAATGGGCAAGACTTCCAGCCCGCACCCCTGAACATGATGCAGTATTCTTGGGGAGCCAAGAATGGAAGATTGGAATCCAGCCCTGGTATCTGCTCTATCCCCCTGGTTTGCTAACTACCTGTGGCTGCACCCACATCCCATACAAGCCTCAAGGTCAATACTGATCGTCACCAACGGTGGGGACAGACATTGTGGAAGGCCTCCGCTCCCCCCGAGCAAAGGCTCCTGAGGTCCACAGCCAGCCTCAGAGAGGACGAAGGTGTGGCCAGGATGACCCTGAGATTCTGCCAAAGTCACTTAAGCCACAATACAAATGAGGGCATTTTCACCCAAATGAAGTTTTATTCTAGATATCAATTATTTCTAAAAAGGTACAAAAGACAATTGTTCTGCTTGGAAGGGCCCTTCAGTGGCTGTATCCCCCGGGGAGAACCCCCCCCACCACAGGAAGCCCCTTGGGATTCACCTGGAAATTTTTGCCAAGAAAATACTCCGTCTCCTCTCAGAGGAAGACGTGTAGACTCAACGTGTGCATCGGGCAAACAGTCCGCTCAGCTTCCCGGCCTCACCAGTCCGTGAGAACCTGTCCGGCCCCTCCTAGTGCAGGAAGTAGGGCTGGACGGGGTCAGGGAGGCTCAGGCCTCAGAGTAAGGGCAGGGGTCAAGTGCAGAGCAGCGGTGACCTCCCCGAGTCTCCACTTCCTCGCCCGCCCTCTGGAGAGGGGGCCCAGCCCCGCCCACCCCAAGAAGACAAAGATGTGAAAACACTGGGCACCTGGAAGACCCCCTCCCAAGGTCCCGTGGGAAGCGGGTGGACCCACCCTTTGCCCACACAACAACCCTGTGAGTTAAGCTGTTTGGTGACCTACTGCTTATAGAGAAGGAGACCAGGGGTCAGAGAGGAGAAATGACTTGCCCAACACACTGCTCTGCTAAGTTAGGTGGTCCTGGGGTCTGCAAGATTCTAATTTCTAACTCAAATACTGACTTGTTAATTGGACAGCTAAAGTTCCATTGCGTGACACCCAAAACAAGATACTGGTTTTCGAGCAACACACATCATACAAAAGTCCACAAGATATGTTTGTTAACAGGTCAGCAAGGAGCAAAACACAATCTCTGAGTAAGGTCATGAACACCTGCCACCTGCCGCTGGCCACAGAGCCACTCATGATTTGGCCATACACTCATCCATGCCTTGGGCACAATCAGAAGACCACCCCTACCACCGGGCTGGTGCTGTGTTAGGCTCAGTTTGCTGGCATTTGAACCCAAATGTTGTCATTAAGAAGAGGGAATGTTCAGGAGAAGGGACAGGTAGTGTTCTTGATGGCTGGTGCCTAATATTTTGAGGACAGGACTCTGCTAAAAGGGTCTTACGTGGAAGGGCAGGTACAAGCACAGCCCACAGGCAGACACGGGGTACACAAGACACAGCCGAGCACTTCCACCCTTCCACTGAGGACAGGCGGGAATGCCAATCCCGGGAGGCGGGGGGGGGGCATTGCCCAAAGAGGCTCCCAACTTCCAAAGTGAAAGTTCCTGCCAAAATTCCTGCTATCTAATCTCAGCATGTCATGCAGAGGTAGCATTCTGCCCCACAACGACCCCTGCAAGTGTGGCCAAACCACTTCTCACCACCCTGCTCGGATCCGGCTTTGCCCTCTGGCCTCTCATCCTGCCCCTAAACCACTCCCGGAGCATGTGAACCGCCTTCCCAAATCACAGTTCCAAATCCCGCTTCCACGGACCCTCACAACCACCCTGACAGGGGGATGCTAGGTCCCCCCCCCCCCCGGCGGAGAGGTCTATCCAGCTCCCAAGTCCTGGCTCTGCCCCGTCCACCCACTCTGCCACGCAACAAATAAAATGGCCACTCTCAGTAGCGCCCCCAGGACTCACGCCACGTCCTACATGGGCAGCAGTGGGCTAAAGGGGTATCCCACTGAGCCTGAGATCTACGGGGATGCCATGGGCTGCATTCAGGGTCTGCCAAGTGCCCTACGCCTTGGGCACCCTGGTTTGCTGATAAGTTGTTCCAGGCAGACCCCTCGCAGGGCATGATTCTCACCACCCCCAGGAACAATCATCTCCCCCAATTTTCTCTAAATAGAGCTGAACATTAACTAATCTCAAATGGGCCTGGAATGGCTCTCAGATCTCCTCCACGGTGCCCGACCAAGGTGTTCTAATGACTTGAAAGCCTGCTCGCAGCCGGCACCAGCCACTCGGCCCAGAGCCCCGGCCCTCGTGCGAGCCTCTTGAGGGTATGGGCTATGATTTCTGAGCACAGAGGGAACACAGTTTACTGATTACTAATCAACCTCGTTTTGTAAAGAACAAAGTTGGATAAGACAATCAAACTTGCCACAGGACTCAGAGTTGGAAGTGGCAGCTGAATCAAGGTTCTTGCCTGGTGACTGACACACAAACACGGCCCCTGGCAAACAAGCTCCGCTCTCCTTTCAAAAGGCAGCATCAGAATGAGTCCTTGGGAGCCGGCCCTATTATATAGCACAAGCCGATTTTTGAAAATGTGTGTTGACTGTGAGTGAAGGAAGGAATAGAGAAAAGAAGGGATGAAGGAATGGCCGTCTGGGAGAGGAAGCTGAAAAGTGGAAGACAGAGGGGACGGCAGGGACCACGCACCGCCAGGCAAGGTGGCTGGGGGGGAGATGTCGCCACTAGCGGGCAGGGGCCTCTTTCGAACCCCGGCCCCGGATCCGTCGCTGTGTGTGATGCAGGGGAAAGCGCCGTGCAGAAGGGGACCACGTGGGTGACGGTGGCACATGAGATGAAGTTTGGATGTGCTCCTGGCACAAACCCTGCAGGAGGGAGCTACAAATAAGGGCGCTCACTGCGTGACCACAACCCACGGCACCACGCATCCCACCCAAAAGGAAAAAGCACGCTCTCAGGAAAGGGAGAGGCCAGCGCACCAGGTCAGGAAGCGCAGGCCATGTGCATGGACAGATGGGTGGGTTAAACTAAGTTGGAAATCATCACAGACCTCCCAAGCCCCGCTGGCTCACTCGCAGCGGGGACACGCTGATGGGTGAGGCACTGCCGTGAGGGCTGCAGCAGAGAGAGGTCAGTGGGGAAAAGAAGACCCCTGCTGAGGGCAGAAGGTGTTCTGGAGAGCAGGGGCATGCCTTCCTTGGATGATGTGCTGTCCCCAGAGGCCAAGATGACCTTTAAGTCCTGGCTAGCTTTGGGTTGGGGCATGAGTGGAGCTCAAGAAGAGCATGGAGACCCTCCTGTTCCTTGAATAATGGAATCACTTGACCTAGCTGAGAAAAATAGAAGATTCTCCATCAGTCCTGGTCCAACACACCCCACTAATCAACGAAACCCGAAAGACCACCATGGAGGACTAGTTCTGCTCACACACCCCGGGACCTGGAACCGCCCACTCGATGATGGCCTGGGAGCTGGGGAGTGCGGATCCGAGGGCTTGCTCCCTCCAGCTGCAGAAAGGGGCAGGTGAAGGTGCTGGCGAGAAGTGCACTAACTGAGACACTGGGTGTGGCTGTCTAAGCCTCGGAGGGTCACAGAGATATTCCTGTCCCACAAGAGTCACAGAAGGTTGTTCATAAATCATACATGCACAAGCCTGCCCAGAGGACACAATCTAAAATGTCATCAGGCTGCCAAATAGAAGATTCTATTTCTACCACACCTAAGTCAAACACAGCTGAGGGCCACCTGGGCCAACCCCACTCACTCCCCCTGTTAGAATCTCCCTAAAACTACCTTCCATCAAGTGTCTACCTGGTCTACCCCTTGATGCCTCCAGCAATGGAGGGCTCACTCCGTTCAATGAAATGCCATTTCATCCATGGCCATCTGTTCAGAAAACCATGACCCAAAAGACTTGGACAAACAGTTTACAGAAGATAAATACATTCTAACAAACATATGTGAAGCTTGCCCAGGTGATGGTGCAGTGGATAGAGTGTCAACCTAGGATGCTGGGGACCCAGCTTCAAATCCCCAGGGTAGCCAGCTGGCTTGAGCGAGGGTTCACCAGCTTGAATGCAGGATCATAGACATGACTCTGTGATCACTGGCTTGAGCCCAAAGGTCACTGGTTTGAGCAAGGGGTCACTGGCTCTGCTGTAGCCCCCCAGTCAAAGCACATATGAGAAAGCCATCAATGAACAACTAAGGTGCCGCAACTATGGGTTGATGCTTCTCATCTCTCTCTCTTCCTGTTTGTCTCTCCTTGTCTCTGTCTCTCTTTCTTTCTCTCAAAAAGAATAAACAAATATGTGAAAATATTCACCCTTCACAACTAATCAAAGCAATGCAAGTTACAACAACAGAAAAATACTTTTAAAAAGAGATATATAGCCTGACCAGGCGGTGGCGCAGTGGATAGAGCGTCAGACTGGGAGGCGGAAGGACCCAGGTTCGAGACCCCAGGATAGCCAGCTTGAGCGCGGGCTCATCTGGTTTGAGCAAAAAGCTCACAAGCATGGACCCAAGGTCACTGGCTCGAGCGAGGGGTTACTCAGTCTGCTGAAGGCCGTCGGTCATGGCGCATGTGAGAAAGCAATCAATGAACAACTAAGGTGTCGCAAGGAAAAACTGATGAGTGATGCTTCTCATCTCTCTCCGTTCCTGTCTGTCTGTCCCTATCTATCCCTCTCTCTGACTCACTCTCTGTCCCTGTAAAAAAATTTAAAAAAAAAAAAAAAAAAAAAAGAGAGAGATATATAAGCAATATCTTTCAAAATGCTAATACATGGCTGGACATTATAAGATGATGAAAGCCTTCAAAATTAGTATTCCTAAAGGAATCCCTGGCTTTCAATTCAAGAAGCTCAACCCTAAGAAATGCATTTCTTCATTCACCACCATATTTGTTCATTGTTGCATCCTCTCATCCATCAAACACTGACCCACACCCCCACACATATATCCATCCTTTCAAACTCTCATCCCTCAGCCAAAAACTCACCAACTCACTAAACCTTCATCTATCCTTCCATTTTCATATCCATTAGCCAATTACTGACTACTCCCTACAACTTGATCCATCCCTCCATCTTCTCAGCCATCAATCACTCGCAAACACATTTACTTCATCTATTCTTCCATCTTTCCATCCTCTCAGCCACTAGCCAACCACTGACCACTCACTACTTTACCCTTCCCTCCATCTTTTATCCATCAATCAGCAAGTCACTAATTTACATACAAAATCTTCACCACTCCTTCCATCACCTCATTGATCAACCAATCCCTGAGCCACGTTCATCTTTATCCCTCCTTCCATCTTCATATCCAACAACCAACAAGTAACCCACAGTACTATCCTCATCCATCTCTTCATTCTTTCATCAGCTGACCACTCACCCACTCACTACATCTCCATCGATACTTTCATCTCCATCCTTCCAACTTCTCATTCATTAGATAATCACTAACAACTAAATATATTATCATCCTTCCTTCCATCCTCAGGTCCATTAGCCAACCAACCACACACCCAATACATCTTTATGCTCTTTCCCTTCAATTCTCTCAACCATGAGCCAATCACTCACCCATGCACTGCAACTTCACCCATTGTCCCATCCTTCCATCTTCTAATCTATTAGACAATGACTGACCACTCACTAAATCTCCGTCCATCACTCCCTCCGTTATCCATCAGCCAACCAATCACACTCACTATATCTTCATTTACTCTTACATCCTCACATCCCTCAACCACTCATCCACTCAATCACATCTTTCCCTCCTCTTACCCATTAGCCAATTACTGACCCATCACTATATCTTTATCTATCACTCCATCCTCTCATTGATCAGCCAATCACTCATTCACTCTCTACATCCATTCTTCCAACCTCTCAACCTTCAGTTAAACCACAACTCAATATATAAGGTCTACCGGAAAGTTCTGTCCGTGTCTATCATAACAAGTTTCGACACGTGAGCACATGTTTGTTTGGCGCATGTGTGCCTCTCTATTTTTATCACTTATTGTATACATACTGATGTAGCAAATTAACTAAAACAAAGTTGATTCACGTTAGTCTTACGTGTGAAGCCATAGTGTACCATAGTGTATCATGGCTACTGATAAAGTTCATTTACGCTACTGTATTGTATACAAATTTCAACAAGGAAGAAATGCTACAGAAGCAAGTCTTTGGCATCCCCCATATTCCCCAGACTTAGCACCCTCCGACTATCACTTGTTTTTGTCCTTACAAAATTTTTTGAAGGGCAAAAAATTCAAAAATGAAGAAGATATCAAACAAGCACTGGTTCAATTTTTTGCATCAAAAGATAAAACATTTTTCAAAAATGGGATATACAAATTGCCCTCAAGCTGGCAAGAAATCATTAATAATAATGGCAATTATATTATTTAATAAAGTTTATTGACGGTAAGAAAAATTTGTATTTTGTTTTATTCCAGAAATGGACAAAACTTTCCAGTAGACCTTATATCTTCCTTACATTCTCTCCATCACCAACCACTGACCCACACTCACATCTTCATACATCATTCCATCCTCTTATCCATTAGACAACCACTGACCACTCAATAAAATACAACTCCATCTATCCTGCTGTCCTCTCCACCATCAGCCAGGAACTGTCACAACACCTTCAACTATTATTTAATACTCTCATCCATCACCCAACTGCTGACCCATTCACTTCAACTTAATCCTTCCTCCTGCCCTCTCATCATCAGCCAACACTAACCTACACTCTAATCTTTATCCATCACTTCATCTTTCCATCCTCTCATCCATTAGCCAATCACTGGCCACTCACTAAATCTTCATCCATTTCACCATCCTCTCATTCTTCAGCAAATCATTCATTCACTCACTACACTTTCAACCATTCTCCATTCTTTCATCCATCAGCTAACCATTGTCCCATTCACTATTTCTTCATCCCTCAATCTTCTCATCCATCACCCAACAACTAACCAACAATTGTATATTTATTCATCTCTACATCTTCTCATCCATCAGCCAACCAATTAACCACTCACTACATCTTCACTTCTCTTTTCTTATTCTCATTCATCAGCCAACTACTAACACTGAGATCTTCATCCATTCTTCCATGCTCTCATCCATTAGCCAACCACTCAACCTCTCATTCACATCTTCATCCACCCACATTTCCATTGTCTCTTCCATTACCCAATACAGACCACTCACTGTATCTTTTTCCATCTGTCTATCCTCTCATTTATCACCCAGTCAGACACTCCACCTTCACCCATCCATACAGCCTCTCATCCATCCATCACCCACTCATTCATATTCATCACTTCTTCCATCTTTCCATTGCCTCATATATTAGCCAATCACCGACCACTACTAAATCATCACCTATCCATCTAATTCATCTGCCAATCCTTCACCCATTCACCATGTCTTCATCTATCCTTTCATCCTCTCACCCATCTGCCAACCATTCACCCACTGACTGACATCTTCATTCATCCTTCTCTTTCCAGCCTCTTATTCATTGACCAATCACTGACCACTCACCACATATTCATTTATGCCTCCATCCTCTTTCAATAAACATTCATTCACTCATTATATCATTCATCCTTCCATGTTCTCATCCATCAATCACTCACCACCTATTGACTTCTTCATTCATCTCTCCATCATTCTTCAGCCATCCATCGACCATCACTACATCTTCATCCAAGCTTCCATCCTCTCATCATTTAGCCAACTACTCACCCACTCATTCACATCTTCATATATCTTTACACCTAACATCTGCACATCCATCAGACAACTACTGACCCACTCTTTCATTTTACTCACCATTCCATTTTCCCATCTTCTAATCAATAACAACTCACCACATATTCATCCCTCCTTCCATCCTCTCATTCATCAGCCAACCAATCACCCACTCACTACATTTTCATCTCTCCTTCTGTCCTCTCATTTATCAGCCAACTACTGACCCACACTCACATCTTCAACCATCCCTACATTTTTTCATCCATCAACCTACAACTTACCCACTCATTCACATCTTCACCTGCCTTCCATCTTTCCAATATTTCATCCATTAGCCAATCAATGACCACTCACTAGATCTTTATTTACCCCTCCTTCCTCTCATTCACTAACCACTCATTAAGTCACTACACTTTCATCCATCCTTTCATCTCATTATCCCTCAGTCAACTACTGTCACATACTTATCCATCCCTGCATGTTCTTCTTCATCAGCCAACCACTCACCCACTATCCATCCTTCCATCCCTCCATCTTCTCATCCATTAGCCATTCACTGACCCACTCAGTAAGTCTATACCCAACCCTCATCCTAATCTTCCTTCAGCCACTCATTCAACTCACTACATCTTCATCTATTTTTTTATCCTCTCACTCATCAACCAACAACTCACCTGCTCACTACCATCTAAATCCCCCATCCCACCTGTTCATCTATCCCCCAACCTCTGGCTCACTCTCACATCTTCTCATCTTCTTATATAACAACTGACCATTCATCCACTCATTCACATCCTTATCCATCCTCCATGTTCTCCTCCATCAGCCAACCACTCACCCACTCATTCACAACTTCATCTATCCATCCACCTTTCCAGTGTCGCATCTATTACCTAATCAATAACTACTTACTACATATCCATCCTTTCATCCTTTCATCCATCAACCAAGCACTCATTCACTCAATCATTCTCACCTCGACTTCTATCCTCTCATCTATCACCCAACCACTAGTCTACACTCACATTTTCACCAATCTTTTCATTTGCTTACCCATCAACTGTCAAAACACTCACTCATGGACATATTTTTCCATCTTTACATCCTTTCTTCCGATCAACCCTCAGCCAACTACTGATTCACAGTCACATCTTCATCCATCCATTTATGCTCTCATCCAGCAGCCAACCACTCACACACTCATTCACATCTTCATCTATTCATCCATCTTTCCATTGTCTCATTCATTAGCTGGTCAACAAACACTCATTACATATTCATCCATCCCTCATGGTCTCATTCATATCCAACCAATCAACCACACTAGATCTTCAGGCATTTTTCCATCTTCTCATCCATTAGCCAACCACTGACACACTTATTCACATCTTTATCCATCCTTCCATCTTCCCATCGTCTCATCTATCAGCCAATCATTGACCACTCAACATTTCTATTCATCCCTGCATCCTATCATTCTTCAACTAATTAGTCATTCACTCACTAAGCCTTCATCCATCCTCTCATCCATCAGCAAAGCACTGACCTACTCATTCACATCTTCATCCATTCTTCCAACTTTCCATCTTGCATCCATTAGCCAATGACTGACCACTCATTACCTTTCTTCCCTCTATCCCATCACCCATCAACTAACCAATCACAGTCACTACATCTTTATTTTTTTCATTCTCTCATTCATCAACCAACAACTCACCCACTCACTGTATCTTCATCTCCCCTTCCATCCTCTCATCTATCCCCCAACTACTAGCCTACACTCACATTTTTACCCATCTTTTCATTTTCTTATCCATGAAACACTCACCCATTCATTAACATTTTAAATCATCCTTCCATCCTTTCATCCATCTTCCAACTACTGACCCACTCACATCTTCATCTATCCCGCCACGTTCTTATTAATCAGCCAACTTACTCATCCAGTCATATCTTTGTCCATCCTTCCTTTCTCCATCTTCTCATCTAGTAGCCAATCACTGACCACTCACTACATCTTTATCCCTACTTTTATCTTCTCATGATCAGCTAACTACTGACACACACTCATATCTTCATCTATCCTCCCATCCTCTCCTCCATCAGTTAATCATTCATTCACTGCATTGAACCATCCTTTGACCTCACATCCATCAGGCAACCACTGCCCGATTTACTACTTCTTCATACCTTCATCAATCTTCTCATCCATTAGCCTACCACTGGCCTACATTGGCATCTTCATCATTCCTTCCATCTTTCCATCCTCTCATCCATTAGCTTTATCAGTGACAACTCACTACATATTAATCACGCCCTCCACCCTTTCATCCACCAGCCAACCAATCACTCACTCACTTGATCCATTTTTCCTCCTCTCTTCCATGAACCAATGAATCGCCCACTCAATACATTTTCACCTATCCCTCCATCCTCTCATCCATCAGCCAACCACTCTCCCATTCATTCACATCTTGTTCCTTCCTATCATCCTTCCATCCAATCATCCATTAGCTAATCACTGACCACTTGCTACATCTTCGTCTTTTCAACCTCTCATTCATCTGCTATTCACTGACCAATCATTCACATCTTCGTCCATACTTTCATTCTCTCATTAATCAATCACTCACCCTCTTACATCTCCATCTATTCTTTCATTCTTTTATCCATCAGCCAACCACTGACTCATACAGTCACATCTTTATCCATCTCTTCTACCAGACAACCACTTTCGCACTCACTGCATCTTCATTTATCTTTTCATCCACTCATCCATCAGCCTAGCACTCACCTAGTCATTTGGTTTCTCATCCGTCCCTCCATCCACTCATTTAACAAGCATCTATTTAGAATCTACAATGGTACACGTGGAATTGTAAAGATCAACTTAACACTTTCCTTGCCCAAAGAGGCTCACAATCTAACAGAGGAAACTGACATGACATGAATTAATGATTTTTTTTTAATTTATTTATTTATTTTATTTATTCATTTTTAGAGAAGAGAGGGAAAGACAGAGAGAAAGAGAGAGAGAGAGAGAAGGGGGGAGGAGCTAGAAGCATCAACTCCCATATGTGCCTTGACCAGGCAAGCCCAGGGTTTCGAACCGGCGACCTCAGCATTTCCAGGTCAACGCTTTATCCACTGCGCCACCACAGGTCAGGCTCAATGATTATTTTTTAATGTAGGAAAACAAGTCCTAGGAATGAAAAACATGGGTATGCTAAGCCATTAGCTATGACCTAATTCATAACATCCAAAAGAAAGATGCTATTCATAACAATAGCAGGAAGGGTTGTGAATAATGAGGCACAATGCCGCCAGTGAGGTGAAGAAATTACGGAATAAAGAAAAATATTAACAGAATATTAAATGGAAATGTCCGGATGTAAAAAAAAATGTGCATGTGGTGACAAATGGCAGTTAGGTCATTAAAAAAATAAATGTTCATTTTTTTTAAAAGTGTGCCCCAGACAAGAATTTGAAGTGGAGAAAGAAAGATGGGTGATATATCAGGGTGATGGATGACCTATTGCTCCAGGGTCATGTGCCATTTACATTGTTTCCTTCAGGAACACAAAAGGCCCTTGGCCCCTCTTCCCCAGAGGCCTGGTCAGTCTTGCAGCATCTGCCCCCGCAATAAATCCAAGCAGGAAACTGATGCCATTCCAAGGCTACAGATGAGAAAACAGTATCCGGGCTGAAGTGAAATGGCCCACAAACAAGGCAATAACACAGCCGCCTGAACCAGCACTTCCCTGCCAGGTAAAGTGAATGTGACAGGCACATGACTTGCCAACTGGCTAGATCACAGGAAGCCCAAAGAGGAAGGTCCCTCCCTTCCCCCCTTCTTCCTTCCTTCTTCCTTCTTTTTCTTCCTTTCCCTTTCATTCCCTTTCCTTTCCCTTCCTCCCTCCCCCCTCCCTCCCTCCCTTCCTTCCTGTCACTCATTCATTTATTCATTTGAATCAAAAACATTAAATGATTATTTTACGTATGCACTTGAGTAGCACAGCTTTAAATTAATCCTAGCCCTTAGTTCACAAAGCCCCTCCCTTCCTAAGTCCTATTTATTCATTCACATATCATTTTTATGCCTCATTCCTTTCTTTTTGATTTCTTCCCAAATTTCCTTTCTCCTTTTCTCTCACTCTTCCTTACATTCCCTCATTCTTACAAATTCCAGTGCTCAGAAGGATGAACCAGGGTTACCCAGGACCTCATCCCTGGTCCATGCAGCTCCATTTCTCTTTCACTCATTCATTGATTCTTTCACTCGCTCACTCATTTGTTCTTTCTTGTTTTGAGTGGCTTTTTTTTTTAACCTATTAAGTCTCCTGCTAAATAACTGTATTAGTCAAAGCCCCGAGTGCAAAGCAAACATCACTGGCCCGTGTACTTATTTGCATTTGCAATCTTTCTTCCCTGCATTTAGTCACCTTTTACATTTAGTATTTATTCCTTTATTTATGGACCTCAATTGTGTCCATTTTATTGCAGTGCTTGTTTCTGGGCCAGTGTTTCCATTTTTCATTTATCCCTTGAAAGGTGTAATGTATTTATCTATTTGAGGAGTATGCGTGTAAACCAATTAGAATTCCCGTTCCAACCACCTCTCGTAACTACCCATTCATCACTAGAGTTGTTGTTTTATTATCTGCCCCTTTTCTGCTCCTTTTATTCATTCTCCTCATTTTCCCTTACCCTGATGCAGGATGGGGTGATCTCATCCATCTTTAGGACGAATGAGGATCTCATTACCAACCCCACAGGCCTTTCTATTTCAGATGTACCCGCCCGCCACTACCTTTCTATGGCGTGGCTGGGGATTATTTTCCCTTATCTTTTATTGAACTTCATTATGCCTTTCCTCATCTTCTATCTTACATCTGTTCACATTTAAGAGTGACATGAGTGACCATCCCCTGGGCAGTACTGCCCCTGGCTGGTGCCACCACTTGTCACTCCTAAGGCAGCCGTCCACGTGCCCACGCATCCTTCCTGTCACTCCTTTATTTCAGTATTTATCCTTTTATTTGTGGACCTCAGGTGCACAGAATTGGATTAACCATCATCTGTGTTTCCTAGGGCCTTCTCAACACCCGTCTATCGGGCACCCGCCTTTTGCTCGTTAATTCCTTGCTCTGGTGCTTTGCTGGAGGGTTTATTGAACAATCTCAAGAGCCCAGTTTTCCATCAGTCATAATTTGGGGGGTCATGATATTGTCTCATTTTTTTTTCCTGTCATGGCCCTTTCTCTCCTATGTTCATGTACACATGTATATATATTTATTCATTCAATGTTTTTATTGCTTAGATCTTGTCATGATTTTCTGTGGCCCCGCCTTTCTTGTTTTCTCTTTTTTGACATGATCTTTTCATTCTGAGCCTTAGTGCATAAGTGAGTTCACTAAAATCATCACTTCTAACATTCATTCATTCACATCATTTATTCACATAGCCATTCCTCTATTCATTCCTTTTCTCTCTTTAGCCACGTGGTTCTCACTAACGAACCTCACTTTTTTTTTTTCTCTACATTTTGAAAGCCAGCCTGGCCTTGGTGGCACAGTGGATAAAACGCTGACCTGGAATGCTGAGGTTGAGGGTTTGAAACCCCGGGCTTGCCCGGTCAAGGCACATAGGAGAAGCAACCAGGATGAGATGGTGTTTCCCGCTCCTCCCCTGACCTTTCTCTCTCTCTCTCTCTCTCTCTTTCTCCTTGCTCTAAAATCAATAAATAAAGTCTTTAAATTTTTTTTGAAAGTCAGAGAAAAGGGGCCTTGGAGACAGGTTCAGGGGGTTAGCCCGGGACGAGCTGCCGCTGCCCATTGCTCCCCTGGTTGCAAGTCTCGTGGGGTCCCTTAGAGCTTAGGAGAGAGAGGGGGGCAAGGAAAGCCTGCCTGAGGGAAAGAGGAGGAGGAGGGGGAAGGGAAAGGGGCAGGCGTACTCCCTGGAGGGAGAAAGCCCATCGCACTTGCCACTGCTAATTGTGTTTAACAAGCAGTATTTGTTCATTATAAATAAGTACTTATCTATTAAGTGCCTTTTCTTCCATATATCTATTTTAACATTTCCTACATCTTTTTATCTCCCAGTCTTTCTATTTATTTTTCAAATTATTTTTCTTGTTTTCTCCTGGAACACACTCCACTTATTCCTCTCAAGTCTTTTGTGACTGGCATTGTTTTTATTATTTATAAAACTTGGGGGCTACAGATTTGAATTAATGTAGACAATTAATGCTCAGCCATGTCCCCTCTCCTACGAACAATCATTGTTTGACTTGCGTTATTATCTTTTCTACTCCTTATATTTATGACTGTTTCCCCCATCTTAATTGTTTTGTGTTTTTTTTTCCTACCGGTCTTTCAGTCTTTATTTCTTACTGCCTTTCATTCTTCTGGAGTCCAGGCACCAGGGATCGGCTGAACCTTAACCCCCTCCACCACCCCCTTCCTCACCAGTCAATGCAGATCTTTCTCCCAGTGCTTTCTCTCATTCATGCATTCATGCATCCATTCAGTCTTTCTGCTTAAATCATTATTTTTCCACTTCTAGATGGCAGGTGCACCTAATTGAATACATGATCATCTATAGTCAGTGGGCCAGTCCTCCCCTCCCGGGCCCCATGCGGGTCTTCCCTGACCTGTGTCAGCTTTGAACTGTTTCCTGGCTGGCTGGGTGGTTGCCCATGTCAGAAGCACAGATGTGAATTAACCAAAGTGCTTGGTTTATGCACCCGCATTCTTATTCCTGGGACAGCTTTCTCTCAAATGTGTATTAGTCAGTTTGTTTTGTTAACTAATTAATCTTTCTTCTTTTTTAAGATAACTTTTACATTTCTTTCCAATTTTCACTTCTTCCCCCTCTCCCTCTCTCATTATTTCTGTCTTGCATTCATTCATTCTTGGAGCTCAATTGCCACGGACAGATAAATCCCAATGCCACCCCTGAACACCCACCCTGCCCCCACCTGTTCCAGTCTCATCCATTCCTTCCACCCCTCCTTCATTCATTCATCCATTCTTCCTTCCTGTTTTCTTTATTATTATTATTAGTAGTAGTAGTAGTAGTATTATCAAGTGTTTACTCCTCTAGTAGCAGGATGGAGTGCTCAGATTTGGACCAGGAATGGTCCACAGTTAGTGCGGGCCCCTCATTACCAGTCCTAGCCAACCCTTGTCCTGTGGATCTACTCATTTGTCCATTTGGACATTGTCCCATTCCATTCCTCCCATCTCTCTTTTGTTACAGCCATCTCTACCGCTGCCCTTCTCCCTTTTTCTCGCTTGCCTTCTTTCACACTCACAGAGCTTCTGCCCAGAGGGCGTTCGTGATCAACCCTCCCCACAGTTCTACCGGGAGCCCTGTGGCCATGCCTCCACCCCCCCCCCTTCCCAACATGGTTGCCTGAGTCTCCTCGACTTGTTTATTGAGATACCATTTTGTCGATCGTACTGTGCCGTTAGCCTTAGACACACCCTAACTCTTCACTCGTGACAGTCTTTAACCCTCCTACCAGCATCAGTACACACCCGTGAATGTACGTTGGTGCCAAACACCTGCTACTTTTTCTTGCAGGTTTCCAGATTTGTATTTCAATGTTGTAGCGATTGTCCCGTTCTCACAGCCTTTCCCGCAGCGGACCTCAGCTCCCGGGGCCGAGGACTCAAGCCTCTCCCACCACGCTCCCACCCGAGGGTGAGGACTCAAGCCTCTCCCACCACGCTCCCACCCGAGACCGGGTCGTTCACCGTTCACCTGACTATTCTTTTTTTTTTTGGAGGGGGGTGGAGCATGCTTTCTACCATTTTGGTATTTATTTATTCATGTGTGTCCAGAGCAGAAAGCAACTTTTGGTTCAAGTTAACTCTGATCTTTGATCCTCTGAGCCCTCTTTCCTTTCTAACTAGTCTTGAACTCTTTCTCTGGTGTTTACTGTTCGATGCCAGGAGCACACACCTGGGTGGATCCCAGTGCTTGGCTAATGATCACCTGACACCATCCTCCTTGTAGTTGACTCCTCTTCTAATTCCAACCAATCCTCTTCCCTCCTTTTATTGATTATTTTGCTTCTTGCCACATCCCTTCACTCCTTCCACCACCTGTTCCCTCTCTCCTGTGTCCTTCCACCTTGAAGGGGCTCATCATCTCATCCTCCCTGCTGGCTTGTGGGGGGAGGGGTCGTTTAATTACTTCCTCTTATTTTGTTTAATTTCCCTTTGTTGACAAATAGCTGTCAGTAACGAATGGATGTACACTCAGCTTCATGAGTCTGGAAGTCAGTGTGCACGGTGAAGCCGTCGCCGCAATCTGTGTCATCAACCGATCCCTCACCTCTCCAACTTCCCGCCCACCCCCCCAGTTGTGTTTACCGCTGATGATTACAGCACTTCGCATGACACCATGTTTTTACCCATGCAATGCAGTCTCGTCACCATTGGTGACATTTCCACATACTTATTCTTTCTTCCAGTGAGCTTTTATTCTTTTATTGAAAAACTCTGAGTGCTCTGTGTTTGAATGACACATATTCCTCGGTCTGTGATGACCTGGTATTGGTCCCAGTGTGGTCTCATGTACATACTGATTCAGCATTTCACTGACATAGCTACTGACACACACACACACCCACCCCGGATCACACTGGATCTTGTTCAGGATCACACCGGATGGACGCGCCATCCAGTCTTCCTTGCCCCTTTACCTGTTTATGGGTTTATTCATTCCTTCATGCTGCCTTTCATTTATTCACCGATTCACTTTTTTTGGACTATGTAATAGATCCAGTACCAGAGAAATGACCTCCCAACCAAAAAAATATACATATGCATACAGAACAATCCCCGTACCTTAGACCTTACTTTCTCCACTTACCGTGTCGACCACAAAGACCAAGGTGTGCACAATGCACGGTCCTCAGCAATCCATGTGGCAGGTGTGGGCACAGGTACAACCCATGTCAGTGCAGTCCCACCCTCCCAGTGCCCCCACCCTTGGACTAACTAGGGACAGGGAGGGCACCTCCCCCAAACCCTATGAATGGCCATCTCCATGAGAAAGCGATTTCAAGACCCCGGAGTGCATAGAGACACACATGTCGTATGTGGTCTCCCCGGTGGGAAACAACAGATATATGGAGTTCATTTTTAAATAGGCAGCTTTGTCTGTGGCAATATAAAAATATTTTGGCCTTTCAAGGCAAATACAAAAGGAACTACCCATTACCATGGCTGAATGTCTCAGTCCCAAACAATAAAGAACTTGAAGAGGTTTAGCCAGACACTTTGAAGACAGAAAATCTGCCCATTCTGTTTTCCAGACATTTCAGGGGGGGGGGGGGGGTGAGCAAGGTCATTGGAGCTGGAAGCTCATTTGAGAGACAGGTCCCCCAGCCCCAGTTCTTTCCTTGGCCTGTCAAGGGCCCCCCTGCTCAGAAGGGCACTTCCATCCCAGCCTGCCCTGCGGCACAAGAGCCAAAGGGACACTCAATAATGAAAAGGGCCATTCATTTACAGCAGTGAAAGAGAAGGAATTCTTTGGGGGTCTGGCACTTGAAGCTGCCTATAGAATTCTTTGCCACAACACCAGGAGGGTGGAGGTCCTGCCTTAGAACATGAGCCCCCCTTGTCCACATTCGACTCGGCGTGCTGGACACCCACCTCCCCGTGAGCGGACCCCCAGTCAGTGCCCACCAGTCAGTGCCCACTGGTTCCTCCCATGTGGCTTGTCTGCAGCGTGCTCTGACAGCTCCCCCCGCCCTCAGTGACTCGCCCGCAGATGTGTGTCCCACACTCCAGGAACTTACGGTTTCACAGGGGGCGGGGTGCCAGGCTTGCGCGGCGGCGGTCCTATCCCACGACGGTCCTATCCCACGACGGGTTCCCGACGGTGTCTTCGGCTAGAATGATAAAGGGCTGGTCACTGGGAGATCGCCTCACCCAGGAACCCTAGGTTTGCTGGCTACCCAATGGGGCTAAGTGATGATTTATGAAACCCGAAACTTGAGGTGTGAGCTGGGGGCCACACGGAGGGTCACGAGGCCTTCCCTGGGCGGTGTTCCCTGAAACGTGGCACACAGGCCGTGCGACGCAAGGACGGTACCCGGGCCCACAGCGTCGCCCCAGGAACGGCGCACGGCTTTAACTGGCACGGCGCGAAAGAGCAACGCTGGGGCCAGGCCCGTCGAGCCTCTGGCTTCTAGCACTTGCCTTAAATTTTGAGTTTAAAATAAGTGAGTTGAGTAACGACCGGTCTGGGTCATCACAGTCATCCCTTTTATTTCCAAATCCTCCTCAAAACTCCTTCCCTGGCCTTGAGTTTCTCAAACACCATTTCCCCCTAATTGCTTGCTGTTATATCCCCAAAAAAAGAAAACCAAAAGACTTTTAAAAATAGGTCTTGATGAAGCAGTTATCAATCAGCGCATGGGCGACCAAGGGCAGACTCTTGTTATCTGAAGGCTCTGGGACCTCTGCTTGTGCCATCTACCACCTGAGATGTGTCTGGCCCTCCCCGGGGGCCCGGGAGCACCCGAGGTGGCCCTCACATCAACATGGCCCTACGATGCGACAAAGGGACTCACTCCAGAGCCTGAAACTACAGCAAGAACAACCACAGGCACTGCCACTTCCCACGGGAATCGGAGCCGGAAAAGCACTTGGCAGTTGGGACTCCGGGATTTTAACGGGACCGGAGAAATCAGAGGGAGTTCGGGGGATCTGGGTTATTTTCCTGCTGCTGTTCCGGGGGCCCCATGAACTCTCCGAATTCCCGATCGCCCCTGATTGACGTTCTTGCAGACCCCAGGGTGCTTTGTGTTTTGAGGGCTGTGTGTGTGTGTGTGCCAACCCTGGCTTTGCCATGATGTATGAATAACAAGGTGGCAGGGTGTGATCTTAACAAATGTCAGAGAAGCTGCCGGGACGACACAGTCTGGAGCCAGAGGAACGCACGAGGCCCCGTTCCAGGGTCGAGAGGAACCGACGCCACAGACGTCGGCCCAGAGACCCCATAAGGGGCGCACGGAGCTCACGATCTACCACGGGAAGTGCAGCTGGACCCGTGACAACATCCTCGGGGGTTTAGCGGGATTAGAACATTCTAGAGCTCAGCATCCCAAGACCTTTCACACCCCTCTTTTCTGGGGGCAAGTGAGACCTCACTGTACCTGCCTTCGGTACAAACAACAGTGGACGTTTAGAGCAGAGAAGATGTGAAAGGATTACTTTTCATAAAACGACGATTTCCAGAAATAGAGCCTTGTGGTTTACACAAATCATCAGCCTCGGCCTGCTCCCTACCTGTTGAGTCAGGACCACCCTCTGACAACTTCCCCTACCAACTCAAGGTCTTTGCAGAGCTAATTTCCTGGACCTTTGTGAGGGCTGGGGGCCCAGGGCATTATGGGCCCATTTATGAAAATGGGAGAGGTAATTGGGACATCTTTTGAAATCCTGTCCCCCCCTCCTCTCTTGCTGGCCCCCTCCGTCAACTAATTCCAGTTGGCGGCCGAGAAGGATGTTTACATATGCTTCTTCCTGGAATTTCACTCTCTGCTTCAGGAGTGGGCAATTAGAGAGAATTAGGGCCTATTTGGCGTATGTGTACTGTTAATGGATAGAATAGCAGAGGCAGCCTTGGGAGAGGCAGTCTGCTGGTCTAATTGAAGCTGGCAATTTTTTTATTTTTTTTTGATGCCTCATTTCAGCTCGCAGGTATTGTAGGAACCAAGGTCACCAAACAAAGGCCGCAGCCCATCGTTGAGCTAACCGGCGTGAGGCCCGCCCGAGGTTCCGGGAGCTATCTTATTACCGCACACTGACGCACAGGGAGACAGCTGGCCGCGTTTCAGAAGCCGGGGCTGAGACGGGCAGCCGGTACAGGACCCGGTCACTGATCGCTTTTCCAGAAGTGGCCACCCTGATGGCTTTCTCAGGAAGTTCTCGCTGAAGCGCGCCAGGGCACCAACAAGGGTGTGGCCCGTTGCCGAGGGCCTCGTGACCCAAAGGCGCAGGGTGAGCCACTGGGGAAGGTGTAGCCAGCCACACCCCTCTCCTGGGACTGCAGCCATGGGCCAGTCTCGTTACCCAGTGACCGCTCTGCAGCCCAGAAAGGTCTTCCAGGCCTGGCCAGTGGCCCATCCATTCGGGAAAGTGCTGCAGAGCGTGCAGTCCTTGCACCAAACAGCCCTTTGGAGCTAGTGTGGGGCACTGAGCACTGTTAGAATCTGCGTTCACAGAGAGCCGACCAGGAGGCCTGCTCATGACTGCAACACCACTGCCGGGCCAGTCAAGCGGAAGCCCAGCCACCTCAGTGGGCTTCACATCCCACTGTCACCTTGGGCTCTAGTTTCCTTGTCTCTAAAGGAGACCCCTTGGAAGGCAGTGGGCCAGCCGTCTCAGCCCCCCTAACTCTAAAGACCCAGCAAATAAACAAACAAGCCACAGATGACCACCGGGCAGCTAGCTGGAAGGAACCCAGAACTCCAAGGGCCCTCAGATAACAGTGATCTGGTACCACCCCATTTCACAGAGGGGAAAACTGAGGCCCAGGGGCCAAGGTCACACCCCTCGCTGGAAGCAGGTGTCAAGTTCAGAAGGCCTCCCGGGGCTGCTGCTCACCCTGGGCCCCAAGCCTCTCTCCTCTGACCACCTGACCAGTCTCGAGTAGCAGGCGATGTGACTTTAACCCAATGCCCAGCCAGGAGACTTAGTGGGGACCAAACCTGGACACCTATGACCTCTGCACCCCTCTCTGGTGAAACAGGGGCCCTTGCTTTCCCAGTGGGGACACTGTAAGCTGCCCTGCCTTCCGGGTTACGCAGACTGGACAGGATATTGCCTCGCTTTGCAGATGTGGAAAACGAGGTCCTGAAGCCGACGGCCAGGAAGACTGAGAGACCTGGGACGCCTTCCTCTCAGGGCAGTTTGGGGCAGTGGTGGCACTTTTTTCCCCAGATTTTTCAATGGGTCCCCTGGCTCAGGGCTGCCCCGCCCCCGTGGCTCATGCTCATCCTCGCCCATTTTCCCTGACCCCAGCACTGTCCTGTGGGTCTCAGTCCCCGGCCCCAACTTCTTAGCGGAGCGGGAACAGCTCTCCCCACCCCGGGGGGCAGGAAGAGACGCACGGCCAGGGCCCTGGAGGGCCAGCACAGACGCACAGTCAGCCTCCAGCCCCGCAGTGTCCATCCTGGAGCTCCGTCCCTCAACCCCCTTTCCTCTCTCTCTGGCTGGCTCTCGGGCAGCAGGCCTGCTTGGATCTAACTCTTGTTTACGGGCACAGCCTCTGATTCTCCATCCTGAGAAACTTGTGGAGAAAGCCCGCGCGCCGGGAGCCCGGGCACGGCCGGGGTCGCGCGGGCCGCCGGGGTGGCTGGCTCAGCGCGCCATTGTCCGGCCTCTTGTCTGCGCCTCTGAAGGCACACAACACAAGGGCAAGGGGCCCCTGGGGGGCGGCGGCCCCGCAGAGGACACACACACACACACACACACACACACACACAATCCCCCAGCCTTCTTCTCCGGGGAAGGTAATTGAGGTTTTCTCTCCTTTTCATCGGAAGAAAAGGCACCTTCTATGGAAGGAATGCATTCAGGGACCTGGGAAAACCCATCTGCACCGGGGCCTCCCAATCATCCCCAGGTGGCCGTTCTCCGCGGGGGCTCCTCCCCATTCCTTTCTGCCCACTCCTTTGTTCCCCTCTGGACGGGCCCTGGGAGCCCGGCCTAAGAGTCTCCTCCTTAAGCCCCTGCCAAAGACCCTATTCACTGCACAGAGAGCAGCCAGGCGCAAGGTGGTGGGGCGTCTTCCTGTGCCCCGACCCCCAGGCTGGGGGGACTTAAGAAGTCTCCATCTGGATTTTTTTCCCTAAGCCTAAAGAAATTGGAGAGCAATTAGGAGTCATGACTACACCCCTCCGCCGTCCTCTCCCTTAATTAACTCCTCTCTCACACGTCCCCCCAAGTTGGGGCCCACCCCAGCCTCAGCCACCCGCACCTGCTCTGCCCCCTGGGCCCCCTGACCACCAAGGACTTCAGCGGGGAGGGGACGGAGAAGACAATTGGAGATATGTCTGGGGACTGTCTAATCACACTTAGCTCCCAAGACAATGGCCAGAGCGATCGGTTTTCCAACAAAGACTGAGATATGGGGCCAGGTGTCTACAAACCAGGAGGCACCAGAAATTCCAGGATGTACGGGCCCCTCAAAGATACCCTTTTTTAGGGCACTGGGCAGCTGGCCTGGGCCCAGGTTGGGGGTCCCTCCACCTCTCCTGGATCCAAATGAACTTGGGGCCCCCCTCCCCCCTGCCCTGTCCTGTCCTGCTGCACTGCCGGGGTTCCCGGGAGGGAACACCATCGAGGGCTCCCTGGGACTCCCTCCCTTCACACTTCTCCTGGCTCTGAAACACCGGACTCATTCCACGCCAAGAAGGCGTATCCGCATCTGCGACCCTCTCCCCTGGCGGTCCCACAGGGCCGAGGCTTCCCGGGGGGCCCGGCACCGGGGAGACGGCTTTTCCTCCCGCCCTTCCCAGGCTTGTGTCCCTCTCCCCCAATGGGAACCCCGCATTTGAGATGGCCTCACTTGGAGACACAACTCTTTCAGAACGGTCCATCTGCTCATATCAGGGATGGGAGACCAAGCTATCCTCCCTTATTCCTCTCTTTGAGGATGGGGTACAGGGCTCAACACAGCCAAGGGGAAAGGATTCTAGTTTGGGGGACTTATCCACAACTTTTTAAAATTCCAATCTTAAAAAAAAAAAAAAAAAAAAAGGCCCCAGCGCCCCAGCCCCAGATCTGTCCCAATTCCGCCAACAGTGCCGTTCCTACGCCAGCCGCTGCCCTCTGACCCCGGGGGGACTTCCCCGGTGCCGACGCTATGTAACACCACCTTCCTCTTCCCAAGGAAAAACTGTGTGAGTTCTGTGAAAACCCTCTTTCCCCTTTTCAAGGACAAATTCATTAGCAAGCTCATTAGAGATGGGCAGATTCTCCTTTCTTTTCCGGAGGTCAGACTGCACAGGTATGTGTAAGTTACTTCGTGTGAACAAACGAGTAAGAAACACATGCATCCTGTCCGCCCTTCGTCTTGCCAGGTTTTGGCATCATTTAGAGAAATGTGCTTGGAACAAGGTTTGGGGTTTGGATTACAGATCAGGAGGCCCGAGGTCAGGGACCCTGGGGGCTGCAATCAGCCCCACGGGCACGCCGGCCGGTAGGGAGGGTAGGGGGCGAGAGAGGCACTTCTTTCCCTCTCGTGAGCACGGAAGCCCCTTTCCTGTCCACCTGGGGGGCAGTGGGCAGGACCAGAGGGCCAGCTTTCAGACAAGACCACCACCTCCTCCCCGGCGCCCGGCTGGAAGCCGGCCCCGGGAACAGCTTAGTACAAAGACCAAATGGCCAGAGAACCCCCACCCACTGCGGGGACAGGGTCCTCTGTCCTCTGGACGGTCTGGGTCTCATTTCCACCCCTTACTGCTCAGGGGATGGACAGGCCCATCGAAAAAGAATTCTCTTGAAAATAAATATGTTTCAACATGGTAACGATGGCCTTTCTGCTATTCCTGGGATGACTGGGCTGCAAGGTGGATTTATGATGTTATGTGTCCCAACTTCTTTAACTGAGAACTTGGTCTATTTTATCTATTTTGTGCTCATGCCACAGGAAACCCAAAGCCTGTATCTGCCTGACACTGAGCGTTCACAAGTGTACCTGAAATACAGCTCGGCCCGAAGCCCAGCCCCCCCAAAGTGCTGAGCAGAGGGTGGGCCGGGGGATGGCAAAGCCTGGGGCAGGCTGGGCACTAGCCCTTACCTGGACTCTGCCCCCTCGGGTCAGCCCACCTTGAAGGGAGCCCTGAGATGCCCTGAGGAGGACTCCAGAGCCCTGAGCACTGGGCTCAGACCAGCTCCACGACCTTTCTGGTAATCTTCGGAGACAAGCCCACCAGAACCCGCGTTCTGCGCAGGCCTCTCCTCCACGTCACCGTGTGTGCCGCTGGCTTGGCAAATGCTCATTATGGAGTGAATATCACAGCGCACCCCCTTCCCGGGGGCCCCCGCCCTGGGCTGAGCCCTGGGCGGACACTTCCCACCTGTCTCCAGCCTGCCGGACCCCCCCCCCGGGAGAAAGCAGCAATGGCCCCCCAGGGCTGGATCCCTTTGTCCCTCACTGCCTCCACTGGGGTGTTTCACCTAAAAATAACCTCCACACCCCACTGCTCTTTCAGGGAGGAGGCAGGACTGCAGAGGAGTTGTTTCTGAGACCCATGTTTGACGGAAGAGGGCTGTGGGCACTGTCCCCTCAGAAAACCTCCACTATCCCTCACCTCCACGGGACTCAGCCGCTGGGACCCTACAGAGGATGGTGCCCGCCACTCAGTCTCCTCTCTTCCTGTCATCCTGCTCAGCTGCCACATGGGCAACACCACTGTATGGCACCTCCCAGGACACCCAACTGGACCCTCTGAGCCTCCAGGCAAACCTGGTCCAGGCAGAAGGACCTCAGCCTCGCGCCCCCGTGATGATGGCATTACCGTGTCCCGGAGAAGTGGGCCAGGTAAACAGATGGCACGTCCTAGAGCAGTGGTGTGGCTGGTGTACCCTGCTTTCTTCTCCTTGTCTACCCTTACTGATTTTATGTCAACAAACAAAAACATTCCCATCTCATTGCAATTTCAGGGTAAGGAAAAGAGGCCAAGAGAAGAACTCACTCAAAAACAAACAAACAAACAAAAAAAACACTGCTTGATTAAAGGACATTATCCGAGCCTCGTGTGTGAGAAGCCAGCATTCTCTCTGGGACTGGCGTCCCCATGGCGCGGTGACGCCTTTCCTGCCACGTCTCTCAAGCGGAGGAGGGTGCTTAGGACAGCAAGTGCACCGGTATGCATCTAATGAGTGTGTTTGGTAAAGATTTGTTGAAGACCTACTGTGTGCCTGGCCCGGGCAGCTCCCGGGGCTGAGGACAGAGGTGGATGCTCCTCACTTACCGTGTGGGGCCCACGGCATCCCGCCGACCAGGGCGGCCCCAGGCGTGCCGACTCCGTGAAGCGGCGGTCCAGCTCCAGGCGGCTTCCGGACCCACTCTGGCCCCCATGTTTGTGTAGAAGATAGGAGCCCCTCCCTCGGTTAAATGTGTATATGTTTGAACAGAGAGATGTGCGCTAAGCCTAATGTAATCTTGGTGTCACGAGAAAGCAAGAAACTCACCCCAAACCAGGAAGGAGGCGAGAGGATGAGCGTGAGATGCCAGGCGACCGTCAGGAAGGGGGGCTTGGTCCGGCGCGGGGGTCCTCCGGGGGCTCTTCTGCCTCTTCCATCCAGCTCTTCAGCTGACCCGGCCCGGGGTCAGCCTTGGGGAGGGACAGAAAGTTAGAACATGGCAAGGCCAGCACCCTAGAAAAGCCACACATGCTCCAAGAACAGGCTCAGAGCCCAGCCTCACCTGGTGTCTGGTTTTCAGTGCAGGGAGGTGGCTCAGGGGGGTGAAAAGCAAAGCCACAGGCCTGGGTGGCAGCCCTCAAAGCGACTTGAGACCCGGGGTGACCTGGGAGTACCTGCTCAGGCACGACAACAAGGTGTCTGTGGGGAGAAGCGCGGGACAAACGGTCACTCAGGCGCTGGGAAGCCAGGCCCACGGGAGGAGGTGTGCAAGGCTGGTTGGGGACGGTGGCATGCCAGCAGGGGCTGGTCCCACGGCACCGGGGACCTATGGGCAACCTGGGCAGCACGGAGGAATGGCTCCTAGGCTGGGGCAGGAGTACTTGGACCCAGCAGCAGGGCCAGAGGCAAGCAGGTGACAGGTGGGCAAGGCAGCAGGCCGGGCCGGATAACGCAGGTATGGACTCAGCACAGAAAACTGCCGTGTAAGACGGACGGACGGGCAGCTGAGGCCCAGAGGGTCATGAGCCAGGTGACTCAAGCACAGAGAAGGGGGGAAGGGGTCAGACCGAGCAAGAGACTGTGGCAAGCAGAGCGGCAGGTGGGCAACCAGCCAGGCTGGTGGAGGTCAGGGCAGGGCCCACCAGGTAGTGCAGAACAGGTAGGCAGCCAGGCAGAGGCGGAGCCTACAGAGCTCCCTGGAGGTTCCTAGCCACCTGTCCTTTGCATAGGACTGGCCCCAGCCGAAGACTTGGGGGGTGTGGGGGCGCAGGGGCGCAGGACTGGATTTAGCCCCAGAGGAGGAAGGTTGTCATGGAGGGAGAGGTCCAGCTCACGGACCCCAGCTCAAGAGGGAGACCTGCATGGCCAGAGCCACCAAACACCACTGTTCAGGGCCCTGCACAGCCAGCCATCAGCATTCCGCTACAGGCCGAGTGTGGGAGGCAGAAAGGGCAAGAGGAACTGGCTGTGGAGAAGGCCAGCGGCCAACTCGCCCCAGGAGGGGACACCGAGCCAGCCCCCCCATCATGCTGCCCGGCTGCCTGGTCCAGAGCAGAGCGACTGCTCTGGTGCTGGGACGGCAAGGCCGCCCTCAGCGGAGGCAACCCCCCGGCACGCTCTTCCAGGGCAGAGGCCATCAAGGGGCCGGCTAGCGTGGTGGGTTCCCGGCCCCGAGCCGGGCGTGGGCTTGGTCAGTAAGGATCAACTGTTGAATGACGGGTTGGACGCATGAGTGAATGAAGGGGAGAGACCGGCGAGGCCCCCGCGCAAAGGGGGGCTGGAGGGAGGGCGACGCCCACGCCTCCCTTACAAATCGAATTCCGCCCACCACCCTCTTTTGGCCTAAACTCCTAGCGACCCTCCTCTGGCGACCTGAGTGTGGCAGTCCAGGTCCTTCATTGACTCACCTGTCCAAAACCAGACAGACATTCCACATACTCTTACAGAACCCCACGTGATGCCAGGCTGGTGCTGGGACACCCGGAGGAAATGTGGGCAGGCCTAGGGCACCCCCAGAACGCCGGGTTGAGGAAGTGGTGAGGGACAGGCCAGGAGGAGAGAAGGCGGCAAGGGAGGATGGAGACGGGCACGGGGAAAGCAGAAGCCGGAGCTCGGAAAAGTAGGGGAAGGGCAGGTCACATGTCGGGCACCCCCTGGTTTCCTCCCCTCGCCTGCTTCAACCACAGAAGTGGGGTCTCTTCTATCTTACTCTCCAGCTCCCTAGTCTGGGCGGTATGTGGGTCCCCCTTCCGTGTTCCTCGGTGGGGAGCCGGATGAGAACAGGTTCCGCCCCAGCCGGGCAGAGGACACCCCTGTCTCTCCAGGTCTCCAGCGGACAGGTCAGTGGAGGGAGAGGCCCCTCCGTTTCCCTGCTGACCCAGTTCCCGTGTTCCGTCTCCCTGGCTTCCCCGAGGCTGCAGGTCTGGCCAGAACCTGAAGTCTAACTGAAGCGATCTGATTGAATTGATCTGCCTCGAGGTAAGAAATGTCCAGAACTGGGACAGGCAGGGCAAGCTTCAGGCTCGGGGCGTACCTGCTGCCATCCACGGGCTCAGGGGAGCTCGAGGCTCAGGACAGAAGGGGATCCAGGTGCAACGCTGGATGGATGGGAGGGGGATGTGAAAGGTGAAAGGTGAAAGGAACACTAACAGGTTCTGAGGCAGGATCCCTCTGCACTGGGCTGAGACCTCGGCAAACCACGGGGCCTCTGAACCTGATCCTCCTCCTCAGTATGTGGGACCTAAACGTGAACCCCAAATGATGCCTTTCCGAGGGGTGGGGGTGCCAACACCCAACCACTTCTCCACCTGGAGGGGCTGTTCCCTTTGCGATAATTCCACAGGTTCTACGGCTACAACTTGGCCACGTGTCTACCACTTGCCTACCCTCCGTTCTCAACGTTCAGTGGGTCCTGAGACAAGTCACATGCCTGCTGGAGTTGGGCCCCTGCTCCCCATTTTCCTCAGCCCTGGGACAGTGCATGCCCTGGGACAGTGCATCCCCCGGGGATGCATCTGCCTGCAGGGCCCGACAAAGGGACTTTCTGCAAAGCGGCCCTGTCCCCAAAGTGGCCTTCCGCTTTCCACTTTCCGCCCCACGCCCTGGGCCAGGCCTGGACTTCAATGAGGAGCGAAGGAAACCTGGGCTCTGGCCCCGAAATGACGAGCGTGGCCTCAGGACTGGACCGTCGCCCCTGCCCTGCAGACGCCAGTTCGCCTCATTATGATAATCAGTGTGTTTTTCCTCCGCAGACAAAGAAAGGCTCCTTATGAGAGGAACACTGGAGCCCAGCAGCTCCCTCATTATCGTCGCAGCCTCTTCCTGGACAAGGCCCGAGACTTAGCCTGTGTTCATTAAGGGAAAAGGGCGGAAAGTGGAAGAAAACTGAAAACCACAGCTGGGGGGGAGGGGCTAGGGGCTCTTTTCTGTCTTTTGGCCATTCATTCATTGAAAGGCTACGTGAACCTTCGGGATTTAATCACCAGCTGAAGGGGCCAGGGAGGGTCTAACCAGGACGAGGGAGGCAAAGAGGTTAAACTTGATAGGAGTTAAAACCCCCAAACGAGGCAATTTGATTTGAAAGCTTCCTGGGACTTGTCACTGGGATAATTAATTTAAAACCTTTTCCTGTTTATTTTAGCCCAACCTGACACACGAGAGGAGACCTTTCTCTGGGTGTGTTTTTGGTAGATGTTAAATATGTTCTAAGCCTCCGTTCCCTAACTTCATTGTCTTTAGCGCCTTTTTCTTTTTTTTTCATTCTTTTCTTCTATCTCTAACCCCTCCCCCCTCCTCTCTCCACTTCTTTCTTCTCTCTGTGGTCCTCCCCGTGGGAACTTAACCTGTAAGAAAATCTGATGGTGACTCTAATTGTATTTTCTCACACTTTAATGACATTATTACAAGTCCCTCCAATAGTGTCTGGTTCTTACCTGTTAAGATGATCCCCCTTTCCTGACCTGCCAGGTTAACATTATTAACCTTATTTTACAACTGAGAAACGTTGGCCTGGGAAAAATCGGTGTACCCCTAGGCCTGAGCTGTACGTGGGTTAGGCAGGACTCCAATCCAGGAGGGGAAGACAGTAAGAGGCACATTCCAGAAGCCGGCAGCTCTGGGTACACGAGGTCCTAAGAGAAGCTAATAACAAGCTCAAGAGGTGCCAGGAGCAGGTGTCCCGGCGAAAGTCTACAGGGAGGGCACGTCTGTCGGTGTGAACCAGGGCCCAAAAGCCGTGTGGTAGGAAGCCTGGAAATGTGTCCAGCGGTCCATGTGTCCCTGAGCCGGAAACGTGTCTAGGTTTGGGCTATAGAAAACTCGTTACCTTGGCGAGAGCCGCTGGACGGAGCAGAGAAGTCAGGAGGCAGTGAGTTGAAGAGGAAGTTGGAGATGAGGAAGGAAGACAGGAAGTGGAGACAGGCCTGTCGAGAAGCTTGGCTGTGAAGGAAAGAGAGAGACGGTAGTGGCCCAGAAAAAGAGGACAGGGGAGCCCCGGGCCGGTGGGGAGAGAGCAGTTAGGAAACCGGAAGTCAGGATACACGGGTAGCCGGAAGTGAGACAGGGGTGACCAGTGCGGAGGACACCTCTTCCTTTACAACACAGGAGGCGACCGGGGGTGCGAATGTGCCGTGAGTTCGGTTCTCCAATCTGAAGGGCCGCTTGACAGCCTCTGTTCCCCCGGGAGGCGCCAGGCCAGCCCCGGGTCGGGGCAGGGAGTTGTGAGGTTCAAATGAATTGACAGTTACAAAAAAGGCCTTTGCAAACAGCAAAGGGGACTGAACTGTTCGCCGTCATTACTCACTGGTCGTAGGAGGCTGCGTTTTACAACCTACTCAAACCTCACCAGGGCCTGGATTTCACTGACCATAAATTATGCGTCCTTACATGAAGGATGTAAGAAGCAGCGGTAAAAGCTCCCGCCAGTCTCTGGAAGACAAAAGGTTCCCTCCTAATAGCCTGGATTAACTCAAAGCAGATCTCCGCCTACTTCATTCGTCACCTTCCAAGTCACCCTGCCACCTTCATTTGCCATATAATCCAATCAGGCCCTTTCAGAGGTCCAGGAGCTATTGTCTACACCAAGCTGGGCTTCTCAAAGGGGCCCAAGTTGTTTTTTGTCTTGTCTGAACAAAACTGGCTGGCTTAAAAGGGGACGAAAAAAAAAAAAAAAGTCCTGGTCAAAGGAGGACCCCAATTAGCTGCCAAGAGACTGTTTGCATCACTTTTGTATCACATACCAGGCCCGGTGTGCTGGGCATATTGTTGGTGTTTCAGAAAAGGTTTGTTGAATTCGTTCTGTTCTGACTCATTTCCATATTTATTTATTGAGCGCAAACACTCACAGCACCTACTGGGTGCTGACCCATTGATCACCGAGGCACAGTAGGGTTGAGCATGCAAACCACCAGGCACAGGCTCGGTGTTAAGAACCTTGCTATCTCCACAGCGATTTACAAAGCACTTTCATAGTAGTTACATCATTTGGTCTTCAAAAACACCCTGTGGGGTATATATAAAGGCGGGGTAACTTTTTTTTTATTTTGGTGTTGTTGTTGTTTTAAATCCTCATTTAGACCATGAAAGGAACTGGGACCTGGAGAAGTTAAGCAACTTGTGTAAGGTCACATCGTTATTGAAACGTGGAGCCAGCACATGGTAGCAGCATTGAGGCCGCCCAGACCCCCAAGGACCACCCTGAGCAGCTGGGATTTCAAACAGACTGTCCCGCTGTCAAACGCTCGATTAGAAATCAAAAGCTCTTCGTATAACTCTGGGCCAGGGGGTATGGGGCAGCTACAATGTCACCCAGGGTCCAAGTGTGACCCCTTGGTCTTGCCAGCAACATGACAAAATACTTACATTCGTCCAGCCTCAGGGCCCTCACAGTCAATGGGAATGAATCTTGTCCCACAGGAAGGGTTTTCAGTTCCCCACCTACCTTCTGAAAAGGACTCAAGCCAGGGCCACATTCAGTGCCACCTGTGAATGAGGCTGCCTCATCACACCCGCGTCCGACACGGCGATGAGATATTCGAAACAACCTAGAAAGTGCTCTGGAAATGACTGTATGCACGATTCACGTTCCTACCGGAGTCAGCCCGTCACCCTCACGGTGGCGTGGCGGCGGCGCCCCTACCTGTGGAGGAGGAGCCCCGCGGACAGGGGCTGGCGGAGCGCTGCAGGAGAATAAACGAGAGGTGTGAGACAACGGGAGACACCGGGGGGTGGAGTGGCCTGCCTACCTGCCAACAAACGTTTGCTGAGCACCTCCTCTATGCCCAGCCCTGTCCTAGGCTGCCTGCTGTAGCTCATTTAATACTCACAACAGCCCTGGGAGGTTGCTCGTCTCGTCACCAATCCCCAGAAGGGGTAAGGGACTCACAAAAGAGGCACAGGTGCCCATGGTGTCAAGGCTCATGCTCATTCCAGAAGCCCACGCGGGCCGTGGAATCGCCAGGAAGATGCTGGTGGAGCCCTTGGCCCAGGCCCCCCTCCTGAGGAATTCCCAAAGGGATCCTTCCATTCAGGACATCATATGGGCAACAACAGTCAGCTGAAAGACTGACGCTTTCTTGGGGAGGGAAACACTCCAGGTCGCTGGCACATGGACACAAGCAGAGACAAGGAAAGTATTGATAGCAACAAGCACAAGCATGGAAGAGGTCAGGGGTTCATGACCAATGCCCCCTCACTAGGGCATTGGTTTAAGCCTTTAGCCAAGAAGAGCTGGGTGGTCAGTTCTGGTCATCTTCAGTCCATCATCCTGGTCTTGGGGGTGGGTCTCTGCCAGTGGCTGCCTGGTATGCTGGTGGGATCCAGAAACTGGCACCCCTGGTGTCCTCTGCAATTGATCAAAAAGGTTAGAGACCGCACTTAAAAGCCAAACTCTAGGTATTAATTAAAACTTAATTGAGTTAATTAGAATGAAAACTAATTAGTTAAAATGTAAAGTTGTCCTTTAATTGCTAATGGGTCTGGGGGGGGGGGGGTTGGGCAGCCATGTTGTGCGTAAGTCGCCACAAGGAGGGGTTGCATACCGCACTGTGCAGATGAGCGCCGTGGAGATGAGCTGGAGATGAGCGGGAAGCGCCTTGGCAACAGCTGAGCTTCGGTAGGTGGGCCTTGAAGACGAGGTGCACGGTGATGTCATCCCCGAAGAGAAAACCTATGGCATGGGAGGGGGCCAGATTAGAAACCATCTCGATGACCTCTAACGGCCAGCACAGGAACAGCAGAGAGAGGGAGGGGTAGTCAGAGGGAAAGGAGGGGGGAGTGGGAAGAGGAAGGAGAGGGGAGGGGTCAGGAAGGAAGAGGGAGGGGTAAGGAGGGAGGAGGGAAGGGCGAGGAGGGAGGAAGGAGTGGGAGAGAGGAGGGGGGAAAGGCGGGATGAGGAAAACAGGAGGGGAGGGGGAAAGAGGAGAAGTGGGAGGGGGAAGAGGAGAAATGGGAGGGGTAAGAGGGAGAGGGGAAATTGGAGGGGGAGGAGGAGGAGCAGAAATGGGAGGGGGAGGAGGGAAAAAACTGGAAGGGGAGGAGGGAGAAAAGTGGGAGGGGGTAAGGAGGACTTGATTGACAGGACACAAGTGTTAGCTGTATGCGCAGGCGCAATCTCAAACCTGGTTTGGCGGGCCAAGAACATTTGCAGGCACAGACCGCTAGGGGGCGCGCAATCAGCACCCACAGCCAAAGAGCACAGCCACCTGCGGCGCGCGCAGAAGGAGCCTCTAACAGCCCCGCCCTCGCCTGGCCAGCAGCTGCCAGGGGCAACAGCTGGCACAGGATGGGCGGGGGGCACCCAACAGGTCTCAGATTAGCAGGGTGAGCAGAGCACCCCCCCAGCCTATTGCACAGGGCCACTGTGTCCCCTAAAACGCATGCCTGCCATCACCAGCCAGAATCCACCTGTGGACATTGGGCAGCACCCCCATGGAAATGCCCAAAGGACCTTCTGCACCCCACAACCGTAAGGGTAACCTGAGAGATATGAAGATATCGATAAGAAATCCTCATAAAGGTATTTCCAGAACATAATTACACTTTTAATAGGTAAAAACACGGCTTGGCCCCGACCTTCGATAAATCCAATTAAACATAAACTAATTACAATGTTAAAAGCCCAGTTCTCAATACGTTTTCACTCAGTTCTGTGGTCTCTGGACACATGGTATATATGGTATCGCAAGAAAATACCATAAAGGCGGCCAAAACCATCTAAAATCATCCAGACCACCACCGCCCCCCCAAAAAAATCTCGTATCCCTTCTCCACAGCAAAAATTCCAAGATCCCGCACGACGACACCGAATTAACTATTTTATAGCCTTTTCATCCTGCTCAAATTAAATAAACTAATCCGCGTCTACGCACTTCCACGACCCCCTAAATCGCACAACCACTGCGGATCACCACATCTCCGCCAAGCGCAAACACTGCAGCCGCTCTCCAATAAGCCTAGGTATCTTAAAACATTTCCCCCTTAGGTAAATGAATCCAGAATTCTCCATTAAATATCACGCCTGACCCCCTCCAACAGAAGAACAAAGGCCACCTCCCCTCCCCACCCCGCCCCCCAAAATTCCGCAGTGCCGCCAGCGCCCTCTGGCGGCCATCAGTAAAACATTCCAGAAACCTGCCACGTAGCAACCCGCTAGCGCCCCCCCACACACAGCCCGCCCGCCCTGAGTGGGGAGGGGGCGGCATGGGGGGGCTTGATAGGGACAAAGGAATTGGCAAAAGGCGACTTTATCAAAAATCAACAGCCTGCAACACGTCAGAATCTTCTAGCAACCACCACGCAACGTTTAAAGGACTCCCGATCCCTGATTCTCAGCTCTCAGCGCCCAGAGCCCCCAAACACACCCCCTTTTCTATATTTTTCTCTTTCCTCTTGCTTCCCAGACCCAAGGACATGGCTTTCTCTCCCTATCAACCCACCCTCTGCTTCTACTCTGTCAGTACCCCCAATTACTTGACCCTCCCTCCGCCCGCTCTTCCCACAGAACTGATCGTAGGGGCTTCTGGCAGGTTTGCGGTTGGGCGCCATCTCTCTCTACCGTTAAGGTTTATCAGGGTGAAACCAGATGATATCAGACATTTTACTCTTAATTTTTTTTATTGCATTTGGCTCCGCACTAAACCTGCGTGCTTGCGTTGGGAATCCCTCATGGATAGGAACCTCTACTTCTCACGCCCACGGGCCACCAAGAAGCTGGCCAAAAACTGAGGGGGGGGTGTTGTGAATATTCCCAAGAGACCCTTCTCTTCAGGTGCTTTTCCCCCTAATCTGGGGGACATGCATAATGCATCCGCCGCCATATCTCCCACCACTCGTGATTCTAAAGGTAGTTTTAAACACAGAAAATACGGGTTTTGAACCCCAGTGACTGCGGGACATAGGATTCCGACATGGGTTTGGTCCGATTCCCCCCACTCCTCTTAATTTAAGCCGCCACCACCCCACTTACCCTCAAGGACTGGACAAGAATGGGGCCCTGATTCCCCCCCCCCAAAAAAAATGTGCCTCGAGATTTTATTTCCTGACAGCATTTTGTTGCCGACACTCAGGACCAGGCGAGGTGGCCACCTTCAGTAGAAGGTCCCGGAGTGTACCCTTCGGCATGTCCAGGAGGACAGGACCCAACTCAGAAGGGGGGTGTAGCCTTCCTTTTTGCACATCCTTTCCAGCAAGGATGGCCAACCACTCACCTGTGGGGAGATTCTCGCGTGGGCGCCCTGGTTCTTCGGAGGAGCTGCAGCCGAGGCCAGCAAGCCAAGGCGCGCTCCATCTCAGCTCTCCGCCGTCTGCGCTAGGGGCTGGCTGGGTGGGGTTTATATGGAGGCGCAGAAGGGGTGGTCTCTGACGTCAGCGCATTCTGCTGCAATGCGCTCATTTCTCCAAAAGTGATTGGCCGGAAAAATGAGCCCCCCAGATTCTATGACAAATTGCTCTAGCCGCACCCAGATTGCAGCAAAGAAGGGAGGAAAAAATTCTGCCGCAGTGCCCCTCGCCGCCATGACCAACACCCTGTGCTCACTGGTGCTGTTTCCCCTCCAGGAACCCCGCTCGCCGAGCAGGGCGATTTGCGTGCACAATTTGCTGACAGGAGGGCACTAGAGATGATTATAGGGTGGGCTGAGGGTAAAGCGGGGCTCTAAGGGTAGCAGATCACACACCTGGCTATTTCGGAACCTCTATTAGAGGATGCGTCTTAGGGAAAGAGAAGGATGCTTTCTGCTTATTGTCCTGGAAAATAAAATCCCCGGGCAAGATAACGGGTACCCAAATGGAAAGTCGGCGGCTGTCACCCCCTTTTAGCCCACCCACCCATTTCTGATTGGTTAGCTTTGACAAGGGAGACTCGGCACAGCACCTTCGACTCAGATAAATATATAAATAAATAAATAGGCAAGCAAGCAAGCAGGTTTTGAGTCCCTGCTCTGCGGCTCACAATCTCCGGATAATGGGAGGGAGACAGAACCCTGCCATGCCCTCTCCTTTTCTAGAGGGTCCATTTCCTCCACGTTAATAAGGGGGTACCCCCTAACGGGATTGTAATAAAAAAAAAAAAACCTATGCATGAGCCTTGTCCCTCTAGGGAAAGTACTTTTCGAGTTCTGTGTCCCACTTGAAGATGTGTGAGGTACCCCCCCCCCAATTGGAGGTGATTTCTCTCACATGTACACTTTGAAAAGCACCCCCCCCCTCACGCCGCCCCGAGGAAACAGGCAGCGACACATGGTGTGGCAGACCACGGCTGCACGGCCGCGTGCACTGGGACCTGGCACCCGAGATGCGATCCTTAACAGGTGGCGCCTTCCGCGGCTCTGCCGGGCACTAAGTGGCAAAACGGGCAGGGCCGTCAATCAAATGTCCTCTCGCAAAGGTCAAAACGCTGTTGAAAGGGACTAAGGATCTATCTTAGGGTGACAGGTGGGTGGCAGCCGGGAGGGCAAGGATGAAGCGCCTGGTGACAGAAGAGGGTTGAGAATGAGTGGTGGGCCCCCCAGGGGGAAAGGCAGAGGGGCCCCGCGGGGGTATCAAGTTAGAACAGAGCTCCTGCACTTCTCAAAGGGGGTTAAGAGCAGCTCCTCAGAAAGCCCCCTAGGCACCAGCAGTCCTGCGAGGTGGCCACAACCCAGACGGGGCAGTCGGGGCTGGACTGAAGGGACACGCTCTTTGTAAAGCCCACGGCCAGTGAAAGGGCGGTGAAAATGGGCCACCGGGCCATCAGGGACCCCGAGCCTTGAGCGGGGGGCTTGTTTTGAGATACTCAGGCTCATCTGGGGATATGACGATCAAGTGGGCTTTGGGGTTCATGGTTGGGGGCCACTTAACGTGTCGATAATGAGAGGGAGACAGAGAACACGCCACTGACAGTTTGGGGACCGTGTAAGGCGTCCCCACAGACTAAAGCCCCCCAGCAGAGATGCGAGGCCGACAGGCTTGCACCAACGACGGACGTCAAGAAAGCTTACAAAAATCATGGCTCCGAACATCGCAGTCAACAGGAGAACGTTTATTAGCCACGGTATTAATAGCTAGGAAACAGCCGTAGACGGCCGGGACCAATCAGCGGCCAGGAGCCCCTGTCGTCAAGCCCGCGCGGCCAATCAGACGCCAGCAGGCCGAGTTGCTAGCCTCCCCCGGGCAGAGGCGAGGGGCGCGCGTTGTCACGGGGGGCTCCAGCTCGCTCTCCAGGCGTGGGAGGCCTGAGTGGGAGCCCAGGTAACCACCAGAGAGCGTCAGTGGTCACGCACTCGGGGCCTCTGGAGCCTATCTTAAAGACAGTGTCTTTTGGCAACAGCTCTGCAGCCCCAAAGATCCTGAGTTGACACTCTGGGAGGAGCCCCAGGCTGTGGTTGGGGTGCCCCTGGGAGGCCCTGTGGAGGGAGAAACTCCAGACATGCAATGCGCATCTCTCTCGTCCAGGCCAGGCCCCACGAGGGGAGCGGGGCCTCCCAGCGCCAAGTCAGCTTCTCTGCGTTTTTTTTTCCCCTGGTCTTCCTGGCTCCTAAGCCCGCTGCTCTGAGGTTCACAGCAAACCCCACTCCTCTTTTTCAGGGTCTTAACTGACAGGCCAAGGTAAAGGACCCCGGGAATGATGTGTTCCTGACAAAAGTGTGGCGGGTTTGAATCCCAGCTCTGCCCCTCCTTGCTGGGAGGCCGAGGGCCAGGCCCTTCTCTCTGGGCCCTATTTCCTCATCTGGAAAAAGGAAAGAGTTGGACAAGATGGTCCCCGAGGAGCCTTGCAGCCCTGCTTTGCTTGATTTGAATGTATACATCAGGCGAGTCAAATGTCTTCCAGAACATTGTGCATGACAGTAATTAGTATCAGGTGTGCCCTGCAGCCCATGTGGTTACTTCATCACGCTGCTTTTCTTTCCATTGTATTTTATTTTAAACAGAACTCCATGGCAACATGTGTATCCTTCTGGCTCCCTAGAAGAAAGAAGAAAGAGAGAAAAAGATAGAAAAAGAAAAGGCTGAGAGAGAGAGAGAGAGAGAAAGAGAGAGAAACGTCTGCTATAAATGAATCCTGCTGAGCACGGTTTAACCACAATACAAAAAAAAAGAAAAGAAAAGAAAGAAAAGGAAAAAGAAAAATCCATACGTTCAAATATTTTCATTGGCTTTTCTGGAGCTCAGAACCTAACTTTTAAAATATTTATTGGTCCAAACCAATGGAAGAAATAACTTGAAAGAGCCAATCTGGGATAATCTTTGGATCCCAACCGTTTCTCAATCCGAGAGAGGGTCGGCCATGCTTTCTGTGCATGAAAAAGACATTTGAGGGCTCAGATTCGTATCTATAGGGCAAAACAGACAAGGAAATCCAGGTTGAGAAATGGCTCGCCTTCCTCCCCGTGCATGCTGAAACCCAACTCTCCCCGAGAGCGTGGAGGGGGGCCAGCTCCCAGGCGCACGCTTAGCCTGTGGCCTTTTTTTTTCTTTTTTTCTTTTTTCTCTTTTTTTTTCTTTTTCACATAGATCTAATTCAAAGCACACATTTTTCTTCTTATTATTTTTTTTTAATTCATACTTGGGAACCCTCAAAAGCCGTGTGAGCGGTCTCCTATCCACATGCACATACTTGTGGGCGAGTAGACAGGCGACCTAAGATTCAGCCAGGAAATGTGGACAAGGTCCTCCTCTCTCCGTCTCCTCGCCGTGGGTCAGCATGCTCTCTTCTCCAAACCATACTGAGAGCTTGTTACAAATCAACATCCCCTGGGTGCCTGTGCCTATAAGCAGGCCTTCCCACCCGCCCAGAGACCCACCCCCCAAAACAGCCGGGTTCCCACAGATCTCTCAGGGCCCTCCTGTGGGCACTTCGGAGACCAGACGGCAGAAGTGGAGGCTGACAACGCTGTCTTCCTAACCTCTATGCCTCCTTTTAGCTGCTGGACTGGGCGTCAGACAACAGTTCTATCTTGTGGGGTCCTAGACCTGACAGAGGCCCTTCTAGAATGCACAGCAATGCTGTTCAGCAGCCCTTCAGGAACACAATTTCGCCTTCTCTCTTCAGCTTGGCGTTTAAGGCTTGTGTAATGGACTCACTTTTCACTTCTGTTCGCTTATCCAAATTCAGTTTATACCCACATTCCCTTTGAGTTGGATGTGAGGGGGAAGTGTCATAATCCTGGGGTTGGGAAGTGAGTTCCGTGGCTGCCTATGCACAGCTGGGCTCCTAACCAGGACCCCAATGTCAAGAGCACTCTGGTCCCCTGAAACCTGATTTCTGGATACAGCCCCAACCTTTGCACAGAGGAGCTTGCCAAATTGTAGATATTACAAGACAAATAAAATTCTGCCTCTTGCAAAAGGCCAAGGATAAAGCTCGCTTCCCGGCAGAGCACTGGGCCTGCAGGCAGCGCACACTCGCGTTTGACTCTGGGGTCCGTGGTACGCGGGAGAGGGGAAGGGTTGCTCTGCAGGGAAACTCGTCATGACTAGAGTCCGTGAAAAAGAGCTGGAAGGTAATACCCCAAAATTACCGCCTAATACCCCTAAAAACCATTAGTTGTTCTGGGCAAATAGATTCTGGACAATTTTTCTTCTTTCTGCTTTTATGGATTTCTCTACTGGCATATATTGCTTTTATAAGTGTCCCCCTTTTTTTTTTAAATGCAGCAATCCAAGAAGAGTGTCCATTTGAGCCTCTTCCTTAGGGACCTAAAATATGTAATATTTTTCTAATAAGTAAATAAAAGTCAGGAGACATTTCTCCTGAGCAGCTCAAGACAGGGTCCCCGACAGAGGCTCAAGCATGGAGTGTGCTTGGTAAGGGTCTGGGGGCAGCCCTCCGGCCACACTCGACTTCAGGAAGGGCTCTCTTGAGCAGCAGAAGTGAACAATTCCAAGCTGGGAATAACAACAAAAGAAATGAACTTCGTTGGTTTCATTCCTGCAGGAGGGGCCTAGAAAAATCCATTTACCAGGGGACCACGGGCCAGGAACGGGGTCTTGGCGAAGCAGGCCATCATCACGAGTTGGGTTTTAGAAGTCACATCCTGACACTAGGAAAACGTGGCCATGTCGCCCCACCCCAGCCCCTAGACGGGGCCCCCCTGACTTTGGGTGTGGGCCAGCCCCGGATTCAAGCAAGGGGTTTTCTTGGCCTAACTCCATGGAAATATTTCCTTCGGTGCAGCAAAGAACTGCTTCATTCAACTGCCTGCGGCTAGGGAGGGGGCTGGCTTTACTGTGTTGACAGAGAACGGCAGAGACCTGGGGAGGGGCCCCCCCGAGGAGAAAATGTATTCCAGGTAGAACAGGACTGGAAAGTTTGCTTGAAAAAAAAAAAAAAGAAAAAGAAAAAAAAAAACCTAAAAGATTGCTGACAGTTGAAAAACTGCCACCCCACCCAAGAGGCTCCAAGAGAAGACATTTGTTTGTACTAGATTTCAGCGAGGACTACAGCAGGGACCTGTCTTCCTAACGGCAGAGGGAAGGGGGCCCGTTCTGGGCATGCTTTCAGTTTAAACAGTCGAGGTCTGGATCCTTCCAGAGCCCGCAGTCGGCCTCCCTGGGCCAGGCCTAGTGATAGCTGGGTCAGCGCTGACCCAGAAGATCCCAGCTCACGAGTGGAGAGCCGAGAGCGCCCAGGGGACCCTCCGATTAGATACTCTGTGCCCAAGGAAAGTAGGGGCGGGTTCCAGAGGGCACACATCCTCCCTCCCTTGCCGACCCGGGGTTTGTGAGGTACAGCTCAGGAGTTCATCTGCAAACGGAGAAGCTTTTCGGGGAACACGGAACGTCTTCACTGAGACATGGGATCGTTCATCCTACTACCCATTGCCATCCAGAGGGTGGAAGAGGATGAGAAAGCAGCCCAGGGCAGGGCAGGCAGGCAGGCAGATGCCGCTCTGGCCCGTGCAGACTGGAGTTGGTACCACCTGTTATTCCTGGCACCCGAACCGGGATGACGGCACAAAATCACAAGGCAGGCTTTCTTTCCCGGCTCCTGGGTAGACCAGCAGTCCTACCTGGCGGTTGAGGGTTTGGGCCCTGATCAGAACACAGGTGCAAGTTCACTGGCTACCTGTATGGCTTTGGGTTCATCTGAACTTTGTTTTCATGACCTCTAGAATGGGGATAAATGCTTCCTTCCGGTGAGATTAAACAGAGGGGAAATATCGTTTGCTGTATGAGGATGTAAAGGGAATATAGTCAACAAAATTGTTTGTTTTTTATTATTTTTGAAAGAGAAAGTGGGGTGGGGGGTAGAGAGAAAAAGAGAGACAGAAACATCAAACTATTTCTGTATGTGCCCTGACAGGGATTGAACCGGCAAACTTTGTGTACCAAGAAGACGTTTTTACCAACCTAGCTATCAGGCCAGGGCTATCGTCCGGTGGCGCAGTGGATAGAGCATCAGACTGGGATGCAGAGGACCCAGGTTCGAAACCCCGAGGTTGCTGGCTTGAGCGTGGAGTTACTGGCTTGAGCGTGGGATCATAGACATGACTCCATGGTCGCTGGCTTGGGCCCAAAGGTCACTGGCTTGAGCAAGGGGTCACTCACTCTGCTGTAGCCCCCCCCCATCAAGGCACATATGAGAAAGCAATTGATGAACAACTGAGGTGCCGCAATTAAGAATTGATGCTTCTCCTCTCTCCCTTCCTGTCTGTCCCTATCTGTCCCTCTCTGTCTCTATCACCAAAATAATAGTAATAATAACATTTTAATAACTAAGTATGATGCTGAGTGGTACTAGAGTTATCGGAGGATCATTTTATAAAATACATAATTGTGTAACTACCATACTGTATACCTGAAACTAATACAAAATGATATCAAATGTCAACTGTAATTAAAAATAAAAGAAAACAGAGAAAGCCCTGGTCAGATAGCTTGGTTGTTTAGAGCACTGTCCCAATGCACAGAGGTTGCTGGTTCGATCCCTGGTCAGGAACCACACACAGGAATAGATCGCTGTTTTTGTCTTTCTTTCTCTGTCTCACACTCTCCCTTCCTCTCTCTCTAAAGTCAATCAACAATTTTTTTAAAGAAAAAGAATTAAAAATTAGAAAATGAAGAAAAATAAAAATAATCCTTCTATTATGTTCAAAACTACTCCCCCCCACACACACACACACCCTTCCTCCTATAAAAACCTTCCCGGTTGTGCAACCCCATGAGGGTTCTCAAAGTTCCTAGATGGGATGCTGCCCGATAATAAAGCCAACTAGACCACCAGAAAAAGACAAAAACACTGTGCTTTATTCCCCACGTGTCCCCGGCTATGAGAAATGGACGGTGGCTGAAGGAATGAACCTTCTCGTTTTCAATGTCGTTGGCATTTACTTTATAAGAAGCATAAATTTATTTTGTAAATCTAAAAATATTTCAATCCAGCCCTGGCCGGGTGACTCGGTGGATAAAGCATTCTTCCCGTGCGCCGAGGCTGCAGGTTTGACCCCCAGGCAGGGCACATTAGAGAAACCATCAGTGGGCGCAGAACTAAAGGGAACAACCAGGTGGAGAAACGAGTTGATGCTTCTCTCTCCTCCTCCTCCTCCTCCCCTCTCCCTTTCTCTCTTGTTTTTTCAAAATCATGGAAAAGTTTTATATCTATATTAATGCAATAGAACCACTAGGGCAAACGGCCAAGGCACCTTGTTTCCTGCCCCTGACACACAGGTGCCCTTAGGCTCGGCGCTGGCTGGACTGCTCCATTGGTTAGTGCACTGTCCCGATACACCAAGGTTGTGGGTTCGATCCCTGGTCAGGAGACAGACGTACAAGAATCAACCAATGGGCTCTGGCAGGGATGCTCAGTGAATGAAGCACCATCCTGGCTCACCAAGGTTGCAGTTTCCATCCCCAGTCAGGGCACATAGGGGAAGCAATATCAGTACACAAAGTACACAACTAACTGGATCAGCTAAGTGGAACAATGAATTGATGCTTCTCTCTCTCTTTCTCCCTCCTCAACCCCCTTCCTCTCTCTAAAATTAATGGGAAGTTTTTTTCCGTTGGAAAAAAATCAAAGGGGGGAAAAAAGAATCAACCAATGAATGCATAGATAAGTGGAGCAAGCCTGACCAGGCTTGTGGTGCAGTGGGTAGAATGATGGCCTGGGACACTGAGGATCCAGGTTCAAAACCCCAAAGTCACTGACTTGAGCACAGGTTCATCTGGCTTGAGCCCGGGGTCACCAGCTTGAGAGAGGAGTCACTGGCTTGATTGTGGGATCATAGACATGACCCCATGGTCACTGGCTTGAGCCCAAGGTGGCTGGCTTGAGCAAGAGGTCACTGGCTGGACTCTAGCCCCCCAGTCAAGGCACACATGAGAAGCAATCAATGGACAACTAAGGTGCTGCAACTATGAGTTGACGCTTCTCATCTCTCTCCCTTCCTGTCTGTCCCTGTCTGTCTGACTGTCAGACAGTCACTAAAAAGATAAAATAAAGAAATAAGTGGAAAAACAAATCAATGTTTCTCTTCCTCCTTTTCTCTCTCTCTAAAATCAATCAATAAATTTTTTCAGAAAACTTTTTAAAGTAACAGCTTTAGAAAAACATGTCTAGGCTGCTGAACCCTGATCTGACGTCTGGGAAATGGACTGAGCCAGTCCCACCGTCGGTCAGGCGGAAAAGAGAAGCAGGGCTCCCGCTCTCCACCTCCTGACTGCACTTTGTGGGCTCTCTGTGCACCAGGCTGGCCCCCAAGCACAGACGCCCACCCCTGTACCTCCTATACACACCACTGACAAGGGCGAACTCTCTCCCTCGGTAATGCCTCCTGTCTCAGAGTCTGGGTTCTGAGATGCAATTTGCAGATTCGGTGGGAAAATAGCTCTTCCAGATACAAACATCCTCGGCACGCTGGGGCAGCCTCCGCCCCTTCTGCCTTGCTGTGGTTCTCTCCCCGGTGGCGGCGGGAGACAGCTCCGTGCAGCCTGGCAGGGTGGCAGCCGGCGAGGCCGGTGACCTGCTCTCACATGAGACCCCGATTCACGTTCTGGTCCCACCACTTAGTGGCTGCTTGACTTTGGGTGAGTCCCTTCTGCTTCTCTCTGCCTCCGTTTCCCCATCTGTAAAATGGGAATAATAATAGTACTTGTATCTCAGGGTTGTTTAGAAGATTAAATCACAGCAGAGCCCGGCAACCCAGTCAATGATCAATCAGTATTGAGGTGGCATCTTCCCACCCCATGCAGATGGGGAGAGCGAATCTGACAATGCCACCCTTCCTACAGGGATGTGGGGCATGACACCTCGACCACAGCCTCCTGATTCGTGAGGGGACAGCTCTGGGCCTGGCAGAGGAGAGCTGTGAGCCTCTTGGTCCTACGAATCATGGGATACAGGCACCAGCAAAAGCTCTGGGTGGCCAGGCATGCTGCAGGCTGGTTCCCACCCTGGGTCTCGTCTAGAGCCAGGATGCAGACGCGTCTTGCAGCCTTAGCACGCCTAAGAGCTTTATTTCCTCCTTTGGGGGATAACTTCACCCCCCGGGTCAGGGGGGTGACTGCGGGTCACCACAGGTAATTTCAGCACGCCACAGGTCCGTCCACGCAGTGTCTTGCCACCATCTAGTTCTCCAACTTGCTCAGGCTTACGCTCTGCAACCGCTTCACCCTCCCAGACACGGGCTCAAATGTTCAACATACCCTTTAAGTGTTTGCAGAAAGGATGAGCTTAAAGGTGCCTGCCTTTAGGTAAACGAAGCTTCCTGGTACATTCAATGATAAAAAAAAAAAGGGCAAACAGAAGCTGCCTTTCCCAGGCCTGCCTGCTCCCCTTGGCTTTGAGCCTGAAGTCACCACTGTCTCCATGAATGGTTGGGTATGGGGGGGCTTCAGGAAGACCACGGGGACCCCCAGCCCTCTGAGGAAGCACCGACCCTCCTCTTTATCCCACTGAGCCTCTGTTTCCCTTCTGCAAATACTCATGCCACAGGTTGACCCTGAACACAGAAAGAAAAAAAAAAGACTCACAGAGTATTAAAAACAAAAAGCAGTCTGGCCGGTGGTGGCACAGTGGGTAAAACATTGTCCAGGAATGCTGAAGTCACTGGTTCAAAACCCTGGGCCTGCCGGGGGTTGAGGCGCATGTGAGAAGCAACTACTATAAGTTGATGCTTCCCCTTCTCTCTCTTGCTCTCCACTCCCTAAAATCAATACTAACTTTGAAAAATCTTAAAAAAAAAAAGTAAGAAATGCTTACTGGTAAGAAATGCAGTCAATAATATGGTAGTAACGATGTACGGTGTTGGGGGAACTAGACTGGCGTATCAGAGCGATCACTTTGTAGGTCACAGAACTGTCTAACCACTATGCAACACAGCTCTCCGAGTTACCGACATCGGACTTCAGTATAACTCATACTCATGAGAGGAGCACCATAAGGGCTAATGGTGACCCATGGCGGTCCGACATCAGGGGAAATGCTATCGTAGAGTTACTGGACTCACACGGCGAAAACTAACCAATGACGACCTTCTGGAAGGAACTACAGCAACAGATGACAGCATTTAGGGAAGAAAACAGGGACCTGGGAACTCTAGAACCGAAAAAGTTTTTTTACAAAAGGGTTGGCTGATGCTTTTCATCTCGCTGAAGCAGGAAATTCCTGCAGCAGAATCAAACCCGGACTCTCCAACACCAGTCCCGTCCTCTCCAACAAGTCCATCGTCTTCTGCATCCTCCAAGATTGGTTAAGGTTGTATTTGAAAATGTTTAAATCTTTAGATGCACAGAAAGGTAAAAATAAATACTACGTTAAGACCAACACCTGTGTAAGTTGCATTTAGTAAGTAAATGTACCTGTTTCAACCTACATACAAATTCATCTTAAGAACAAACCCACAGAACCTATCTCATTTGTAACCCAGGGACTGCCTATAATATAATGTTAAGTGTCAACTGTAGCTGAAAAAAATAAATAAATAAAATATGACAATAGATCTATTGGCAAATAAGCCTAAACCAGGTTCCAGTGAAGAGAAGAAAAGAAAGAAAGAAAGAAAGAAAGAAAGAAAGAGAGAGAGAGAGAGAGAGAGAGAGAGAGAGAAAGAAAGAAAGAAAAGAAAGAAAGAAAGGAAGGAAGGAAGAAAGAGAGAAAAAGAAGCAAAAAGAAAAGGAAAAGAAGAAAAGAGAAGCACTGGGTGCCTAGGCTGGCCGTGTTTCTGGAGTTACGGATAAAATGACATGTGGAGGGACCAGCTCACGGCCTCTTGGCATGTGGCATTCAGGGCGCCGGGCTGCACCCCTTCGATGCCCCAGGTGGGCTCTGGCTGCCCCTGCCTGCATCTCAGGTGCCCAGGGAGCTCGGCCCAGGCCCTGAGAGCAGTGAGTGCCCCCCACCCTCCCAGGGGAAAGAGGGATGACAAGGGGTGAATTGTCACTGAACTAGGAGGGCCAGCTGAGGGGGACTGGGATGCCACAGAAAGCTGGCACCTCTCGCCCGCCAGCCCCGAGCACCAGGAATTCTGGGCCCACGTCCTTTCCCGACAGTCTGGCCTTAGGTCCGTTTCCCAGAAACCTCACTGTTTACCCTGAGGGGCCTCCAGAAGCAGAACTCTTTCAGATCCTGCTTTGGGCTGTAAGTCGCTTTCTGGTTGGCTCGGGGCACAGACATCTCAGAGCATTGAACGTATGGCCACGTGGCCGTCCCAGAGATCCAAGCAAAACTGTCTGGCTGCCCGGCCTGAGCCATTCCCTGAAAGGCTTCAGTGTATATGCAGGCCTCCCGCTCCGGGGGTTCACGCAGGGCGCTCACAAACGCCCTGAGCAGCTGGCACAGACCGTGGCTGGGACCTATAGCTGGTTTCCGCAGCCCAAATCAGGGCCTTCATTTAGAGAAACTTGAGTGGACCTGGGCTGGGGGCAGTGGGGTGGAGGGGGTGTCAGGAAGTGGACGGGCTGTGTATAAGCTGCCTGTCCCATCCGGCTGGAAGGAAGCCAAGTGGAGGTAGGTGCAGGAGGTAGTGAGGAGGGGGGTGGGGGGTAAGGCAAGGGGCAGAGGGGTGGAGGTGACTGGGCACTTCCCTCCCTGGGGATAGGTTGCCACAAGAATGAGCATCCATGTGAAACAGGCAGGCTCCCAACTGCCTGTCCCAGGACCTTGTCTGACGGTCATGCTGACCAGCACCACCGAAGAGGGGCCACCACTGAAGAAATGCGGGCCAAGAAGGGCGGCGGGGGCCGGAAGCCTGGCGCTACCTCCTGAGAGAATCCTTCTGTGTCGTGTCCACATCCCACCACAGTCTGGGTTTCCAGCATGCTGCTCTTGGCTTCTTTTAGGACAAAAAGTCGTGCTCTCTGTAGAACAAAGTCTCCCCCCGCCAAAAAAAAAAATGCCCAAATGAATAAAGCAGAAGACAGAACAGGTGTCTGAGAACCTGGGAGACACATTCGCCCTGTGTGTGCCACGTCCCACCCCTGTCCCACCTCCCAGGGTGGGGGGCAACATGGCCCGGGCTCCTCAGGATCCTTGCACATTCTTTTTTAGATTTTATTTATTTCCTTAGTTGTGTATTTATGAACTTGATTGGGGTGACATTGGTCAATGACATTAGGTACATTTCGGACGTCCAGCATTATAATTCGACATCTGTATAGTCTATTCAATGGACTCTATTGCATGCTCACCCCCCCCACCCCCGAAAGGCTTGTCCCCCTCCGGGACCAGGTCTGTGCGGCCCGGCTCACTCCCCGCTTCCCCTGCGGTAACCAGCATTCTGTTGTCGATATCTATGAGGTTCTTGTGAGTTAAGAGCCTGATTTGGGGTCCAGGAAGGCAGCCCAAAAAGCTGTGCCCCTCCCACTCAAGAAATGTGTGAGGGTCTGTGTTGGACCAGGAGACACTGCAGCCTTTCAGGGACGCCCCACTCCAGGGCGGGCCCCCAGCCTCATGGCGGGTCTCCAGACCGGGGCGGGCGGGCAGGGCGGGAGGGGAGGGAGGAGGACTGGGACTGGGCGTTCAGCAGAAGTTGTTGCCACGTCCCCATATGTTAAAGGCAGTGCTGTGTCTGCACTTCCAGCCCCTGTGGGAGGCAACGTGAGGCCAGAGCGAGGCCAGAGCGGGATGCAGGAAAACTTGAGCATCTGCTCCCAGAGCCTGGAGTCAAGTCAAGATGACCTCAGCCCGAAAGCTGCACTCCCAAGCGGGCGGGGCGCCCGGCAGGCCCCCAAGTGGAAGGCCACACGGAACAAAGCACAGACGCATGCAGAATTGTGCTCCCCCAGATTAGGATTGCTCCCTTGAACTCGTATCCCCTCTAAAGAAAGCGGGGAAGCCCCATGCCATCCCTCCCATCCTGAGCCAGGGTGTCCTTGTCCCGGGCAAGCCCGGGCTCTTTGCTTGAAGACCCTCACTGGGTCGGAAGCAGCCGTGTGACTCTCCAGCACCCCAACTTGCAGCTGGGGGGGGTGAGGTCCCCTGAGTCTTGTTCCCAGAGACCAGCCTCACCCCACAGGGAGCCTGCAGGAAGGAAAAAGCGATACTTGATTAGGACCCCATCACAACGTCCCTGTTGGACTTTTGTTTGTTTAAGATTTACATTCTTTTAGTCAACTATTTTCCAGACTTACCATAAAAATGCTGCCCTCACCACCACCCCCCCACACCCATATGCAGGTTGTCTCATCAACCTGGTGCCTCACCGATGGTCTAAAGGAGTATGGCTTTCTAGAGGGCATTGGGGCAGCAGGGACCACACCTGGACGTGTACAGAAGTCCCAGGCCGGCCATCGCCTCTAGAAACGACCCCCGCGGAAATAATGGCAGCCTGGTGAAGACCCAGGGTGACAGGGGTTCCCAGGGCTTTCTGTCCCTCTCAACAGCTCCTTGAATCCTCACCCAGGAGGTACGTTCTCTCGTGCTGGGTTTACAGGTGAGGAAACTGAGGCGCAGAGCGACTGCCTGTGAGAAGCAGGCCGGGATTCGTGTCGGGAGGCACGCCTCCTCCCTGCCGCGTTGCCGTCACGGGTCACGCATCTCCCTTGGTCATGAGGACATGGAAAGTTCCAGGAACGGTGCACCAAGTTCTGGCCCCGCAGGCAAGCCGGAACCTCAAAGGAGGTTAAGGGGTCATCTGCGCACAGCTCTCCAATCTGGGAGTTATCTGTGTCTCCCTCTCCAGATGCGATAAGCCTACCAGGCCCAGGGCTGGGCCCAGGAGGGGGCTTGGCCGCACCTGGCCATCACCAGGCTGCAGGGAGCTCCGTGCCGAAGTCAGTTTGAGTTGACCCTCTAGAGAGGGCGTCTGGTTTTCCTTAACGTGGGAGAAAGGCCGGTGGCCTTCTCCCAAGGACCAGGAAAGCACAGTGCGGCCCCCAGGACCGAGCTCTGTGAGGTCCCCGTCGTACCGCAGGGAGTCAGGGGGAAGCGGAGAACCCCAGCTCCGCGACGTCCCCCGCGCTGCGGATCCGTCTCAGCCACCCTGCTGCACACAAAGCCCCAGGGCAGGAGTGGCAGGTACCCCCACCCCGCTGACCCTGGCACCCCGCTGTGCCACCGCGCAGCTAGCCGCGGGGCACCGCCCAAGGAGTGGGACTCTCACAGGCCCGCAAATGGTTCGAAATCGCTAGAGACCGTTCAAACGATTTATCTTCTTTTCAAAGATGCCGAGCAGCCCAGGCACATAGCTGCACGTCCCTAAATTATCTTTCCGCTTGCTCAAAAGATAAGCAGGGCCAGCAAGATTCACCCAAGAGGCTTCGGGCAGTTTCGGGGTAAATGCCACCAGGTGCCACACCTCCCGTGAGACTCTCAGATCCTGAAACTCATTCCTCTGTCCTCAGTGCTGAGCCCGAGAGGGGGATGGGCAGCCGCCAGCCTCACCCTTCCCCCAGCACGGACACAGCCATTTGCAAACTAGCAAGACCAGGCTGGGGGCACGAAAACTCCAGGCTGGAGAGTTCTTCCCCTTCTTAAAGGAACAGAGCAAGCCCGGCTGGAAACAGCCTGGACCGACGACTCCCACCCGTAGGGCAGTTAGCTCTGTGCACTTCCCGGGCGAAGTCACACCGCCTCTCGCTCCAGGCTGGAAGAGGGAGCCCACAGATCCCGTGGGCTGTTGCGTGCTGCTTCCTATGGGCTGGGAAGGGGCTACACCCATTCTGGCACCACTGTGAAGAGGACTCTTGGGAATCACTGGGGACCCTCAGCTGGGGTGCCCAGAGGCCCCGAGACTCACCCTTATTCCAGCTTTGACTTGGGAGCATTAAGATGAGAGCCAGCCTGTGGGCAGCAAGCCTCTCCCCTTCCTGGCTGCCCCAGGGAAGTCGCTGGCTTGGAAATCACGTGGGACGGTCAGGGCCCACTGTGCTGGGTCCTGTGTGACAGTCTCCTGGCGTCCCCGGCAATAGGCCAAAGTCAACAGTCAAGGGTTTGAAGGAAAAGAGTGCCACTGAGGGCTACTGGAGCACATCCTGTGCATCAGATGAGAGGTCTGTCGGGTTGGGTCTGCGTAAGACAGCAGAGAGCCTCAGGGACCGAGTCGGGGGTAGAGACTTCTCCAAGGTGTGACTTCTCCACCAACAGAGACACGGTTGCCCTGAGAATCTTATCCCAATGAGATAACTATTTCAAGGGGTGCAGAACCTCTTCCCAGTGAACCCCCATCTTCCTTCTCCCCAGCTCTTCTGTCTCCTGGCAGCCTCGTTGCCCTGCCTTCTGGCAAAACAAGACCCAGGGCTCTGCTCAGTTCTGGGGAGCAAGAATTGCCCCTCGCCGAGAGAAGCACAGGGCTTGAGTGCCAGAAGCTTTGTGTCTAGGAGACAGTCAAGGTCTATCTAACGGAGTGGAGGGGCCCAAACAGAAGTGTGTGTGTTCACAAGTGCGTGATTGTGTGTCTGCTCTTTTGTGTTGGGGTGAGAGTGAAGTTGGCAACAGAATACAACACAGCTCAGGCTTGCATATGCCGGAGTAATATCCGCAGCCTGGCATCATACCCAAGCACTGCCAGGACGCCTAGGTCTGCACCACCTGGGCTTAGACATCCCAAAGGGCTAAAATCTGCCTGGGAATGAAGACGAGGCTAAGCCTCCCTCCGACTCCACCCTCCCCCACTTCGGGCTGGTGGTTCACTAGTAACTAAGGGCCTTGGGGGAGGGTCAACTAAGAGTCAAGTATCAATTCCTCTTGAAATGCAGAGTTTCAGATGGGGGAGGTGCACAGCAGGGCCCTGGAGCAATGTTGCTGCAGCTTCTTAGCAAATACTTGAGTCTTGCACAAATTGGCCCGAGGCCCGTAGATAACCCTCGAAACCGAGAATCGTGGAGTCACAGAAAGTCACGAACAACGGCCAGTTTTGGGGAGTCACAGTGAACTGTGCTGAAGAGAAGTGCATCCAAGAAGCCAGGGGGTTAGGGCAGATGAGTGTGGCCACTTACAGTGCTGCAGGATTATGGCACAGCGGACCGCGGCCAACAGGCGGACCTCGGCAACGGGTGGACCGCGGCAACGGGCGGATCGCGGGCAACGGGCGGACCGCGGCAACGAGGCGGATCGCGGGCAACGGGGCGGACCGTGGGCAGCGAGCAGATCGCGGGCAACGGGCGGACCATGAGACACTGGCAAACCCTAGCACAGCAATGGCATCCTCCTCTCCTTAACCTGCACACTTCTGACAATCCCAGATTTGAGTCTGGGGTGTGAATATCACCCTGGCTCCAAAGCTGGCCAGCAGCCCACCCTCGATACAGTATAGCTGTGTTCACATTGCTATAAGGGCTGAGATACAGGTGCCACACCTTCTCAGACCCCAAAACTCAATAACTCGGGCCCCAGATCTGAAAGGGTAGGGTGTCGCTGATTGCACTCTGAACAACACATCAGGCCGGTGGGAGAGCCATTTGAAAAATGCCGGCCCAGGGCGGGGACGACCCCACCCCTGGAGTTCAGGAGATGAGTTGATCTTTCTACCTCTAGCCGGTCTTTTTTATTTCCTTAAAGGAACAAGGCATGCCCAGACAGGCTGTAGGAACAGCTCTGAGGATGAAATTCATGGAGTTCATCATGGCAGGGAGGTCAGTCATCACTCTTCTTGCCCTCTCCCTCACCCAGCATGGGAGGTCCACAGAGTGGACACAAGACATTCAGGAGCAGTCCCAGCAAACCATTCCCTTGTGCGTGATCACCCGCACTGGCCCAAGGATCGGAGACATCGTGGCATACTCATACAACTCATAGTGTTTTCATAAACCGTACCATGATATTATTTTATTTTTTCAATACAACAATGCTAGGAAATGGGTCTTCTGTCCCCCTGATTTGGAGAATCCCAAACTGGCTCCTCTCACAAACCAACCAGGTACCAGGTCTACCAAGCAAATGATAAAGGAAAAGAATTGGGGGTACAGGTGGGATCTCAGGAGGAGAACTGGATCATTGAGATCCCCCCCACCAATTTTCCTAAATTAGGATGAAGGTCCGTGGAACACCTTCCATGGCAGACTTTCAGCAAATCCCTGAGAGGTGCCTGTGACTGCGTGCTGGTATATCACCACGAGAGCCCGTGAAGTCACGGGGAGCGCAGCGCACCGGGAGGGGTGGGGGTGGGGGATCAATCACAGCGGGCTGTGCTTCAGGGAACTGCCTCTGTGCAAAGCAGGGCCAGGAATCCGGGGCTCAGACTGACCCAGCGTTGCAATTACGGTGCCACGGGATGATGATACCACGGACCGCGGGCAACCTGCAAACCCTGGGCAACGGGTGGTCCCCAGCTGGACCATAGGCTGTTTCCTTTCTGTCCAAAGTGGTGGCCAATGGTCTTGGAGAAAGCGACAGGTGCCAAACTTCTCCAAAGTCCCAAACTCAATTTCTTGGACCCCAAAATACAAGGAAGTTCTCACACTCAGGGCATACCTGCCTCAGGCAGAGAAAGTCATTAGCAAAACAGTAAGGGGCGCGCACAGCCTTCTCCGGAATTCACTGGCTTAGAGGATTTCTCTGCTTAAAGGAACAGGGCATTCTCAATGGGCTTTAAGGAGCTGCCTTAAGGGTGAAATTTGCCAAAGTCTTCCTGGAGAGGCTTTGAGGTTGTTACTGTTTTTTCCCCTTACCACAGGCGGGAGATTCACTGACCAAACCCCAGACATTTTGCCGCAGCAAGAAACTGGTCCCCAGAACTGGAGAATTATCACAAGCCACTCCAGGAATAAAAAAATTAAGCAACCAGTGAAACCTGGCACCGGAGGGAGCCATGGGCACAAAGCTGTCTGGCAGAGGTGGGGCGGGGAGACCAGAGGCTCTGCGGTGAAACCTCAGCACATGTGATGGATTATACAGTGTTGGGTGCTACTGACCACAGGTCACTGGTGAACCACAGGCCACCGACAGAACCGCGGGCCACCAGTGAATAGCGAGAAACTGGCGAACTCTGTACCACAGGCGAACATGGGCCATTGGTGAACCTGGGCTGCTGGAAAACCGTGGGTCATCTGTGAACCATAGGCCTCGGGCAAACCGCGGGCCATTGGTGAACCGTGGACCACTGGCGAACCTTGGGCCGCTGGAGAACCGCGGGCCATCTGTGAACCACGGGCCGTGGGCGAACCTTGGGACATCGGTGAACCGTGGGCCGCTGGAGAACCGGGGGCCATCTGTGAACCACAGGCCATGAGCGAACCATGGGTCATTGGTGAACCACAGGTCATGGGTAAACCGCGGGCCATTGGCGAAACATGGACCATCAGTGAACCGCGGGCCGTGGGTGAACCACGGGCTATCATGGAAACCGCGGGCCGTGGGCGAACCATGGGCCATCATGGAAACCGCGGGCCGTGGGCGAACCATGAGCCATTGGCGACATGGGCCATCAGTGAACCGCGGGCCGTGGGCAAACCACGGGCTATCATGGAAACCGCGGGCTGTGGGCGAACCACGGGCCATCGTGGAAACCGCGGGCCGTGGGCGAACCACGAGCCATTGGCGACATGGGCCATCAGTGAACCGCGGGCCGTGGGCGAACCACGGGCCATCGTGGAAACCGCGGGCCGTGGGCGAATCGCCGACTCTGGAACGTCACCTCTCAGAGGTCAGTGAACTTCACAATCCCTGTTTAGAGCCTTAGGCTTGAAAGTCCTTTCACTCTCTAGCCACCCACAGCCTAATCCTGCACCTGGGCTTAAGTCCTGGAGGAATCCTGCAGATGCCATTTCCTCATCAGGAATCCCAAAGCTCCTTTCTATAGTCCCTGGGGCTGAAAATAAAGGAGAAAGCACTCTCTTTGACTGAGGAGTGGGTCAGCTCTCATTCTTTGGGGACATTTTGCCCCTCCCAGTACTCAGTCACTGGCAGACAGCCATTTACAAAACAGCAGGGGGGCAGTTCGGCAATTCGGGAATATGGTAATTCTTTCCGTGGTTTAGTCTTTTCTGAACCGGTGGGTCTCCTCTTAAAGGAGCAGAGGCTCTCCAGGCGGCTTAAAGGGGCAGTTTCAGGTCGAAATTGACCAATTCTTCCTAGGAGCCAGCACGGACTCATCCTATGTGGTTCCTGATGGGGTCCACAGAGTAGGACCCACAGATTTTTGGAATGACACTGGCTAAATCATAGAGCTAAATTGTCCTTGCCTTATATCGGGACAGAGGCTGATTTCAGGGGTCTGCTCCCACGTCCAGTTCTGTACAGGAGCACAGGGTTCATGGAACACAGGCCAGTGAGACGCTTCTGAGTCTCCAGTCTCATGGAATCCCAAACGGGTCCACCTGGGCCAGACAAACCCGGGAGAACCAACAGAGGCCGCAGCCAGGCTCTCCACTGGGGAAGGTTTCAGGGCAGGGGCCTGTAGAGATTTGCATGTCTCCCCCACCCCAGCCACGGATTAAATGAGTGAGGCGCAGAGCAGTTGCTAGGATGTGGGGGACACAGGGTTCCACGTGGTGAGCCACACACGCGGCAGTTCAAGGTCACGGGCCACCAGCGGACCGCGAGCGCGGGTGGGCGCCAGAGCACGGCCAGCGATGAGGAGCCGGGCATGCGTGGCTCCACGAGTTGTGGCAGGACCACGCCTGGCGCCCCGCGGCACGGTGCGCGGTGCGCGGCAACCCTGGGCACCGCCGGGTGGAGCCGCTTCTCACAGCCTCCCTGAGCATGTGGGGTTTGGGGCCTTCAGTGCGGCCCCACCAGGCCTTGGCCATCAAGGCCCCCTCGGCTCGGAGGGGAAAGGTGGCGAGTGGAATGCAGCCGCGTGGCCCCCGAGGGCACTGCGGGCCCTGCTCCCCCGGCCTCGGGCCTCCAGACCCACCCACCCCCACCTCCAATCTTTTCAAGCCCCCTTCCTGAAACATTCTCAAACCAGCTCAGCCCGGTAGGGGGCCGGGAAACATGAATTGTGTTTATCCAAAGCTCCCACAAGTGCTTGTTCATGCTTCCCCTTCTTAAAGGAACAGACCCCTGACCAAAGGCCATGTTTGCCTGGGAGCACCGGCTTTCATTCACTCTCAGGAAAAAGCCAGCGGCCCTCCCCCCAGGCTGAGAGACGCCCCGACCTCACCTCCTCGCAGCACCCAGCCCCTAGAGCTGCGCTGCCGCCGTGTTGCCCCCTGGGGCCGGGGCGGCCACGCTCCACGCAGGACCACTGCAGGAAGGCCCTCTCGGACCCCAGGCAACTGGTGGCGGCTTGCTGGTCAGTTTACTGCGACCTCAGGGGTCTTTCCTTAGCATCCGTTTCACTGAGTCCTCACGGTGCTCCCTGGAGGTGTGGTTTATTTTGTGTGTGTGTGTGTGTTGTTGTTGTAGTTGTTGTTCTCCAACATTATGGGTGCTTAAACCAGAAAGGCGAAGGCCCTTGACCTCCCGCAGTGGCCATGGTACGGTTGGACCCCCGTGCTGTGACTGCCCCAGACCTTTGTGCTGCAGAGAAGGTGAAGTGAGGGACTCGGCCCCCGCCCCCCACCTCCCAACGCGGGACCCTGGAGACCACGCCTGGGGAGGGCCGAGGTGGAGCAGGGGTCTGAGGCCGACGTGGAGGTGGGGGCCGCAGGGGGCAGGTAGGAGCTCTGAATGGAGACAGGCACGTGGCGGGTCTGGGGTGGTCGAATCCCGGAATAAGAGCTGTGCCCCGAAGTTCCACTCAAAGACTCAAGTGCGCCGTTAGGATGCAAGTCCACCCTGGAGGCCCCCCGTAGAGAATGCATCAGGTGGAGGGTGTCAGTAGCTGGGATTTGATGAGTGACAAGCTTAGGGGACCCAACAGCTCCCCAAGGACCACTGAGGCACAGGAACCTGGTGGCAGACGGACAGCTCCTTTTCCTGCCCTGTCAGAAAGCTCCCCAAAGACGCCCTGACATTCCCAGGAGCCTCATCTCATCGAATTCTCCCAACAGCCCAATCAGGGAACTGTCATAATATTTTAACCTTTAAGACAATTACAGGAATAATTCTCGTTTCTTGTGTGTTTAAAAAAATGACAAGCTCAAACACAAAACAAAAGCAGCAGGGGGACCCCTAAAAATTGATATTTCTCACCCCCATTCTAAGGCCCCTCCCCATCTGTCTGCTCCCCGGGCGGGGCGGGGGGGGGTACCGGGGACCAGCTGGGTTTGTAGCGTTTAGAAGTCCTGAGACTGGAAGGCGGGCTTGAAGGGAAACTTCGTGTTACCACCGGAGGTTCAGGGGTCACCCTCCGTTTTAGGGTGCCCCTTCCCACTCCTTAACACCGTCCAGTGGTTTCCTCGGGGCTGGAGGGGAGGACCAGGGAGAACCCTGGCTGGAACTGGGAGCCCTTCTGTGTCCTGGGAGGGCAGTGATCTGCCCCAGATTCGCTCTGCTGAGAGGAAGGCAGATTTCAGCGAGTTTGGAGAGGAGGGGGAACGTCCCCAAATGCCAGGACGGCCAAGGCATCGTGGGGCGTTGGGAGAGGCCGTCTCCTCCGAAATCCGTGGCCAGCCCCTTCCCTTCCCTGCCCTCGAGAAACGCAGAGAGAGCCATGGATCTTGGACAGGCCTCCAGGGTCTGGAACTAAGTGGAACTGGTCCCCAGGGTGCCAGCGTTTGCCTCACAGTGTCTGGGGAGCAGGGTTGCAGATTGCTCTTTAACCCCGGAGGGAAGGAGAGGCAGCTGTGTGAGTGGAAATCACTCGCTGAGCCAGGACACCAGGCCGGGGGCCAGAGTGGGGTGGAGGGGACCGACTCCAGGCTCTATGCCCTTCTTGACCAGGTGTCAGGAGCTGAAATGGACCTAGAAAAATAGAGATTTTATTTCTCCTACCTTCCTGGGCTCTTTTTTTTAAAATTATTTATTTATTTATTCATTTTAGAGAGGAGAGAGAGACAGGGGGGAGGAGCAGGAAGCATCAACTCCCATATGTGCCTTGACCAGGCAAGCCCAGAGTTTCGAACCGGCAACCTCAGCATTTCCAGGTCGACGCTTTATCCACTGCGCCACCACAGGTCAGGCCCTGGGCTCTTTTTCACCTCTTTTTTCTCCCTCACTCTCTCTACCCCAACCCCAAGCCCAGGGCCTCCCCGGTCTTCCCTCCACCCCAGGAGGGCAGAAAGGAGGCCCAGACAGCCCCAGACCTGAGATCCTGCCCTTTCTTCAGCTCCAGGACTCTGCCAGGAGGGGAAGATGGGATAGGGAAGCTGGGGACTTGGCTGGTTCTCCATCAAACTTCTAAATAGTTGTGTAGTAGTATCTCCTCATGGTTTAAATGTCATTATCCTAAAAAATAAGGATGTTGAACAGGTTTTTGTGTACCTAGTTGCCATCCATTTTGTCGTCTCTGGTGAAGTGTATGCTCCAATATCTTGCCTGTTTTTTTATGGAGTTCTTTCCTTTTATTTTAGAGAGAGGAAGAGAGAGAGTGAGAGAGAGGAACATTGATCTGTCCTGTATGTGCCCTGACCAGGGATCGAACCTGCAATCTCTGCACTTCAGGATGATGCTCTAACCAACTGAGCTCTCTGGGTAGGGCATCTTTTATGGTATCTTAATTAAGAAATATCTATTTTTAAATTTTTATTAATTTTTAATTTATTGTGTTTACATGGATTCAAGTGTTCCACTGAATATAACTCCCTCCCCCCCCTCCCCTGTGTCCCTTTTAATACCCCCTTTGTCCCCTCCCCCTAAGCCCCTCCCCCTTCCCTCTAGGATTTGCTGTCCTGTTATTTATATCTCTGTGATATATATATATATATATATATATATATATATATATATATATATATATATATATAGTTTCAGTAATCCCTTTACCTTCTCTGATCCCATCTCTCTTCCTCCATTCTCTCTGACAGCTGTCCCTCTGGTCCCTGTGACCCCTAAACCAAGCTCACAAAGGTTGTTGCCGTTTTTTTTTTTCTACATGTTGTTTTAGAAGTTTCAGTTTGGGGTTTTACATTTGGGTCTACGATGCATTCTGTATTTTCTCTGCAGTATAAGTGAGACTTCATTTTCTGCACGTGGACGGCTCATGGTCCAGCACTATTTGTTAAAGACTAGCCTTTCTTCACTGAATTGCCTCTGCACTTTTGTCAAAATCAGGGCTGCGTGTGTGTGTGTGTGTGTGTGTGTGTGTGTGTGTGTGTGTGTGGTCTTTTCCTGGCTTCTCTATTCTGTTTCTTTGATTATTTGTCTCTCTTTTTACCAATGCCACACTGATTACTTTAGGGGTTTTTTTGTTGTTGTTGTTGTTGTTTTTTACAGAGACAGAGAGAGAGAGTCAGAGAGAGGGATAGACAGGGACAGACAGACAGGAACAGAGAGATGAGAAGCATCAATCATCAGTTTTTCATTGCGACACCCTACTTGTCCATCGATTACTCTCTCATATGTGCCCTGACCAGGGGGCTACAGCAGACTGAGTAACCCCTTGCTGGAGCCAACAACCTTGTGCTCAAGCTGGTGAGCTTCTGCTCAAACCAGATGAGCTGGCGCTCAAGCTGGCGACCTCGAGTCCCAAACCTGGGTCCTCCGCATCCCAGTCTGACGCTCTATCCACTGTGCCATCACCCGGTCAGGCTGATTACTTTAGTTTTATAATGAGTATTGCCTTCAGACTTCATTCTTGTTTTCCAGAGTAGCTTTGGCCACTCCAGGTGTTCCATTGCCAGGTGAACCTTAGAATCAGCTTAGAATTACTTTTTAAAAAATTTTATTTATTCATTTTAGAGAGGAGGGAGAGAGAAAGAGAGTAAGAGAGAGAAGGGAGGAGAAGCAGGAAGCACCAACTCCCATATGTGCCTTGACCAAGCAACTCTAGGATTTCGAACTGGCAACCTCAGTGTTCAGGTCAACATTTTATCCATCATAGGTCAGGATTTAAAAAAAAAATTTTTTTTAATGTTTATATTGTAATTGATTTCAGAGAAAGAAGAAGAGGGGGAAGGAGAGAGACAGGAACATCTATCTTCTTGATGGGCTCCTGTATGTGCCCTGACCGGGGATCGAACCGGCAACCTCTGTGCTTCTGGACAATGCTCTAACCAACTGAGCTATGAGGCCATGGCTTCAGAATAACTTTATCAATTACAATTTTTAAAAATCCTAAAAAAAATAAAATAAAAAAATAAAATAAAATAAAAAATAAAAAAATAAAAATCCTGCTGGGATTTTGATTGAGGTGATGTTTATCTATTAATTTGGGCAGAAATAACATCTCGACAATTTTGAGTCTTTCAATCCATGACCAAGATAGATCTCTTCCTTTATTTTCATCTTTAATTTCTCTCAACAGTGTTGAAGTTTTCATCGTACGTGTCTTCCACATCTTTCGTCAGACCTATCCTTAAGTATTTAATAGATTTTGGTGGTTTTATAAATGGCATTTTAATTTTGATTCCTGATTATTTTTTTCTAATGTACAAAAAAAAAACCAATCAGTTTTTTAAGTATTTTTATTATCATTGTAATCTGCAATCCTGCTAAGCTCACTTTTTAATTCTAGTCGTTCCATTGTGCTAGATTCTGTGAAATTTCCAAACAAAGATGATCACACCACCTGCAAATGAAGACAGTTTTACTTCTTCCCTTCCCATAGGACTGCCCTTTATTATCTTTTTTCTTTGCTTCCTTTATTCTCTTCTTTTGAAATATAGAGGTTAGTAGACGGACTGGAACGCCCAGTGCAATGTTGAATATAAAGGTGAGAACAGACATCCTTGTCTTGTTATTGTACTCGGGGGGCGAGCATTCTGTCCTTCCCCATTGAGTACGATATTAGCTGTAAGATTTTTATAGACGCTCTTTGCACATCAAGGAAGTTCCTTTCTTTTCCTTGTTGCTGTGAAATTTCTTTTTTCACAAATGGACGCTGAATTTAATTAAATACTTTTTTTTTTCTGTGTCTGTTGAAATGTTCTTACGGGTTTTCTATTTCCAGTGCATTAATATGGTGAATTACATTGATTAGATAGCAAATGTTAAAGCAGTCTTGCACTTCTGGGATAAACTTTGTTCGATCATGAATATTTTCCTTTTATATATGTATATAGAGTTACTGTTTTATTGAATTTCCTAAAATTTTGCTGAGGGATTTTGTATCTATGTTAATAAGAGATATTGGTTCATAGTTTTTTTATTTCTTTCTTTTTTCTTTTTAATATTTTATTTTTTGATTTTTAGAGAGATAATTGAGAGAGAAAGAAGGGGGAGGAGCAAGAAGCATCAACTCCCGTATGTCCCTTAAACAGGCAAGCCCAGGGTTTGAACCGGCAACCAGTGTAACTTTACCCACTACGCCACCACAGGTCAGGCACGTAGTTTTCTTTCTTGTGATAGTTTTTTTTAATATTTTTAAAAGATTTTATTTTTTTAGAGAGGAGAGAGAGAGAAAGAGAAGGGGGGAGGAGCAGGAAACATCAACTCCCATATGTACCTTAACCAGGCAGGCCCAGGGTTTTGAACCAGCGACCTTAGTGTGGATGCTTTATCCACTGCACCACCACAGGTCAGGTCAGGCTCTTATGATATCTTTATCTGGTCTTCATATCAGATTAATGCTGGCCTTGTAGAATAAGTTAGGATGCATTTCTTCCTCTTAAATTCCCCGAAAAGTTAGTGAAGGCCTGGTGTTATTTCTTCCTTTAAATGTCTGGTGAAGCCATTTTGGGCTTAGAGTTCTCTCCATGAGAAAGTTTTTAACTATAAATTCAATTTCTTTAATACATATAGAGCTGATTAGGTTATCAATATCTCTCCCTCTTCCCCCCCCCCTCTTTAGTGAGCTTTCATGGTTTGATTTTACAAAGATTTTTTTCCATGCCCTATAAGCTGCAGAATTTTATATGCATCCTTAATATTCATTGTTCCTATCTAATATTCTCTTGTTCTGCTGTCAATAGCTGAAGGCGTGCAGTGACATGGCCACTCTCCCCCCTGACACTGGGAGTCTGTCTTTTCCCTCTTGGTTTCCGAGTCAGCCTGCCTAGGTAGATCAGTTGTCTTGATCTTACAGAAAATCAGCTCTGGGCTTCATTCATTTTCTCTACTGTTTTCTGTTTTATACTTTACAGATTTCTGTTTTGATCTTAATTCTTTCTTATGCTTACGAAGAGTGTTATTTGCTCTTGGTTGTCTTCGTTAATTTGACAATGGAAATCATTGCTTTTATATCTTTTTTTTTTAATACAGGCATTTGGTGCTATAAATTCCTGCCATAGGACAGCCCAAGAGACACTCCGCAAACTCTGATATTCTTTTTTTCATTTTTCTTCAATTCAAAATACATCCTCCTTTCCCTTTATACTTCTCTCTGACCCATGAGTTATTTTGGAAATGAGTTACTTAGTTTCCAAGTGTTTGGGAATTTCCCAGAGATCTTTCTGTTGCTGATATCTAATTTAATTCCACCTGTGGTCAGAGAAGATGTATGACTTGTATCCCTTTAAATATACTGATACTTGTTTTATGGCCCAGGACAGGATCTATCTTTAAAACTGTTCCATGTACACTTGAAAGGAATGCATATCTGCAGTTGTTGGGTGGAGTGTTCTATAAATGTCAGTTATGTCAAGTTGGCTGGTAGTGCTGTTCACGTCCACTCGATCCGTACTAATTTTCTGCCCACTTGTTGTATCAATTACTGGAAAGGGAAGACTGAAATATCCAACTGTAATTACCTATTTGTAGTTCTCTCAGTCTTTACTTCATGTGCTTGGAAGCTCTTTTATTACAGGTATACATTTGATCAATGACTCCATTACCACGATGAAATGAACTTTGTTTTTAATCCTGGTGATCCTCTTTGCTCTCACATCTCCTCGGCCGATGTTCCTATAGCACTCGAAATTTCTTTCTGAATAGCGTTAGCATTGGGTATCGTTTTTCCATCCTCGACTTTGACCCTGCTTGTGTCCCTGCACTTGAGGTGTGTTTGTGGCACGCGACCTCCGGCCCTGCTTGTCTATGAGCAGGGGGTGGGGGTGGGGTGCTTAGGCCGCTTACGTTTAACGAGAATACCGATTTCACTCAGTGAAGCCAGTCGCCTTCCCGTTAGCTTTCTGTGTGATCCCATCGCTCCTTGTTCTCCTTTTCACGCATTCTTGAAAGTAGTTATGACGCTCGTTATTCCAGTTCATCTCCTTTGTGGACCTGCTAGCTATGTAACTCTTAGTTTCGTTGTTTTAGCCATTATTTAAGGTTTATCGTCTTCACCGTTAACTTGCCCCAGTCAGCCTTCAAAGAAATATCGCTTTCTGTGGAGCCTAAGAACCTGTCACAACAGACTACCCTTTCTCCACTCCCAACCTCCATGCTGCCATCCACCAAGTTGACTTTCACACCTATTACCAACGCTGTAAATAACATTAATATTTTAACTTTAACCGTCAGTTATCTTTTTAAAGAAATTTGAAGACTAAAAGACAACCTCGGCTGCGTACCCTTGAAGGTATCGGTTTTGTTCCTCTTACAGTTGTGCGGAGACGCGTGTGTCTGACAGCACTGTCCTGATGCCCAAAGGGTTTGACATTTCTTGACGGGTGCAGATCCGTTGGTGATGAAGTTTTTCAACTTTTGTTTATCTGAAAATGTACTTCACCTCCATTCTCGCCAGGTATTTTCACCAGGTAATGTCAACGAGAGCTACTCTAAGTCAATGAAACTATTCTAAGTTGACAGGTCTGGTGGGTCCCCCCCCCTTTGGTATTTTAAAGAGGTTGCTCCACTTTCTTTTTGTTCAATGTGTGTCTAGTAAGAATTCTACATTCATTTTTATTTTTATTCCTCTGTAGTAGCATGTGTTTTTGCCTCTGACTGTGTCTAAGATTTAGTATTGTTATTAATTACTGGTTTTGAACAATTTCATTATGATGTACTTTGCTGTAGTTTCTTCCTTGTTCTTGTACTGAGGGGTCATGAGTTTCTTAGTTCTCAGGCATAATTATTTTCATCAGATTTGAACCGGCCACCTCAATGTTCGAGGTGGACGCTTGATCCACTGCACCACCACAGGTCAGGCTATTTTCATCAGATTTGGAAAAATTTTTGGCCATTACTTCTTTAAATATTTCCTCCGTCCCCTCCACTGAGGGTCTCCCATTACCTGTGTATTAGGCTGCTTAAAATGGTCCCACAGCTCATTGATACTGTTTTAAATTCCTGCATGATTTTCTCTGTGTGCTTTATTTTAGATAGTTCCTATTACTAAACTGTCAGGTTAATTATCCTTTCTTCTGCGATGTTTAATCTGCCAGTAATCTTCCCCAGTGTAATTTTCTTCTCACCGACTGCAGTATTCATCTCTGGAAGTTCAATTTAGTTCTGTTTTTATATCTTCCATTTCTCTATTTAACCTTCTGAACAGACGGGATACGGTTCTAATAACTTTTTCAATATCCTATTCTACTAATTCTAACATCTGTGTAGGTTCCAGGTCAGTTCCGAATAATGAGCCTCCTCTTGGCAGGTCGTGTATTCCTGACTCCGTGGGTGCCCAGCACACTTTCACTGGGTGCCAGGCGTGATGGATTTCGCTGTGTGTGTGTGTGTGTGTGTGTGTGTGTGTGTGCGGAATGTCTTTGTATTATTAGAAATATTCTGAGCTTCCTCCTGGGATTCAGTCAAGTTACCTGGAAACCATCTGATCCTTCTGGATCCTGTTTCTGTGACTTTCCAGGCAAGTCTGAAGCAACATTTTAGTCCTGGGCTAATTATTTCCTGCGGCTGAGGCCGTACCTTCTTGAGAATTCTAGTCGACGTCCTGTGAACATGAGTTTTTTCCAGGCTGCTGGGTGGAAACACACTATTTCTAGCCCCACGTGAGTGCTGGGACTATTTTCCCTCTTATCATTATGGAAGGTTTTATTTTTTTTTTGTTTGTTTGTTTTTGTTTTTAAATTCCTGGATTTGAGCAAATTGGTTTTTCCAACCTAAGGTTATTTTCTTCCTGGCAGACATTCCTCCAAGTCCCGGCCGTCTCGTCCCCTGCGGTTCTCTGCCCTGAGAGTTCTAGCTGCCCTGTACTCCTCGGCCTCTTAGCACCTTCTCCCAAACTTGAGGATCAAATCCTTCTGCCTCAGTTTCCCTCCCTGCCCCACACAGCCTGGAAACAACCTCCCAGGGAAGTCAGCTGGGGCCATTGTAGGACTCAAGTCCATTGTTTCCCAACGTTCGGTGACATCCCGAGTCTTGAAAACCCCTGGTTCCCGTGTTCTTGTCCGGTGGTGTCACATGGGGGAGCGTCACGCTGCGACTTGGGGCTCTGTCTTGACCAGAGCATTTTAAGAGATGTCTCTGGCCTCCCAGTGCCCATCCTGCCCACGACCTCACCCCCCACAGCCTTCATTACGCAGTGTCCCTTCTTCCTGACACCTGCCAAGGGACCCCGTTGTTTGGCTGTGAAAACAGCCCCCTTCTCTCTTCGGAAAGCCAGGAAGCAGCAGCAGACGGGGCATCGGGGGCTGCGGGCGCACCAGCCCCCTCTCGGCAGCCCCGCGGAGGAGTCAGCAAACAGCCATGACATTCACGACCGGGTGGATGGCAGACGTGTGTAAATTCTAACAGAATTGGAAAGATGGTGCTTGTGGACACAGCCGGGCAAGGAAAGCCACCAAAACAGGTTTGACGCAACCTGGGAGGCGGCAGCTGTTGGTGAGGGTGGGTGGCGGGGCCTTGCGGGGAAAGGGACAGAGATGCAGAGAGGGAGTGAGGGTTGACATCACAACGGCTCTTTCTCCTCTGGCCAGGAAGAGGGACCAGGCCTGGGAGAGGACAGAGTGGGGCCCACTTCCCCTGCAAGACGGCAAAATGTGTCCCTGACAGGGCCTCTTGCTGCTGAGGCAAGCCAGGCGCCATGGAGGAGCCGGCCGGGTCACTGGGGCCAGCCCAGAGCGGAGACAGGGCGGCTGGGCCTCCCGGAGGCCCGGAGCCTGCACCGCGGGGCCTGGGAGCTGCCAGGGTGTCAGCTAATCCCCCTCAGAGGCCAGCGGGGTGGGTTCTTGGCCCCCTTTTGCAGAGTTTCCGAGTAACCCGGCTGGCACATGGGGAGAAAACGGAGGGGCCAGCTTGAGGCCTTCCTGTGTTCCAGCTGCAAGTGTCCCCTTTGCTGACCTCAGAGCTCACAACCCCTGCTCCCCAAATTCCCTGGCTGTCCGGGACCCCGGACCCTGACTGAGGGCCCGCCGCAGTACTTCCGGGCGGAGTGGACACACCGACGGGGCCTCCGCCCTCCGCGGGCCTCGTACGGAAAGGAAGCCACGGTGCCCCCACTGGCATCGCGGATGACGACTGAGAGATTGGAGGGAACGCTGGCCTGGGTCTGCTGCAAGGGTCCGTCCTAAGTAGGTCATGTCGAGTCCCCAGCAGGACACTCCGTGTCCTGGAGCTCGAGACGTGTGGGTCTAAAATTGGAAGGTGCAGAGGTGGCCCGGACTTTTTCCGGCCTTGGCTCATCCACACCCCACCCCGCCTTCAGCTGGGAAGGATCTGACAGGTGGTCCCGGCCCCTGGGCCCATGCGCCTGGATTCCTGTGTTCTCAGCAGAGGCCCGAAAATAGACCGGGACATGATCGCCACGCCCGTGCACAGCGCCCGAGTCCCTCTGAGGAGCCGCAGGTCTCCTTGTGGGCTCCTGGGGCCTCACGTCTCTGTTCTTCGAGCCTGCGGCGGGTGAAGGGGCCTTGGCACTCGTGGCCGGCTGGGACCCTGTGTTTCTACGCCACTACCTGTCACCTGCAGATTTGGGGCAAGCCACCTGAGTCCTCTGAGCTTCAGGCTTCGCTTTTTGTGCACAGTTTTTCTGCCCCACCGTCCACGGCGGGGCCTTGGGTTGCCTCCTTCTCCCAAGCGCCTTAATTTGTCATCTTTGTCTTTCTCTGGTTCCACAGACATCACTTTGTTTCTCCTGTCTGCCCCGATTGCCCGGAATTCTGCTCAGCTCAGAGTCACCCTGGGCTCTGAAGCCAGCGATGACCTGGACCTCGAGCTGCTCCTTCCACAGGGCTTTTTACATCCCTGGGTGACACGCGGGGGGCGAAGCCAAGGCCGCCGCTCTTCCTGGCGGGCCTCCGGAGTCCCTATCTCAGTCTAGGGCCTCAGGGGCCCTGGGGGCCTCCGCCTGGCGCAGGCCAGGACAGGGCCTTTATTAACTGCAGGACGACACACACGTGTGATCGTGGGTTTTTTACAAGATGCATGCAGGATAGCTCGCTTGGTCCTTAGACAGCTGAGGCACGGGGCTAGGGAAGGGCGAGCTCAAGGTCACGTAGCCAGGGAAGGGCGAGCTCAAGGTCACGGAGCCAGGGAAGGGCGAGCTCAAGGTCACGGAGCCAGGGAAGGGCGAGCTCAAGGTCACGGAGCCAGGGAAGGGCGAGCTCAAGGTCACGGAGCCAGTACCGATCAGACCTGACCCTTGTGCTCAGTTTTTGTCCCAATCCGGAATGCACCCAGAGAGACTGTTAATAATGGTTCCTTATTCCCCGCCTGGAGCCACCAGCTGCTGAGATGTTGAACAAGAGCTTCCTGGCGCCGTGTCCCCTGTCCCAGGCTATTTTCGGTGTCAGAAATTTGTGCGCATTGAGCATGTGGCCAGGACCACTGAAGACTCTCTCCTGCCCTGCCCACATGCTCCTCAGCCCAGCCCAGGCAGGACCTCTTTCTGTCCCCTGGTGGGCAGGTATAGGAGTGTGAGGGTCTTCACCTGAAAACCCTGTCCCTGGAGAGGAAGTGAGGTGGCCCGAAGCCTGGGACCTCTGGACACTCTCGGACCTTCCTGCCCAGGGCCTCTAACCTCTGGATGGCTCCGGAAGGTTGCTCTGAAGCGGTAGCCTCCTTTAGACCACAGAAGGCAGCCAAATCGCTGGTCCTCTGGCTGGGAAGCCTGGTGGTTGGTTTTCCTCTGCCCTAATGTGACTCTTTGGGCTCACAATCAATATCTGTGGTGTCTTAGCTGGACGTCACTGGTGCTTGTTTTCAGGCTGGGGCAGGAGGGGCCGCACGAAAAGGGCCTTGGCCTGCGGGGCCGCGCCGTGTTGCTGAGTGACCGTGCGATTTCCTCCACCAGGCCACCCTGTAAGGCTTCTAGCCACAGCGCAGTGAAGGTCTCCTGCCCCGTTCCACAGACCTTCTACAGATGGGGACCCTGAGGCCCAGCCCTCCGGGAGACCGGCTGTGCTCCCCGCCTTTGCACTCAGGCCTGACCCTCTCTTTCAAACCCATAGCTCTTCTCTTGGAATTCAAGAACGGGCTCACCTTCCAAATCCGGCACCGGACCTGCCTCCTAGCAGACAGTCGAGGGTGGCTCCCCTGTGGTGTGCCATGTCCCAAGCTATTTTCCAGGCCCTGCCTGAGTTCCAGGCATCCGAGCACTTTCCACAGGTGTCAGGACCACCCGAACGTGTCCGCCCCCGCCCCCCCATCCTGGCTGAAGAGGAGCGGGCACAGGGGTGCGGACGAGGCTGGACCAGAATGTGTCCAGGCCTGGAGTCTGCTTGCAGCTCCTCTTTCCCTTGTGGGACCCACATTGTTATTTGGCTGATAAGTGGTCGGCACTGGGCCCCACACCAACTCTAGTGGGGGCCGAGTATTCTCGGTCCTCTCATCGGAAGCCGTGGGGGGGGGCGCCGTGGTGCAGGTGACCAGTGGGGGACGTTGCCCTGGCCCAGCGGTCTCTGGAAGCTGTCTTTACGCAGGAAGTCTTAGAAAGCCTACGGTAGTCCTGGAGGCAGCCATGTTTGAGAGGTTGAAGGGAAGGCCACCCAGGACCCAGCTCGTAGCCCCTTCCTTTGTTTGTGGGTGACAGATGAGGGTCTCCCCTGGGGAGCATTCTGTTCAGACACCTGACCCCTCCTTTCGGGCATCTGTGTGGCCACAGCTCACTGACCCATGTTCATCTGACCTGCAGGACCATGCATGTTTAGAACCTGCCAGATCCTGGCTGTGCCCCCCCCCAGCCCCTAATAAAAGGTATCAGAGTCCATCTCTCCAAACCGCCGTCCTCTGGATCCTAGGTGAAGGAAGCCCCGGGTCGGGTGCGGACCCTGCTGCCCGCCATGGCCCTCTCAGGGTGGGCGGGGCTGTGCTCCCTTCCAGAGACTGCACCACTTGCACGGAGCCTAAACAGGAAGCCGGACAGCAGGGTTCCCCCAAACCCCTGCTGGAGGCCACGGCTTTGCTGAGTGCGCGGCCGGAGGGCAACCTTCGTGCATGCGCACAGGGACACCAGGGCCCGCTCACTTCATGAGCTTTAAAGAGGATTTTGATTTGTTTTATCTTTTAATAAAGGGAACTTGGCAAGTGTTTCTTCCGGGATCAGAGAGCCCTGGAGGGGGCTGGGGGGTTCCCAAGGACAGCAGGATGCAGGGTGCTGCTGGGAGCGGCCCTCTCCCCATGGACGGTGGGGCCCCGCAGCCTCGGGATTGGCCGAGGCCTTCAGGCCATATGGAGGCCCCACCTCCAGACGTGCCTGGCTTGGGTTTCCCGGACTTCGGCGCTGGAGGCCACACAAAGATGGTATTCATGGCGAAGCCTTAAATTCTCTCCGGAATGAGGCAGGGTTTAAATAAATACATAAGAAAGTTGGATGCTGGGGCCAGACTGGGCTTGCCCGGGGGTGGGTACTGGTCACGCTAGGAGTGAAGGGGCCCTTCTCTCCCTAACTTCATGCTGGATTAGTAAAAATGCTTCCTCTGTGTCAATCAGTGGGGGACTCTCATGCCCCCTTTCGCGACAGGCATGAAAGACTTGTGTTTGTTGATAGCCTTAGTGACCAAAACCCTCTTTGTGCAGATGTTGCATGAAGAATGTAACCTTCCCCACAGGCTGAGAGGTAGGTAGGTCTTGGGGTCCGTAGTCTATACATACCCTTCCAAAGAGGGCGGTGGAGCTGGGCTTGACCGGGTGTTGGGGGTACAGACACACGGAGGCCTCAGGACAGTGAGATCTTTGCTGCCACTCAGATCGAGGCCACAGACCATTAGGAAGAGGAGAGGAGACATCTGCAGAAGAACCTAGGCCGGAAGCTCCAGGGGAAAGCCCTCTGGGCCTGCCCCTGGCACCTGTGCCATCGCCCGGGCATCCTAAGTCCTACTCTCTAGGTGAAGACACGGAGGCAGGGAATGTGAGGGGCCGGTGCCAGGCGGTGGAAGCTGGACACTTCCTCCTGGAGGAGGAGCATTCTAGCCTGTGCATGCAGGGGCTGCTGAATGTCAGGACTACCCACCCTAGCCAGCTCCGAACTCTCAGCAAAGATGTCCGAATGACTTTTGGCTTCTGAGTGGAGCAATCCAGGCCAGGGGGCCCAGAGACATTTTGCATAAAGCTGGGGGCTTCCTTTTAAAGCACTCTTGAGGATGGTCAAAGGACAGAGAGACCGGTGGCCCACCTGGCCACATCATCACGACCTGGGGAGTGTGTCCCCCTCTCCCTGGGCCAGGGCAAACTTAGTGATGAGGTCTACCAACTAGAGAAATACGGAACTTTCTTCCTGTCTTCCTTGGTTGTCAGACTCCCACCAACGAGGGAGATTTGGAAAGAGCTGGAGCACTCCCCCCCCCACACACACACACCCTGCCACGCAGAGCCACCCGGGATCGGCCTCAGGATTGATGACAGCAGAGGGGAGGGACAGGGAGGGACGTTTTGGTCTCTTTTCCTGGACTGGTTAGCAGCATTCCCCTTGGAAACGGGATTTGATCGAAGAGACCACCTCCCCAAAACCTCCAGCGTGCTATCTTGTTTGAAAAGAGTTCTGTAAGAAATGCAATCAAGGGCCCAGTGGGGTTGGCTTTGCCTAAGTTGATAAATGAGAAGTCAGAGAGCTGGGAGGGACCCCTCCAACTTGGACAGGCGGTGATCATTGTTGCCCCAGAGTGATTGCGCCATAGAGTGAGGGCTTGGCTCTCAGAAGGACCTCTGAAGCCAAGAGGAACAGAGGCAAAGGGCTTCCCTCCAAGTCTGATAATAAGGATTTTTCTTCCCATTTTTTTCTTTAATTTTGTTGTTTGTTTGAGAGAAAGAAAGAGAAAGATTGGAACATTGCTCTGTTCCTGTATGCGCCCCAACCTGGGATCGAACCGGCAACCTCTGCACTTTAGGACGACCCTTACCAACCGAGCTATCCAGCCAGGGCTCTGGTATAAACTTTTAACCATTTTCAATGTGAATTTTGCCTTCTGTGCCATCCTATTACCTCATTAGTTTTAATATCTGTATTTTTAAAATCACACGTCGTTAATGAGTATAGATTGGTGTAACCTTTTTAGTAGTAGCATTTCAAATGCCCTTTCGCCCCGTTTCCATGAAATGGATGGGGTGTTTGGGGCCCGTTTTTCCCCCCTCTCGGTACCATTTGTAATTATAAAAAATTACAGCGACCTCCTTGTACATCCTTAGAGAAATGGCTGGGTGAACCGTGGCGGCACCCATGTAAAGAATACCCTTTCCTGTTCCGTTGATGTCTGAAGGCGGCAGAACACGTGCGTGGCCAAGAGCAAGGACAAGTGGAAGAACTGTATGGGTTGGACGATCCCATCTGTTTGAAAAGCAGAGTGCACGCGTGTTCACATGTAGTTAAATGACTGCTATATGCCTGACTATCCCGGGAGAGGCCACAGCCGCCGTGTTACAGAGACAGCTTTTGAGGAGCAAACATTCTTCTGTATTCAGAACTCTTATAACGAAACGAGGCAGCACCACTTACAAATGACTTCCCTTTGGATAAAATCATAGACCCGGGAAAGTGCCTCCTCTCTACCCCGTGGGTTCTGGCCACATGCCCATCATCATGGCACCTGCGTGTCCAGGTTAAGAAGCACGCGCCTAGTGTGGGACCTGGTCACCAGACAGACTCGGCAGCTCGGGGGCCTTTATCCGCCGGCCGGCCGGGCATCAGGGAGGACGCTGTCTGAGGATGGCTTCTGTTCAGGTTGGCTGGGTTCTTCCTCTCCGTCTGGAGGTGGGTGGGTGGCAGGGAAGATGCCTCTGAACGTCCGCCAGAGGAAGGTGATGGCCCCATTGCCTGTAGGAGGGAACACGCTGGCTCTGCCTCCTCGCTCTCATTCAGAGCTTCCACACAAAGACCCCGAGTCGTAGGAAACCTCACGGCCTGGTCTCCTTGTCCCTGCATCTCGAGACACATCCAGCCACCTCTGATCCCTGTCCGAAAAGCGAGGGGGAGATTGGACCATTATGCTCCTCCGGCGGTGGCTAGGGAAGAGGAGAGGGCTGCACAGGTTGCTGGAATCACACGGGCACCTGGTCCTCCGGGTACCAATATGGCACCAGGACACGAGGTCTGGGACCCTGGGGCTGGGGGAGGTGCCGGGAAGCAAAGGAGGAGGGGTGGAGGATGAGTGACCCGGAGCACCAGGAGCGCCTCACTGCAGCCCGAGGAAGGGTAAGGGACACCACCACCCACTATGTCCCAGACCAGGGGTCCCCAAACTTTTTACACAGGGGGCCAGTTCACTGTCCCTCAGACCGTTGGAGGGCCGGACTATAAAAAAAAAACTATGAACAAATCCCTATGCACACTGCACAGATCTTATTTTAAAGTAAAAAAACAAAACGGGAACAAATACAATATTTAAAATAAAGAACAAGTAAATTTAAATCAACAAACTGACCAGTATTTCAGTGGGAACTATGCTCCTCTCACTGACCACCAATGAAAGAAGTGCTCTTTCTGGAAGTGCGGCGGGGCCGGATAAATGGCCTCAGGGGGCTGCATGCGGCCCGCGGGCCGTAGTTTGGGGACCCCTGTCCCAGACGGTCCCGTGTTGGGGAGTGAAAATAATATGAGGACAACAAGAACAGATGGGAAATCAAAAAAGCTCCCTGTCGGCAATGGTGTGGGCCAGTCACTGGCAGGAGCGGAAGGTCAAGGGTGGAGGGCCAGGCAATCGCCACAGTAGGGGGCGGGCAGAGGCAGGAGCCCAGGGAGCTGAGGCTGGAGCTGGGCTTGGACTCCGGCGTGGAACAGAAGGTGCTGGGCGATCAGGGCCCAGAGGCCCGCCTCCTTCTAGACCTCAGGCCGCTCCCATGCATCACGGCCAGCGCCCAGCCGGCACGCAGCACCCGGGCCTGGGACGGGGCCTGCCCGCCATCTCCAGCGAGAAGAAAGAAATCAAGTCAGCTTTAATTAAGTCGCACGCGGGGACCGGGGGTCCGGAGGGGCCGCGCCACCTGCCCGCCGCCCTCATTGTGCACAGCTAATCCCGTCCAGGTGTCTGCTGGCAGCCCCTGATCAATTAGTCACTGCAATTGAAGCTGAGTGTAATTAATTATTCAATTTTGAGCTGTTCCAGCTTAATGCGTCTGAAATGACATCATGCCGCCTGGGCGTTCTGCAGGCGGGGACAAAAGGCACAGGTCTGAACAAAGCCCTGCACCTGACCTGCTCTGAATTCACACTAATCCTGGGCCTCCCAGCGGGGGCCCGCTCACCTCCACACCCGGAGTCACAGCAGGTGCGCAGCCCGCACGTGGGGCCACTCTGGGGGGCCTCAACCCCGGGTCACGGACCCCCGCCTCATCAGTGTTCTGTCGCCGGCCTGGCTCCCCAGCTCCTCCACGGGACTTGCTCTGCCCCCCTCTCTGGCTGAGCTCACAGCTCTGGCTCCACCTTGAGCAGCCCCTCTGGTCTTGCTGTTCTCCCCACTGCTCTGTCCTGGGCCCAGAGGGACGACCGGGCCCCGTGGATCCTCGGGAGACGGACAAGCCCTGTGGGGAGGCTGGGCTAGGGGGTGGACTACCGGTCAGTCTTCTCTCCGGCCCTGGGCACGTGCCTCGGAGGTGCAGTGAGGGCTGCGAGCCGCGGGCAGAGGGCCTCCCGGCTAAGTCTCGCGAGGAGAGGTAGTGGATCCTCTGCCCCACCCTGATCTGCCCCACTGAGTCCAGAACGCTTCTGGGGCTCTCCTGCCCGGTCTGCCCCTGCCCTCCTCTGCCACGGCCAGGACCCACGGCCCTTTCTCACGGGTCCGTTCACAAAGCCTCCCTACCCGGACCCCAACGCTGCTGGCATGACCCAGAGGGACAGGGTTCTGGCCTGGACAGTCCACAGTGCCCTATCACTTGGGTCAAGTGCAAACCCTCAGCCCCGGCTGCAGACCCCGCTTCTCTCCGTGTCCTCTCTCGCCCCCTCTCTCTCCACTCGCACACGAGTCGCCGCCATGCTGGTCCCTGGCCTCTGGTGCCCCCACCTCTCCCTGTCCACAAACCCCTAACCTCCCTTCTCTCTCTCTTTGAGGACATCTCTGCCCCCCTCCAGCCCGCAGCCCCTTCTCCCCACCCCACCCCCATGGCCCCCCTCTTATCTCAGTGCATCCTGAACAGGGGCCGGCAGGGCTGCACCAGCTGGGGGCCCGGGGGGCGGGGACGGGGACAACAGAACACGCTCTCTCCCTCGCCTGCGCTCGCCAGGCCTCCAGCACGGCGCTTAACACATAATGGACCCTCCAGAAATGTTTGTTGAATCCACGGAGGAAGAAATTATTAAATCGGTCAAATTGAACTCATTATCTCCCCCTCTCCTCCTTGCCAATAAGGGAGGCCTCGCACGGGATAATGGGGTCATTATCAGCCACTCAGCCCGCCCAGCTGCAGGCCGGGTCCATTTGCACCCTCTCGCTGCCCACGCCAGCGCATTATTGTCCAGGCCGCCTCAAAAGACAGCGCCCCCCCCACTCTGCACCCTCCCCCTACCCCTCCGAGGCGCAGGTCTCATTGTTTCATCTCTGAGCCCCTGCCCAGCCATACCCCCCCACGCCCGCCCCCGTTCCAAGAGGCCCTGCCTCCAGTGTCACCAGATTTCCAAGATGGCCCCCAAATGGGCTTTCTGAAACACAACCAGCTTCCGGGCTTTAGAACGCACGGGAGCCAGGGCCCGACAGAGGTGGGGACGCCCGTGTCCACAGCGGCCGTGGGCGGAGGGGGGAAACCCGAGGGTCTGCTGACGGGCGGGGGGACGCACACAGCAGGGTCCACTGGCACAGTGCAATAATCACCGCCCTAGAAAGAGGTGAGGTTCTGACACGCTGCCGCACGGTGACCTGGAGGACGTGACAGGGAGCAAAGAGACGCCTGTTGCCAACGTGGTAGCCCCATGACTCCAGTTACGGGAGGTCCCTCAGGCAGGCGGATGCATAGACAGAAAGCAGGAGAGAGGTCAGCCCCCCACCCCCCGGCCGGGGCTGCTTGTCTGACGGTCCAGTTCCAAGACTTGGAAGGTGGTAACGTGCTGGGAGGCAGATGGTGGTGATGGTTGCACAATGCGAAGGGCTTACTGCCACTGAATTGCACAATTAAGAAATGGTTCCAACAGCCCATTTTATGGTATGTGTATTTCACCACCATTTTCTCTTAAACCTAAAAAAATTAAAATAAACATGTAACAAATAAATGCCCAGGTGGCATTGCACCAGCCCTCCATCCAGTGGCTGCGCCACCTGGACCCTAACTCCCTCCCACGCCCGACCCTCTGGAGGCCAGTCTCCTCGTCAGGGTCTCTCTCTGCCTCTGTCCAGGTGGTCTCCTGGCCCCTGAAGACCTGCCCACCACACCCGACCTGCCCGCTCCAACGGCTGGAACCTCTCCTGTCTCTCTCTGTGTCCCCCACAGGCCTGGCGACACCCGGTGACGACACAACACTCTGTGAACACCGTGTGAACTAGCGAAGAGAGGAAGGAATGTGTGGGTGTCTACTAGTCCTCAACTTCCATGTGGTCTTCCCTTTCTTCTTATTACTTGCGGCTCCCCCGAACTCGCAGCCCCTGCCCTGCCAGGGCTCCCAAAGGCAGGAGCCAGATGTGCTCAGAGAGGGAAGACACAGTGGCTTGGAGGTTAGGGGGTGAGCCCCGGGACGCAGCACCACCAGCCTGGGCCACGCCTCCAGCGATAGCTTCCTCATTCCCAGGGTCTTTCTGCAGGAAGAGCGACAGTACCCACGTCACTCGGCTGGCACACTCACGCTGGGTTGGCCGTGCCCTGTGTTGCTGACTTTTCACTTGGGTTCAGATGGACTGAACCTCAGTTTCCCCCTTTGTAAAATGGGGACTGCACATTCGTGGTGTGTTGAGATGATGGCAACAATAGCAGCTGCTACAATTGGCCGGGTTCTGTCCCCAGCAAGCACCAGGGAGGGCCATGGAGCTCAGGTCCAGTGCAGAGTCCGAAAGGAAGTATGGAGTTCAGGAGTCATTCTTCATCAAAACCAGTTAAGAGTAGCCTGACCTGCGGTGCTGCAGTGGATAGAGCGTCCGCTTCAGATGCTGAGGTCCCAGGTTCAAAACCCTGAGGTCACCGGCTTGAGTACGGGCTCGCCAGGTTGAGCACAGGGTTGCCAGCTTGAGCACGGGATCATCAGAATGACCTATGGTCACTGGCTTGAAGCCCAAGGTCGCTGGCTTGAAGCCCAAGGTCGCTGGCTTGAAGCCCAAGGTCACTGGCTTGGCTGGAGCCCTCCGGTCAAGGCACGTATGAGAAGCATCAATGAACAACTCAAGTGACGCAACTACAAGTTGATGCTTCTCATGTCCCTTCCTGTCTCTCTCTCTCTCTCTCTCTCTCTCTCGCTAAAACACACACACACAAACAATTGAGAGCCATTTTGGTGAGCATGAGGGTGCACCCACTCAACAAGCATCCACCAGGAGGAGACAGGGACAAAAATGGTCGCAGTGGCCAGACTCAGTGTCTCGCGACCCCGGCACACCCACGGCCTCTGGAAGCAGGAGTCCTACGCAGCTGCCACAGAGCCCGAGATGAGTGCCCCACGTCCACTTTCAACACACGGCCACAGGAAGAGAGCACAGGACGCACTTTGTTCTAGGAAGGACACACATGAGCAACAGTAAACTGTGAGTTTTACTAGTTTACAGCGTCAGAGGCGGGAGCGGGTCAGTCCCGGGGAAGGGCGGCTGTGAGCGGGAGGGGCCGGAGAGAACCTCTGCTCCGTGTAGAAGTCCGGGTGTGCCCCTTTGTTGCCCAGGCATCAGTTGACGTGTTTACGTCAATCAGCGCTTTCGTATGTGTGCATTATGCTTTCGTAAAAGGAAGGAAGAAAGGGAGAGGCAGGACGGGAGGGGAGGGGGAAGAGGAGAGGGAAGGAGAGGAGACCTAGTCAACAATCCTAGTCAGCCCGTCAGAAGTGTGTCTGACAGGGTGAGGGCCGGGAGGCCATTTCGGGGACAGGACACTGAAACTTTGTCTGACTCGTGGAAGAGCGGGGAGAAGGGCGTGAGCGACCAGCGAGGAGGGCCCAGCTCTCCGGAAGGCGCTGGGAGGTGCTCGCCTGGCCTTCTACAGCATCGTGTCTTCTAGCTGGAAGTGTCTCTGATCAGGCGGGGGCTTGCTGAACCCACAGCGTCAGGCTCCCAGAAGGGAGCCGAGCGGGAACCGGGGTGAGGTGGCCGCAGGGCTGGACGTCTGCCCCATCTGGAGGCAGGGTGACCTGCTGTGCCCACTGTGGTCATTGTTCAGAGCGGGCCGCCAGCCCCGGCAGGCCTTGGGCATTGGGCCTGCCAGGGGAGTCCACGGCAGGCAGGGGCGAAGGTCAGGGACGGAGAAGGCCAAAGTCCCCGCCTGACACACCCCCTTGGCATCTATTCGAGGTTCCAATTCCCACAGGAAGCTCCAGGTTCCCAGAAAAAAAAAAATCTTTGAGTGTGGCCAAGCCTGGTTCTCTCCCTTTGTGGCACGGTGGGGACAGAGCTCTGGCCCTGGGACCCCTGAACTTGGAAACAGGCATGAGTGGGGGGGGGGGCAGGAGCAGATTTGCCCTCCCAGCTTGGATTGTACAGCCGGGCTTGGTCTCAGTGCTCCAGGGAGCGCCTGGTGCCCGGCAAGCCTGCGCGAGGAGGCCCACGGTGACGCTGGGCTGGCACGTCCCCCACGCGGTCACGTCTGATGGCCGTTGCGGCCTAGCTGATTGGCACAGTAACCCCCAACCTCAGGAAGGAGATGGGCTTCAGAGCACCAGGAATTAAGCCGAGACTTTGAGAGCCCATGCCCTTGCTGGCCCCAGCTAGCTGCATGGATTCCCAGGGCAGAACCGGGCCTCATCCAAACTGGCTGGCGTGCTCTCATCTGTTGAGTCAAGTGGGGTCATTTAAAGGCAAAGCCGCCCCCTTACCCCCCCCCCGCATCATGGTTCCTACTCGGTGGTGGTGGGGGGCATCTCAGTGGGGACCCCGAGATCCCGTTTCCCCAGAAGCAACGCTCCGAAGGGGGTGGTAGCGCCGTGCCGGGCGGGGCCACGCCCTCGCACCAGGGAACACCAGCAACGCCGTGCCGGGCGGGGCTGCGCCCAGCACCAGGGAACACCAAGCCCGCGGCTTTCTAAGAAAGGATTTGGCCAACGCCTGTGGCAACAGCATGACCACATGGCTTGGCCACAGCCGAGGCCGCCTGTGTGGGATCCTCCAGGAATCGTCCGTCTCGGAAGATGTGGTCAGAGACAGAGGGAAGAGGCGGAAGGCCCGTGTCCTGGGGCCCCGCGGACGTGGCTGCGGCCGACAGGCCCCAGGGAGGCGTGGGCAGCCACACAGGTAAGGGAGGCAAGGCCAGCTTTTTTTTTTTCTTTTCTTTTTTCTTTCTTTCTTTCTTTTTTTTTTTTTTTTTTTACTTTTTAGTGATGAAACATGTCTGTGGACTTGGATGAAGGAACCTCCCACGTCCTTCACCCAGATTCACCAGTGGAGGCTTCGCACCCCTGGACACCACTACTGACCCCACGGCTGGGCCAAGAGCACCCCCCCCCCCGGCCTCTCACTCTGAGCCCCACACCCAACGTCGGTCCACCCTGGTCAGCTGTCTTCCAGAAGCCCTCTCTACACCCCCGGCCCACGCCCTTGGAAAGCCCTCTGTCCAGACAAGAACCCCCCCCCACACACACACACACACATGCGCACACGGGTTTCTGGAAAGTCCCTCCGAGCCCTTTGAGGTGGCCCAGAACAGGTGGCGTGGCAGAGTGCGAGCTGCTTTGGGCACCGCGGGATGGCCACACGCCACATGACGCTGCCAGAGCCCCAGCGCCCGGGATACATGTGCTCAACTCGACACGGGCTTCAAAGCGGGTGCCCCGGTGGGGTGGTTCCAAACCCCGACTCCCGGGGCTACTGGGTTTCACGATTCCTCCTGCCACCTCGGTGACGGGCTGGCCTGAACCTCCTCACTCCTTCGTGAGAGTCCTGGCATTTGCAAAACACGGAGCAGAGCCTCTCCTGGCCATGGCGCCCTCTCCCCATTCCTCCCTGACTCCCAGACGCTCTGAGGGCCGCAGGTAACCCCTGGGCTGTTTATGACCGTTCCCGTCCTGTCCTCCTTGAGCTGACCACACACTCCCTGGCCCACGCCTCTCAGCTGCCTTACAAGGTAACTCGGCTGAGAGAAGCTCCTTTGGAAAGTCAGGAGGACAGAGAATGTCAGGATCTACTTTTTTTTTTTTTTTTTTTTTGTGCACGGAGCCAAGCCACTCTGGGGCCTCTCCGAGAACAGGCGTGTTCAGTATCTGAGTCGCTCTGAACACACGCTCTCTTCCCCCCGGGGAGGGGGGCGGGACGTGGAAAAAGTAAGCCTGTGGCCTCTTTGGCTGGCGGCGGATGGAGCAGATTGAAACGTTGAGGAATGTATCCCTTCCAACTGCAGATCTGTTTTCGGTCTGATGTCTGTCAGCCAAATTAAAACAAATGAAAGCCAGCCTCGACTGTGTCTCTGGGTGGAGAAGAGAGAGGCACAGCCTCCGTGGTGGGGACCGCTGACCTCCTTCTTCGCCATTTTCCTAACTGATGGCCTCTCCAGGGTGGAAAGCAGGCTTGGCATCTGTCCGTCCTGTCCCTCCCCGCACCCCCACCCACCCAGGGCACACAGTGGCACAGCCAAAGGGACACCTCAGGGTGACCAAACATCCTTTGGAGGCAAAGAAAAAGACCAAGGAGGGGGGGAATCAAGCCCATGAGAGCAGGGTGGTGCCTGCAGGCTCTGGTGTCGAAGGGACAGTGAACGTGGTAGGGCTCTGAGCTGGGTGTGTGTCTCCCAGGCCACATTCCAATCTCATTGCATGGAGTGGGGGCCGTGTCCACCACATGGGAGAAGACGGCCCTTCGCTGCCTGGCCCTGGTCCCACCCTCTCCCGGGTCCCACATTGTAAGAGGGCGACTTGGAACTCTTAGATGGGGAGGGCCAGGGGACTGAGAGTGGGGGGCAGATGGAGGCCCCGGGCTGGCCGGAGGCCCTGCTGGGCGGAGGTCCGCGTGGAGGCCGCCGCTGGGGGGTGACAGGCGCCAGCGTCCACGGTGCGGTGAGCTCATGCTACCCCACCCTGTGGCCACCCCGACGGTCCTCGAGAGGACGGAAATCAGATCGAGAGAGGAGAGGCCACTGCAGGGCGGCTCCGGGGGGCGCACACCACAGCCAGGACCCCGGGAAGGCGCATGTAGGCCTGCCCTCCTCCCTGCACCCCCCCACACACAAACATTCTTATTGAATCTCCTCAAAGAGCCCAGCAGAGGGTGGACGTTTTCTTGCTGTCTCCACAAAGTGCAGGGAGGGAGGCACCGGGCCCAGCCGGGAAGCAGGGTGGCCGCGTCAGGTGGCCTGTCCCTTAGAAGGCCCGAAGCGGAGTTCCTGCACCCTCCTCTCCTCCCCCGCGCCCCCCCCCCCACATCTGAGCCCCCAGGCGCAGTCTGGGTGTCTTCCAAGAGCTCAAATTTTCCCCTGCCAGCTGCCACTGTTCTCCCTCCCTCCGTCCCCGTCCCGGGCCGGCAGGAAGAACTGCACGTAGGACATGCCGTCTGTCACTATTCCTGTTAGGTCGCTGGACAGAAATGATGGCATTTGCTGTCTCCGCACATGCCTGTAACTAGATCGGCCAAGGGCCCCCCGCCCTCCTCCTGCTGGGCCCGGCCGGCACCCTAAAATAGCCTTGATGTATGTATGGCATCTTAGGAAACAGGACCGACCTGATCATTTAAACATTCCTGGTGTCTCTCCTGCACTCTTGGTAGTTATCAATAGGGCAGGTGCCGCTTACGGGGCCCATTCCTGAGGGCCCCTCGGATCAACAGCACACATGTCTGCCGTAGCCGGGGGCTGATGTCAGTGCCTGCCTGCGCCTGGGCTTGATGAATGGCCTCCACCCGGACTGACATCGATAATTATAGGCTGGGCATCAGGACTGGCAGGAACCCAGCCCCAGGGCCTTGACCCCAGCCACTCCTTTTATAGAGAGGGAAACTGAGCTCTGAAAGGTCACAGCTGCTGCACAGGGAGCTGGGGACCCGGGCGTCCGGGTCCACGCGGTGTCCACTGGCCCTCCTCTGGGCTCCACGGGAGAAGCAGGGGCAGGCAGTCAGGGTGCCCTGAACGCCATCAGATTGGAAGGAAGGTTTGTCCCCGGTTCAGCCAGAGGCGGGACAGGTCTTCAGTTCTTGGGAACGGGCCCCGAAGAGAAAAAGGGGCTCACAGCCCGGGCAGGAGCTCTTGGACGAGGACCGTCAGCATGTCCTGGGAGACCCTGGACCCCCATCCCGAGCCCCACTTTCCAGATCTGGGCAGGGGGTCCTCCAGCCTGGGCGTTGCTGACATTAGGGGCTGGGTCTCTGTGCTGCGGGGCCGCCCTGTGCCGTGCGGGTACTCCGCAGAACCCCTGGCCTCTGCTCAGCCCATCTCACAACCAAAAACACCTCCAGACATTCCCCGCTGTCCCCTGGGGCTGATGTCCCCTGGGCTGAGAGCCGTGCTGTGGAGGGGTGACCCCTGTCTGGTCTAGGGAAGGGGCCCTGTGGCTGTCCCCCCCCCCATGCTGTCATCGCTTCGGCAGGCTCTGGGGGTCAAATCGCTGCCTCCCTGTGCTGGGGGCCATTCTGGCCAACGTGTGGACACGCTCACAGGGGAGGAGGAGGAGGTCGGAGGGAGTCGGGGGCGGGAAGCACACACACAAAGGCAGAGAGACAAAGTGACGAGGTCACGTGTGTTTGTCTGGGGTGCCAGGACAAGATGCAGAGCCAGGTGGGGGACAAGGAGGCGGGGGGGGGCATAGAAGCAGATCAAAGCAAGACCCCGGTGCCTGCCCAGGGGCTGGGCTGCATCAGGAGGGCCAGGGGAGTCAGCCCTGGTTGCATCTTGCCTTCAAAGGGGGGCTCCCTGCCCAGCAGGTGGCTCCACCTGTTTCTCCTGGGTGCCCCCCCCCCGCCGTGTCCCCTCCAGGGAAACACCTGCTCCCTGGGCAGCACAGCCAGTGCTCTCAGGCCCATGTCTGGGCTTGGGAAGGGAAGGTCCGGCCAGCCAGGGGCTGGGCAATTTGATCTGGTGTGAGGCACCAGAGGACCCCAGTGGCCGTGCCTGCCCCTGCCCACCCCTGAGGTGGCCCCCTCCCTCAGGATGGGCTGTCCATGAGGGGCCTGGAGCCTGAGAGAGGTCCCGGTGGCCCCAGGGGAACCAGGTGATAGAGGGGCAGGGAGGAGGAGATGTCACGTGAAGTTTCCCCTGACAGCCTGGGGGGACATCTCAGCAGCAGAACCCAGGGAGCAGGGCCAGGGAGCGGAGGGCGGTGCTGGGTCCCAGCCCAGACGGGGCAGCCTGGCGGGTCTCAGTGCGAGCATGCTGCCATCGTGTGGAGGCCTGGACCGGATGGCTGGGGAGCTCGGGGTCACCCCCGCGCCCCCGCTGGGACCCCGTCTTGGCCAGGGAGACCGGCCCCAGGCTGCTGGCCTAACTGGGCCCAGATGGCCTTGGCAGAGGCACTGGCTGGTTTGCCACATCCTGGGAGGCCCCCGAGGACGAGCCAGGAGCTGGCGGGCAGGCGGGCGGTTCGAACGGGCAAACCCGGCCGCAGGACCTTTCAGAGAAGATGGGCAGTGTACGCGTGAGGGGGTCCGCCCGGCCTGGAGGCTGGACGCGGACCCTGCCCTGCTCTGCACCTCCTGGCTGGGGGGCCTGTGGTTCGCCCAGCCATCCTGGAAAGATGCCGCTGTCCTCCGTGCACACTGGTGTCCCCTTGCCATGGCCCTGGCTTCTCACCTGGTCTCTGCTCTCCCCTGCCCCCTCCCAGGGGCATCCTGCGTCCTTGGAAGAGCAAGTTCCCAAGAGGAGAGGGGAGGCCCTCCGTGTTGGCCACAGACCCGCCACACGGTCGGCAGGCCACTTCCTCGCAGCCCCCTTCTCCCGCGCCCTGTCCCCCGCCCAGGGCTGCCGCTCCCTGCCCACACGGGCGGCTGTGCCCTGTCCCCTGCCCACACGGGCGGCTGTGCCCTGTCCCCCGCCCACACGGGCGGCTGTGCCCTGTCCCCCGCCCACACGGGCGGCTGTGCCCTGTCCCCCGCCCACACAGGCGGCTGTGGCCTCCCTCCAGCAGCCACCTCATTGAAAACTCCATTGGCCTCCTCAGCCAGGGTCCGCAGGAAGTAGACGCGTGCTCGAGGTATCAGATAGGAAAGGGGCAATTCAGCAGGTGTGGGCAGGGACGGACAGGGGAGACACCGTGCGGGAACTGGGTTCTGCCCAGGTCCGCAGGGCCGGAGAGGGTACAGTTCCCTAGGCTGGGCTGTGGGAGGTGGACCCCTCAGGGAAGAGCAGAAGTGCCAACCTCATCAGCCTCCTGGGTCACAGGGCAGGGGTGGCCCTGAAGCAGGGCAGGCTCCCTCCAAAGTGGGGTTCTAGCAGCATTTTCATCCAAAGCTCAGGGTCATTCTTCCCAGTGAGGAAGGTATGGCGGCAGGAAATAGCAGCCCATGGGTGTCTTCTGGGACCGGCCCCGTCCCTGGGAAAGGAAGGCAGGCGGTCAGGGCACGGTCTAGACCGGAGGCCAGAGGAAAGCCCTCCGCCTGCCCCCCCCCCCCGGGCCTGTGGCTGACCCCTGAGCCCTGGATCATCTGGAACCTGCTGTCTGTTCTGCGGACTGAAAGGCAGGGCGCAGAGGCTGGACGTCTCCTGCCCGCTCCTGGTCCCTGCCCGTCCGTCTTCTCCACACCTTCTGTCACATGTTTGGTGAGATCTCCTCATCTGAACCACCCCCCCGGGATTCCGTCTGTGTCAGGATGGGGACCTCCACACGCGTGCGCACACATGGACACATGGACACATGCCCCTGTCCACCACCAGGCACGTTCATTCCATGCCCGAAACACCTACTGTCGGGTTCGGCCTCATCTGATCACTGCCTTCACATGGGGCGGTTTCCCGTGGCTCAATCCTGCAGGCCTCAAGCTGGCCCCCTTGCTTTGGGCCCCCACCCCCACCTGCCCAGCGGGGTCCGGCCCGTGGCACACCCTGAAAACCTCAATGTGAGAGTGTCCCTCCCCTGCTGAGAGCCCCAGGACTCAAAGTCCCTGCCCACCAGCGGATGCTCCAGGACCTGGTCCCACCGGTGGGCCCTGTCCCCTTGCCCCCGTCTTCCCAGCCCAGCACCACCAGCGGATGCTCCAGGACCTGGTCCCGCCAGTGGGCCCTGTCCCCTTGCCCCCGTCTTCCCAGCCCAGCACCACCAGCGGATGCTCCAGGACCTGGTCCCGCCAGTGGGCCCTGTCCCCTTGCCCCTGTCTTCCCAGCCCAGCACAAGGCCTCCTTGCGCTCCGTGGGCCTTACCCCTTGTCACACCCCCTCCAGGGCCACCCCTGCTCTCCCGTCCTCCTGTCTCCGGATGTGGCATCTCCTCGGAGACGGCCGTCTGTCCCAACCCCGCAGCCGTGCGGACAGCCTCCTGCTCCTCTCTTTGGAAACGTCTGGAATGTTCTTTCTGTCTGTCTGTCCTCAGCCACCTCCTGAGCCCCTCACCTGTGCCCTTCCTGCTCTCTCACGGATCTAGGACACGTACAACCTGGGGGGCCATGGGGTCGCTGAAGGGTCTAGAGCAGGGGCAGTCCACCTTTTTACACCTACCGCCCACTTCTGTATCTCTGTTAGTAGTAACATTTTCTAACCGCCCACCGGTTCCACAGTCATGGTGATTTATAAAGTAGGGAAGTAACTTTACTTTTTAAAATTTATAAAGCAGAGTTACAGCAAGTGAAAGCATATAATAATAATTACTTACCAAGTACTTTATGTCAGATTTTTGCTAAGTTTGGCAGAATAAATCTTTATAAAACAACTTACTATAGTCAAATCTATCTTTTTATTTATACTTTGGTTGCTCCGCTACCGCCCACCATGAAAGCTGGAACGCCCACTAGTGGGCGGTAGGGACCGGGTTGACTACCACTAGGGGGCGGTAGGGACCGGGTTGACCACCACTGGTCTAGCCCCTCGCTCCGGGGCCACTTGGGCCTTGCTGCTCCACAGGCATGGAGGAGAATGGAAATTTCCTCTCTCTGGAGAGCCTGGTGGACTTCCGGAGAAGGTTCCGGGTGAGCTCTTAGAGTGGCTGATTGAGAATTCAGCAAAACGCCTGTAATTTCTCCTGGCAAGCGCAGCCCGGGGTGATTAACATAAAACGACCCTAATAAACACCCCCAGAAGCCTTTGCACATACCTCCTTACAGGGGTGCTTAACGAAATTAAGGCCTGAAGTGCTTTTTCCTTCCCCCAGCAAGAAAGATTGGAGCAATTAATTAAGCACCATCCTTAATCTCGGACAAACTAGGTCTAATTTCTTCAAATTATTTCACATTTCACTAATTTCCCCCCCCCTTTTACTCAAGGGTGTCTGGGCAGGAGTGCTCTGAGCATTTTCAAATGCCGGATGTAAAGACTATCTCATTACTTTCTGATGTGGACAGACCATTAGAGCGCTCGCCGTTTGCATCGTGGAGAGAGAGTGGGCGCGTGGGGCTGGGGAGGCTGGGGGGGCTGGGGAGGCTGGGAGGCTAGGGAGAGGCAGGTCTGCAGCCCCCCACCCACCCCCCGGACGCGCTGCAGGAGTTTCACCAGCACCGAGAGTGGCGGCTTTGTCAAGGACAAGGACTGGCACCTAGCATGACAGACAGAGGCTGAGAAGTGACAGGTGCATCAGGCAGAAAGCGTGCGGAAGTCCCCGAGGAGGGGGCGCCATGGCGAGGCCCCACCACCGCCTCGCCCACCAGCAGCTCATTTAGAAATCTCACGGGCAATCTGCTTCTGTTCTTTTCAGGCTCAAAACAAAACAAAACACTTGAAGAAAAGAAGGGACAAGCCGTGGCTGAGAGCCAGCCGTGGGCCAGGCACGCCCTCAGGGACGGAGCCCTCAGAGGGCACGCTCACTCGGCCACAGCTCGCTGGACCGTTGGGGAAACGGAGGCTCGGAGCCCCGTGGTGGGGGGACCCGCGAGGGAAGGCGGTTTTCCCAGCGCCAAGGGCTCTGTGTGTCCCGGCGTGCCGCGTGTCTGCCCCACAGAGACGAGGGTCTCCAATCCAGACGGCAGTCTCCTGTCTCTGCTCTCTGTGGGCACACCGCAGGTGTGGGGGTGTGTGTGTGAGCAAACCAGGGGGAGAACGGCTGTGCTCCACGGACCTGCTGCGGACGGCGCTTAGCTCTGCCTCGTGGGTCACCATCCCTTCCCTCAGCCGGCAGCACCTGCCTTTTCCTTTCGGGGTACAGCCCTCCCCACTCTGTGCCATCAAGGTTCACATGGGAGCACCCATCCCTGATGTCAGGGGCAGCAAACAGACAACGCCCGCCTCTGCCCTGGCCAGTGTGACAGGTTCAGGCGCCCAACCACCACTAGTGCTGGGACTTGGGTCCCCTCCCTAGACAACAGACGCCCTCCCTCGTCTAAACTTGAAGCTGGAAGGGCCAGCGCCTTGGGGACAAATGGAGAGAGTCCGAGTAGAGGCACAGAGAGCAAAGACCGGCGAGGCCGAGGCACCGGTCCAGCCACTCTGGGCTCCTCAGGATGCGAACGACCCAGACGCCTGCCTTTTCTCCCGGCCGCTGGGCTGGGTTTCCAGCACCGGCAGATGGGAGCGTCCTCACTGTTGCAAGACAAGAGACAAGAAAGCCCAGCAGCCCCTGTGCTTGCGGCTAGGGTCCAGGTACAGCTGGTTTGTTTGGGAAGTGACTCCAGGAAGCGCCCGTGCGGTGGAGATGTGGGAGGGAGGGAGGGGTCTACACAGAGAGCCCAGGGGCCACTTTCCCCCGTGGACTATCAGGGCTCCGCCCCCCCCACCCCGAGACACCCCACTGAACCTGCCTCAGATATCTCACTGGAGGTGCGCAGAGGACCGCCGTGGGGCAACAACCCCCACAGTCCCCAGCAGCCAGAACTGCGTCCTGCAGAATCGCAGCGTGTGCAGCTCGGGGGCCTCTGTGGGCGTCCACGCAGGCAGTGAGAGTGAGGGACCCGCACAGAACCAGCAGCAGGGCCACCTGTCCTCCTGTCACTGGGGGAGGACAGAATGCCCGGGACAGTGCAGGAGCAGGCCTGGCGTGACACAGTGGGTTAGAGGTCGCCGGGGTCCACCTCGGCCCTCCAGCTGCGGCCCGACTGTGCCCCGTGCTCCGCCTACCCCCACGTTGGCCGGCCTGTCGGGGACACTGCTGGGCGGCCCGCGGCCCGGGGCCGTCAGACTGTCAGAGAAGCACCAGCTCTGCGCCGTCCCCGCGCTGAGCCCTCGGACTTGGGAAAACGGAAACCACTCCCCCTGCCTCTGAGGAACGCCAAGGCCGTGCTCCTGGACAGCCCCGGTACAGCGGGCATCTTCAGGGAGGAGCCCAGCGGACAGGCAAAGTCAGCGGGTCACTCTCAGTCGCATGAGAACAGTCCTGTTTAGCTCATGACATATTTTTCCCGTTCACCACACTTTATTTTATTTTATTTTTAAAGATTTTATTTACTCCTTTTAAAGAGAAGAGAAAGAGAGCGTGAGAGAGAAGAAACAGCATGGGGGAGCATAAACACCAACTCATAGTTGCTTCTCGTCCGTCCCTTGACGGTCAAGCTTGAAGCCAGCGACCAGCATTCCAGGTTGACAGCTCCATCCACCGCGCCACCAGAGGCCAGGCCAGCACAGTTAAAAAAAAAAATCTCATAAAGCTTGTGCTCTCATCTGTACAAGGAGGCAAAGGCACCGGGGCCCTGCCCCACAGGCAGCAGAGCCTCGGGCCCGTGACTCCCGGGGTGCTGGAAGGGCGCGCCGTGCCTGCAGCCAACAGCCGGGGTCGGTGCAGACACAAAGCAGAGGCGCCAGTCAAGACCCTTTGGGTGACCAGCCACAGAAGTACAGAAAGAAAGAGAATGCAAGCACTTACAGAACTGTGAAATCTGGGGCTCAAGACGCAATGTCTTCTCTCTCCTGCCCTCCCTTCTTCCATCTCTCCCCACTCCTGCCTTCTTCCCTCTGCTGCTCTTGTGATTTTCCCCCCTTTTCTTTTTCCCTCCCGGTTCCAGATGCTGTCTCTCGGGACCCGACGCTCATATTGACCAGGTGAGCAACCGCAATGCGAAGCTCCTATTTCCTCCCTGCTTCCGGATAGCAACACGGAGCAAGGACGTGGGTTCTCCCGACTTAGGATACATGGCCCCTTTCAACCACCTCTGGGGCGTGGTATCCTATGATTGTCCACGGGGAGCAGGAGTGGGGATCTCTGGGTGAGCACCTCCACCAGGACCTTGCCGAATGGGTCCCTAAAGCAAGGATGCTTGCTTGTCCAAACAACCTCCCAGGAAGCATCTTTTTAACTCACAGTGCAGCATCTGGTCCATGGTGTGGGCTCACAGGTGTTGGCCAACAAAACTATGAATGAACATAGAATTCGGGGAATGCAATGTGCACAGTGTTACTTTTTTTTAGAAGAACGCCCTATTTCTTATATCTAGAGGAATGCCCTAGGGACCCCTGGATGGGAGGTTTTGAGACTTTTTACTTTCCTCGGCGTTAAAAAAGAGTCACAGCCTTTGCTGTTGCAAGGATAAGTCATTTGGGACAGGGCACAGAAGTCCATGGAGACTGACGACTCTCTCTTCTGGGATTTCCAGGAAATTACCCAAACACATCTTAGGTCTCCATCCTGGAGTCCAAACTGACAAGCTCACCGTTGACATAGATGCCACGATTATCTGATGGCCTTCCATCTCCGCCGCCCCAGCTGGGGTACTCATTCTCCAGCCCGCCTGAGTCCTCTCTCTGGGGGTAGCCCTCATCCAAACAGCACCGCCTCACCCACGGTCTCATCCCCTTACCGGTAGGGCAGCCCACACATAGTGACCAGTTGGTTTGGGGACCAAAAAAGGCTTGGCATCTTTTCCCAGAGTTTCCCAACTCCGACGAGCCATCTCCAGGGCCCAGAGACCCCGTGGGATCAGCTGAGGCCTTGGCTGTGATTTCCTTGAAGCTCAGCTTCTGCCACAGCTCACTTCCTCCCGCTCCCCCTCCCAGGAGCTTGTCCGAAGGACCTCTCCCCGAAAGACTTCCTGCACGCAACTCTAGCCTCAGAGGCTAAATGCCCAGGAACCCAACCTGCAACAGATGGTACCAAAGTGGTCCAAGTGTCTCCGAAATGAGATTTGGGAGCTGGCTCCCCCGCCAGATGGCTGGCAATGAGGACTCTGTCACTGGTGATGGGGGCACCGGGGGCCCCTGGCATGAGGTCGAGGAGGAAGTCAGAGCCGCAGAGTGGAATGCCCAGGAGAGCCGCTCAGGTATCTGAGAAGAACCCTGGACCAGTCCTTCCTCCTCCCGGCTGCGGGGCTGCGGAATTGGACGGCCGTTGCTGGGGGCAACTGAAGCTTTAGCGGAAGAGAAGCAAAGCCGGAGGGTGGTTAATCGCCAATTTAAGGCTAATTAAGATAACCGGAGGGTCTCCTTAGCACTGTGCAAATTAGAGACTCTCTTCTCCTGCAGCTGGGGGGCAGAGGAGCTGAGGATCCGGCCCAGGACTTAATTACCAGGATTGCAGGGCTCGGAGAGAGAGGTACAGTTCTCAACCTGGGCAGATGTGGTGCTCAGGGCTGGAGGGGCAGGCATCGGCCGAATGTGTGCAGGCCAGGAAGGGAGGCCGCTGCGGTCTCGAACAGCCGGTGCCCCTGGGGCCTCTGTCCTGATGTGTCCTCCGACCATGAGGTCTGACCCCACAGAGAAGCATCAGAGCTTTATTTTAAAAAAAAATTTTTTTTTATTACATTTTAAAATATGTATTGATTTCTAGAGAGACAGAGATGGAGAGAGAGAGAAACAGCGATCTGTTGTTCTATCCATCCATGCCATCGTTGGTTGATTCTCGTACGGGCCTGACCCAGGATTGAACCCGCAACCTCGGCGTGTCGGGACGCAGTTCTATCCGATGGAGCTACCTGGCCAGGGCCACAGCTGAAATTTCTTAACGTGATGGCTCAGGTCTTCAAAGCAAGAGTCTCGAGAGAGCCAGGGGCCAGCCACCCCAGCCAACTCCATTCTGACGTGGAGTCCTCCCTTCCCATCGTCCACTTCGTATGGGCAGAAAATGGCTCAAGGCCAGAGGACTTACGGTCAGCGGGAGATGGTTCGACTGGCTTCTCAAGAACACACACGGAGGAAAATCAGTCGGGCGGGGCGGGAGGGACGGGCTGAGGCACACGCACACGGGCAGGCCTGAGGAGGAGGCATGATGTGGGGAGATCTGTGCGCGGCAGAGAGCTCTGTAGCAGCCGAGAGCCGCAACAACAGGGGTGTGGAGGCGGATTACGGTCGGGTGAGGCCCCGGGCGCAGAAGAAAATATTGGGCCCCTTAAAAAAAAAAAAAGAAGGGGGGGAATAAAAATACATGTTAACCATATTTTTAAATAAATGAAAAATATTATGTGCTATTAATGTTAAAATGGTACATAGGAAACCAAACCTGGTGTCCTTAGAAAAAAAGTATCAAGTTGGGGTTTTGCGAGGCCCTTCAGAAGTCGGGGCCCAGGGTGCACGTGCCCAGTGTGCCCGCCGTTAAATCCGCCTCTGCAGAAGAGGCAGTGTGTCCCTGCAGAGACAAGATGATCGGGCCAACTGATGTCCGCCAGGCTCTGTAGCAGCCAGCTCAGCGGGGACAGGGCACAGGGCCGGGGTAGCAATGGGCCCAGCAGCCTGGCCACCCACTGACCAGCCTGCTTGCAAGAGACCAAGAGACCAATCCTGGGCTGATAGAGCACTTCTGGGGAGGAGACCGCAGCCGCTTGGTGCTGATCGACCACACTGGACCCCCAGCCTGGAAAAGGCAGCCACTCCAACGTGACCGGAGTTAACACAGTCAGCAGATTAGTCCAGGTTCTCCCGAGACATGGAGCCAATCAGACATGTTTACAATGTGTACTTACTGATCGATATGCTTTTTAAGTTTTTTTACCTTTTTTTTTTTACATTTTATTTATTCATTTTTAGGGAGAGAGATGTGTGTGTGTGTGTGTGTGTGTGTGTGTGTGTGTGTGTAAGAGAGAGAGAGAGAGAGAGAGAGAGAGAGAGAGAAAGAGGAGGGGAGGAGGAGCAGGAAGCATCAGCTCCCATATGTGCCTTGACCAGGCAAGCCCAGGGTTTCGAACCAGAGAACTCAGCGTTCCAGGTCGATGCCTTATCCACTGCGCCACCACAGGGCAGGCTTAAAATTTTTTTTTTTTAATGAACTGCTTTTAGAGAGACAGAGATGAAGGGGGAGAGAGAGAGTAATAAGCATTCATTTGTTGTCTCACTTAGGTGTGCACTCATTAGTTGCTTCCCATAAGTGCCGTAACCTGGGATTGAACCCGCCACCTCTAACAGACTGGGCTAACAGACGGTGCTCGTCTAACAGACTGGGCTAACAGACGGTGCTCGTCTAACAGACTGGGCTAACAGACGGTGCTCGTCTAACAGACTGGGCTAACTGGCCAGGGCCGTGTTTATTGATTGATTTTTAGAGAGAAAGAGAGAAAGAAAGAGAAACAGCAATTTGTTGTCCCACTTACTACACACATTCATTGGTTGATTCTTGTAAGTGTCCTGACCGGGAATCAAACCCACAATGTTGGCATATCAGGATGACTCTAACTGAGCTACCTGGCCAGGGCTGGTTATGTTTAAATACAGAAAGCGATTTGTTTTCAGGAATTGGCTCCTGTAGTTATGAAGGCTGCAAGCTCAAATTTGCAGTGTGGACCAGCAAGCTGGTGGCCCAGGAGGCCCAAGGGAGCAGAGGAAGTTCGAAGGCAGCTTGCCGAAGAATTCCCTCTTGCTCCAGGAAGCTGATGATTTTGTTCTAGTCAAGTTTCACCTGACTGGGGGAGGCCCAGCCATAAATGGAGGCAATCTCCTTGACTTCAAGCTCCCCGATTTAAATGTTAATTTCACCCTGCCTGACCAGGTGGTGGTGCATTGGACAGAGTGTCAGCCTGGGACACTAAGAACCCAGGTTCAAAACCTCGAGGACACCGGCTTGAGCAGGGGGTTGCCAGCTTGAGTGTAGGATCATAGACATGACCCCATGGTCGCTGGCTTGAGCCTAAAGGTTGCTGCTTTGAAGCCCAAAGTCGCTTGCTTGAGCCCCAGGTCACTCGCTTGGCTGGAGCCCCCCCACCCCGCATCAAAGCACGTAAGAGAAGCAATCAATGAACAACTAAGGTGCCGCAACTATGAGTTGATGCTCCTCATCCCTCTCCCTTCCTGTCTGTCTATCTATCTATCTATCTATCTATCTATCTTGTGCATGTGCTAAAACAAACAAACAAACAAAAACACCCTCCAAGGGGACGCAAAATTAAGCATCATATCTAAGAAGGGGTTTGCCTTTCCTGGCCACAAAGCCTCAGCCAGCCCTGCCTCTCTCGCCCCATCTCAAGTTTTCCAGAGTGTGGGATCCCCCAGCACCGGGGTCACAGCAAAGGAGAGCTGGCACTGTGAACACGACCATCCCAGACCAGACCGGCTGCAGAGCCTGGGGGTGGAATGGCTGGTCGAAGGCACAGCTGAGATGCCAGCTTAACCATGACCATGACACCCTGTGAAAGTTGGGGTGCTGTCCCCTCAGGACACAGAGACCCTAAACAGATGGCCATGATATGGTGTTTGGTTCTTCTAGGCAAAATATACGAGTCCAGGAACCAAGGGCCAAAGTAAGAATGGCTCTGCTTATCACGACCCCCTGTGGCCCATGTGAAGAACCTGTAGTCCATTCACGGAACTCAGGCCCCGTGATTCCGGGGGCCCTTGTTCTCAAAGGGGGGGAATCCTCCTGCCAGGGGGCACAGAAAGAATCCTGATAAACTTTATTTGAACAGCTTCATCGCTTCGTTAAAATTCGCCTGGTGGAGGTATGCAAGTCAATGATTTTCCAAGCCACCGTCACCATAATCCAATTTGAGAACACTTCCATCATCTGAATAGGAGCTCTCGTCTGCAGTTAGTCAATCCACACGGCAACCCCAGCCCCTGGCAACCGTGAATCTATTAACCCCAGCCCCGGGCAACCATGAATCTATTTCCTGTCTGTAGATTTATCCTGTCTGGACATTTCATATAAATGGAATCATACAATAAGCGTCTTTTGTGTCTGATTTCCTTTGCCTAATATGTTTTCTGAGGTTCATCCGTGTCGTAGCGTGTATAGATACTTCTCTCCCTTCTATTGACAAATAGCGTTTCGTGGTATGGGCAGACTATATTTTTTGTTTACCCGTGGGTTCAGTTCATGGACATTTGGGTTGTTTCTACTCTTTGGCTAATAGAAATTAAACTGCTATGAGTATTGACATGCAAGTTGTGTGTGAACTTGTGTTTTAAAGTTCCCGAAGTGAATTTTTGGGTCGCTTAGTAAATTTCTGTTTCACCTTTTTAGGAAAATGCCACGCCCATTGGCCAAGTCATTCTACCTTTTAATATTTCCACCAGCCTTCGGCGAGGAAGCCCGGTTCCTCACATTCTAGCTAACATTTGTTATTGTCTATTTTTTTTAATTATAGCCATTCTAGTGGGTGTGAAGTGGTGTTTCATTGTGGTTTTAATTTGCGTTTCCCTAATGACTAATGATGTCGAGCGTCTTTTCAAGTGCTTATTAGCCGTTTGTTTATCTCCTTTGGTGAACTGTCTATTCAAATCTTTTGCCCATTTTTTTAATTGGATGTTTGTCCTCTTGAGCTCTCTGTGCATTCTGGATACGAGTCCTTTATCAGATATATTTGCAAATATTTTCCCCCTCGGAAGCTTGTGTTGTTGTTTTGTCCTGTTTTTTTTTTTTTTTTTTTTTCCATTTTCCTAATGATGTCTTTTGAAGTACAAACGGTTTTAATTTTGATAAGGTCCAATCTGTCATTTTCTTTTTTAAAATAGATGGTGCTTTTGAGGTGGAGGCTAAGCCATCTTTGTCTAACCCAAGGTTATGAAGAAATACTGCTGTGTGCTGTCTTAAAGGAGTAGGTCACTTTAGAACTTCCGTTTGCCTGTGCAGTGCATTTTGAGTTAATTTTTTTTTGGGGGGGGTGGCGTGAATCCCCAGGTGGATCTTATTGTCCTTATGTGGGTACTCGGTTGACCCAGTACTCTGCTGAAATGCCTATCCTTTCCCCATTGAATGGCCTTGACACCTTTATCAAAAACCCAGTGGGCTGTACAGGTAAGGACTTCTCACTGGGCTCTCAGTTCCAACCCATTGGTCCCCAAGTCCGTTCTTCCACCAGGTTTAAAACCGGCTCGCTGACGAGAGCTTTACAGGAAGTTTTGAAACTGGAAAGAACCTCGTCCTCCCACGTGGCACTTCTTTTCTTTCTCAAAATTGTTTTTCGCTGTTCTGCTTTTTTTTTTCTTCTTTCCATTTCCATATAAATTTTAAGATCAGCTTGTCAATTTCTGTGGAAAAAAAAAAAAGCCTGCTGAGATTTTGATAAGAATGGTGTTGGTGCTCCAGAGCCATTTGGGGAGAATTGCCACCTTAACGATATTGATTCTGCTAATCCGTGAGCATAAAATGTCTCTATTTATTTCGATAGTCTTCAATTTCCCTCAGTGACGCCTCGTCGTCCTCACGGCACAAGACGTGCGCTTCTCTCATTAAGTTCATTCCTAAGTGTTTTCTATTCTTTCTGATGCTCCTGAATGAATTGTTTTCTCCTAATTTTGTTTTCAGATTGTTCACGGCCAGGATACAGAAAGGCGGAGGATCTTTGCATGTTGATCTTGTATCCTCTATCCTTGATTAATTGGTTTATTAATTGCAAGAGAAATTTCTGTGGAGTTCTTTGGACTTTTTATATAGAAAGACATGTCATCTGGAATAGAGTCAGCGTTGCGTCCCGCATTCCAATCTGGGTGTCTTTTATTTCTCTATTGTAGCTAATTGCACTGTCTGAAATCTCAGTACCGTGAGGCATATGAGCGGTCCGAGTGAGACTCTTTGTCTCGCTCCTGATCTCGGTGAGAAAGCAAGCATTCCTTCCTTCACCATTAAGTATGATCATATGTACAGAATTTGAGTAAATGCTTTTCATCAGGTTAATGAAGTTTCTGTCTAATCTGATTTTGCTAGGTGGTGTTTTTTTTTTTTTAATCATGAATGCATGTTGAATTTAGTTAAATACTTGTTTCTGTGTCTGTTGAGATGTTCAGGTGGGTTTTATTCCTTATTCTATTAGTATAGTACATTACCTTAATTGATTTGGGAATGTTAACCCAGCCTTGCATTCCTGGGATAAACCTCACTTGGTCACAATATATAATCTTTTTTTTACCTGTTGCTGAACTCCCTTTGCTAATATTTTGTTGAGGATTTTTGCACTTCTGTTCATGCAGGATATTGGTGTATAATTTTATTTTCTCACGGTGTCTGTGTCAGGCTTTGTGACCAGGATAATACTGACCTCAAAGAACGAGTCAGGAGCGCTCCCTCCCCCTCTGTTTCTGGAAAAGTCCATCAAATATTAATGTTATCCCTTCTTTAAGCATTTGACAGAATTCACCAGGGAAGCTAGCTGGCCCTGGGATTTTCTTTGTGGGAAGACTTTTAATTACTATTCAAAGAAGTGTATTTAGATTTTCTATTCTTTCCAGAGGGACTTTTGTGGTCTTTTTTTTAGGAACGCATCCCTTTCCTGAGCTGCCTAACTGTTGGCATAGAGCTGTTCATAGCATTTTCTCATAGTCCTATGAGACTCTCAGGAGCAGAGACTATGTCTCTGTGAATTATTTTGTTGATCTGGGTAGTCTCTCATTCGTCCTTGATCACGTTATGTGAAGGGTTTTTGTTTATATTGTGGATCTTTTCAACAAAACAACTTTTGTGGTCATTTATTCCTCCACCTCTCTTTCTACGACCTTGATTTCCACCCGAACCCTGATGGTTCCCATCTCTCCGCCTGTTTTGGGTTTTGGTCTGCCCTTATTGTTCTAGATCCTTAACGCGAAAGATCCGATTACTGACTCGAGACCTTTCTTCCGAACGCAGGCATCTCAGCCCCCTCCGCTCCCATCAGCCCTCCCTTGCTGCATCTAATAGGTTTTGATAATGTTGTGGGTTTGTTTTCATTTTGTTCAAAATGCTTTGGATTATCTCAGGTTTCCTTCTGTTGTTGCTAACCTGATTTTGTCGTAATTGGAGAACATACTTTGCATGATTTCCATTTTTAAAGATTTGCTAAGACAAGTTTTATGGATGGAAATACGGTGTATCTCAGAGACTATACCATGGACACTTGAAAAGGATAAGTGTTTGCTGGGAGGCATGTCCGACAGAGGCCAGTCAGGCTGAGTCCACTGAAGGTGGGCTCCCAGGCTTCTGTGTCCTTGATGATTTTCTGTCTCCACTGTCCTATTATCTTAACAAGGGTAGTGAAATCTTCCATGATAGCCTGACCTGTGGTGGTGCAGCGGATCAAGTGTCAACCTGGAATGCTGAGGTCACCAGTTCGAAATCCCAGGCTTCTCGGTCAAGGCGCATATGAGAAGCAGACTCCCGCTTTCTCTCTCTAAAATCAGTAAATAAAATCTTTAATAAAAGTGGCATCCGTTAAAAAAAAAAAAAATCTTCCGCTCTAAGGGTGGAATTACTTATGTCTCTGCATTTATATCAGCTTTCGCTTCATGTATTCTGAAACTCCGTTATGAGACACATGAAAGTTTAAGACTGTTAGGTCTTCTGGATCAGTCAGCCCTGTTTTCATTATAAAATGTCCCTTCTTCGTCTCTAGTAACATGTTCTTGTGGTAAAGGTCTATGTTTCTGATATTCATATAGACACTTCAATTCTGTGCGGTTACGGTTTTCTTGGTATCTTTTCTGTCCTTTTACTTTTCAACCTATTTGTGTCTTTGGATATGAAGGGTATCTGTTGCAGACAGAAAAAAGGTGGGTCTTGGTTTGTTTGTGGGTTTTGTTGTTGTTGTTATTGGTTTCAGAGAAAAAGAGAAACATTGCTTTGTTGTTCCAGTTTGCTCTGCACACTCATTGTTTGATTCTTGTATGTGCCCTGACCGGGGATCAAACCCACAATCTTGGCATATTGGGACAACTTTCTCTCTCTCTCTCTCTCTCTCTATTTATTGATTTTTGGAGAGAGGGAGGAGAGAGATAGAGAGAGGGAAGGAGGAAGAGTGAGAGAGGGAAGAAGCAGGAAGTATCTACTCATAGTAGTTACTTCCTATATGTGCCTTGACCAGGCAAGCCCAGGGATTCAAGCCGGAGACCTCAGTGTTCCAGGTCGTCCCTTTATCCACTGTGTCATCACAGGTCAGGCAGGGCAACTCTCAAAGCAACTGAGCTCTCCAACCAGGGCCCCTGTGTTATTTTGTTTTGTCTCGTTTTGTTTTTGTTTTTGTGTTTGAGCATTTACTGGGTTTATATTTAATGTAATTGATGGTACGATCTGATATGTGTCTGCTATGTTGCTCTTGGTTTTCCAAATGTCTCATATCTTTGGCGTGTCTCTTTCCCTCTGTTATTTCACTCTTTTGTGTTAAATGGATACTTTCTAGATGACTATTGTAACATTTTTTCAAGCTGTATTTTTTGAATCATTTTTCTAGTGTTTGTTTTGGGGATTACATTAGGCATCTTAATTTAAAACAATCTATTTAGGATTAATACTAACTTAATTCCAGTATAGAAACTTTGTTCCAATATATTACCCTTGTTTCCTCTCCTTTGTGCTAACATTGTCCTATAATCCACATCTTTGTCTGTTACAAGCCCAGGGTTACAACTTTATAATAATTGTTTTATGCAGTTGTGTTTTATGTCAACTAAGAGAAGAAAAGAGTAAAAATATATTTATGATGTTTTTATATTTACCTACAGAATAAGCTTTAGGGTTGTCCTTTATTTCTTCTTGTAGATTCAAGTTACCACCTGGTACCGTTTCTTTTTGGCCTGAAGGATGTCCTTTAGTTTGTTGTTTTTGTTTTTTTGATAGGACAGGGCTGCTGGAAATGAATTCTCTCAGTCTCTGCTTACTCGTGCATGTCTGTGTTTTGCCTTCACGTTTGAAGGCTAACTTTGCTGGATAGAGAATTCCGGACTGTTGCTTTTAGCACTGGTGTCATCCTCCGGCCTCCTGGCCTCCACTGTTTCAGGTGATCGTCCGATTGCACCTGACATAATTTTATGGCTGTTACTTTCAGATTTTGTCTTTGATGACATGTGTCACAGAAATAATCTTTGACTATGCTGCATCTAGGTGGGCATTTTTACCATTTAACTGTTTAGAGGTTGTTGAGCTTGTTGTATGCACATATTAAAGTTTTTAAAGCCAAATATAGAAACATTGTGGCTATGATTTCTTCAAAAAACATTTGTGCCTTTCACTGATGTTCTCACACATATCTGAAGCTCTGTTCATTTTATTTATTCTTTTTACTTCGGTTCTTCAAGTAGTCATATATACAATACACACACATTCATATTCATATACATATGTGTACACACATATGCGTACACACATACATATATGTACATATGTGTATAAGTATACACCCATACATATTTGTGTGTACATGTATGTGCACACATATACATACATACACATACATACATGTGTATAAACATACACATGTATACATATATATATTTAAGACTTTATTTATTTTAGAGGAGAGAGAGAGAGAGAGAGAGGAGTAGAAAGCACCAATTCCCATATGTGCCTATAAATGGACCAGGCAAGCCCAGGGTTTCGAACCAGCGACCTCAGCATTCCAGGTCGACGCTTTATCCACTGCGCCACCACAGGCCAGTCTCTTCAAGTCATTTCTATTGCTTTACATTCTAGTTTGTTGTGTCTTTTCTCTTTCAACTCAGATCTGCCACTGAGGCCCTCTGTTGAATGTTTCATCTCAGTTGTTATCATTTTCAACTCCAGAATTCCTGTTTGGTTCTTTTTTATACTTTGTGTCTCATTGTTGATGTCCTCCGGTTGATGAGTCCTGTTGCCATGCTTTTCTTTACTTCTTCAAGCATGTTTTCTGTAGATCGCTGGACATCTTTCTGAGGACCGTTTCAAGTCTGAGTTGACTAAGCCCAACACCTGGGAGCCCTCAGAGACTGTTTCTATCTGCTGCTCCTTTTCTGCCTCAGGGCAAACATTTCTTTATCTGTTTTACAGTTGTTGTTAGAAACTGGACATTCTAACAATTACCATTTCTGGTAGTTTATAACAAATCTGGATTCTGATTCGCCCTCCCGAGGGAGTGTTGCTGCATGTGCTTGTTTGTTTAGTGGCCTTCCTGGATGAATTATTTCAAGTCTGTCTCCCCTCCAGTGTGAAACACTAATATCTATACTTTTTAAAATATATATATATTATTAGTTTTATTGTTAAACCTGGTTTCCTATAAATGGACCCTGGCTGAGCATTGCTTCATAGTCAGCCAATGGCTGGTAAGAAGCTTTTCTTTTTTTTTTTTTTTAATTTTTTTTAAATTTATTCATTTTAGAGAGGAGAGGGAGAGACAGACAGAGAGAGAGGAGAGACAGAGAGAGAGAAGGGGGGGAGGAACTGGAAGCATTAACTCCCATATGTGCCTTGACCAGGCAAGCCCAGGGTTTCAAACCGGTAACCTCAGCATTTCTAGGTCGACGCTTTATCCACTGCGCCACCACAGGTCAGGCAAGAAGATTTCCATCTCTTGGTGTGGTGAGGCCCCCATTGAAAGACCAGGGAGTTTACCAGTCGGCCCTGGCTTTCCCCACCTGCCAGGGGCGAGTAGATAACGCAGGCCATCTTTGATCTTACTGAACGTGCACATGTGCACAGCCTTCCAGATCCCCAGGAACTGTGGGGCCTTATCAAGGCCCCTGTGGCTATCCCATTCCCCAGATCGCTATTTACAAATTTCGACTCATCTGCTGCTCTCCCAAATCATTATTATAGCCCGGGGCCACGGTGATATTGGCCTCCCTTGATTGTTTGCCAGAGAGATGGCAATTGCTTTTGACAGTGGCCCCGAACAAGGGGCTTTTCTCTGGAGCTCCAAATTAGATCAGCCCTCTCCAGCCGCAGCTGGACTGCTGCCCACATCCGCCCGAGGACAGGGACAGGGACAGGGACCGGGCCACCTCGTGTAAACGGCACGGATCCCCGCTATTGTCAACCGAGCTTCGAAAGGTTTCTCTTCTTTTCTTTTTTTCTTTTTAAATAAATGTCTTTCAATTTGCTGTATGCCTTTGGTTGATTTCCGGTGTTCTGAAATGGTTGTTTTTGACAATACTGTTCGCTGTCGTCATCGCTTTTATAGAGACAGGGCTCACGGAAGTCCTTCTTCCCCCACGGCCCTCGTTAAACTTCAAAGCCCGGTCACTTCGGGCTCTTCCTGCAAAGAGACCAGTAGACAATTTCTGGCTGCAGAGATTGAGCATGGTCATCAGGAAGAGGGTTTTTATAAAATTATAGGAATAGTAAGGACCATAACCCATGTTATTTTCTGGGCACCGCTTAGTACGTCTTTGCCCAATCTGCTGGTCAGTGGGCAAGTACTGCAACAGGGGCTTGAGCAGTACATGGTGGTCAGGGTTTCAGACCTTAATCTAAGCCCCTAGAACAGGGGTCGGGAACCTATGATTCGCAAGCCAGATGTGGCTCTTTTGATGGCTGCATTTGGCTCGCAGACAAATCTTTAATAAAAAAAATAATAGTGTTAAAAATATAAAACATCCTCATGTATTATAATCCATTCATTTCCTACCGCTCCTTGGAATGGTTGCAGGTGGCTGGAGCCAGTCACAGCTGTCCTCCAGGACAACACCAAATTTTTATTGGATAATGCGTAATGTACATGGGTCATTGTATGGCTCTCACGGAATTACATTTTAAAATATGTGACGTTCATGACTCTCTCAGCCAAAAATGTTCCCGACCCCTGCCCTAGAACAATGTTTTTCAGCTGCCGGCCTGCAGACTGATGCTGGGTACTTTTTTTTTTTTCTGTGACAGAGACAGAGGGACAGATAGGGACAGACAGACAGGAAGGGAGAGAGATGAGAAGCATCAGTTCTTCATTACGGCACCTTAGTTGTTCACTGATTGCTTTCTCATATGTGCCTTGACCGGGGGCTACAGCAGAGCAAGTGACTCCTTGCTCAAGCAAGCGACCTTGGGTCCAATCTGGTGAGCTGAGCTCAAATCAGTGAGCCCACATTCAAGCCGGCGACCTCAGGGTTTCAAACCAGGGACCTCTGCGTCCCGTTCCGACACTCGACTGCGCCGCCGCCCGGTCAGGCTGATGCCAGATCCTTGCCACCCTCCAGAGATGTTGATCGGGAGAGACATCTCAATCAACCTCTTGTGCATAAATCTCCACTTAGAGCAGCGGTGTTCAACCTTCTTTACACCTGAGGACTGGTGGAAAGGAGAATTATTTCGAGGACTGCTAGGCAGAAACAAAAACCATTATTAGTAGAATGTTTTGCCTTACCTTTTAACTTAATTATACTACTATAAAATAAAAATTCTCTAAAACAACTGGACGAACAGTAAAATATATATACTTTAATAGTGTACAACTGAAATTTCGAGAAAGCAACAGTTAACTCAAGTGAAGCGAGTGCAAACTCTGCTGTTGCTCCTTTGCCAGAACACTGGACGCCCGAGGGCGCAGTTTTGTCTCTGGGAGATCAAGCACTGCGTTGACACCCATTCAGTTTCTCTCTCTTTGGTTTGTATTTGTGATGGGGCCAGAAAAGCCTTCTCACACAGGTAGGTAGCAGAAAACTCGATTAAAAATTTAATAGTTCTGTAACTAAGAGATGGATATTCTCCTTCCAGTGATATCCAACATTGTGACAATGATTGCATTTTATGTTTGGCCAGCAGAGTGACATCAGAAGATAAATCTATCATTCTTTCTTTTTCACGATGATTAAGGGAGCAGGAGTTGATATCTACCATGAAAGGGTTATTGATCCAGAGGTTACTTTTACGAGGATCCTCATTTTCAGGGTAATAGTAGTCAAAGTTTTGAAGTCACGCTCTCATGCGCTGACTTATTCTATTAAATATGAATTTCCGGCTGATGTCTGCAGCAATCAAAAAAAGTCTTGGAAAAAATGGAAACATGCCTGCATCTTCCTTTTTGTACTTGACTTTTCCAAAGAGCAAGTTTCTCTTCGAAAACATCCGTCTTGTTTCTTAATGTAGAAATGTCTGTGTTAAACGCCTGAAGAGAAATATTGAGTTCACTGAAGAGGCTCAATGTATCCGCCATATATGCGAGCTTAGCCACCATTCTTTAACCAACAAAAGGTCCATTAAAGCAGTCTCGCTCCTGCAGACTCTGTCTCACTTCTCTCAGCTCACAAAGGCATGCAAGACCCCTTCCTCTGGAGAGCCGCCTGATGCTGGTGTTGTGAGTCCGTGCTTTCGTTTAGTGTCATGGACAGTCTGGAGTTCAAACCTCGACTACGAATATCATTAACAATATCCACTGTGTCGTTCATCCCTGCCTTCAATTCAGGGGGAAGTTTCTTTGTAACTAAACGCTGCTGGTGGGGGAAGGAGTGTGGGGGGGAGGAGAGTAAAGAGGGACAAACATACGGTGATGGAAGATGATTTGGCTCTGGGTGCTGGGTAGACAACATAATCAAGCAGTTCAAAATGCGATAGACACTTTGACCTGAAACCTATGGACTCGTATTGATCAATGTCACCCTGTTAAATTTGATATTCTAAATAAAAATTAAAAAAAAAATGCTGCCAGTGAATCATACAGTGTGTGGACAACATTTTTGGAAGTGCGATGTTCTTTATTCTCACAAGCACCCCGAGCGATGTCGGATCGCTCGCAGCACCTTCTACGATACTTGGGCACACTCTCTCCAGGCTGAGCCCTCCACCTGAAAGTACTCGCTAAGAGCATTAGACGTCTCTGAACTGGTGGTCTGACCAGCCAAGTAGATCCAGACCACCAAGCGGCTCTTCCCTGAGGTCTTGATCGTCAGGATGCCTCATGAAGGTAAGTAGAACAGCACGGTTACTCACGTCCGTTGATTCGCCGAGCTGAAGGGAAAAACGTTTCAATTTCTTTATCCCCTCTACAACATGCTCTTCAACATTGTTGACCATAAAAGCAATTCTTCTCTAGATAGTCTTGTCTGAAAACTGTGTCACCTCAGGTTTCTGTGCAGCTTGAGGCGCCCCAGATTTCCCGAGTGACATCTAAGATGCAAGGCTTTACTGATTCTTCACCAAGAGTAAATGCTTTTTTTTTGGTTTTCGATAGTCGAAAGGCAGTGAAATAAGACGCTCGCTCAGAGCAGCGATGTGTCACAAGTCATCGTTGCCTTCATTTGAGTTTTCTGACTTTTCATTTGATTGTGTAATCTTGAAAAAAAAAAGACAAAGAAAGAAATCCAGAGGCTTCTCAATAAGATCGCTATGCTTCAAATGCAAATGACGAATATGTTTTGGAAGGTTTCATTGCATCACTTGACAGAATTTCAGAACGTGCTCCACCCAAGGGCCTTGGCGATAATTCACTACCGAGTGTAAACCAAGTGGCCATAATTCACCGCAGTGAAACCGTTTTAAATACTCTTTATCTTACCGCCTAACAAAGTTTCCTTTTCTTTTTTGGGGCTTCTGTTGCAACCTCCCAAATGATCAACACACTTCTTTCTCACCGTTTCTTTTGAACTTGAAGCACGGATGCTCGGTTTCCTCTGCAGTGGCATCGCTACTTTTCGTTTGACTGTTGTTTTCACTTTTGAAAAAGGTTAAAATGTTTTGTTGGGTTTTTTTTCCTTCCGTATTGTAGCGTTTAAAACATATAGGACAGTGACACTAACACACAGCATAATTTATTTTCAAACCATATGGACACGTTCTGAACAGGCGAGTACACGTATGACTGTTTGTGCAAGAGAGGGAGGGAGCCGGAACCGGAAACACGCAACAGATAAAGTTTTGCCGTAAGGTGTATAATAGTGCATTAGGGTACAAGCTGGTTCTTGGTTTCCGAATGCCACATGTACAATGCACTGAACGCTACATAAATCTCTCCGAATGCTATTTGCACAAGCACGGGGAAAAAAAAAGAGCTACAGAGAGATGGGGATGTTAGATCCTTCGCATAACCTAACCGGCCAGAAATGGAAACATGCAATGAGTGAAGTTACATCTGATCGCGTGTAACAGTGCAACACAGTACAAGCCGGTGCTTGATCTCTGAACTCCACGTGCACGATGCACTGAATACTACGTAAGTTTGTCCAGATGCTTTTTTTGTCTATGCTGTATGATTTGTAAATGTTCTGCATGGTGCAAAAGGTTGTTTAAACAAGCCTACAAGTTCAAAAAGGCCACCTCAATAGTATTTTCATCCAGGATACAGGCTGATAAGTGGCAATCACCCCGAGCATAAAGCAAATTCAACTGAGATCATTGGGTCCATAATTTTCCTACAACATCAGGGTGGCTAATTCTTTCATGGACAGGCACGACATTTCTGGTGGACCAGCAGTTGAAAACTGCTGACTTATGTCCAGGGGAACCCAATCTGGAACACTCGGCACTTCACTCTTAATTTAAGCATACATAATTAAACGCAGCACTTATCACGAGTCAATCCACCTTCTCAATCTTCCTGGCAGCTCGTGGGAAGAGGAAGGTGGAAAAACAAACAGAAGTCTGAATGAGGGATGTTTTATTTTATTTAACTTTTTGTATTTTATCTTTTAAATTACAGTTTACATTCAATACTATCTTGTTTTAGTTGCAGGTGTATAACATTGTGCTTAAATAATCATATCCATTACAGAATGATTCGCCCAATATTTCAAGTACCCCCCCCCGCCCCCATACATAGTTATTACAATATTATTGTCTGTATTCCCTGTGCTGTACTTCACATCCCTGTGACTACTTTGTAACCACCAATTCGAACTTCTTAAATCTCTTCCCATTTCCCCCCAGACCCCTTTTGGCAACTAATTAGCCTGTTCTCTGTCTCTGTGAGTCTATTTAGATTTTGTTTGTTCATTTATTTTGTTCTTTAGATTCCGCACTTACGGGAAATAATATGGTATTTGTCTTTCTCTCTATGACTTATCTTACTTAACATAACACCCTCTAGATCCATCCATGCTGTCACAAATGGTAATATTCCATCCTTTTTCTGACTGAGTAATATTCTATTGTGTAAATGTACCGCCACATTTTTATCTACTTTTTTTTATTGATGGGCACTTGAGTTGCTTCCATATCCTGGCTACTGTAAATAATGCTGAAGTGAGCACAGGGGTGCAGATACTATTTCAAATTAGTCTTTGGGGTTCCTTCAGATACAGTCCCAGAAGGGGAATCCCTGGGTCATAAGGCAGTTTCATTTAAAATTTTTTGAGGCCCTGGCCTGATAGCTCAGTGGATTAGAGCATGGTCGGCAAACCGCAGCTTGAGAGCCACATGCGGCTCTTTGGCCCCTTGAGTGCGGTTCCTTGGCCAGCTTAGGAGTGCCCTAATTAAGTGAATAACAATGTACTTACCTATATAGTTTAAGTCTAAAAAATTTGGCTCTCAAAAGAAATTTCAATTGTTGTACTGTTGATATTTGGCTAATGAGTTTGCTGACCACTGGTTAGAGCACCATCGGAAGCTCAGAGGTGGCCAGTTCGATTCCCGGTCAGGGCACATACAGGAACGTTCCTGTTTTTCTCTCTCTCTTTCCCTCTCTCACTGAAATCTATAAATAAAAATTTAAAAAAATTTTTTTGAGGCAACATCACAACTGTTTTCCACAGTGGCTGCACCAGTCTGCATTCCCACCAGCAGTACAAGAGGGTTCCCTTTCCTCCACATCCTGACCAGCATTTGCTGTTTGTTAATTTATTAATGATAGCCATTCTGACAGGTGTGGGGTGATGTGTCATTGTCGTTCTAGTTTGCATTTCTCTGATGATTAGTGATGTTGAGCATCTTTTCATGTGCCTACTGGCTATCTGTATGTCCTCTTTGGAGAGGTGTCTATTCAGGTCTTCTGCCCACTTTTTAATTGTTTGGTTTTGGTTTTTTTTTTCTTTTTTGGGTGTTGAGTTGTCTGAGTTCTTTGTAAATTTTGCATATTAACCCCTTAGGCATGTTTCCTCAGCAAATATGTTCTCCCGTTCACCAGCTTCTCTTTCCATTTTGTGGATGCTTCCTTTGCTCAAGACATGGGGGTCTAAGAAGCACCAAAGAAACCTGAGTTCGAGACATGGTCCTTCTCACCTCAATCTCTCCTCTGGAGTCAGTGTCAGCCCCCCCTCTAGAGTCAGTGTCAGCCCTCTCCTCTCCTCTGGAGTCACTGTCAGCCCCCCCTCTCCTCTAGAGTCAGTGTCAGCCCCCCCTCTCTGCTCTAGAGTCAGTGTCAGCCCCCCATCTCTCCTCTAGAGTCAGTGTCAGCCCCCCCTCTCTCCTCTAGAGTCAGTGTCAGCCCCCCCTCTCTCCTCTAGAGCCAGTGTCAGCCCCCCCTCTCTCCTCTAGAGTCAGTGTCAGCCCCCCCTCTCTCCTCTAGAGCCAGTGTCAGCCCCCCCTCTCTCCTCTAGAGTCAGTGTCAGCCCCCCCTCTCTCCTCTGGAGTCAGTGTCAGCCCCCCCTCTAGAGTCAGTGTCAGCCCCCCCTCTCCTCTAGAGTCAGTGTCAGCCCCCCCTCTCTCCTCTAGAGTCAGTGTCAGCCCCCCCTCTCTCCTCTGGAGTCAGTGTCAGCCCCCCCTCTCTCCTCTGGAGTCAGTGTCAGCCCCCCCTCTCCTCTAGTCAGTGTCAGCCCCCCTCTAGAGTCAGTGTCAGCCCCCCCTCTCCTCTAGAGTCAGTGTCAGCCCCCCTCTCCTCTAGTCAGTGTCAGCCCCCCCCTCTCCTCTAGTCAGTGTCAGCCCCTCCCTCTCCTCTAGAGTCAGTGTCAGGCCCCCCTCCTCTAGAGTCAGTGTCAGCCCCCCCTCTCCTCTAGAGTCAGTGTCAGCCCCCCCTCTCCTCTAGAGTCAGTGTCAGCCCCCCTTTCTCTCCTCTAGTCAGTGTCAGCCCCCCTCCCTCTCCTCTAGAGTCAGTGTCAGCCCCCCTCTCTCCTCTAGAGTCAGTGTCAGCCCCCCCTCTCCTCTAGTCAGTGTCAGCCCCCCCCTCTCCTCTAGTCAGTGTCAGCCCCTCCCTCTCCTCTAGAGTCAGTGTCAGCCCCTCCCTCTCCTCTAGAGTCAGTGTCAGCCCCCCTCTAGAGTCAGTGTCAGCCCCCCCTCTCCTCTAGAGTCAGTGTCAGCCCCCCTCTCCTCTAGTCATTGTCAGCCCCCCCTCTCCTCTAGTCAGTGTCAGCCCCTCCCTCTCCTCTAGAGTCAGTGTCAGGCCCCCCTCCTCTAGAGTCAGTGTCAGCCCCCCCTCTCCTCTAGAGTCAGTGTCAGCCCCCCCTCTCCTCTAGAGTCAGTGTCAGCCCCCCTTTCTCTCCTCTAGTCAGTGTCTGCCCCCCTCCCTCTCCTCTAGAGTCAGTGTCAGCCCCCCTCTCTCCTCTAGAGTCAGTGTCAGCCCCCCCTCTCCTCTAGTCAGTGTCAGCCCCCCCCCTCTCCTCTAGTCAGTGTCAGCCCCTCCCTCTCCTCTAGAGCCAGTGTCAGCCCCCCCTCTCTCCTCTAGAGTCAGTGTCAGCCCCCCCTCTCTCCTCTGGAGTCAGTGTCAGCCCCCCCTCTAGAGTCACTGTCAGCCCCCCCTCTCCTCTAGAGTCAGTGTCAGCCCCCCCTCTCTCCTCTAGAGTCAGTGTCAGCCCCCCCTCTCTCCTCTGGAGTCAGTGTCAGCCCCCCCTCTCTCCTCTGGAGTCAGTGTCAGCCCCCCCTCTCCTCTAGTCAGTGTCAGCCCCCCTCTAGAGTCAGTGTCAGCCCCCCCTCTCCTCTAGAGTCAGTGTCAGCCCCCCTCTCCTCTAGTAAGTGTCAGCCCCCCCCTCTCCTCTAGTCAGTGTCAGCCCCTCCCTCTCCTCTAGAGTCAGTGTCAGCCCCTCCCTCTCCTCTAGAGTCAGTGTCAGGCCCCCCTCCTCTAGAGTCAGTGTCAGCCCCCCCCTCTCCTCTAGAGTCAGTGTCAGCCCCCCCTCTCCTCTAGAGTCAGTGTCAGCCCCCCTTTCTCTCCTCTAGTCAGTGTCAGCCCCCCTCCCTCTCCTCTAGAGTCAGTGTCAGCCCCCCTCTCTCCTCTAGAGTCAGTGTCAGCCCCCCCTCTCCTCTAGTCAGTGTCAGCCCCTCCCTCTCCTCTAGAGTCAGTGTCAGCCCCTCCCTCTCCTCTAGAGTCAGTGTCAGCCCCCCTCTAGAGTCAGTGTCAGCCCCCCTCTAGAGTCAGTGTCAGCCCCCCTCTCCTCTAGAGTCAGTGTCAGCCCCCCTCTCCTCTAGTCATTGTCAGCCCCCCCCTCTCCTCTAGTCAGTGTCAGCCCCTCCCTCTCCTCTAGAGTCAGTGTCAGCCCCTCCCTCTCCTCTAGAGTCAGTGTCAGCCCCCCCTCTCCTCTAGAGTCAGTGTCAGCCCCCCTCTCCTCTAGTCAGTGTCAGCCCCCCCCTTTCCTCTACAGTCAGTGTCAGCCCTCCTCTAGAGTCAGTGTCAGCCCCCCTCCCTCTCCTCTAGAGTCAGTGTCAGCCCCCCCTTTCCTCTACAGTCAGTGTCAGCCCTCCTCTAGAGTCAGTGTCAGCCCCCCTCCCTCTCCTCTAGAGTCAGTGTGAGCCCCCCCTCTTCTCTAGTCAGTGTCAGCCCTCCTCTAGAGTCAGTGTCAGCCCCCCTCCCTCTCCTCTAGAGTCAGTGTCAGCCCCCCTCTAGAGTCAGTGTCAGCCCCCCTTTCTCTCCTCTAGAGTCAGTGTCAGCCCCCCTCTCTCCTCTAGAGTCAGTGTCAGCCCCCCCTCCTCTAGAGTCAGTGTCAGCCCCCCCTCTCCTCTAGAGTCAGTGTCAGCCCCCCTCTCTCCTCTAGAGTCAGTGTCAGCCCCCCCTCCTCTAGAGTCAGTGTCAGCCCCCCCTCTCCTCTAGAGTCAGTGTCAGCCCCCCCTCTCCTCTAGAGTCAGTGTCAGCCCCTCCCTCTCCTCTGGAATCAGTGTCAGCCCTCGCTCCTCTAGAGTCAGTGTCAGCCCCCCTTTCTCTCCTCTAGAGTCAGTGTCAGCCCCCCCCTCTCCTCTAGAGTCAGTGTCAGCCCCCCTCTCTCCTCTAGAGTCAGTGTCAGCCCCCCTCCTCTAGAGTCAGTGTCAGCCCCCCCTCTCCTCTAGAGTCAGTGTCAGCCCCCCCTCTCCTCTAGAGTCAGTGCCAGCCCCCGCTCTCTCCTCTAGAGCCAGTGTCAGCCCCCCCCTCTAGAGTCAGTGTCAGCCCCCCACTCTCCTCTAGAGTCAGTGTCAGCCCCCCCTTTCCTCTACAGTCAGTGTCAGCTCCCCTCCTCTAGAGTCAGTGTCAGCCCCCCCTCTCCTCTAGAGTCAGTGTCAGCCCCCCCTCTCCTCTAGAGTCAGTGCCAGCCCCCGCTCTCTCCTCTAGAGCCAGTGTCAGCCCCCCCCTCTAGAGTCAGTGTCAGCCCCCCTCTCTCCTCTAGAGCCAGTGTCAGCCCCCCCCTCTAGAGTCAGTGTCAGCCCCTCCCTCTAGAGTCAGTGTCAGCCCCTCCCTCTCCTCTAGAGTCAGTGTCAGCCCCCCTTTCTCTCCTCTAGAGTCAGTGTCAGCCCCCCTCCCTCTCCTCTAGAGTCAGTGTCAGCCCCCCCTCTCCTCTAGAGTCAGTGTCAGCCCCCCTTTCTCTCCTCTAGAGTCAGTGTCAGCCCCCCTCCCTCTCCTCTAGAGTCAGTGTCAGCCCCCCTCTCTCCTCTAGAGTCAGTGTCAGCCCCCCCCCTCTCCTCTAGAGTCAGTGTCACCCCCCCCCTCTAGAGTCAGTGTCAGCCCCTCCCTCTAGAGTCAGTGTCAGCCCCCCCTCTAGAGTCAGTGTCAGCCCCTCCCTCTCCTCTAGAGTCAGTGTCAGGCCCCCCTCCTCTAGAGTCAGTGTCAGCCCCCCCTTTCCTCTACAGTCAGTGTCAGCTCCCCTCCTCTAGAGTCAGTGTCAGCCCCCCCTCTCCTCTAGAGTCAGTGTCAGCCCCCCCTCTAGAGTCAGTGTCAGCCCCCTCCTCTCCTCTGGAGTCACTGTCAGCCCCCCCTCTCCTCTAGAGTCAGTGTCAGCCCCCCCTCTCTGCTCTAGAGTCAGTGTCAGCCCCCCATCTCTCCTCTAGAGTCAGTGTCAGCCCCCCCTCTCTCCTCTAGAGCCAATGTCAGCCCCCCCTCTCTCCTCTAGAGTCAGTGTCAGCCCCCCCTCTCTCCTCTAGAGCCAGTGTCAGCCCCCCCTCTCTCCTCTAGAGTCAGTGTCAGCCCCCCCCCTCTCCTCTAGAGTCAGTGTCAGCCCCCCCTCTAGAGTCACTGTCAGCCCCCCCCTCTCCTCTAGAGTCAGTGTCAGCCCCCCCTCTCTCCTCTAGAGTCAGTGTCAGCCCCCCCTCTCTCCTCTGGAGTCAGTGTCAGCCCCCCCTCTCTCCTCTGGAGTCAGTGTCAGCCCCCCCTCTCCTCTAGTCAGTGTCAGCCCCCCTCTAGAGTCAGTGTCAGCCCCCCCTCTCCTCTAGAGTCAGTGTCAGCCCCCCTCTCCTCTAGTAAGTGTCAGCCCCCCCCTCTCCTCTAGTCAGTGTCAGCCCCTCCCTCTCCTCTAGAGTCAGTGTCAGCCCCTCCCTCTCCTCTAGAGTCAGTGTCAGGTCCCCCTCCTCTAGAGTCAGTGTCAGCCCCCCCCTCTCCTCTAGAGTCAGTGTCAGCCCCCCCTCTCCTCTAGAGTCAGTGTCAGCCCCCCTTTCTCTCCTCTAGTCAGTGTCAGCCCCCCTCCCTCTCCTCTAGAGTCAGTGTCAGCCCCCCTCTCTCCTCTAGAGTCAGTGTCAGCCCCCCCTCTCCTCTAGTCAGTGTCAGCCCCCCCCTCTCCTCTAGTCAGTGTCAGCCCCTCCCTCTCCTCTAGAGTCAGTGTCAGCCCCTCCCTCTCCTCTAGAGTCAGTGTCAGCCCCCCTCTAGAGTCAGTGTCAGCCCCCCCTCTCCTCTAGAGTCAGTGTCAGCCCCCCTCTCCTCTAGTCATTGTCAGCCCCCCCCTCTCCTCTAGTCAGTGTCAGCCCCTCCCTCTCCTCTAGAGTCAGTGTCAGCCCCTCCCTCTCCTCTAGAGTCAGTGTCAGCCCCCCCTCTCCTCTAGAGTCAGTGTCAGCCCCCCTCTCCTCTAGTCAGTGTCAGCCCCCCCCTTTCCTCTACAGTCAGTGTCAGCCCTCCTCTAGAGTCAGTGTCAGCCCCCCTCCCTCTCCTCTAGAGTCAGTGTCAGCCCCCCCTTTCCTCTACAGTCAGTGTCAGCCCTCCTCTAGAGTCAGTGTCAGCCCCCCTCCCTCTCCTCTAGAGTCAGTGTGAGCCCCCCCTCTTCTCTAGTCAGTGTCAGCCCTCCTCTAGAGTCAGTGTCAGCCCCCCTCCCTCTCCTCTAGAGTCAGTGTCAGCCCCCCTCTAGAGTCAGTGTCAGCCCCCCTTTCTCTCCTCTAGAGTCAGTGTCAGCCCCCCTCTCTCCTCTAGAGTCAGTGTCAGCCCCCCCTCCTCTAGAGTCAGTGTCAGCCCCCCTCTCTCCTCTAGAGTCAGTGTCAGCCCCCCCTCTCCTCTAGTCAGTGTCAGCCCCCCTCTAGAGTCAGTGTCAGCCCCCCTTTCTCTCCTCTAGAGTCAGTGTCAGCCCCCCCTCTCCTCTAGAGTCAGTGTCAGCCCCCCTCTCTCCTCTAGAGTCAGTGTCAGCCCCCCCTCTCCTCTAGAGTCAGTGTCAGCCCCCCCTCTCCTCTAGAGTCAGTGTCAGCCCCCCCTCTCCTCTAGAGTCAGTGTCAGCCCCTCCCTCTCCTCTGGAATCAGTGTCAGCCCTCGCTCCTCTAGAGTCAGTGTCAGCCCCCCTTTCTCTCCTCTAGAGTCAGTGTCAGCCCCCCCTCTCCTCTAGAGTCAGTGTCAGCCCCCCTCTCTCCTCTAGAGTCAGTGTCAGCCCCCCCTCCTCTAGAGTCAGTGTCAGCCCCCCCTCTCCTCTAGAGTCAGTGTCAGCCCCCCCTCTCCTCTAGAGTCAGTGCCAGCCCCCGCTCTCTCCTCTAGAGCCAGTGTCAGCCCCCCCCTCTAGAGTCAGTGTCAGCCCCCCACTCTCCTCTAGAGTCAGTGTCAGCCCCCCCTTTCCTCTACAGTCAGTGTCAGCTCCCCTCCTCTAGAGTCAGTGTCAGCCCCCCCTCTCCTCTAGAGTCAGTGTCAGCCCCCCCTCTCCTCTAGAGTCAGTGCCAGCCCCCGCTCTCTCCTCTAGAGCCAGTGTCAGCCCCCCCCTCTAGAGTCAGTGTCAGCCCCCCTCTCTCCTCTAGAGCCAGTGTCAGCCCCCCCCTCTAGAGTCAGTGTCAGCCCCTCCCTCTAGAGTCAGTGTCAGCCCCTCCCTCTCCTCTAGAGTCAGTGTCAGCCCCCCTCCCTCTCCTCTAGAGTCAGTGTCAGCCCCCCCTCTCCTCTAGAGTCAGTGTCAGCCCCCCTTTCTCTCCTCTAGAGTCAGTGTCAGCCCCCCTCCCTCTCCTCTAGAGTCAGTGTCAGCCCCCCTCTCTCCTCTAGAGTCAGTGTCAGCCCCCCCCTCTCCTCTAGAGTCAGTGTCACCCCCCCCTCTAGAGTCAGTGTCAGCCCCTCCCTCTAGAGTCAGTGTCAGCCCCCCCTCTAGAGTCAGTGTCAGCCCCTCCCTCTCCTCTAGAGTCAGTGCCAGCCCCCGCTCTCTCCTCTAGAGCCAGTGTCAGCCCCCCCCTCTAGAGTCAGTGTCAGCCCCCCTCTCTCCTCTAGAGTCAGTGTCAGCCCCGCTCTCCTCTAGAGTCAGTGTCAGCTCCCCTCCTCTAGAGTCAGTGTCAGCCCCCCCTCTAGAGTCAGTGTCAGCCCCCCCTCTAGAGTCAGTGTCAGCCCCTCCCTCTAGAGTCAGTGTCAGCCCCCCCTCTAGAGTCAGTGTCAGCCCCTCCCTCTCCTCTAGAGTCAGTGTCAGCCCCCCACTCTCCTCTAGAGTCAGTGTCAGCCCCCCCCTCTCCTCTAGTCAGTGTCAGCCCCCCTCTAGAGTCAGTGTCAGCCCCCCCTCTCCTCTAGAGTCAGTGTCAGCCCCCCCCCTCTCCTCTAGTCAGTGTCAGCCCCTCCCTCTCCTCTAGAGTCAGTGTCAGCCCCTCCCTCTCCTCTAGAGTCAGTGTCAGGCCCCCCTCCTCTAGAGTCAGTGTCAGCCCCCCTCTCCTCTAGAGTCAGTGTCAGCCCCCCCTCTCCTCTAGAGTCAGTGTCAGCCCCCCTCTCTCCTCTAGAGTCAGTGTCAGCCCCCCTCCTCTAGAGTCAGTGTCAGCCCCCCCTTTCCTCTACAGTCAGTGTCAGCTCCCCTCCTCTAGAGTCAGTGTCAGCCCCCCCTCTCCTCTAGAGTCAGTGTCAGCCCCCCCTCTCCTCTAGAGTCAGTGTCAGCCCCCCCTCTCCTCTAGAGTCAGTGTCAGCCCCCCCTCTCCTCTAGTCAGTGTCAGCCCTCCTCTAGAGTCAGTGTCAGCCCCCCTCCCTCTCCTCTAGTCAGTTCAGCCCCCCCTCTAGAGTCAGTGTCAGCCCCCCTTTCTCTCCTCTAGAGTCAGTGTCAGCCCCCCTCTCTCCTCTAGAGTCAGTGTCAGCCCCCCTCTCCTCTAGTCAGTGTCAGCCCCCCTCTAGAGTCAGTGTCAGCCCCCCTTTCTCTCCTCTAGAGTCAGTGTCAGCCCCTCCTCTCCTCTAGAGTCAGTGTCAGCCCCCCCTTTCCTCTACAGTCAGTGTCAGCTCCCCTCCTCTAGAGTCAGTGTCAGCCCCCCCTCTCCTCTAGAGTCAGTGTCAGCCCCCCCTCTCCTCTAGAGTCAGTGTCAGCCCCCCCTCTCCTCTAGTCAGTGTCAGCCCTCCTCTAGAGTCAGTGTCAGCCCCCCTCCCTCTCCTCTAGTCAGTTCAGCCCCACCTCTAGAGTCAGTGTCAGCCCCCCTTTCTCTCCTCTAGAGTCAGTGTCAGCCCCCCTCTCTCCTCTAGAGTCAGTGTCAGCCCCCCTCTCCTCTAGTCAGTGTCAGCCCCCCTCTAGAGTCAGTGTCAGCCCCCCTTTCTCTCCTCTAGAGTCAGTGTCAGCCCCCCTCCCTCTCCTCTAGTCAGTTCAGCCCCCCCTCTAGAGTCAGTGTCAGCCCCCCTTTCTCTCCTCTAGAGTCAGTGTCAGCCCCCCTCTCTCCTCTAGAGTCAGTGTCAGCCCCCCTCTCCTCTAGTCAGTGTCAGCCCCCCTCTAGAGTCAGTGTCAGCCCCCCTTTCTCTCCTCTAGAGTCTGTGTCAGCCCCTCCTCTCCTCTAGAGTCAGTGTCAGCCCCCCCTTTCCTCTACAGTCAGTGTCAGCTCCCCTCCTCTAGAGTCAGTGTCAGCCCCCCCTTTCCTCTACAGTCAGTGTCAGCTCCCCTCCTCTAGAGTCAGTGTCAGCCCCCCCTCTCCTCTAGAGTCAGTGTCAGCCCCCCCTCTCCTCTAGAGTCAGTGTCAGCCCCCCCTCTCCTCTAGTCAGTGTCAGCCCTCCTCTAGAGTCAGTGTCAGCCCCCCTCCCTCTCCTCTAGTCAGTTCAGCCCCCCCTCTAGAGTCAGTGTCAGCCCCCCTTTCTCTCCTCTAGAGTCAGTGTCAGCCCCCCTTTCTCTCCTCTAGAGTCAGTGTCAGCCCCCCCTCTCCTCTAGAGTCAGTGTCAGCCCCCCTCTCTCCTCTAGAGTCAGTGTCAGCCCCCCCCCTCCTCTAGAGTCAGTGTCAGCCCCCCTCTCTCCTCTAGAGTCAGTGTCAGCCCCCCCTTTCCTCTACAGTCAGTGTCAGCTCCCCTCCTCTAGAGTCAGTGTCAGCCCCCCCTCTCCTCTGGAGTCAGTGTCAGCCCCCCTCTCTCCTCTAGAGTCAGTGTCAGCCCCCCCTCTCCTCTAGAGTCAGTGTCAGCTCCCCTCCTCTAGAGTCAGTGTCACCCCCCCCTCTAGAGTCAGTGTCAGCCCCTCCCTCTAGAGTCAGTGTCAGCCCCTCCTCTAGAGTCAGTGTCAGCCCCTCCCTCTCCTCTGGAGTCAGTGTCAGCCCCCGCTCCTCTAGAGTCAGTGCCAGCCCCCGCTCTCTCCTCTAGAGCCAGTGTCAGCACCCCCCTCTAGAGTCAGTGTCAGCCCCCCACTCTCCTCTAGAGTCAGTGTCAGCCCCTCCCTCTCCTCTGGAATCAGTGTCAGCCCTCGCTCCTCTAGAGTCAGTGCCAGCCCCTGCTCTCTCCTCTAGAGCCAGTGTCAGCCCCCCCCTCTAGAGTCAGTGTCAGCCCCCCCTCTCCTCTAGACTCAGTGTCAGCCCCCCCTCTCTCCTCTAGAGTCAGTGTCAGCCCCCCCCTCTCCTCTAGAGTCAGTGTCAGCCCCCCCTCTAGAGTCAGTGTCAGCCCCCCCTCCTCTAGAGTCATTGTAAGCCCCCCCTCTCCTCTAGAGTCAGTGGCAGCCCCTCTCTTTCCTCTAGAGTCATTGTCAGCCCCCCCTCTCCTCTAGACTCAGTGTCAGCCCCCCCCTCTCCTCTAGAGTCAGTGTCAGCCCCCCCTCTCCTCTGGAGTCAGTGTCAGCCCCCCCCCGCCCCAGCCAGGGCAGTAGTCCCTTCTTGGCTGTTGATCCGGCGCCGTGGAGAGTTCAGTGGCCAGATGGCATTCTCCACAACCAGCTCGGTGGGATAATTGTGTGTCGGTGATGTGGGCGCTGTGAGGACCTGGGGATGTTTATTGGCAGAAGCACTCAGGGCAGGGAAGGCAAATTCACATCCAGCGTAAATATCTGTCCCAGTAGAACAAAGTGTAGCCCCCGCCCCTGATGGAAGTGGTCCAAGATAATCAGTCTGCCTCCAACTAGCTGGCCGGTCCCCTGGGTCACGGTACCATATCGAGACTCAGAGTGGGCATCTGCTGATGACAGGCTGGGCACTCGGGCATGGCTGTGGATAACTGGCCTCAGAGAGTGGAAGTAAGGGATGCTGAGAGCACGCCTCGCCCCATCCTCTCCAACATGGCTGCTTCGTTCATGAGTCTGTGGGGTGATGACAAGAGCGGCTGTCACACAGTGTTGTCTGACAGCCACAACACAGGTTATTTTCTCTACCTGGTTAATAAACTCTTCCTCTGTTGAGGTCACCTGTTTGTTTGTTTGTTTGTTTGTTTACATTTTTTTTTTTGTATTTTTCTGAAGCTGGAAACGGGGAGAGACAGTCAGACAGACTCCGGCATGCGCCCGACCGGGATCCACCCGGCACGCCCACCAGGGGGCAATGCTCTGTCCCTCCGGGGCGTCGCTCTGTTGCGACCAGAGCCACTCCAGCTCCTGAGGCAGAGGCCAAGGAGCCATCCCCAGCGCCCGGGCCATCTTTGCTCCAATGGAGCCTCGGCTGTGGGAGGGGAAGAGAGAGACAGAGAGGAAGGAGGGGGAGGGGTGGAGAAGCAGATGGGCACTTCTCCTGTGTGCCCTGGCCGGGAATCGAACCCGGGACTTCTGCACGCCAGGCCAACGCTCTACCACTGAGCCAACCGGCCAGGGCCGTTTGTTTGTTTTTAGTGAGAGAGACAGAGAGGGACAGATAGGGACAGACAGACAGGAAGGGAGAGAGATGAGAAGCATCAATTCTTCGTTGCATCACCTAAGTTGTTCATTGATTGCTTTCCCATATGTGCCTTGGCTGGGGGGCTCCAGCTGAGCCAGTGACCCCTTGCTCAAGCCAGCGACCATGGGGTCATGCTTGTGATCCCATGCTCAAGCCAGAGACCCTGCGCTCAAGCCAGTGACCTCGGGGTTTTGAACCTGGGTCTTCAGCATCCCAGGCCGACACTGTACCCACTGCACCACCACCTGGTCAGGGGAGGTCACTCTTGATGACTTTGGTGACCATTCACATGGGACACAAACACCTCCACCCTGTGCTGATTTGGAAGAATCTATCCATTTATTTTTTTTTTCAGGCCTTCTTGTCACCAATTTCTCAATTGCTTTTTTTTCTAATCCTGTGACTACCCAGCCAGACCACTAGCCACAATCCAGATAGACCTGTATCAATACGGCCATCTCCCTTTCTGGATAAAATGAACAATCAAGATTCTGCTTGTCTGTGGGCTGTCCCCTCACCACTGTCCTGTAGTGCTGACCCAGAGCGGGGCTGTTCTGTCGCTGCCTCTCCATCTTTGGATGGTACCTGTATATTTTTAATTGGATTGTTTGTTTCTTTGGTGTTGAGTTGTATGAGGGTTTTTTTTATATGAGTTTCGGATATTTAACCCTTTATCGATGTTTCCCCGCTTGGCTGGGAGCTCATGGGAACCCCTTACAAAACTATAAACACAAAATTAAAAAAGAAGGTGATTTAACAAAGAATAGGGTCCTTGGGTTCCAGGTCACTTCCTCATGCCACTTACTTTTTAGCCTTGGGGTCTTGCTTGAACCTGAGCTCATATCCACCTCCATTTGGTGACGGGGTGCACCTGTCCACGGTCAAGGTTAAGGTCAGATTACACCTGGTCTATAATGGGCAGCAGAGCGCCTGGTCACTTGGCTGCCCGTGGTCAAGAGTGCCGTCTCTACCAAAGCTTCGTAGCAAATCAAATGTCGTTTTTCATCTACTCTCAAATGGAGAGTAGTTATCCACAGAGGACAGCAAGGATGGGCTCCCAATTTCTAACGGCTTGCCCTGTGATTCACCGAGGACAGCCTTCTGAACGACGTCTCTGTTGGCCTCTCACACTCGAGCACTTTCAGATCTGCTAGCTCACGTGGCCCGAGAGGCAGAGCCGCTTGGATGGCAGCCTGGACCTGTGGCAGAACCTTTTCTCGTTCTGGGCCCCACTCAAAACTAGCAGATTAGCAGATCTCTCAATAAATAGGTCAGAGTAACATGCCCAAATGAAGTCTGTGTTGCTTCCCAATCCAGAGAGGTTCACTGGAAGCTGCACTTCTTTCGCATAGAGAGGAGGCGGTAACAGCTGAAGCAACTGGGCCTTCACCCCGGAGATACTATTTCAACAGCCCCCCAACCCCCAATTACTGAACTGCCAGGATTCTCACTGCACTGGAAGGACCCTGAGATTTTGTGGAATACATTTCCCACCCTCTAGCGTGCCGGTGATTTACCAGCATGGCCTGCTTAGCGGGCCCATCAGCAGATTGCTGTCCGTGTGTGATGGACCAGCGTAACTTAAGCCTGGAGTGCAGGGGAGACGAGGGAAGTCCCTAGGGAGCAGGTCAGAGCGGGGCTGGAGAGTGGGCGCGCCCCGAGGTAGGGCCGCGGCGACGTATTGCCAGCCTTGCCAACGGAAAGAAAATCGATTTGCTGTTCTTGACTAAACAGGTGCAGAGAAAGAGGTGCTGACCTGCTTGGTAGCTACCTACCGGGTGTCAGGTGATGCTGATTTGCTCCAGCGAGGAAACCACAGCTGGAAAGCAGCTGCGAATTGGAAGTACCACCTGAATGAGTTTATAATCGACTGTTCACAAAAATTAGGGGATATTTCAAAATGAATTTGAAGCGATAAAAAAAAAGCATTTGATTTTTTTTTTTTTTTTTTTTTTTATTAAACAAGAACATCAGAAAAGCAAACGGCAAGTCAAAGAAAGTTGTTCGGTTACACAAAGGAGACGCAAAACCAACTTTTATTTCATTGGTGAAAATGCACCGTAGAAAAGGCTGGAAGTCCTGGAGTATCTGCACGGGCCCGGAACCCCTAACTTTCGTGAGCAGTGTAGTTTACTGTCCTGCTCCAAGCCCCTCACCCCCGTCTTCCTCTCAGACCACACGGTGAGTCAAATAAAGATACTGTGGGAATGGCCACTCTTGCATCATTCGAGTCCTAGTGGGTGGCCCCGAGCTCTGTGCCCCCTTCAGGAGTACAGTACGACTTTGTGGTACTACTTTAATAGACAGAGGCAGTTCTGGTGGTGTCCACTTGGCCTTGCCTACCGTAACGGCCTCCATTCCACGAGTCCCAGAATCCGTGTGAGGATTCTGACAGTTGTTGACTGGCTTTACTCCGGTGATGAGTTCCAGAACTGGGGAGTGAACCACAAAATGGGTTCAGGGACCCACTGGCCTCATTAACAGACAGGCCCAAATCAAACCTCACTGACCGCTGGACTTCTAAAAGCCCCTACTCTGACGGCTGGGCCACAGGAAGGCTTCAGGTCCCCGGAAATTAGCGGTAAGAGCCAGTGTCCAGCAATCCCTAAAAAATCTGATAAAATATAAACAAAGCCCTTAACATTAAGAACAGTAGATATTTTGATATTTTGCCCTGGCCAGGTAGCTCAGTGAGTTAGAGCATCGTCCTGACACACCGAAGTTGTGGGTTCGATTCCTGTCGGGGCACAAATAAGAATCAATCAACCAACCTGTGGTGGCGCAGTGGATAAAGTGTCGACCTGGAATGTTGAGGTTGCCAATTCAAAACCCTGGGCTTAAAATAAATAAATAAATAAATAAATAAACCCTGGGCTTGTCTGGTCAAGGCACATATTCCTTGATGCTTCCTGCCCCTCCTCCTTTCTCTCTTTCTCTTTCTCTCTAAAAAATGAATAAATAAAATCTAAAAACAGAAAATTTAAAAAAAGACTTCAAAAAAATCTAAAACAAAGGAATCAATCACCCAATGAGTACAAAGATATATGGAACAACCAATTGATACTTCTCTCTCTCTCCTTTCCTCTCTCTAAAAGCAATAAAAAAGTTTAAAACAATAAATTAATGAATTCAAAAACGAGTAGTGTGTATTTTTATGACTGATAATAATTGCAACAAAGGGACTTGAGTCCATCCTTACCTATAGGTTGGCAAAGTGGTATCTTGGTTCCGCTCGACAGTGGGGCCCGTGGGAGGCATTGCCGGGACAGTGAGTTATTCCACAGGAAATGAATGAATGGAACAGGAAATAAGCTTCAGCCCGAAATGACCAAGGTGGGCCCTCATTTCACTCAGGGTCCTTACTGACGCCCCCGGAGTGATGTAGACTGAGATGGCCCGTTTCGAGAAAGTGCCAGTGAAATACTCCTGCTACTACAGAAGACATTGGGCCTGAACGGTTTTGTTTTGTTTGTTTTTTTCAACCAGAAGGCAGAATCAGTAAGTGGGAAGAAAATGGGTGTGAACATTTGGAGATCCTGCATGCTGAGCTTAGCTCCACCACGTTCTAGCCAGATGGTCCTGAGCACGTGTTTTTCACCTCTCTGAGCCTCAGGTTCATGTGTTCCCTGTGACACCAAAAGATAATGTTACCCACCTCTTGCGTTGTTGAGCGAATCACATAAGATTGAGCATTTAAAGTGCTTAACACATCTTCCAAAGAGACAAGAGGTAACAGATGCTCAGGGAAGGATCCCTTGTGCACTGTTGGGGGGAATACAGATCGGTGCAGCCACCCAAGAAAACAGCGTGGAGGTTCCTCAGAAAAATGAAAAATAGAGCTTCCGTGCCACCCAGCAGTCCCACTTCTGGGATTCTATCCCCAGGAAATAAAATCACTGTTTCAAAGAGATAACCATACTCCCAAGTTATTTGCAACATTATTTACAAGCATCAAAACATGGAAATAACCCAAAGGGTCCGTCAGTGGGGATGGGTACAGAAAAAGACACACACACACACACACACAATGCAATATTATTCATCCATTTTAAAACAAGAAAAGAAAAAGGAGATCCTGCCATTTGTGAAACATGGATTAATTCTGAGGGCGTTATGCTCAGTGAAATTAGAGAAAGGCAAATACTGTATGATATCGCTTACATGTAGAATCTAAAAAAGATGAACTCATAGTAGCAGCGAGTAGAATGGTTGTTGCCAGGGGCTGGGGTGGGAATGGGGAATATGTGGAGGTGTTGCTCAAAGGGCACATACTCCCAGGTATAAGATGGGTGAGTTCTGGAGATCCAATGTACAGCGTGGAGAACAGTAGTTAATACCATATTGTGTACTTGAAATTGGCTAAGAGACTAGGTCTTAAAGCTTCTCACAACAACAGCAGCAGCAACAACAACAACAACAAAAGTAATTTGTAAGATGAAGAATGTGTCAACTGACCTTACTGTGGCCATTATTTTGCAGTCTACGCAGGTATCAAATCATCACATTGTACACCTTAAACTTGTACAGTGTTGTAGGTCAATTGTATCTCGCTAAAGCCTGGCAGGCAGGTAAAGCACTCAGCATGGTGTCTGACATAGCCATGTCTGATTGTGCTTAACTGTCCCGTTCCTGTCCTGCTGTCTCAGCCGGGGTGTTCTCAACCTGGGCGCTATTGACATTTGAGGCCAAATCATTCTTTGTGGCGGGGGCTGTCCTGTGCTTTGTGGGCTGCTGGGCAACATCACTTGTCTCTGCTCATTCGGGCCAGGCGCATCATCCAGTTTTGATGATGAAAAATGTCTCCAGCCATTCCCAAACGTCTCCTGAGGGGCCAAACTGTCCTCGGTCAAGCACTCAGGCTAGTCGTTCCTCTGGTCCCAGTTTCCACCTTTGTTCGTACGCAGGAGAGGCCGGGGCTCCGGATGCTGTCAGAAGCTGCCACTCCTGTGTGCACTTGCGCAGACCCCATTTAGAACACCGAGACTAAGCGCCCTCTGCCAGACACGCTGTTTTTATTTGTGTGGTTTCCTGTTTAAATGGTGCAATGTGCCCCTTCACTGTTATTTTTTATTCTTCTTCTTCTTACCACTGCATTCTTTTTTCAGATAAAACTTTAGGATCATACTGTCCAGTGATCTAATGTCAACACAGAGCACTAAAATGTATGCAATCATTTGGGGGGAGGGATAATTAGCAGTTTTATAACACTGGGTCTTCATCACTCAGATCATTACCTTTTTTAGCAGCTTGCTGTTGGCACGTGGGCTTTTATACGTGGGGCGGACACGTGCCGACTTCTCGTGATACCTGCAGGCCTCTCCTGACTCTTTGTGGCAAGATAATCGTATCACCTCTAATCATCATTTGATCTCTTTTCTAGGGGTCCTACCTCATTTTTAAACTTCTCGTTTTACTATTGGGCCAGGAGCCCCAGAACAGCCGCGGCGCTCTTCCCGCGCGCTGGGGACTCGGTCGTGTCCACAGCGAAGAAGAATCCTATGTTGAAGTTCAGGTGGTATTCGGAGTCGTTGGGCCCTTGGGGAGGTAACTAGGTTATGAGAGCCCTCATGATGAGATCAGTGCCCTTATGAGATGAGAAGCAACCAGAGCCTTGGCTGCAGAGCCCAGTGGGTTAAAGCACCATCGCGATGCACAGAGGCTGCCAGTTTGATTCCCAGCCAGGACACATCCAGGCTCAGATCGGTGTTTCTCTCTCTCTCTCTCTCTGTCTTCCTCTCTCTCTCTAAAATCAATCAATAATTTCATTTTTAAAAAAGAGGCAACTAGAAAGCTCACAGGCTCTCTCTCTCTCTCTCTCTCTCTCTCTCTCTGTCTCCCTCCCTTTCCCCACCATGTGAGAACTCAGCAAGAAGGCAGTCATTGGCGAGCCAGGAAGCATCCTCAGAACCCACCCACTGGCACCTGGTCTTGAGCTTCCCAGCCCCAGAACTATGAGAACTGAATGCTTGTGGCTTAAGCCAGCAGGTCTATGGTATCTTGTTCTGGTGACTCAATGAGACGCCGCCCCTTTGCAGTGAGGAAGTAGACCTGAAAATTGCAGGGGGCTCAATGGCCAGAGCCTCATATGAAGCAGGCCTCTCTGACTCTAAAGCCAGACCCCTTGAGTGAAATACCTCGCCTTACCTGGCCTTGGGTTTTACTGATCAGTAGGACAATCAGTTTGAAGACAGAAGTTTTTTATGACATTCAGGGGATACGTACTTTTTTCCCCAGTTTGCTTAGATTTATTTCTTTTAAAATGGGAAATGTATTTTATTAAATTCTCTCTGGCTTCTCTTGAGTTGGTAGCAAATATCTCATTATCTTTTGACCTATTTGGGGGTTGACCAGTGATCCGCCCTTCCGCGCGCACCGTCACTGGCCACAGTGCGGCGCGCCACGAGCCGGACCTGCTTCTGAGCCGGGCAGAGCCCTCAGCACTGCCCAGCCACCGGAGGAAACCCTGCCCCGGGCTGGGACGGGGGGCTGGGTCTTCCCTCCCTGAACTAGGCCAGTTTCAGGAGGGGTGGCACGCAGGGCAGGCGAATGCTTTCTTCCTAGGCAGCAGAATCGTCCCCAATGGGAAAAAAAAATGCCACAGGCCTACGTCACAAGCACACCTTTGTCTGCAGTTGGCTTCGCAGCCGTCCCCTGACCAGGTGCCCGACTGTCCTGTCTGAAGCTGCCGGCAGGCTGCTCTGGACTGGAAGCCTGGGCCGGACCCCAGGAACCCCCCACCCCTTTCCTCCTTGTCCAGCTGGCTCCTCCCTCCTCACTCTCTTTTGGGAAACTTCTATGGACCCCCTACAGATGCAGCTCCATCTCTTCCTCCACTTGGAGCTAGCTCACTGGGTATGTTCCTGGCAGGCTCCTTGAGCTCTGGGCACTGGGGGAGGAGCCCTGACAACAACAGTGCCCACTCCTGCATGCCCCTTCCCCTCGCCCCCCACCCAGCCCGGATCTTGAGGCCCTCCTGGTGCGGGGCCCTTGTGGTCAGAACCGCAGTGCTCTGAGCCCTCCCCACACCCATGCTATAGCAGCTGAGCTCCCAGGTCGAGACTGTCCCCTCACCCCCACTGGCCACCACTCCACTGTCCGTGGTCTTAAAGCAGGACCCACACACCTGCTGGACCTTTCTTCTGAGTTTCTTCGCCCAGGTCACCTACTTGACCCCACAGTTGGCTACAGTGACACCAGTCACCCGTCACTGTTCCCTTTCTCTTGGGTCTTCCTAGGGCCACTCTCTGTAGATACATTTAATATAAAATTATATTTGCTTTCCCCAAAAATGCTCTACTGGGTCAGGATTCTAAAAAATAGATATTTGACTATCTTCTATTTGTTATGTCATTGAGGATATTGGTTTCTTCGGGAGTGAGGACAGTGCCTCTCCTGTGTTAATTTTGTTGGGGTTCATTACCTTCCTATCTTTGAAGAAAGAATTGAAAGGCCTTCACCTTTCCTTTCTTTGTGTACCCCGTCCCGTCAAAGGGTAGCGTGTCCTGGAGCCCGGGTCAGGTAGCAGGCAGCTGGCCCTCACTGGGGTCCTCTCCCGTGAGGACGGTCTAACCCTACGTCCATGGGGAGAAATTCAGGCCATTCTGTCCCCCTGGAGAGCCCATTTCTTTTCAGGGAAGTTTCTGTGTTTATTGCCTCATCATTGTCACCTTTTCTGATTGTTGTTGAAACAGAATCCATGTTGGAGGTGGCATCCTCTGCTTGTCTCTCGTGTGTCCCTGCCCCGATAAGACCCCCACCCTGGCTGAGCAGGGGTGGTCCAGGCGGGAGACCAGAGAAGAACGGGGTGTATGGACCAACGAGGGAGGAGTCTCAGGGACACCCAGGCCTGGCTGGTCATCTGGGTGGGCGCTGGCGGTGACCCGGCAGAGAAGAGACATGCAGAGGCAGGAAGTGGAGAAAAGACCTCCCACCCTGAGGTCCACCCTCTGGGCGGGGTGGGGTGTGTGTGTGAGGGCCTGGACAGAGGCTCCTTGGCCCTGGTGGGAGGTAGGGGGCTCTGGATGACCCCTCCAGGGTGGACACAGGGGCAATGT